>NC_136063.1:199628970-200228970 GCF_964261635.1 Lissotriton helveticus | reverse complement strand
GGTGCTGTATCTGGTGGTCGCAGTAGTCCGGACTCAGATTACTCCCACACGTACTCACCATCTGGTCCAAGGACAAGCACTCCGGCCAGACCTTCGAAGTCTCCCCCTAGGAGACCAATATCTCCTTCCAGGCAAGATCTCCTGCCAGGCCAAGATCACCTTCCAGGCCAAGATCGCCTTCCAGGCCAAGATCGCCTTCCAGACGTCGGTCTAGGTCCAGGGGTCGGCACAGCCGCCATCACGACAGGCCCCATAAGAGAAGGCGCACAAGATCGCCTACATGGTCTTCGTCCACAAGATCGACGGTCCGGAACTACTCTCCGACCTTCTCCTCCACACCGCCTTCACGGGTGTCACCCATAGATGACATCTCTACATTTACAGATGTTCTGGGTAGGGGGGGTAAAGAAACTTAACATCTCTTTGCATACCCCGGTGGTTCCCACGTCTGTCATCTTTGATACCCTGCATCACTGGACAGCACCTAGACCGCTGCTACCTCTGGTGCCTGGATTCCTGGAACCGGCTATGGCCACCTTTCTTACTCCTGCGACGGTGGGTTCTGTACCATCCAGAATCGCCAAAAATACAAGGCTCCAGCAGAGGACCCCTTGTTCCTCAGGACTGATCCACCAGCTGATTCGGTCATCGTGTTAGCAGACATGAAATCCCACTCCGTTTCCACCTCATCCTCGGTGCCTCCTGAGAAGGATAGTAAACAAATGGACTCGTATGGGAGGAAGATGTGCAACACTTCAGCGTCATACATGAAGGTTGCCAGTCCCTCTGTCCTTTTCTGGAGATACAACAGATCTCTCTGGGACTCTCTCACACGTTTCACTGAGAAGCTTCCCAAAGAAGATCAGCAGGATTCCACCGAAATCCTACAGGAAGGAGGGCTTGTAGCCAATCAAGTAATAAGTGCTGCAGCGGATGCTTCCGAGTCTGCTCACGATGCTCGGCTTGGCTGCGCCGCACAGGCCTCAAGCATGATGCTCAGAAGAAGATACTAAACCACCCTTTCAATGGCTCATCTCTGTTTGGGGCTCACGCTGATAATGAGATGACCAAGATGAAGGCTGAGATGGACACCGTCAAGGCTGTGGGTCTCGAGAAAAGCAAGGAGTTTAAGAAGCGCTTCCATCAGTGTGACAAATGGTCGTACCAACAGAGGGTTCAAACCCCTCAGTGGTCCTCCCAGACTCAGCAAAGATCTCAGTTCCAGCAGAGACGTCCTGTTAGAAGCAGAGGCAATAACACCAAGCAACAGTCCCCCTCTAAGCAGCCTCTCAAACTTTGAGTCGTTGATTCCTCCGCAACCGTTCGCCACTCCGGTGGGAGGGAGTGTAGCGTGTCACCTGGAAGAGTGGAAAACAATAATAAAGGACAAATAGGTGCTGAGTATTGTGCAGCATGGTTACTTGCTGAGGTTCAAGTCTCCTCCTCCGCAAGTGTCCCCGCAACTCAAGCGCCTTCCTCAAATTCAAAGTCAGCTGTTGAAGGGCGACGTTTCTATCCTTCTCACGAAAAAGGCCATAGAGGAGGTCCCTCCCATGTGAAGAAATCAGGGAGTATACTCCCGCTACTTTCTAGTCCAAAAACGAGGAGTAGCCAAAGAGTACAGACCTTTCCTCGACATACGCATGCTGAACAGGTTTATCAGAAAAGAAACATTTTGTATGTTAGCCCTGCACCAATGCTCGCCTTCACATGAGGCCTCTGCCGCAGGCACTCGAGGACCAATGGTCTCAGAGATCAGGCCACTGGGAGGATTAGGCCTTTCTCCACCAAAGTGCCAGAGACTCCATCAGATGGTGGATGAAACGTTCTCATCTTCTGCAGGGAGTCCCGTTTCATCAGTCGCCTCCATCACAGACAGTGGTCACAGATGCCTCAATGCACGGCTGGGTTCCTCATATGGACCAGCTTCAGGTACCAGGTCTCTGGTCCGAAGTAGAAAGAAGCTACCACATCAACTTCTTGGAGCTCCGGGCTGTCTATCTGGTGCTCAAATCCCTCTACCCGTCTCTGCGCACCAACCACATTCAAGTTCAGACAGACAACACAACAACAATTTTCTATGAACAAGCAGGGAGGCACAAGGTCACGAGTTCTGTCTCTGGAAGCTCAATCCATTTGGCGCTGGCTTCTGGCGAGAGGTCTCTCCATCGTGGCAGTTCACCTCCCAGGAATCCTAAATGTTCAGGTGGACGGCCTAAGCTGAGAATTCATAGAAGGGCACAACTGGGTGCTCAACGAAAACGTCGCTCAGGAAGTGCTTCGACAATGGGTAGTACCAGACATAGATCTCTTCGCAGACTCGGTAAACACAAAATGCCCCGTCTTCGCGTGCAGATTCCCCCAGCAGGGATCACGGGGGAATGCACTTTTGATCAGCTGGTCTCAGACATTGCTGTACCCTTTTCCTCCCCTGCCTCTGATCCCGGCAGTGATACAGAAATTCTACAGGACCAACACCAGGATGATCCTGATAGCGCCGGAGTGGCCACGCCAGTGGTGGTGCCCGGATCTCCTCCAGCTGTCGGAGGTTCCTCATCAGGGACTGCCCTGCCGCCCAGACTTGCTGACCAAGGGCAAGGGGAGGGTGTTTCACTCCAACCGTCCTTCCCTTCGATTGATGGCAAGGCTCCTGAGGTCATCCAATATGGCCACCTAGACCTTTCAGCTGACTGCATGAACATTCTTAAAGAGGCCCTCCACTAGAAAGTCTTATGCTTTCAAGTGGAAGAGATTTTACATTTGGTGTATGGACAATTCTCTTGATCCAATCCAAGGTCAGGAGCAGGTGATTCTCCCATACTTATTGCATTTGGCAAGGTCAGGCCTGAAGTACCCCTCCATCAGGGTTCACTTAGCGGCACTAACAGCCTAAAGGAAGTCTCCTTCTCAGACCTCTTTCTTCCTCATGCCTGTGGTCAAAGATTTCTTAGAGGGGCTTAAGAAAGTGTTTTCACCAGTGAGGTCCCCCTCTCCTCCCTGGGAACTTAACATCGTACTTACCAAATTGATGGGTGCTCCCTTCGAGCCTATCCATAGGGCCTCTTTGCAGCACTTGACCTGGAAAGCTAAGTTTTTGGTAGCCATCACCTCCGCCCGCAGGGTGAGCGAGATCCAGGCCCTATGTTGTAAGGAACCTTACAAAGTGTTTCATGCCAGTAGGGTGGTGCTGAGAACACATCCAGGCTTCCTGCCCAAGGTGGTCTCGGATTTCCATTTCATTCAGACCATCACTCTGCCTACTTTCTTTCCTCAACCAACCACTCCCCTGGAGAGGTCTTTACACTCTCTAGATCTCCGGAGGGTTTTGAAATGTTATCTGGCTAAAACTCTTCCACTTAGGAAGTCTGACCGGCTCTTTGTTAATTATGGGTCAACTAATACCAGTCTGTCAGCTTCAAAAAGGTCTATTTCAAGATGGATCGTCTCCTTTATAGCTCTGTCTTACCAATTAGCTAACAAAGCTTTACAGGGCAAACCTCATGCACACAGTACATACCTTTACCCGCCATTATTGACTAGATTCAGATGCACAGGGCGATGCCCAAGTGGGACAGGCCTCTTTAAGGAATTTGTTTGCATAACTGCATTATAAATGTGATGTTGTTTCATGTTTTTGCTGTATACTTGATTGCTCGTCCGCGAGACTTTGGGTATGGGCTTGCTAATCTATTCATAGATTATGACTATTGATGAGTATCCCCTGGATGAGAAGGATTAGTTACTTACCTGTAATCCTAGTTCTCATCCAGGGGTATACTCATCAAAGTCATAAGCGACCCACCCACCTCCCCGGACAAGCATTACTGAAAAGTTATGGTATGTTACTTACAGATTTACTCAGGTGTTTATGCACCTCCAAAAAGAACTGACCTAACTGCCACCTGTGGTGCATCATGGGAGCAGGGGGTCGCCTACAGCTTTTAAAGGCACGGTACACCTACTCTAATGCCTTAAAGGCAAGGTGTCAGTTTTCTTTGTTCCTTTATACTCTGCTGCAGCCTACTTGCAAACGCCTGCTATTACAGGTTTTTCTATGGCAATAAAGCATTGTTGTATGACAAATGTTTAGTGCTCTCTTTCTTCCTTAGGAGTTGGGGGAGTATAGGTGCTACTATGCAAACCTATGTATTTCAGCATCTTTGCCATTTTGGAAATATTTTAGGCTGCATGTATATGTTTTCACATATGCATATATATGTATATATATGTATTTTCTATATGCTTCGGGATCCCGCACATGGGCGGGGATTATTCATAGATTATGACTTTGATGAGTACACCCCTGGATGAGAACTAGGATTACAGGTAAGTAACTAATCCTTACTCCATCACAGTGGTGACGGATATCCTACCTGCTGAAATATAAATCCAATAGGATAAATTGGGATTTATTTTTCAGCAGATGGGAGATCCGTCACCGCACAACAGTGACGGATATCCAGTGCCTAATTTGAGACGGTGGTTTCCATGGCTCAGCACTGGCACTTAATCATCAATATCAGGGCTTTTCATGAGCACCAGCTAAGGACACATTTATTTATTCGGGAGATTTAATGATTTGCCCAGAGTCACACGATGTGGAGCCGACACTGAGACTCAAACCTTGTTCTCCAGCTCTGCAGTCAAAAGTTCTGGTCATTACGCCGCATCCTCTCCCCACTTTCATGGTTAGTAGTTGGTTCTGTTTTAGGCGGCGCTAACAGGAGAAATGGGCAGGTGCAAGCTGCCTCCTGACGAGAGCTCCGGCACATATTTTTTTTCTTTTTTTACAAATTAACCACTGCGGATAACTTGTCCTCTGAAATGTAAATCCCATAGGATATAATGGGACATGTATTTCGGCGGAAGGGATATCCATCACCGTTGTGACGGAGTAACTCATCCACAAAGATCCAGATCAGGCTCATAGTCTTTGAGATGGACCATTTCAATCTCCCTTTTCCAATATCTGGCATGGTGTTCCTCAATGGTCTGCCATCAGCCCACTCTTGTTCAACGTTTATTTGAGCCCATTGATCAATATAATTCGGGTTCACAATGTAAAATTGGTGAACTATGCTGATGACACCCAGATCATCTTGTCCCTTGATGGAACTCAAGCAAACGCCTTGGAGGACTTTCACGCCTGTATGCACCACACTGCGCAGTGGCTTCGTAACAACTCCCTACAATTTATTTTGGATAAAACCAAAATACTACACTGCACAGTGGGGAAGGCTCCCCGGCCCCTCCCTCGTAGCTTCTGGTCCATTACAACTTCCTCTCCCCTTGTTCCGACTGGGGTGTTGCTTTGGACTGATTAGAGCGCTGAGAAAGATCCTTTCCTGTTCTAAATGTGGCTAGAGCCCCAATAGTGCAAGGTATTATTCTAAGCAGACTTGATTATTGCAGTGCCCTACTGTTGGAGTCACCTAAGTATCTGAGTCAGCGATTGCAGCGTGTCCAGAATATGGCGGCCAAAGTAGTCCTGTCCAGGCCACGAGATTCTTCTGCAGCATTATGCTTAGCTGAGCTACACTCGCTCCCAGTGCTGCAAAAAATACATTTTAAGTCTTTATGTATAGTATTTATGGACTTGGCCCAAAACCTTTACCGAAGAAGCTGGTTTGGTATACTCCCAGTCGGTGCCTCCGTTCCTCTTCCGCCGGTTTGGCAAAGGTTTCAAAGTTCAACAAGGTTAGAATGGGTGGGAGAGCTTTTAGTATTGCTTCTGCAAAATTATGGAATGAATTACCAATTGACCTTAGACGATGTAACACTCTGTCTCTGTTCAGAAAAAAGGATCAAAACATGGCTGTTTCCCAGAGACTGATTCTCTGCTTCTGTGTGATTTTTTTTCCAGAAACTGATCCTCTGCTTCTGTGTGCTGCCTATGGGAATTCTACCCGTTTCGACTAATGATTGTTTTTTATTTAATTTTTTATTTTATTTATTAAAATTTCAGAAAAGAACATACAACAGAGCATGGCATATCGCAATAATAGCAGTAATCGCATTCAGCAGAAAGAACAAATTAATGGCATTTTAGGACTGTCAGCAGTAGTATATATATCCATCTAACAGAAGCGTATGACAAAATAGGACAAACCAGCCAACAACTCCCGGTCTCTCAGATCACAATTGTGCAGGGTAGAAAGTATATCCTCCGGGATGCCTCACAGCATGACATACACACCATCCCAACTGTTGTGTCGTTACCTACACAGAGGTCTTCTTCTAGGGATTGCGTAAGCGCTGAGTCTAGTGGAGGCCCCTCATCCGACCCTTCTCTGTCATTGACGTCGCCCCTACCGCCAGTCTCCCCATTCTGTACGTCCATCGTCAGTGTGCCGTCCAGGATTAGGGACCAAAACTTCTTAGGCCTGTTCTTCGGGGGCATTAAGTCACTATACAGTTCAGATTGTGTGCAGCAATATGTCAATTCTCTCTTCCATAATTTACGAGTGGGGAGAGCCTCCCATCCAAGCCTGTGCAATGCACCATTTGGCAATTAAAAACGCCATATTAGCGAGTCGTCTATGTGCAGGACGCAAGGGTTTTGAGTAGCCCACAATGGCCGCAGTGGGTCTGGGACCAATGATAGAAGCATCACTCTATTGATCTCCCCATATATCCTCACCCAGCTTGACCGGGGACTGGTCTAGTCCCCGGTCAAGCTGGGTCAAGCTGGGTGAGGAAAATAATTTATTTTATACTAATTTGGAATGGGAATGATATACGATTAAATTTACATATAGTAGATTAATTAGACAAATGTTTATTGTTGTTCTGCATCTCTTTTTAGATGTGCGTAAGCATCCACTGGTATGGAGGATTAGCTTTCTACAGGTTGTATTTGTTCCAACCTTTAAGACTTGCACTGTTCTGTTTTTAATTAGGGGGCGTGTCCTTTGCCAAATAAAGTCCACTTTATCCACTTTTGAGCAACCGGGATTGAGTACTTTGGCACTATATGTACGTTTTTTCATGCACACTGACCCATTGTAACTTTGTATCTTTATAAGCTATCCAGGGTAACTTTGTATCTTTATAAGCTATCCAGGGTAACTAGGGTACCAACTCACAGGTTAGATTTGAGTGTAGGATAGCTAGCCACACGTTGTGTTGCTGTAGACCCCTTGGTTTCCTTTTGTGTATTGTACCTGAATTGGCCGTGTCATCAAACAAGGTAAGCAGGTGTGGTATCAGGAGATCGGTAAAAGCCTTATAGAAGGCCACCGTAAGGCCATCGCCACCCGGCGAACTCCCGCTTTTCATTGTTGAAAGTGCCAGAACAACCTCGTCTCTATCTAATGGGCGAGCAAGCAATTCGCGATGTAGATTTGAGAGCCATAGAAGCTCGATATGGGATAGACAATCAATAATACGCTCCTCCGGCGCAGGGCCCCTCGACGCGTACAACCTAGCATAATATTCACGAAAGCGTCCCGCAACCGACTCATTCGATAGTGGTATATCCGTGGACTCCGATCTCAGTACAGGGATAGAGGTCCTATCCCTGCTGCGCTTAGCCAGGCGAGCCAGAACAGATCCCGGGCGCTCGCCCTCGCAATAGTTTCGAGCTGTGGCATACTTCCCAAGATGCTTGACCTCCGAGTCAGCTTCCTCGTTATACTCACAAAGGACCTTCGCTATATCCTGATTTATGGACTCATCTCCAGTCTGCATCCTCAGGGCCTCCAACTTATGAAGTTTACTCTCCAATGTCCCGAGTCTGTCCCTAATTGATTTCAGCACCCCAGCATGCTTAGAGATAGTGACCCCCCTAACATATAGCTTGAACGCCTCCCAGACAGATTGAAATGAATCAACCGACGCTACATTTGTGTCAAAGAAGACTTCCATTGCCGTCAATAATTCCTCCTTAAAGAGGGGATCCAGCAAGGAGTATGGAAGGAAACGCCAAGCAAATGGCGGGATCCGTCATGCGGGCATGTTGCAAGACATCAAGATCGGCGAATGATCTGAATAGGTGCGCGGTAGAACTGTGCAGGATCGCACACTAGGGAGAAGATGAGTAGACACGAACCAATAGTCTATTCTCGTATGTACATTGTGGGGGGCTGAATAGTGAGTGAACCCACCCAGTGCCGGGTGTCTGTGGCCAGACATTGGTTAAGTCCAGGTTGGTGAGTTGTGTGGACAGAGCCCACGCAGAGGCCGAAGGGGGACGCGTCGGGCCACCCGATCAATCTAGCCCAGGGTGCCGAATCAGATTGAAGTCCTCACCCCAGCAGACCAGCCTGTCGGAATGCGTGGTAATCTTTGCAGCTAGGTCAATATTAAAGTCAGGAAGGTCAAAGTTGGGGCCATACGTTTTAACAATGCACATGTCAGCGCCTTTGCCATAGCAACCAGTAATCGCATATCTCCCATCACTGTCCGAGACTAACGGCGTCCATCTTAGGGAGAACTTCGGGTTAAACCAAGTGAGTACACCCCTAGCATGTGTAGTGAACCCTGCCGCATGCATGTTGCCCCCGAGCCCTCTATATCCAAGAATGGGACTGTCTAGTGGAAGGTGTGTTTCTTGCAGGAGTGGAATATCTATCTTGTGTTTGGCTAAATATTGCAGGATTTTCCGCACTTTTCGGTGGTCATTCAGCCCCCTTACATTCCAGGTCAGAAACCGTAAAGTGTCAGGAGGGTTGTCCCCAACCGTCATTTCATCTGCCATAGTGAACGTGTGTGAGTCGTCCTAAACATGTTATTTTGGTACATAATGGACTCAGCCACCGCAGTCGTGCCTGTTTGCATATCACGCTTGTCTGCCTTGAGCAATACAACCTGTCCAAAACATTGAATGAAAACAATTCCGTTAATATCCCCGTCCCAGACCCCCGCCCATGCCTGCCCAACCCCAACTAGGCCGCGTACGCCCCCCTGTCCCAAAAGACACCCCCATCCCCCCACCAATACCCTGATGCAAGAACAAACAAAAACCAACGCCCCAAGCAATACAACCCATCCCCCTTTACCCCCTGAACACACATAGGAATTCAGTGATTGACACACGGGGGCAGATGTAGCCTGCAACTACAATGCTTAATCCACTCAAAAAAAGGTAAAGAAATAATAAAAAATCATGCAATGTACCATGCCCACCGTTACCCCCCGTCCCAGAAATCAAAGAAGAACGGGTGCCAATACCACACCATTAGGAGTTGCAAAAAGTCTAATCATCAGAGTAGAGTGTCCCAGACTGCGAAACACACGGAAACAGATCACTCCCAGCACTAATAGAACTTGTTCCCCATAATGAACGAGGAAGCATCAAGAAGGAAAGGAGTAACAAACCTAGAAAACCATGCAAGTAGAGTAGTACCTCCCACTTTCAGGGTTCAAAAAACCAATTAGTTCATGGTAATTTATAAAAGGATACTTGAAGAATAGTCATCATCGCCTCCGTCCATCACTGCGACTCCCCCAAACGGTCAAACAGCATGTATCAAGGGTCGCACATCTTATACATAGCGCTTCATTCAGTCCTGCTCCTCCAAGGACCCCCCCCTGCCACAGCGTCATCGTCGTTCCTCTGTGATCGTTTCTCTTTCTGCCAGTCTCTTAGAGCCTTTTGCAATGCCTTGGGGTCTGTGAAGTTCATGGACCTCCCTTGTCTGTTGATACGCAGCTTTCCTGGATATAGCATGGCATAATCAGCTCCCAGTTCCCGTAATTGGCGCTTCATAGGAGCAAACTGCTTTCTGGCCTCCTGCACCCTAGCCGTAAAATCTGGGTATAAGGACAGCACTGAGCCCTCGTACTGCAAGGGCTGCTTGTCTCTAGCAAGTTTCAGAGCCACGTTACGATCCCGGTAATTTAACAGCTTGGCAAAAATGGGGCGGGGGGGCCCTGATTTAGGCCGCGGGCCCAACGAGCGGTGTGCTCTCTCCACCACGAACATGAGAGAAAATACAGTGTCGCCAAGCAGTTCTTCAGTAGCCCCTCCATGAACAGCTCCATGTTGCCAGTCTGCGTGGTTTCCGGAAGGCCCGTGATGCGTAGGTTGCATCGACGTGATCCTCGGTTATGTCTAGGAGGGATTGCATAGCTCTGCCAATTTGTTTGTTGTCCGAATCCAGCGTAGTCTGAGCTTCCTCTACCTCAGTAAGTCGGCGCTCCGACATATCTATCCGCTCCGCATGCTTACCAAGCCATACGGTTGTTGAAAAGTCAGCCCATATCGCACCCGATGCCCAGGCTGCTGGTGCAGGGCGACTCTTAGTTCCCATCCTGAATAATTACCAAAATAAAGAGACGGGCGCTGAAGGCAGGAAAACAAGAACAGAGTTTATTACTCAAGAGGAGAGCATGTCATTTGGGACGCTCGCATAGTGTCTTCGGGAGGTGCTCTAACAAGTTTCTCTAAGGCTTCGTCTTTTATACACAGGTTTAAGGCACGCACACATCCTTCATTACAATCAAGACTTTGTGAAGTACGAAGATATTCCAACACGTGGCTACAGTAGGGGCCCTTATCCTCCATACAATAGGAGGGGCTGTCATGCAGCTGAGTGTTCTGCTGATTCCTTTGGAATGTGTGCGCCTGATCGAATCTCAGGGGGTGGGGTGGTCATGATCAATAGTGGCTACTTTCAAGAGAGGCGAGTGCATACAGTAGTGGGCAATAAACTGTATCCTCAGGCTAAGGGATGACCAGCGATCCATGTGGACGATTTGGTTCAGAGGAAGAGGTCATCAAAGGAGGGGTATTCATGGAGGGACAGGAGGTGTTGGTCAGGCGCGGGGTGTGATTCTCAGGGACAGAGTCATGCGGGAGGGGAGGGCTCATGACTTGTGCATGGGAGAGCGGGGGCAGCCAGGGTGCATGGGGGAAGCTTGCGGGGTCAGGGAAGGGTGCCGATGATCGATCGTGAACAAGGAGACCATGATACCTAAAATGGCTGTCGTGTACGTGCGTGCATGGGTCTATGCTAGCGGGATAACACAGTCAGTGTTTTAGCGATATCCGTTCTGCTTATAACAAGGGGTACAGTGCACACAAATGAACGTCGCTTATGTACATACACATTGCTATTTTCAACACGGTCCATGCGATATGTAAGTGCATCAATAGTCAACCCTCCCTGTAGATTCTTTTCCATGGCCAGGTGTATCCCACGCAGGTCCTGCTGCTGTGTCTCTTCTGCGACGTCCCGGTCCGCTGCTCTGCCGCTTCCCGCGCTCTCCACCGTCCTGGGTTCTTTGGGGCCAAAGGAGAGCTTAGATTGCGTTCTATCTGAGCGACCCATGTTGACAGTCAGTGCTACCACCCCAGCACAGGGGCGAGGCCTCTAGCACTGGGCGCTATAAAGTAGTACACCACGTCCAAGCCCCACTGCAATTATACTCTCAGCGGATCACACCACCAGGCCCAATACCGGTTCCTGGGGGAGGCAAAATTCCAGGTGTGGGGGGTCAGATTGAAGGAGCCCCCGAGGCCGCAAGCGTATAGCAAGGGGAGGCGTGTGACCCTGCGACAGCGACACTCCCAGTAAAGTCTTAGGGATACGGCAGAGTGTACGTGAAGCCGGTGTCCCAGGCAGCTAGTGCAGGGGTCCAACTTAAAACAGCAAACAGCTAGGGAGAAGGGCTTTCCTATGCCTAAATCGGCTCCTAGAAATGCGGCACTGGTTCAGTCATCAAAGGCGGAGCCACTGTGGTCAAGTTGATCAGGCCTCGGTCCCTGGATCAGCACTCCTAACAGCTTGTGAAGGGGGAGAGGAACGACAATCCAGGCGGGTATAATCCTCAGCGCGCCTCGCGTAGGGAGGCTGCTCTATACAGTAGACCTGGAAGCCAGTGAGGACCCCCAACCAGCCCGGGACGCCAGTCTATGGCCGGGCCCCTCGTCGATCAGCGCTGTACGTGGCCCTAGTAGCAGCAGGGCCGGCCTTGCCGCAGTGTTCGCAGCCCCGGGGGGGGTTGCGGGGGGGGTAAGAGACCCGATGGTCGGAGCCCCCGAGCAGCCGCTCTGTACCCCCCTTGGTAGTACCCCCCCTCGGTAGTTCGTTCCCGCTCACCGTTCCTCCAAGGCTCCGCAGCTCTGGTGTTAGTGCCCGCAGTGGCACCCGGGGTCGCGGCGGCAGAAGACGCGTGTCCCGCGCCTCGGAGATCACCAAACTTGAGGCCGCGGCTTCACAGGCCCACCTCTCGCTCCAGCCGGCACCCACCAATCCCGGCTTGTCGGGCAACAGGCTTAAGGCAAAGAGCAAGGATTTGTGCCCCCAGCCACAGCACACGCTCCGGTGCCGCAGTACAGGGAGATAGCGGTGCAACTCCGCAGGATAGTTGAAGGATCGTTTGGTAGGACAGAGGAACTCCGGACTCAGGCGGCCATCTCAGCTGCCGGCTAGCTCCGCCCCCAGACTAATGATTGTTTGTGTCACGTCCTATAGCGCCAGGGTGCCCTTAGGTTGTTTGTTGCGCTTTATACATGCTATATACAATACAATACAATATACAAGACAGATCGAGGCTGATGAATGGTTTCCATCGGGCTCCCTTGAGTCCATGTACTTTGAGAGTTCTCAGTGAGATAAAAAAATTCACAAGCCGTGACAATGTTCTTTTGATGTCCAGTATGCAACTCAATGTCATCAGATGCTCTTATTGCCTTTCCATCACTAGTTCTCCTTTTACCAATATCCTAGAGCTCTCATATGTGCAGCATGCAACTCCTGTATCAGTTGAGGGCTTAGCCTGAAATATTAGACACATAGTTTTCCTCAATCTGGGGAGACCAATTTTTTCTTAGAAACTTACTGCAGCAAGCGCATAGCCCTCTAATCTCTGTTACAAGTTAGTGTTCTTCAGTGCTAAGATCACTGCACAACGATGTTGCAGCAGTAGTATCAGTGCTACATAAACAGTATTGGCTGAATCTTCAAGACTAGTTTCTAACTACCCCAAGCCACAATGGAAAGTGCATGGCTACCAAACTCTGGGCAACTAGCCTCCTATTGGCTTCCAACATCCATCATGGGTAGGGTGCAGATGCTTCAATCTCAAGGATCTTTCAGCTATTTTAGTAAAATAAGCTCTGCTTAGTAGGTCTTAGGAACCACAGTAGATGAGCTATATGACCAGATTTGTAAGTCAATTCAGAAGCTAGCTTCTAGCCCTCCTAACAAGTCTTTAGAACCTGCCTTAAAATCGAAGCAACGTGTAAACTTGGAAATATTCTCTTCTTTTTTCAATGTTTGTACCAGAATGAGTGAGCTCAGAATGTTGTATAAAACATCAGGTTGAGTTTTTATCACAGTATACCCATAAAACCCTCTCCAGCTGCCACTGGTATGTCCGATGGCCCTTGTTAAACTTGCTAACTTGTCACAGTCTCTGAGAAGCTAGGTGACTTCGGAACAGGGATCTTACAAACTGTTTCTTGTTCCAGCAAAACGTATGGTGATATCTCTTGGGTAGCCAGGGCCAGTATCCCATAATTCCTACTTTAAAAACATTCCTGGGTGTTGACTGCCTTTTTGATGACTTTGGCAGAAGAAGGAAGCAGTGCGATGGGCCTGAAGTTCTTGAGGCCCATCAGGTCCGCGGATGGCTTCTTTAAGAGGTGGTTGACGTCTGGTCGCTTCCAGTTGTCGGGCACTGTGTCTGTGTTGAGGGAGCAGTTGATAGTTAAGCATTGCTCGGGTGCAATGGCCGTGATGGCCCTGTGGAAGATGTGCGGGCAGGGGTCAAAAGGTGCTCTGAAGTGGATGCTCTTCATTGTCTTTAAGGTATCTTCTGTGGTGAGAGGGGTCCAGGTGAGAAGGGTCTGTTGACAGTGCGGTGTTCTTGGTCATCAAAGTTTTCATAGAGCTTCTTGATCTTGAGGTGAAAGAAGGAGCAAAGTTTGTTGCAGAGCTCTTGGGAGGGAGGGATGTCGGTTGTTTTGCTGTTGGGTTTGGCGAATTCCTGTATGATGGCGAAGAGTTCCTTGGAGTTGTGGCCGTTGGAGAGGATTCAGTCTTGGATGAAGTTTTTATTTGTTGAGTTGGTGGTGTGCTGTGATGGCTGTTTTGTAGGTGGAGCATGCTTCCGGGGTTTTGCTGTTTCTCCAAGTTTTCTCCAGTCGTCGGCAGGAGCACTTGGATTCTCGGAGATCCGTGGTGAACCATTTGGCTTTCTTGTTGGAGTTTTCTCGTGGAGTTCTGGAGGGGGGGGCGAGAGTGTTGGCGCAGTTGGCAATCCACTGGTGGAGGTTGCTTGCCGCTGTGTTGGCACCTGCATAGTTAGGGGTGGAGTGCAGATGAGGGTCCAGGTGTGGTGCTCTTCGGAGACTTTGTTCCAGCTTTTGCGTGGGAGGTGGTGTGTGTGCTTGGGAGCAGTGGGTTTCGTAAAGGAGAAATGGATGCAGTGGTGATTGGTCCAGAGCAGTTCCTTTGTGTGGCTGAAGATAATATTGTTTCCTCTGGCGAAGATGGGGTTGAGTGTGTCCCCTGCTGTGTGAGTGGGGGTGGAGACAAATTCCTTCAGTCCTATGTTGGTGAGGTTCTCCAGGAGGGCGGTGTTGTTGGGATCGCTGTGGTTGTGCAGGCGGAAGTTCAGGTCTCTTGAGTAGTATGTAGTCCGTAGAGGTGAGGGCATGGGGTGCGATGTGGTCAGCGATGAGATTGGTGAAGGTGGTGCAGGGTCTAGGAGGTGTGTGTGGTAGTATTCCACAGAGCGTCTTTCTGGGGTTGGGCTGGATCTGGAAGTAGATGTGTTCCCTGGGGGGGCAAGGCGTCACCCGAGTTGGTGGTTGTCAATCAGAGGGAGCTTTTGTGGACAATGACGTGGCCTCCTCCTGGGCGGTTGGCGCTGTCTTTCCTCAGGATCTTGTATCCATCGGAGATGGCGGTTTCGATGTCAGGTGCAGAGTTCTCTGTGAGGAAGGCAACGTTGGGAATGTGAGTGAGTGAGTTGAGTAGGTCCCAGATTTCTACGGCGTGTCTGTGCAGGGAGCATACGTTGAGGAGGATGCATCACAGTGTTTTGTGTGCGGTGACGGCCTGGTGGGTGAGGGGTAGCTGACAGGGTCCGGGGTTAGGTGTAGGTGCGGTGGCAGTCTCGGCAGGAGATTGGGCCTTCGGTGTTACTCGGCATCGAGAGCTGGCAGTTGTTGTTGCATTCGGTGTTGAGTGCGTTGAGAGTGCTGGGATCGTAGCGGCGGGGGTCGAAGGAGCAGCCAATAAGTAGGGGTCAAGGAGGGCGATAAGCTGGGAGGCAGGAGAGACACGCTGGGTGGGGCGAGGAGCCGCAGAAAGGAGGCAAAAGAGAATGAGGCAAAGGAAAAATACAAAGGAAAAAAAGCAAAAAGGACACAGAACAGAGCGGAACTGCAGAAGAGCAGGGCGCTCTTCCACTAGACCACCAGGGATGAGGCGCAGGCAGGAGTTGCGGGTGGAGGAAGGCCTCGAACACCTACCTGTCATAGAGTTCAAGCAACGCTAAGGACAGTCCCAAAACTGTGGAGTTGCGCGGGGAAGAGCAGTGACTCTGACCTGGAGGTCAGAGGTCTTGCTGTTCTTGCCGCACAGCGGCCGCCATTAAGTAGGGGTTGGGAGAGGGCCATCAGCTGGGAGGCGGGAGAGTCACACTGGGGAGGAGGGGCTGCGCGGGCAGCAGCGGCGAGGAGCACAGAATGCAAGTGGGAAATGGAGGCAAAAGAGAAAAGGAGAAGAGAAAGAGGCAAATGAAAAAAGGCATACGGGAAAAAGGCAAAAAAGGACAAAACTGAGTGGAATAGCAGAAGAGCAGGGTGATCTTACACCTGGCCACCAGGTATGAGACACAGACAGGAGCCTGCGGTTGGAGGAGGGCCTTGAACACCTACCTGGCAAGGAGCTCAAGCGGCATTAAGGGCAGTCCCACAACGGTGGAGCTGCGCGGTGAGACAGCAGTTTCTCTGACCAGGAGGTCAGAGGTCTTGCTCAGTCTTGCTCCCAATCCTCTGAGGAGCTGACTTTGGACCTGGGCCCAATGCACTTTGACTTTCTAGGTCTATTTGCGACTTTGCAGCAGATCGAAGTCTTTAGGGAGGCCATGAGGCGTATCTTCAGAACACTTCTGGGTCCCTCTGGCACTTCTTGGACCTCAAGGATCCGCAGGGGCATCCACTCGAATTACTGCTGGCAGACCCACCTTTGGCTCTGCCTGTGCCACTCCTGGTTCCACACTCATAATCTCAGCAAAGCTTCTGCGTGGCAGCTTTATAGATTGCTTACTGTAAAGGTTATACTAGAGCTGAGTTTGGATTCCCCCAGACATTCTTTTCATAGCGAAAAATGGATCCATCCATTACCCATCATCCTACAGTTAAAGCAATAAGAATGGGTATTGTGAATCCCTTCAAACTGCGGATCTGGAATTGACTTTGGACTTTGGTCACCGGATATAAAAGTGCAGTCAAAAACAAAAGGACAGAGGAAAGTAAAACAGACTCCCACTTAGCATAACTTCCCACAACCTTCTCTCCAAATTTTGGTACATCTCATCTCAGCTTTCCTGCTCCGAACATCTCCCTCAGACAAAGAGAGTGAGCCTGGAAGCTAGAAATTATGACTCTTGTAAACGAGTTAGGACACTCATCCCTATTGAACAACCTGACAAGAGAACCTAAGTGAAAGGCCAGGCTATAGAAGACAAGGGGTGCCAGTGAATTTAAGGTGTTGTTTTGCACAATCCTGACATATAGGCTTGTTGGCAAGTTGAGAGATCCCTTGCATCACCACAGTGGTCCCTCCCATCACCTCAGAGGTCTTAAACATAGATCTGACTCAACAGGACATTGATCTGAAGTAACCGGTGAAAGAGCTGCCTATATACATATATTTGTTCTCCACATCCAAGCACATCCCTGATATAGAAAGCCAAGCAAATCAGGAGGTTGTTACATTCTGTGTACCACACTGCAGAACAACAACGTTGCATTAAAAGTCATGACATAATGTAGGCCGCGCTTTCTGGGGTCCATCTAAACGCGAGAAGCTCTTGAAGCAATGTCACATTTGCAAAACATTTTGATAGATCTACAGTAGGAGAGATAGCGCAACGTGAATAAGCAGTGCTGGGCTCACTCAGTAAGCCAGAACAGATTCCTGCCACCTCTATTGGCAGTAAAGGCCAATCGAGGTAAAGTCTTGGACCTGGCTGGATGCGTCCATTTTGACTCAGCTCTCCATATCACTGTTACCCTCTGGGCAATGAAGTACTGAAGGTCAAGTGATCTTTGTTTACCACAGGGCATTCTGCTGCTCATGGTCGTATGTAGCCTATGGTGTTACACCTTTTATACGGTGTTCAAGGAACTTTCCCAAGGGTGATGAAGAAAGGTCATAACCATGTAGGAGCATTACCAATTACAATCAGAAAAAAGAAAGACTTGATCCAAGGAACCGGAAAAGTGCAGGCACATGAACGAACTGGTAGCAAAACTAATATATACCAAACAATATGAAACCTGAAAATGACTAAGGCTGGGTGATATTTACGTAATGTGCTTTGGCATAATTTTGTCTAAGCTTGCATTTCATGGTATATTTTAGTGCAAAATGTGTCCTCGTGTCAATTTTTTGCTAGAAAGCATTTCAACAAAGTACTATGAACAACATCCTCCTGTGTTCTGTTGTTTGTCTCCGTTTGCGGGAAATTGTTACCACGGATGACATATAATTATAAAAAATTGCAGCATTTTTGTAACAAGCATAATGGTAAATTCTAGTTCCACCCTAGTTATGCCCTCCTAATTTAAATTTCACCCCTGATTATGTGCTTTACACCATTGCCTCCTATACAGTTTTTATTGCCATGTCTGCACGATGTGCATATTACGACTTGTATTGCATACATTAGCATTATAAATATTTCTGATGCTATAATAATGCACATCATCAATCTTGTCATTATTGGTGTTAAATGCATGCATTTCTGCTTGTGAAAGTCTTATCACAGTTTTACATTTGTTTCAGCTTTGCTGCAAAAGTATCTGGACAACTATGACCTTAGCATAAAAGTGATCTACATCCTGGGAACGCTGGGCTTCTCTATTGGCACTGCAGTGATGTCTATCTTCCCCAATGTGTACGTCGCAATGATCATGATCAGCACTATGGGAATCGTCTCTATGAGTATATCATACTGTCCCTACGCACTGTTGGGACAATACCACGAAATTAAACAAGTAAGTCAGTAGGACTTTTGCAGTGACCCTAAACCAACTGATATATGCTTGGGTTTTTTGTATCAAGTGTACATATTATCATATTGATGTTTGCATGGAACCTTATCGAATTGAGATGTACTGACTTTTTTTGTATATAATTTGTAAAATTATACATACATTATCAGTCTCAAAATGTGGAAATCGTATAATGGAAAGGAATTACCTGCTGTCTTTCTGCTTATCATCATGGCTCAGTAATACCAGTAGTCTCATTTATACTCTGCTGGAGTGCGGAAACACTGGGAAATATGAGGGAAAAATGCTTTCATACTTTACACCTTTTCCTCATATTTAAAATATGACTTCACCTGAGGAGAAAGCGGTTAAATTTGCTCAAGCAATGTGGACTTTTAGAGTGGAAGTTGAGGAAAAATGTGTGTTGAAATTATGTTTTTATTGCATTATCATCACATTCCAAACTCCCATTTATGCTTTGAGGAAGCCCTTAGAGAATTGCGGTGGAAGCCATTATAGTTCTGCTAGGGTTGAGGTAGCTGATTTGGTGATTATTGCATAATAACATTTAATTGTATGTCTTTAGTAATTCGCAAAATGAGTTATAACAGTGGAACTCTTGAAACTGAGCAAAACCATGCCAATAGCTGCTGGCTTTGAGATGAAAAAAGACCCACGTGGCACAGATTTTTTAGGTAACTTCCGTCATCCAGAAATTGTGAGAACATACGTGGCTTAAGAAATCGGGGCAGCAAAGGAGCCGACTCACTGCGGGCCGGCTCTGAATGGCACAACATGAAGCAAAGCTCCTCTCTCTGCTTCTATGTGCCAAAAGCAACAAAAAAAATACTTACAAGACCCATCGCTGGGTGCAGAAAATAGCCTGAGGCCACCTGCCATGCGTACTGTTTCCATATTCCCCGAATCTGCCTTTATCATACCTATGTACACGCATTTCGTTTTTTTAATATAGCCAACTAACAGCCAGATTCATGAAGCAAAATTGCGATCGCAATAGCTGCGAATTAGCTATTGCGATCGCAATTAACAGAAAAGCAATTCATGATGTGAAAAACACAGAAATTGCGAATTCGCAAAAATAAAATAGCGAGATCGCAAAATAAATCGCAGAATCTAGGAGGAACCCTTATAGTGATTCAGAAATAGCGAGAATACATGGATTCTGTGATTTGTTTTGCGATCTCGCTAAATAATCGCTAACGCAATTCATGACAACTCGCAATTAGCGAAAAAGCTGAAAATCGCTATTTGCGACGCGCCATTTAAGGAGAACCAAAAGCAGGTGGTAACCATTAAGGAAAATAAAAAAAAATTCTAAAATTCTAACGAGCCACAGGTGCAGTCCTGAACAAACACACTTAAGGAAACATTGTAGGAGCATGAGGACTCTCACAATGCCAGGAGTCTACATGGTGGTCAGGCGGCGAAGGCTCCAGGCTGCAGCACGGAACAGACGCAGGATCCAGGAGCGAATATTCCGCCTGCGGGTCACCCTTCTGGGCCAAACTGCGGAGCAAATTTACTCTAAGTACCGCCTGAATGGGGCAATGATCATCAAGCTGATCCGGGACCTAGACACCCTGATGCAGCACCCAACAAGGAGGACCAATGCCGTGCCCTCCCATGTCCAGGTCTTGTGCAGCCTGCACCTACTGGCCTCCGGAAGCTTCCAGGGGATAGTCGCTGTTGCAGGGGGGATATCCCAGAGCACCATGTCCCGCTGCCTAAGGAGTTTCCTGGAGGCAATGCTGACCCGACTACATCTCATTCCCTACCACCCAACTGGACTTGAATGAGACCAAGCTACATTTCTACAACGTTGCGCAATTCCCACATGCAATCGCATGCATTGACTGTACCCACATCCACATCTGCCCACCAGCACCAACGGAATACATGTACCGCAACCGCAAGTCCTACCACTCCCTCAATATCCAGATGGTGTGCAACGCTAAGACTTACATCACGGACATAGTGGCACAATACCCGGGGAGCACGCATGACTCCTTCATATTCCGGCACAGCGGCATTCACACACGACTGGCCAGGGGAGACTTTGGCGAAGGACACCTACTAGGTAAGTACACATGCCCCCAAATAGTACACTGTGATCATGTAGCTGCTCAGAACAGGCACTCACCCTGTGCTCCTTTCATTCAGGTGACATCGCCTACGGTCTCCGTGAGTACCTCCTCACCCCTTACCTCAACCATGCAACACCACAGAAACGGCGTTACAATGCTGCACACATCCGCACTAGGAATTGCATTGAGAGGACATTTGGGCTTTTGAAGAGCCGCTTCCGCATACTGCACAAGACTGGTGGGGCCCTCAAATACGAGCCTGAGGTCTGCTGCCGCATCGTGGCCGTGTGTGCAATACTCCACAACATTGCTACCAAGCGCAGGATACCTGTTGAGATATCTGGCAGTGAGTCGGAAGGGGACAACCGCCCACCTGCACATGCGCGTCATGCACCCGGGGAAAATCCAGCTGAAGGACACAGACGCGGCAACCAAATCACAAATAACTGTTTCTAGTGCACCCACTCCCCTCACCCAACACTTCACTCATGCATGACAATTGAAATAATGACATGAGTCTGATGTACTGGTACTGAATAAATATTATTGTTGTATTCACAATAATATTGCATTAATTACAACAGATAGATTAGAGGTGTATTGAGTCATACATCTCCTTTTTATTTTTTTAGGGCATGCTTGTCTCATCAGCATGGCCCTGCATGGTGAGCACAAATTGTCAATGGCGCCTCCGGCCCGACGCTCCGAGTCGCCTCTCCACCTCTTCCTCCGCATTTGCCCGTGAAGCAGCAGTGGTCCTGGTGCTGCGGCGGGGAACTGTCACCAGTGGCAACGAAAGGCTGCTGTGGCTAGAGCTTTCCTCACTAGCGTCATCCCCCCCACCTGCCTGGCCGCGGCCAGTTGCCTGCAGACCCTGCACTGCAGTGGTGACCTGCTCCAGTGCCCTTGCGACATCCTGGCAGCATTGGACCATTTGGATCTGCATGGCCAAAGATCTTCGGGACAGTTGTGTTGTGGCGTTGCCGATGATATGGTTAGAGCGCGTGTACGCCGAGAGGCGTGTCAGCAGGTGGCGGTGCCGGTTGACGTCCCGCTGTGTCAACATGGCCTCTGTGTTTGCCTCCACTGCAGTGGTCATTCTCTCCATCCTGTCAGACAGTTGGCCCACATTCCTCGCTGTCTTGTGCAGCTGCAGGTGAATGGCTGCAAGATGTCGTGCCTGCTTTTGGTGAATGCACAGCATGCGGCGCTCTATTGAGAGACCAGGTACACGCACATTCACCCCCCTTCCTGCCGGCGCGTGGTGTAGTTTGGTGCCGCTCCCTGACCAGTCCGCTGGACTGTGTTGTCACAGTGTCTGTGCGTCATGTTGTTGTCCTGGCTGCAGCTGGTGTTGCCAATGCCACTGGCATGGGTGTCACAGTGGCCGGTTGTGGTGTGCCTGTTGTCTCTGAGGTTGCAGGTGGTGCTAATGCTGCTGGTGCTGGTGCTTGCCCTGATGGTCGTGCTTGAGGGGATGGATGGACGGACCCCTCAGAATCCTCAGGATTCTCATCAATTTGCAGCCCCTCACTGTCAGTGCTGGGATCTTCTGCGCCACCTGTGATGTAAAGTGGACGTAGATTAATGACATGTATCTTGCACATAGAAGGTTGCTACATGCATGCAGGCTGGCATTCCCTGACTGGCTGTTGGATTGACTCAAACAGGACATGTCTGGCTGTATGGGGCTGAATGTAAATTGTGGTCAGACTACATGTCCCACAATGCAATATGGCTTTTCTGGAGTGCATGGCCTGCATGACTGGGGTTTCTAATGGGTAGCTCTGGGGTCTTGGCCATTGTTAGGGGACAGGGTCGCAGTCGCATGGCACTTACCTTGGGTGGGTCGGGAGGAGTCCAGCCGGGTTACTCCCACGCATGCCTCAGGTTGCAAGGTGTCCTCAACACGGTCCTCCTATGGGGTGTTGGGTGGGACGGTGGGCTCTCCTCCTGTTGCGACACGCTCACCCAGCCTCTCAGCAATCCTCTCCTTGGCATGCCCTCTGAGGTCGTACCACCTCTTCTTTAATTCGTCAATGGAGCGCTGGGTCACTCCCACAGAATTGACTTTGGTGCGGATGCGCAACCAAATGCGACGTTTGTCCGCCTCTGGCACCCTCCTTGAATCCTTCCCAAAGAGTCGGTTGTGGTCTTTACTGACTCCCTCAATGAGGTATTCGAGCTCTTGTTCCGAAAATGTAATTTTGCGCTTTCTCCCTGTGGAACTGCTCCCTGCTGCTTCCTGTGACATTTCTGCAGTGGGGTGTTTCCTGATTTCCAGCTGGAGGTGGTCTGGAGTGGAGCTCTGGCCAGTGCTGCTTCCAAATCAGGCTCTGTATGCAGTATGAGGGAGGGAACTGCCTGCTTCCTGGTTGTGATGTCATCATTGTGCTCGAAATGCGACTTCCCGTTTTTGCGATCTCGCTATTAGCGAGATCGCAATTTGCGATTTCGGTAATAGCGAGATCGCAATTTCTACATGGAAAATGACCGATTTTGCGATTTTTCTGCGATTTGGGGAAAATCGCAATCGGCATTGGCGGCCGATTGCGATTCGCATTTTTTTATCGCAGATTTTCATGAATCCCATTCTGCGATTTCTAAATTGCGATTCGGTATTTCTCGCAATTTAGAATTTGCAGAAAATGGGTTTCATGAATCTGGGTGTATATCTTACAGTTGTCAAAGGAGACAAGAGTAGCCTTTAACTAAAACTTGAAAAAAAAATGAAAATAGGTTCATAGATACAATACAACTTTAAAGAAAGAATCTGCAGTGTGCCTTTAAACTACGCCTGGGTGGAGTTCTTCTACTTGGAACTCCACGAAGTGCAAAAAAAACTGAGCTACGCAGAACTCCGCAAGCGGCAGAGTGTATTGGATAAATGCTGTTCACTGTGATTTTCAGTGCCAGGTGCTTGTCTGCACTGTGCAATCATTGGGTGCTGCTTCCTTTCTGCCGCTCGAGTAGATTTTTACTCGAGCAGTGGCTTTCTCAACACGAGCGGACAGTTTCTCAACGTGAGCGGTCGCGAGCATACGCTACCACTCGCAATGAGAAATTTGACTGCCTGCGCTGGGAAATCTCACCGAAAGGTTGATTTTCCATGCTCGCGCTCGCCGACTTGACGAAGATGAACGCGAGCTAGGGAAAAAACTATGTGAGCTCTGCATAACACGGAGTGTGGAAATCTCCGCAAACTCGGAGTCGCATATTCTGCGAGCGGAGCAGAGTTCACTGCTCAGACTTACTTTAAACCCTCCCCAGGCTGACTCTTGTTGTCACAGAGGACACACCCCCGGCAGATGACTGTCACTTCATTTCTTCACTGCATGCTGCTGCGATGTCTGAATACTGGCTACCCTATTTGCGTTTTTAACTAATCTTCCAATGTGTTTTTAGATTTTGATTCCATTTGGAAGCTTTGGGTGAGCTCATTCACTTGCAGTGATATGAATTTTGTTTTTTCATCTTTATTATGAAAGACAAACCCACCTTCCTTATTTGATAAGTGCTCCACATTTGTTGAAAAGGAACTCAGAAAAGGGTCACATGGTATATGTACCCTGCCTTGTCCTGAGACCTACACATGATAGAAGTGTACCTACCATCTGCCACAAAATAATGATGAGGACAACACCGAAAGACCATGTGGGGACTGTACTAAGTGATATGGAACACTAGCAGCAGGTGGTTCCTTACCATCTGTGAAGCCTCCATCTCCTTTACTTTTTAAAGAAATGAGGCAACTGCCACCTGTTGAACATGATGGGAAACTGGTGGTCTGTGAGCCTTAAAGGCGCAGACGCTCTTTACATATCTACATAGCTGCAGCCTATAGGGCTACATGGTCCTTTCCTCTTTCATCTTTACCTTTTTAGAAAAAAGATTTGTGAATTACATTTAAACACTCAAATGATGCAATTCCAGGCAATTTGCCTATGTGTGTGTATATATATATATATATATATATATATATGTCCAAGAAACTCCTTTCACAAGAAGAAAAGGCCACAGCAGGGGAAACGAGGGAAGCAGCTTTATTTAAAACCACAGTCCATGGCAATTCAGAACATCCTCTGTGGCGAATGCATTTCGGCGTATGTGCCTTCTTCAGCGCCGAGGGTGTATCAAAACAGGAGGCAGGCGTGTATCCTGGATTAAGTATCCTGCCCCCTCCTGATTGATGAAGAGCTGCTCCACCCCCAATGGGTAAGTACCAATCGCCTTATACCTCCTACCAGCCGCCTCGTGGGTGGCGCCTACAGGTCCCAGCATGCATCATTCAATGCTGGCAGGTATTGCGGTGGGAGTGGATTAATGCTCCGATGTTGGCGAACCCCCAAGTCCATGCGGCCTCCAAACAAAGTGTCCCCTCGAGTCCCCAGACCGCATCAACCCCCCTGCCACAGGAATCCAATCGGCGGGGGCAAGGCAGGGATTCCACCTCGCCCAGCGTGATGCCAAGTGACTTCAACACCGCCCTTTCTCCTCCCGGGCCTGGAGGTGGGCCAAGGTCGTTCCAGTACCCTGGATTCCAAACAAAGTTCCACCGAAGCTGAAACCAGCAAGTCCAAGGCCTCTTGAGGATGCGGGGGCCTCTTATGCGCGATGCTGGAGCTCGCGCTGTAAAATGTCCAAGAAACTCCTTTCACAAGAAGAAAAGGCCACAGCAGGGGAAACGAGGGAAGCAGCTTTATTTAAAACCACAGTCCATGGCAATTCAGAACATCCTCTGTGGCGAATGCATTTCGGCGTATGTGCCTTCTTCAGCGCCGAGGGTGTATCAAAACAGGAGGCAGGCGTGTATCCTGGATTAAGTATCCTGCCCCCTCCTGATTGATGAAGAGCTGCTCCACCCCCAATGGGTAAGTACCAATCGCCTTATACCTATATATATAAAGGATTTAATATTTTGCACAGATACACGCCACCTACTAATAGGCTCTGAATGAACTCACCCAAAGGACTTCAGTTACCAGGGTTCCTGGCGACTTAACATCTATGAACTACGCCCACTCTGATTCAAATAAAATGCATTTGAATTGCAAAGGTGAGCTTGGTGTGTCTCTCTGCTTGTCCATGAGGAAGGGGCGTCCTGGCCCCGAAACGCGTCGGACTCTCTTAAAAGTTGGAGGGAGGCTGTGGATTTGCTCGGGAGCCATGTGAAGGCCGGATGGTTTGGATGCCGTGGGTAGCCCTTCTAAAAGCGCTGGAGCGCATTGCTACTTCATTTATTTACACGGTTGGCTCGGGCCGTGGGAAGGAGCTCCGCTTCATCGAGCCTCCAGAAATGCTGTGCTGGTGAAGACTGAGGGGAGAAGACAGCTTTTTGCCGTTCAGCGCGACATCCCAAGGAAGTTTGCAACTTCGCAGCCCACCCCCCCACTCCCTACTAAAGGAACAGAAAGGATTTAATATTTTGCACAGATACACGCCACCTACTAATAGGCTCTGAATGAACTCACCCGAAGGACTTCAGTTACCAGGGTTCCTGGCGACTTAACCGCTATGAACTACGCCCACTGAGGGCGGACCTGATTCAAATAAAATGCATTTGAATTGCAAAGGTGAGCTTGGTGTGTCTCTCTGCTTGTCCATGAGGAAGGGGCGTTCTGGCCCGAAACGCGTCGGACTCTCTTAAAAGTTGGAGGGAGGCTGTGGATTTGCTCGGGAGCCATGTGAAGGCCGGATGGTTTGGATGCCGTGGGTAGCCCTTCTAAAAGCGCTGGAGCGCATTGCTACTTCATTTATTTACACGGTTGGCTCGGGCCGTGGGAAGGAGCTCCGCTTCATCGAGCCTCCAGAAATGCTGTGCTGGTGAAGACTGAGGCGAGAAGACAGCTTTTTGCCGTTCAGCACGACATCCCAAGGAAGTTTGCAACTTCGCAGCCCACCCCCCCCCCCACTCCCTACTAAAGGAACAGAAAGGATTTAATATTTTGCACAGATACACACCACCTACTAATAGGCTCTGAATGAACTCACCCGAAGGACTTCAGTTACCTGGGTTCCTGGCGACTTAATCTCTATGAACTACGCCCACTGAGGGCGGACCTGATTCAAATAAAATGCATTTGAATTGCAAAGGTGAGCTTGGTGTGTCTCTCTGCTTGTCAATGAGGAAGGGGCGTTCTGGCCCCGAAACGCGTCGGACTCTCTTAAAAGTTGGAGGGAGGCTGTGGATTTGCTCGGGAGCCATGTGAAGGCCGGATGGTTTGGATGCCGTGGGTAGCCCTTCTAAAAGCGCTGGAGCCCATTGCTACTTCATTTATTTACACGGTTGGCTCGGGCCGTGGGAAGGAGCTCCGCTTCATCGAGCCTCCAGAAATGCTGTGCTGGTGAAGACTGAGGCGAGAAGACAGCTTTTTGCCGTTCAGCGCGACATCCCAAGGAAGTTTGCAACTTCGCAGCCCACCCCCCTACTCCCTACTAAAGGAACAGAAAGGATTTAATATTTTGCACAGATACACGCCACCTACTAATAGGCTCTGAATGAACTCACCCGAAGGACTTCAGTTACCAGGGCTCCTGGCGACTTAACCTCTATGAACTACGCCCACTGAGGGCGGACCTGATTCAAATAAAATGCATTTGAATTGCAAAGGTGAGCTTGGTGTGTCTCTCTGCTTGTCCATGAGGATGGGGCGTTCTGGCCCCGAAACGCGTCGGACTCTCTTAAAAGTTGGAGGGAGGCTGTGGATTTGCTCGGGAGCCATGTGAAGGCCGGATGGTTTGGATGCCGTGGGTAGCCCTTCTAAAAGCCCTGGAGCGCATTTCTACTTTATATATATATATATATATATGTATGTATATATATATATATATATATATCTATATATATATATATATGATATATCTCAACACACCCGTTTATTATCAAAAACTGGTTCCTACATGCTTGGGCTTGCTTCAATCGTCTTTATTGTGGCTCAAGGTAACGGGTTTCGATCGTTTTTTTCACAAATATAGGATACCATTCCTCTAGCTCACGCCATCTATCTCTGACTCCTTGTCTTCAGGAAGTAGCCAGCTGGATGGCTAGTTGCAAATTAAAACTCAATGAAGTCATGTTGCTGGATAACAATCTCAGCAACTTCACTGCGAGCCCCCTCTCACACTGTCTGAGCAAACTGCCCACTCCCAAAAACTCAATAAAGTGCCTTGGTATTTGGCTTGATTCTGGTCTTACCATGGACCATCACGCCAAAAACATACTGCCAGCTGCTACCGCATTCTGAGACTATTGCGAAAGATCTTTAAACTAGTGCCTTCCATCAACATAGAGTGATCAATCAGGCCTTTGTTCTTTCCTGACTTAACTACAGGAATGCCCTGTTTTTGGGCTCACCCCTCTGTGTCGTAAAGAGACTGCAGATTGTCCAGAATGCTGCTGCACGCCCCCTGACAAACCATCCAAAATACCGATTGCCACCAAGGCTCTGAGAGATCTACACTGCCTTTTGGTGGAACACCAAGTGCAGTTTAAGACTCCTCATTTTGAAAAGGGCAATTGATAGAAAGGGCCCTTCCTTGTAAAGATCATTAGCCTCTCCTTATCTCCCTGGGAGAGCCCTCAGATCCTCATCAGCCCATCTATCGAACGTTCCCAAAATTTGCATATCCCACTGGGGCGGCCAATCCACTTCCTTTCTGTCCCCCAGACTTTGGTTCACTCTACCACTGGAACTCCATCTACCGGAGGGTGAACTTGTATTCCACGAGGCCTTAAAGACCTAGCGTTTCTATAACTGAACTTCCTCATCAGCTCTATCTCACTCACTTCAGTGTCTATGGCAACTCTGGAAGGCCTTCAAGTAGCCACGCGCTATATAAGAACTCGAGAACAGAATAGAATAGAATTCCTTATTGTTTCTTAATTGGCAGTTGGTTTTACTTCAAAATATTTCATGAACATTGCAATAAAAATTTCAGATAACTCCTTCGACATATAATTACACATGCACCTTCCTTCAAAGGCACCATCTCATCATTATTTAGTCTATGGAACATGAGAACATGAGAACTATTTGCCCTCAAATAAACCTCAGCATAATGCTGAGGGATGTAAACGCTAGCCCCGCCTTCAAATAAGAGGGTAGAAGAAAGCATTTAGGTGAGGGGTCCTTAATGACTAGCTCAGGGGCCACTTGTAGCTCACCAGCTCTCTGAAAGTAGATCTTGGAGGTGAAGCCCAGTCCAATAGGTCATACACGATGCACATTGAAGAAAGTAGTGCTGATAATCTTCAAACCTTTGGAATCATATCAAAGCAAATCAATGATGGTGCTACATGCTGACCCAGAAACATGCACAATCAAAGCCTGGGAGATGTGGGGGTACTGCAGCAAGACTACCTGTCTCTGCTTTCAAGTTGCACTGAGATTGGTCTTGTTGCAGTCCCTCCAGAAGCACTCTTACCTATAATTATGAAGCTTAGGATTGATTGCTCTTCAGAAAGGTTGCATACCTGATACATTGAGGAAAATTAATTCTTTGCCTAGTGCCTCTTGGTGAGTTTTAAGTTTTCAGTTGTAAGTGACTTTTAGGGTGATTTGATCAGTGTTATCTAGCCATTAAATAAATCATATTAAGGGTTATTCATTGTTCTATCTTTAACATAGTTTTCTTCTGTGATTGCTTGGGCAATTACCTTCAGAAGTTAATAATCAAATTCCACCACTGGAGTCCAATAGCGTTTCAAAAAAAATGTAAACACTTAAATAACATTACTTTGAGGATATTTGTAGATATGATCTAATTTTTCCTTTGTTAAGGCAGTATTTTACCATCTTTATTGTTAGATAGGTTAAGTAAGATACAGTTCAGACTATTTGTGTCTCTCCTATGGACACATTCCTGGATTTCTTCCTGCAGTTGCTTTAGATTTTTACAACAAACGGGAATTTCTCATCTGCAATATTTCATAATCTGTCTACAACATTCAAAGCTTCATATGTTGTGTATGAAAACTGTTGGGATAGCATACAAAATGACAAATTATTTTGAGCACCTATATCCATTATAATTTTGATGCAAGTTCTAAAGGTGAGACCTTCTGTAAGTGAGTTTTATTTCTGATAGATTTTTTCATACATCAGGTTATGCTGTTCTAAAGCGAGAATGTCTTTGCCTAGAAAAATATAGGTATTTCAATGAGGTTATGGCTTTGATTTCAGCCTTAGTTCACAGTGTTCTCCAGCTAGAAATCTGAAATGACTGCTTCCTTGACGTTAGCACATAGGTTCTGCAGACACAGTTAGGCAAATGGGACTGGACTAGAGACTCTATGGCCTCCAGATTTCAATCTTACATTCCAGTGTGGTACTAGACTTCTGGCTAGTTTTCTGTAATTCTTTACTGACATCATCTCAGCCTTTCAGAATGTATAGATGGTCACATGGTTTAGTTTGTGAACCTAAATATATTCTAGGTTTTCTTGGGTCCTCTCCTAATAGTGCAGTGGAAACTGTGCTCCGTATTAATCGGATGAACTATTTCAAAGCTGGAGAGGCAGTCTTAACCTAAGTTGCTGTTATCCAGTATTGGGGTATCTTTCATAGATTCACATGCTTTGAATCAATCCCCATCCTGGAAGTGGGAGTCCCACAGCACCATAATCAAGCAGTATGATAAAAAATATAATAGGCTATAATTGCTCAAGGCCATCAGTTTAGTAGCCTATCTTTGTACTTTTTTAAAAAAGGAGCAAACTTCAACTCAAAGCAATCAGGTGCTAGCAGCTGGTAGAACACCACCAAGAGAGGCTGACTCTCTCAGATTTTGCAGCACAAGTGGGAGTAAATCCCAGGCACAAGGGGAGTCTCTCCGGGTAGGAGGGTGGGTTGCATGTGACTCTGAAAAATACTAATACCGGATAACTGCAGTTACAGGTCAGTATCTTATTTTCTTATTTATTTATTTATTTATTTTAAGAATTTATAAAGCGCAGCTGTCACCATTGCAGGCATCCTGGCGCTAACAGAAAACAGAGGGGAGCGAGAAGCAGGGACAGATGGAGTAGGCTAACCAGGGAAAAGCCAAGTTTTCACCTTTCTTCTAAACTGCAGGAGTTCATTAATATGCCTAATCTCGGTGGGGAGAGTGTTCCATAGTCTGGCGGCAGCCACCTCGAAGGATCTACCTCCGGCTCTGACCTTCCTAAATCTTGGAACAACTACCAGTTTAGCGTCAGATGAACGAAGTTGTCTGGTAGGGGCATACCATACAAACTTAGATTTTAGAGGGGCTGGGCCGCAACCATGGAGGGCCCTAAAAACTATACAGAGGGCCTTAAATTGAATCCTCTGTCTAAGATGAAGCCAGTGTAGTTTTGCCAAAGCAGATGGTCCATGAGATCTTCTCGGCAGCCCCAAGGCCAGTTTCGCAGCCGCAGATTGGACCCTTTGGAGCCTGTCCAGCAGAAACTCAGGGGACCCAAGCAGGAGGGCGTTGCAATAGTCCAACCTGCTCAGGATGGTGCATCTAACCACTTGGGCACGCGCATGGGTGGGTAAGAGGGGCAGAACCTTCCTTAGTGAACGAAGGATGGCAAGGCAGCAAGCCGATGTTTTTTGCACATGGGTCTCCATGCTGAGCCTATGGTTCAACATGACCCCAAGGTTGCGGACAGAGTCCGCAGGCCGTACGTTGGAGCCTGATTCCGGGGGCCAGAAGTTGTTAGGGAACGGTCGAGGGATCCTCGTGCCAGGAGCACCTCGGTTTTCCCGACATTAAACTGCAGTGAATTATCCTTCAGCCACCGTAAACAATTATGTAAGACCTCCACAGAGATAGAATCCTCTCCTTCCAAGGAGAGGATCATCTGCGTGTCATCGGCATAATTGACAGTTCTAATGCCAAAGCCTTTAATAAGTGAAATTAGCGGCCTGAGGTAAACATTAAAAAGTATTGAGCTGATAGCGGAGCCCTGAGGAACACCGTGCAGTACCGGGGAAAAAGATGATTGAAAAGGAGGCATAGATACTGCCTGCTGCCTGTCCTGCAGAAAAGAGTGAAACCATTGCAGTGCCGTGTCTCTCACTCCTGCCTCATACAGCCGCCTCAGTAAGATCTTATGATTCACCGTATCAAAGGCGGCAGACATATCGAGCAGGATCAGAAACGATGCCTGTCTTCTGTCTGCGCGCCTTTGAATTTCGTCCATAGCGGTGATGAGGGCTGTTTCAGTTCCGTGAGCAGGCCGAAAACCGAATTGGTCCCCGTCAAGTAGTAGATGCTGTTCCAGGTGGGTGGAAAGAGTGTTACTGACCACCCTTTCAACTATCTTGGCAGGGAACGGCAGCAGTGAGATGGGCCGATAGTTTTTGGAACAGTCAGGGTCCAAGGAGGGTTTTTTTAGCAAGGGGGAGACTAACGCCCGTTTCCAGTGAGCTGGGACGGTGCCAGTCACCAGGGATTGATTACAGATTAGAAAGAGTGGGGGGAAGAGTTCATCTTCAAATTCCTTCCAAATTTTGGGAGGCATCGGGTCCAGAGGAGACCCGGAAACAATCCCTCTAGCTACCTTGGAAAAGTTTTCAAATGTGAGCGGCAGAAACCTGCATAATGAATTTTCCGGAGCCAAAACCGAATCAGGTAATCGGTCCACCGAAGGGACAGGTCTTAGGACAGAAGGGGTGTCAATGTCAAGAGGGGTGTCCAAGTCTTTAAGGATCAGTTCTATTTTCTCTTTAAAGAATGTGGCCAGATTGTCACAAAGGTCTTGGGACGGGACAATCGCATTCTTGCAAGACTCCGGATTGGTGACGCTTTTTAGGATGTTAAAAATACTCCTAGAGTTATTGGTAGTGTAACAGATTAGAGAGGAGTAATAGTCAGCTTTAGATTTTTTAATGAGATTTTTAATAGCCAGGATCTTAGTTTTCCACATTTCTTTTGAGATTTTATTATAGTCGCGTCTCCACCTTCTCTCTGCTTGTTTACATCCCAGTTTTAAAGTTTTTAGATCGTCGTTAAACCATGGGGCAGAGTCTTTACCCCTACAGGTCCGAATTTTTAGAGGAGCAAGGGCGTCAATAACCGATGAGATACTGGTGAAAAGAAAGTTATAGTTGTCATCAGTACTTTTGTTCACCTCGAAGAGCGAATCCAAATGGAACAATTCACCAGAAGGGTGTAAGCGTGAGAGAGCCTTCCAGTCTCTGCATGTAATTTCCCTAGTCAGGACAGGGGCTTTGTAGGAGCCCGTCTTCTTAAGAAAAAATAATTTGACTAATGAGTGATCTGTCCAGTCCATCGGCAGGGTATCCCCCATTACCACCAGATCTGGTGCCGCAAAGACCAGATCCAAGAGGTGGCCAGCTTTGTGGGTGGCCTTAGAGACCAGTTGGGAGAGACCAAGACTATCACAGGCTAGGAGAAGGTTCTCAAAAGCTATATTAAGTGTGCCATTACGCCAAAGATTAAAATCACGGAGTATAAGTAGCTTCTGGTGAGATAGAGCGATATTGGTCAGGGTAGTGATTAGCGCTTGTTGCTGTTGAAGGCTAAACGACCCAGGTGGGCGATAGCAAACTAGCCCTGTGACAGTAGTCCCAGAGTGGGTCTGGATTGAAAGCCCCAACATCTCAGTGCCCAAAGTAGGGTCTAAGGTGAGGACCTTAATGCTGCAAGAGGCTCTGAAGATCACTCCCACACCACCGCCTTTTCCAGTAGGCCTAGGGGAATGGAGAAATTTAAACCCGGATGGGCAGGCAAAACCAGGGTCGACCAGGCAGTCAGAACGAGTCCAAGTTTCTGTCATGAACAGGATATCTAATTCGTGAGATTCCATTAACAATTGGATCTCCGTACAGTATTTAGGCAGGGACCTAACGTTTAGTAGCCCGCAATTCAGAAAAGCGTCACATAATACATCAGCTCGAGGATGTGACGTAGGTACTAAGGAAAGTATTCCTTTATCTGCATGCTGCTTACCTATTTGGATGAGCTCCTCTCTAGAGTAAGGTGGCCCGACAGGGAGTAGCTCCTGATATGAAAGATCAAAACCGGCAGCGTAGGTGGCCCATGACACTACCTTGGCGCGGACGAGCGCAGACGAGCTTGCCTTAAGCGCGCCTTCGGCGCGCAATCGTCTCGCCCGCTGCGCTCGTCCGCTGCGCTTCCGGCATTGACACATCCTTTATGGAAGTGGGATAGGTGAGAAAAGGGGGGCGTGGCTTGTGTCAGTGGGCGTGCCTTTTGGAACCGGCCAATGACGTCCGGGCTTCAGGAACCACCCGCCCGCGTCAGCGTTCTACCGCTGTGCGGGGAAATCAATCTTTAGGTCCGTTTAAAACAGAAGTTATAAAACACAAGTTATTACACAGGTTAAAATCTCAGAATGTCCCTGCTCCCGGCTGTGCCTCAGGAGAACAAATAACTAAAAGCGCCGCGCTCGCAGTCAGCGCGCGTTTTGTACAGATGGGGGCGTGGCTTGTGTCAATGGACGTGCCTTTTAGAACCGGCCAATGACGTCCGGGCTTCAGGAACCACCCGTCCGCGTCAGCGTTCTACCGCTGTGCGGGGAAATCAATCTTTAGGTCCGTTTAAAACAGAAGTTATAAAACACAAGTTATTACACAGGTTAAAATCTCAGAATGTCCCTGCTCCCGGCTGTGCCTCAGGAGAACGAACAACTAAAAGCGCCGCGCTCGCAGTCAGCGCGCGTTTTGTACAGATGGGGGCATGGCTTTTGTCAGTGGGCGTGCCTTTTGGAACCGGCCAATGACGTCCGGGCTTCAGGAACCACCCTCCCGCGTCAGCGTTCTACCGCTGTGCGGGGAAATCAATCTTTAGGTCCGTTTAAAACAGAAGTTATAAAACACAAGTTATTACACAGGTTAAAATCTCAGAATGTCCCTGCTCCCGGCTGTGCCTCAGGAGAACGAACAACTAAAAGCGCCGCGCTCGCAGTCAGCGCGCGTTTTGTACAGATGGGGGCGTGGCTTGTGTCAGTGGGCGTGCCTTTTGGAACCGGCCAATGACGTCCGGGCTTCAGGAACCACCCGCCCGCGTCAGCGTTCTACCGCTGTGCGGGGAAATCAATCTTTAGGTCCGTTTAAAACAGAAGTTATAAAACACAAGTTATTACACAGGTTAAAATCTCAGAATGTCCCTGCTCCCGGCTGTGCCTCAGGAGAACAAACAACTAAAAGCGCCGCGCTCGCAGTCAGCGCGCGTTTTGTACAGATGGGGGCGTGGCTTGTGTCAGTGGGCGTGCCTTTTGGAACCGGCCAATGACGTCCGGGCTTCAGGAACCACCCGCCCGCGTCAGCGTTCTACCGCTGTGCGGGGAAATCAATCTTTAGGTCCGTTTAAAACAGAAGTTATAAAACACAAGTTATTACACAGGTTAAAATCTCAGAATGTCCCTGCTCCCGGCTGTGCCTCAGGAGAACAAACAACTAAAAGCGCCGCGCTCGCAGTCAGCGCGTGTTTTGTACAGATGGGGGCGTGGCTTGTGTCAGTGGGCGTGCCTTTTGGAACCGACCAATGACGTCCGGGCTTCAGGAACCACCCGCCCGCGTCAGCGTTCTACCGCTGTGCGGGGAAATCAATCTTTAGGTCCGTTTAAAACAGAAGTTATAAAACACAAGTTATTACACAGGTTCAATTCAATTCAATTCAATTAATTTATATAGCGCGCTACATACCCAGAGGGTCTCAAGGCGCTTGGAGAAGGGTGGGGGATTACTTGTCGAATATCCAGGTTTTAAGTTGCTTTCTGAATGCTAGGTGGTTCTGAGTGAGGCGAAGGTGAATGGGAAGTGAGTTCCAGGTTTTAGCCGCCAGGTAGGAGAAGGATCTTCCTCCCATGGTGGTTTTGTTGATGCGAGATACAGCAGCAAGGGCTTGGTTGGAGGAGCGTAGCTGGCGGGAGGGTGTGTAGAAGGAAAGTCGTGTGTTGAGGCATTCGGGTCCAAGTTCGTAAAGTGCTTTGTGTGCGTGGGTTAGGAGGCGGAATGTTATCCTCTTATTGACGGGGAGCCAGTGGAGGTTTTTCAGGTGATCAGAAATGTGGTCGTTACGCGGGATGTCTAGTATGAGTCTGGCTGATGCGTTCTGGATGCGTTGGAGTTTTTTCTGAAGTTTTGCGGTGGTACCGGCGTATAGGGTGTTTCCGTAGTCCAGGCGGCTTGTAACCAGTGCGTGGGTGACCGTTTTTTTAGTTTCGGTGGGGATCCAGCGAAAAGTTTTTTTGAGCATGCGAAGAATGTTGAAGCAAGATGAAGAAATGGCGTTGACTTGTCTGGTCATCGAGAGTGAGGAGTCCAGAATGACGCCCAGGTTCCGTGCGTGGTCTGTCGGGATGGGTGCTTTTCCAAGGGACTCTGGCCACCAAGAGTCGTCCCAGGCAGAGGGGGAGGTACCTAAGATAAGGACTTCTGTTTTGTCGGAATTCAGTTTCAGACGGCTGTGCTTCATCCACTCGGCTACTTCTTTCATTCCTTCATGTAGGTTGGTTTTGGCGGTGTTAGGGTCTTTGGTGAGTGAGAGGATAAGTTGAGTGTCATCAGCGTAGGAGATGATGTTGAGGTTGTGTTGGCGTGCGATGGCCGCGAGGGGGCTCATGTATACGTTGAAGAGGGTGGGACTGAGTGAGGATCCTTGTGGCACGCCGCAAATGACTTCAGTGGCCTCTGACTTGAATGGTGGGAGGCGGACTCTCTGGGTTCTTCCGGCAAGGAACGAGGTGATCCATTCCAGTGCTTTTCCCTGGATTCCGATGTTTCTGAGGCGTTGTATCAGGGTGCTGTGACAGACTGTGTCGAAGGCTGCGGAGAGGTCGAGGAGGATGAGGGCGACTGTGTCTCCATTGTCCAGTAGAGTTCGAATGTCGTCTGTTGCTGTGATGAGTGCGGTCTCAGTGCTGTGTTTGGCTCGGAAGCCGGACTGTGAGGAGTCGAGGGATTTGTTGGTTTCGAGGAAGGCGGCGAGTTGGTTGTTGACAGCTTCTCGATGACTTTGGTCGGGAATGGAAGGAGCGAGATGGGGCGGTAGTTTTTGAGTTCGGTGGGGTCAGCTGTGGGTTTTTTCAGAAGGGCGCTGAGTTCGGCGTGTGTCCAGCTTTCCGGGAAGGTGGCGGAGTTGAGGGAGCAGTTGATGACGTCTCGGAGGCGGATGGTGTCCTCAGTGGAGATTGGGTTCCATTCATTAAGGATGTTCAAGGGGGGTGAAGGTACGGCAGAAGGTTGAGTGGGTTGGTCTCCGGGTTGGTTGTCGAAGCTGTTGTGGATGTCTGCGATTTTGTCAAGGAAGAACGAAGCTAGGGAGTCGCAAAGGGTTTGAGAGGGAGTGATGTCGTTGGAGTTGGCAGTGGGGTTGGTAAACTCTTTGACGATGTTGAATAATTCCTTGCTGTTGTGGGCGTTGTTGTCTAGTCGGTCTTTGAATGCGGCTTTCTTGGCAGTCCGGATCAGTTGGTGGTGTATGCGGGTGGCGTTTTTGAAGGCGTCCCTGGTGCTGGTGTTTGGGTCTTTTTTCCAGGCCTTCTCAAGGGAGCGACAGAGTTTCTTGGATTTCTTAAGATCATCGTTGAACCAGGGGCCGTTTTTGTTGCCTAGTTTGATTTGACGTTTTTTCAGGGGTGCTAGGTTGTCGGCGCTGTTGGTTAGCCATTGAGTGAGGTTAATGGCTGCTTGGTTGGGGTTCGAAGAGTGGGCAGAGGGGTTTTGAAGAAGCGATGCGGAGATCTGGTCGATGGTGATTTTGTTCCAGTTTCTTCGCAGAGTACGTTGAGGATGGTTGTGGGTTGTGGTCTTATTGTAGATAAAGTGAACGCAGCTGTGGTCCGTCCAATGGAGAGCTGTGGTGTGACTGAAGGAGATATGTTTGCTGGAGGTGAAGATAGGGTCGAGTGTGTGACCTGCGCGGTGAGTGGGGGTATTAACAAGTTGTTTGAGTCCAAGGTTGGCGAGATTGTCCAGAAGGGCGGTGGTGTTGCTGTCGTTGCTTTTTTCCAGGTGAAAATTGAGGTATCCCAATAGAATGTAGTCCTCGGAGGGAAGGGTGTGTGGGGTGATAAAGTCAGTGATGTCTTCACTGAATTGTGCACGGGGACCTGGTGGCCTGTAGAGGAGGGTGCCTCTGAGTGTGGTCTTGGGGTCGGTGTGGATCTGGAAGTGAAGGTGTTCGGTGCTAGCGAGGTTGACGTCTGAGCTGGTTGAGATGCGGATGGAATTCTTGTGGACGATAGCGATGCCTCCTCCTGTTTGCTTGTAGCGGTCTTTTCGGATGATCTTGTAGCCTTTCGGGATGGCAATGGTGATGTCTGGGGCTGAGGAGGCGTTCATCCATGTTTCGGTTAGGAAGGCGACGTCCGTAGAGATGGTGTCTAGTAGATTCCAGAGGTCGATGGCGTGTCTGTGGACCGAGCGGGTGTTGAGCAGGATGCATTTTAGGTGGTTGGTGTCAGGTCTCAGTTTGGTGTTAGTGGATGAGGAGTTGGTCTTGGTGCCGTCAAACTTGCAGGAGTTGCATGTGAAGGGTCCATGGGTGTGTCCAGGTGCGGCCTGGCGCAGTTGGGGAGTCGGCCGGGGTTAAGGGCTAGGAGGGTAGGGGCGGCGTAAGTGATGAGGGTGGGGTGGGTGGGACGGGGGCCAGGGGGTTTGGCGCTGGGCGCGGTCCAGGCGTAGACGGGCTTACCTCTGGCGCACCTTCGGCGCAACTGGGGCGCGACCGCTGCGCGTGAACGCTGCGCGAGAATGCATCTGTCATATATGGATGGAGGAGGGGGAGGGGCGAGGGAGGGTCAGCAGGGAGGCGGGGCGGGCTGTGGGGGTCGGGCTCTGAGGCACCAACAACAACAACAACAAGCGTAAGATGGCGGCAGCCTAGGGAAAAACGCAACTGGAGGTAGGCTGGGGCTCAGGTGACTGACTACGCTTGCAGTAGGATCGCGCTATTTAAATTAGCGTTAAAATATCAAGCGCCGTAAATACAATACCCCCAAAGCTTTCCTATGTGTGCAACTATGAGCGCCGTGTCAGCAGTCCCCCAGAGGCTTTTAAAATGTCCCAATAAGGTGTAGTACCCCTCGCGCTGCAGCGTTATTCAGAGTAGTAGGCAAAACAGACAACAATGCAGCTCAATGCAACGATACCGAACAGGAGCAAGGCAGCAGGGCAGAGGGAGCGACCGATTCTGAACTCGTCAGGGCGGTCACAGCGCGAACGGGGTCAGAGCAGGCAATATAGTTCGTGGGAGGGAGGGTCAGCAGGGAGGCGGGGCGGGCTGTGGGGGCCGGGCTCTGAGGCACCAACAACAACAAGTGTAAGATGGCGGCAGCCTAGGGAAAAACGCAACTGGAGGTAGGCTGGGGCTCAGGTGACTGACTACGCTTGCAGTAGGATCGCGCTATTTAAATTAGCGTTAAAATATCAAGCGCCGTAAATACAATGCCCCCAAAGCTTTCCTATGTGTGCAACTATGAGCGCCGTGTCAGCAGTCCCCCAGAGGCTTTTAAAATGTCCCAATAAGGTGTAGTACCCCTCGCGCTGCAGCGTTATTCAGAGTAGTAGGCAAAACAGACAACAATGCAGCTCAATGCAACGATACCGAACAGGAGCAAGGCAGCAGGGCAGAGGGAGCGACCGCTTCTGAACTCGTCAGGGCGGTCACCCTGACGAGGTTAAAATCTCAGAATGTCCCTGCTCCCGGCTGTGCCTCAGGAGAACAAACAACTAAAAGCGCCGCGCTCGCAGTCAGCGCGCGTTTTGTACAGATGGGGGCGTGGCTTGTGTCAGTGGGCGTGCCTTTTGGAACTGGCCAATGACGTCCGGGCTTCAGGAACCACCCGCCCGCGTCAGCGTTCTACCGCTGTGCGGGGAAATCAATCTTTAGGTCCGTTTAAAACAGAAGTTATAAAACACAAGTTATTACACAGGTTAAAATCTCAGAATGTCCCTGCTCCCGACTGTGCCTCAGGAGAACAAGCAACTAAAACTTTTATAGATTAACTTTTTATAGATTCGCAAGCTTGAATCAGGATAGCAAGTAGGGTCCCGGTGGAGATAACTTTTTTAACTATGGGCCTAATATTGCAACACATAACAGATTTGACGTACTGTCTTGTTTAGAGTTGTGCGATTGACGGGAGGATGATGAGGTCCGGGGGAAGAGTCTCCTCAAACCCTGGTTCCCTCGGTCCATGATCACCATACTTTGACTCCTCTCGTTATCCACTGTAACCCCGTATCTACGTGCAATGTTGTGGGAGAAACGGTTAAAATGTTAAGTTGGAACGTTGCTGGTTTGCGTTCCAAGCAAGAGGATAGTAATTGGTTACATTTTGTTAAACAACATGATATTGTGGCTCTCCAAGAGACATGGGATAAGAACTGTGACTTTTGGATGGACGGCTTCACCTCGCATTCTGTTCCTGCACTAAGATAGTCAGCTGGGAGAGGTAGAGGGGGACTTGTGCTACTGGTATCTGTAAATGTAAGGGGGAAAGTCAAAAGGGTAAACTGCGCCTCCCACAATTTCCTTATCCTGGAAATAAAGCTCACTAACAACACAAAACTAATTTTAGTGAACTGCTATAATTCGCAGAATGGGGAATCCCCAAATGAACACTTGGTGTGGCTGTCAGATTTTCTAAGCACTTATAAGGAAAAGCAAACCACTTTTTGCCAATACATTTTGTTTGGCGATTTTAACGTGCACTTATGTAGTCAGAATTGTTTATTAACTGATAATGATGGGCCAGACTTTACATCCCCGCAGCATTTTGAGCATACTTGTAAGGGGGAAGCCCTGGAGAATCTCCTGTCTAATAGCGATTTGTTTGAAGCAGGGTTTTTTGATAAAAATACTCGTGTTCCCACGTATATAGGCAGGGATTGTGAAACAATAATCGACTACATATTTCTTTCTTTAGGACTTTTAAAATATGTAATATCATATAATGCTATACCTTCTTGTTTTAGTGATCACAATCCAGTGGTCATTGAGCTAGTAAACGGTTTTTTTCTTTTAAATAAAACTGTCCCCCCACAGGCTGTAGTGGAGGTTAAAGCCAAAGATCAGGGGAGGAGGTTAAATTGGACTAAGGTTGTGCCAGAAGAGTTCTTCAATATAATCTCCATTAAGGCCGCTCAGGATCTAAAGATCTGTGGAGATCCCCTCTCAAATGGGGAGGAAGTAATAACCTCTTATGAAGCTATTTGCTCCCAAGTGGCTAAAGAACTTACGTCTAAAAGTCGACCAGCTAAAAATAAACCGGTAAAGGGCTGGTTTGATCATAAATGCACTAAATCCTATAATCTCCTCAAAAAAACTCTTCGGGAGCAACCAAGGAACAAAGCTCTGGTTGCCCAGCTTAGAAGAGAGTACAAAAGAGCAGTACAAGAAAGGAAAAACGAAATTAAACATGACGCGTGGGTTGAGCTTATGGATAAAGCAATCCTAAAAGATAGTGCAAAATTCTGGTCTATAATAAACACTCCCTTGTTAGCCAGTACTCAAAATAATGTTTTAGAATTAAATATAGCGGAGGAGGACTGGTTGAGCCACTTTGAACAAATTTATGGAAGTCATCTAGAGTTAGATACTTTTGTGGTCCCAGCCTCAGAATCTCCTGTTATGCCAGTAAGGTTTCACTTGGCGGAAGTTGTTAAAGCAATTGAGGGCACAGCAGGACGAAAGGCACCAGGCCCAGATGGGGTACCCTCAGACATGTTCAAGGCAAATTCGTTGTACTGGGCTAATATCTTGACTAATGTCTTTAACACCTCGGCTTGTGCAGGATTCCCTAAATCTTGGTCTCGATCAACAATAATCCCAGTGTTTAAGAAGGGTCAAAGGGGAGACCCTAGATGCTATAGGCCTATTTCCTTGCTGGACTCCTCCATTAAAATCTTGGGGAAGGTTATTCTACAAGGATAACAGGGTGGGCTTCGGACAATAACATACTGTCCGATGCACAGTATGGCTTTAGAGCAGGGAGGAGCACGGAGAACCAATGTCTGAATCTTCACCTAATTATAGCTAAATACACGAAGGCGGCTAGGGGCTCTATTTTTCTGGGCTTCATGGACTTGTCCACGGACTTTGATCTAGTCAATAGGTCAAGGCTATGGACAATGCTCCTGGAGATGGGCCTTGATCGGCCCCTTGTGTATTTTTTGGCAGAGTTGCATAAAGACTTAAATGCCTCAATTAGGATGACGAATGAGGGGAAATGCACGTCAAGTTTTAAGTCCAGTAGAGGGGTGCGTCAGGTATGTATCTTGGCCCCCATGCTGTTTACGCTGTATGTAAACTCGCTGGAGGTAAATCTGTTAACTGCGACGCCCGACATCCCACGCATGGGAGGTACACCGGTTTCGGTGCTCTTATACACGGACGACGCTGTCTTATTAGCAAGGACTCCGTTGGGCCTACAAAGATTGCTGGATTCTTTCGGGGATTTTATGAAAAGCCTAGATCTGGTGGTAAACAATGGCAAATCTCATGTTATGTCATTGGGTGCCTCAAAAAATAAAGTCAAGTCCTTTTACTGTGGCAGTGAGGAAATCACCAGAGTAAAGGTATTTATTTGGGAGTAGTTTTCGATGATAGGGGTACTTGGTCCCCACAGCTCTCAATAAAGGTAAATGCGGTGAGAAGTTCCTCAGCTGCAGTGCTAGGTTTTGCTAAAAGGCTGGGAGGGAAACCATATGAGGCGATCTTGGCCATCTATAAAGCCAAGACCATATCTATTGCAAGGTATGGGGCAGCAATATGGGGGTTTACCAAACCCGACCTCATTCAAACAGAAGAAAATACATTTTTACGGTCCCTCCTAGGCCTTCCGCAATCTACAGCTACCCATTCTGTCCATCTTGAATTGGGGATAGGTTACATAGCAGATATAATTAAAATAGCCCCCATCCTGCTATGGATCAAGATTTGGCTGAATTCAAACCTTTCGCTAAACCACAAGATTTTAAAGGACTGTATCAACCTTGATAATATGAAGGTAATCCAGTGGCTGTCGTATATTAAAATGTTAGCTGTGTATATGGGGCGACCTGAGATTTTCTTCAACCCAGAATCCCTATGCAAGGCTGACCTAGAGTGGGTAAAAATTAATTTCATTAAGCTAAGAGGCAGAGCGGGAAACAGTAGAACTATGTAAACCTTCTGTTAGGGGCCATGTTCTGGTTACTTTGTCATTAGCGATGTCACCTTACTTGTCTACAGTGACTAATTCTTTTCATAGATGGCTATTGACAAAATTCCGGTTCAACCAAATACATATTGTATTTTGGGAGGTAGAAGGCTGGTGTAGACCTGTGGAAGCTGCACCATGCAAATGTGATGATTTCTCCCCCCAAGACACGATGCACTTTATGATCTTTTGTCCTTTGTACCATGATGCCAGGAAAAGGTTTATCCTCCCATTACTGAAAAAGACGAATTTTATCCAGTGTAAACCTGCTCTATTGTTTTTACAACTGTTGGATTCCCCGATAACTATGTTTTGTGTCGCCAGCTTTCTTGCAGCGTCTGTTAGAAAAAGGAGGCTTAGACAGAAAGCCGCACAAGAAATCCAATCATGTTAATTATATTTGACAACGTATACCAATCAGTGGCTTTAAATTCAAGAAAAGTCTGAGAATGATTTTTAAATGAATTGTACTATATTTTTAGCTTGTATAATATATTTTTAACAAAATTTCTAACGTTTTTGTATATGTATAGCATACTTTTATGATTTTAACTAATCGAATAAAGTGGTTTGACTTGACTACAAGGTTCAGGTAAATGGAGGCTGCTTTTGAACAGTTAGCAGCTCTGCAACCATGTGTAAGTGGGCGTGGACTAGTTTTGAACTAATAAAATGTCCTTCAGAAAAGCTATACAAGCCAAGGACTGAGAATATTTGGGTTGGGAAAAGGCAAATAAAACCCACCAACAATTTCCTACCTTAACTTACCAGCCTCCAATTTCGGACCGATAATTCAAATTTTGCTTAAAAATTTAGGTTAAAAGAAATAGCAGTGAAGAGACTTGGTTGGATTTATGGGCACATGCATCAAAGGAAATTGCATTCGCCAATGGTGCGAATCGCAATATTCGGCCGTTTGCGAATGCAATTCCCGTTTTTGAGATGCATTATCATTTTTGTTATTTTCGCAATTTAAGAAATCGCAAAATTGCGATTTCTTAAACTGCGATTGCATTTAAGGAATCTCAAATTGAGATTCCTTAAATGCAATGCATCAAACTTTTAAAATTTGCGAATTCGCAAATAAGAGGAGCAAATTACCATGAAGTTGACCTTCATGGTAATTTGCGAAAACTTTGAAAAATGCACTAAAGTGCATTTTTCAAAGTTCCATTTTACACACACACATGCCCTTGGGGCATGTGAGTGTGCAAAATGTACTTCTAAGCAGACTTCAGGGGTGCAACAGGGTGTCCTGTGGACACCCCTGCACCTTTGAAATTGCATTCTTAATTTGCGAATTTCTAATGGTGAATTGCAAGTTAGGAATGTCTTTCCATTCATTCCTATGGGCCTCTAGGCCCATAGGAATGGATGGGGAGGTATTCCTTAATTGCGATTCTCAATTAGAGAATCGCAATTAAGGAATTTTCAGAAATCGCTATTTTTTCAGCAATTTCTTGATGCATTGCAGTTTGCAATTCCTTAATTGCGATTCCTTATTTTTCGCAATTAAGGAATCGCAAATTGCAATATTGATGCATGTGCCAGTTAGAGTCTGGGTGGAAGGTACTCAGTCACAGACATAATGGATATTGCCGCCGCCTTATTTATTACAAGTGCATTTGGATATAATACATTTGTAGTTAGGTGGATTGGATATCCATCGTGTTTGTGATGAAATATTTATCCACCAGGCCCTAAATCAGGCCCTTTAACTAGAGAATACGGCCTCCGTTTCAATACAAAATCTGAATTATTGGCTCATAGTAGTGTAAAGGTTGTCAGCAAGCAGAAATTAGATATAAATGCAAATAGTTGCTAAACTCTTTCTCAATGTTTAGAATTGGATGCACAGTTCTCTTGTTTAATCATGGCACATTTCTCTTTTTTATAGTACATTCATCACAGCCCTGGAAGTTCTAAGCGAGGATTTGGAATCGACTGCGCAATCCTTTCCTGCCAGGTTTACATTTCTCAGATTCTGGTGGCATCAGCCCTTGGAGGAGTGGTAGACCTCGTTGGAACTGTTCGAGTCATTCCATTGGTGGCATCTGTGGGATCATTCCTGGGGTTTTTGACAGCCTTGTTCCTGGTAATTTACCCAGAAACTGGAGAAGATTCAAAGGAAGAACCAAAAGATCAAGGCACTCCAGAGACAGCCATTGCCAGCAGTGCAAGCCCTGAGAGACCGACGGTATTAAGGATTCCTCAAAAAGCGCTAGCCCTGCCTGATGCAGAAAGCGAGTCCACAGTCTGAAATGTTCTTATCCTGATCCACTCACATTCCAAACACATTAGGGTGCATTAAAGGGGAGGAGGCAACATGCTTTAGGGTGGGAATAGAAGAATGTCTGAACCTTTGGAAATATTGTCGCTTAAATTACTGAAAACATGGTGCTTTCTCTTTGCTGCATTATCAACGGGGCTCAGTTAGTTCTATGGTCATATTGAGAAGCTATTCAAAAATATAATAATTGAATTTTGTGTAAACTCTTTGACTATGCTGTAATTTCTGAACTCTTTGTTCATTTTCTTATCAAAACCAACAAAATACATTTGGGTTCCATGCAAAGCTTCTGTAATTGAACAGACACCCTTGATCATTCTGCATGTCATTCAGATGGGGTAACAAAACATTAGGTACAGAAATTACCTGGTAAGCAAAGTGAAAATATTTTTTCACATTCCGCAAAGATAACTATTTTGGTGGTGATATTACTTGGTATGTTTACCACTGTCATACTGCCGAATATCTACATTAGAGTTTTGACTTTTCACAGTCTGGGTGAAATGCTGTATACTTTTCAAAAGAGCTAGTTTGGATTTCAGCTTGAATTAGCTACAACTGCACATGTAGACAAACTCATTGGAACTTTCTAACCATGAGATAAGTCTACTGTCCGGAACACAGCAACGCTTTGTCGTGTTCCAACATTAGCATCTCTCATTTAAATCGGGCAGGCAGACATTCCTTACAGATGCAAGACTTTAGCAAAACCAGCGATGGTTCACAGTTATATAATCCCACGCATGCATGCACACACACACATGATTTGCAAATAATGTTTTTGCATATATTTGACTTGCTGCTTATTATGGACCTTGTTTGGAGAAGGTCCGCTATAAAAAGCTCCAATATAATTCATTTGTTTCCCTGCGGCACAGAGTGAGAAGAGGTGTTAGAAAATAGAATTGGTAACTGCAAATCTTGGACTCTTTATTGATTTCATAGAGTGGTAGAAACTTTGACTTTTCAGTGTTACTTGGCAGGAATGGCCAGAGGAAATTGTGCTTTATGTTCTTAACTTACGTAGCGTAGGCAGAAAATTCTGATTTATTTCAGCCAAAACACGCCGACTAAATGCATAGGCCATAGCTTTCTATCTTGGAGATGATTTCATTTTCTTTTTTTTTTTTGTTCGCTTTTGCTCACTTGGAAACTCAAAATAAATCATTGTGTATATCATAGATACAGTCGTTAATTTATGTTAACCTGTCCAGGCAGATGGCATGCATTCTGGTCACTGTTTCTCACGTTTTACTTCTATTTTGCATCTTGTGATGTATCTTGTCTTTTTCTGGTTGTCTGGAAACCAATAGAACTTAGCATCACAGCCCAATATTTGAGCACTGTGTGTGCCCTAGACCTTCATTTACGTTTACTATTATGCAAAAGTATGGATAGTCAGATGTCGTTAAGTGTACAAAACATCTCAGAAGGTGTTACATGGTATGGAACAGTAAATCATCAAGGTATTTGGTGTAATTGTCAGTACTGCAGAACATATGGAGAGGCTTAATTTTTAAGATGTTGTGCCAAAAACGGCCGCCTGCCCAGTCCCAAATGATAGTCTCCGTCTTCAGTCTTGTACAACAGCATAATATGCTTGTACTAAAAATTGTAAGCCACTTGTGCAGTCTGCTCACAAGCACTCAACAACGAAATATTGACATATTATAGGTACATGTTGTATTAACTCTTTTCTTTCCATTGGATATGAAATTTTGTTCATGTACATAGCAATCTTACTGTTCACGAAGAAAAGAGGCAATAGCATATGAGAGAACAACTTGCATAAATTATGCAGTCTTCTCACAAGAGACATGCAGGTGATTAGGCGCGGTATAAAATTAAAATAACAATAACAATTTTAGCATCACAGGTGCTCTTCACTGCTCTTATACAGATACCTGAAATTTGAGACTGTATAAAATACCAATACAGATTGTGTAATTCAGTTCAGGCTCAGTTTCAAATTGTAAGTAAATTTGGCCCCTGATCCTATTAGTGAGCATACCAGTAAGGCTTAGTTAAGCTCTTGAGTTAGTGCATTTAACACCTGGTTAGCAGGGCAGCACTCTGGGAACACAGATACAATTATATCGCCACAAGCCCTGACCTTAAACAAAGGTGTGTACGGGACTCAACTTCTAAGCTCTTGTTAAGCCCTCCTAAGTTGTTCATTACATAGCAAACTCTGATTGTTGTCAAACCCACGAGCACCACTATTTAAATATATTAGTAGTCTGTTACCATTTGAGCATGTTTCTATACCATTGCTCTATTAGAGTTGGAATGTGTACAAAATAACATTGTAAGATGTACTTATACCCATTTATTTAAATATATTTTTATATAATATATTGCCATAAACCAAAGAGTCACACCCAGTATATTTTCTTTAAACCCATAAGATTGCCCTCACTTTCTGTCAACATGCCATCATCCCTAAAAATAGCGCAGTGGGATTACAGGGCATTTTTCTGTCAATTACACCACTACAGATACAGATACTGTCTGAAAGTACATACCATTAACAGACAAAAAGAAACAGTCTCAATTAAAAAAGTAATGCTAAATTCTGCATTAAATACTTTTTTACTTTTGGTGCTGTAACAGAAGAAATATTTGTTATATCTTACATGCATAAATATAAACTTTGTTCAACTATTGGAACAGCTTAAAGAAAAAAACAATCCTTGACAAGTATTCATTGCGATCTTTACACCACACATACGTTTTTGGGATATATTCTCTTCACTGGCCTGTGTGTTTTACCATGTACAAAACTAGATTGAGGACCGGAAAACATTTGTTTTACTCAGCGACAAGAACAAAGGAAGTTTGGTTTTAGTTAAAGAATATTTGCATCCTTCGTCTGTACCAAAGCTCGTCATTCAGGTGGTGGAAACACTTCATTTTGCGAACTTCTTTGATATCCTCCAGAGAACTAATAAAGAATGTAAGTGGAGATTTTCCGAAGAGTTGCATGCAAGTAATTTACCTGGGTATTGCATGAATCCTTCCGCTGATATGTTTCAACTGCACCTGACATGCTGTGGAGGCTAATGGAGGCCACTTTTTGTTCCCTTCAGTTTGCTACTCACGACCAGTATGGCAATAATTGACCAGCCTTGCACATGCACAGGCAAAATCTTGCTGCAATATGACCATTCAAGTGAAAGCTGCATACATGTACTTCAAAAGAACTTTTGTATGAATTTACTTGAATTTGTAGAATACTTTAAAAAAGAATGTATGTATTTGGTATTTTTGAAAGTAATAAGCAACCTTCATAGTTGTCTCCAACTTGCTCTGACGACATTTGTAGTTGGGTTTTTCTTCCTGGACCAGGAGTTCAAATCCACATACAGTGCCTGTAATTGCATCAGGAGCAAATATAACACATTTTGGCTGCTGATTTTTCATAATTTTCAAATACACTGTATTGCACAAGACGTTTCAGGTCTTTCAAGAAAAGACATTGCTTGAAGTTTTTTGTTTTATTTACATGAATATTTATTTAGGATAATTAATTGTGAATGTTGCATTCTGAAGATACTACTGAACGCATTTAAGGCCTTATTGAAGAAGTGTGTAAAATACATAAACAAAACTGTTGAAATGCTTAAACACTATTTTATCAAATTACTATACAGTATAATATAAGGCTTCTTATATATTAGAAATGCGGTGTTGTGTTTCACGGTCAAACTGGCATTATTGTCAGAAAGTTATTAAACATACTTAGAATTTGTTAAGACATTCAAATGTATAAATTGAAAGATGTATATACATATATAAAACAGTATATTTTTATTTCTAAAAAATAGGCATTAGTTCTGGTAATTCTGTATTTTAAGTAATCTGACATTTCAATACGATATGCACATATTAAACCATTTAGTATGACTAAAATTACTTTTATGAAGCAAAATATGCTGAACCTTTGATAGATTCTTTAATGCACTGGTAAGTGTGATAATTGTCATTGACACATGACATGCTGGTTTTTTTCTGTGTATGCTGTTTTCTGGTTAGCCAGAGAGAAGAATATGCATACTTTAGAGGTATGTTCTTGCCTTTTATCAAATATTTTAAATGTTTGTTGCCAGTTTATTTTTGTTTTAAGCAAATCCTTGATTCCACTATAGGAGATGTAATTCAAATGGCTGCAACATAACGAGGCTGTAGGCAATCACTAGGTTAGTGTTTATTTTGGAGAATGTTCACATCTTAAAAAGCTAGATTGTCTTAAGATTCCTTTGAACACATTTTAAGATTGGCTGGAGCTTTGCAAATACACATATTTGTTGGAGAGTATAGGGCTACACATCGTAGACCTGCCGAAATATGAAGAGAGGTTGAGATCAGATTTTGTAAAAAATCTATAGGTATTTGCAAACAAATTGATTAAGTGAATTCCTTGGACTGTGCTGCGGGTAAACATTTTGCAGAGAAAATCGTGCTGATAGTTTTTATAAGGAATAGTTTGCAAAATGTGTCCTCCTTTCAGATCATTTGTATCATACACGTATGGTCTTAGCATTTATTACAACAATCTGTCAAAATCAGATTGTTTGCTTTTTTTTATCTTTGAGCAGTCTGTTCTCACTCTTTGGTTTTTCCTTTTTGAGCCACAATTGGCGCTCAATGATATTATCTTTTCTTGAATATGCAAAAACATTGCTTATTACTTTTTTTGTGCAAGTTTGTCCTTTTTGAGTGCATTGTGATGTGTATAAGGGTATTTGGAAGGTTCTGCAGTTTTTCAAGTTGATACCTTCAGTGTTATTCTTCGTAAATGAGCATAGTGAGGCTGCTAGCAATTATTTAACATTTCATTTCACTGTGTGAAGGCCAAAGCTGGAAGAAAAAGCTGTCAGCAGGAAACGTTCGGTATCATGCTGAGCCAAGTTTTATGAACATAGTAGATAAATAACTGCAATATGCCATCCTCACTGGCTTTATGATTTGCACACATATTTTTGCTGTACCATAAAATGACCTTCATAATTTGTGGCTTATTTTGTACTACCATTTAGGTTATTACGACTGACTAGCATATGGTATGTGCATTATGCATGTTCATACAGTACTTAGCCTTTCCAGAGTGAACTAACATTTTGAATCCAGAGAACATTTCCCTTCAATTTTCTCATTTTGAAAACAGATTGATCATCACTTTTGCATCTTGTCATCTACGCCATCAGTTGGTTTCACCTTATTTTAAACTATAATCCTACTGAGGTCCACCTGCACAGATACTTCCTCACTGAGTCAGTGCCCTTATAGTTTTCTACTCAACCCCTAGGCTGTTTCTAAAAGACTCATTTGCTGTTCATACCTTCCTTTGCTCTGTCACATTTTATAGGTCCCTAACATCGAGATGGACCATGATAGTGAGTTCTCCCCTAATTTCATTTCCCTCTTAGGTGCAAAAACAATTGTGTCACTGACAAGAGCATACACTATTTTACTTACAGCAGTACTAAATTGTATTTATGAAGAAGTCATGTTGATGCTCCATATTTGGTATTGCAACTTGACCCAAAAACATGGTATCATTAAAGGTGAGAAACGGCAGAGACTTAAAGTCAGTAATCCCTAAGACTGATACATTTTGTAAGAAATAATTTGTTTAAGAAAATAAATGTGGAGGCTAAGAAATGCTGTGAGTAATTTGACACAATTTTGCCTCAATATGTAACTAAAACAAGCAGGTAACCTTTACAGTAGATGGCGAGGATATGTTTATGACATTGAGTGCAAGGGCAGCCACATTTCCTTCTTAAAATAACATTTTACTAAAATTCATTGTACTGATGTAAAGTTAGGATATACATTCGAAAGTAGGACACAAGTGTTTTCTTTAAGCATGTTGAATGTGGATAATTACTCCTTGATCTGATTTAATCATCGTGCTTTCCACTTACTGGACACTTTATAATTGGAAATACGGGAGGCTCGAATTACACTACTGCAGATATTGCCTTGTTTTTTAACCCCTTGGATGCGTCGGACGGCCGGGGGCCGTCCGACGTTACGGTGGGCGTGTGCGGAGGACGGCCGGGGGCCGTCCGAACCACGCCCACCTTTTATTTCCGCCGCGGTTAAAGGGTTAAGGGGAAAGCAAGACATCTGTTCCTCAGAGATGATGGTATTGTTGAGGTGTTTTGGTTGAACGTCACTAAGTGACATTTTTCGTTTTGGTCCTTGTAATTTGTTTTATAAATTTTCACTTGCATTTTTAATTTATTAAAAGGAGGATATATACATTTTTCATATGCTTTTGCACTAATATTTTTTTCTTGTACGTAAGGCTTAAAATGTGGTTAGTGTTTCATTGGCCAAAGCAAAACTATTCTATGTTTCGTACTGCTATAACATTAGGACATTTTCACAAGCATAATGTGACCTCACAGCCATGTTTGATACATTATAAGCATCATCCTTTGGGAAATCACAAATGGTGAATGACTAATATACCCGATCATCCATTGATTATGAGACAGCTTAACATGTATCAGAAGAAAGAGCTGCAATAATGCTGCAATGGCCTTCCTCTTTTTTCACTTTCAATGCTTGCAGGGAAGTGAATGAACAGGAACACTAATAACGTAAACACTACCAGAAAAGATCTCTCAGCGTGGGTCTAAAAAGCTACAATTCCTTGAATAATTGATGTTTATTGCTTTCTTGAAGATGGAAAATGAGGATCGAAGTCTAATATTAGAAGGCAAGGATTTACATAGCTGTGAGATCCAGACTGAGACGTGTGTGATTCCAAAATTGGAATTTGAAGCCAGGAAATTATAGCAACGTCCTGCCTTGGCTCTTCAGAGTGCTATAAAAGATCAATTTCACAGTAAACTATTGTATAGGGCTATCTACCCTAGATGGTGCTGTAGTAATCAGGATGTGATGTCTACACACCTTTCCCACTGTTAAGTTGGAAAAGACAAAAAGTACAGAGGAACTAAACCATACCAAATACAATTCTATACTTGTAATGTAAACATAAAAAATGCATCTATTTCTCCCTTCTGTCACCTTCCTTATATTTATGGCAATTCTGTAGCCATCTTAGAATGCAGCAAGCATGCTCTCTTTAAGAAGTTTGGCGTTATCACAATGAGGTGTAAAAAAGGTACATAGTTACACCTTACTGCAAGCAAATCTTGTATCATGATACACATTTGAAGGCTATCGTGTTTAATGTTTACTTGGATCTCACATCGATTCATATTGCTACCTGTATGAACAGGGATTACATCAAGCTTTTTTGTGACCTGTAGTACAAACCTTTAGAATTAGGGTACCTTGTATCATTTAAATGCTGGTATTAAGCCCTCATTCCAAGATGCCAGATACAGCAGTGTAAGTCTGTGTTAAGTTGTCTGAAAAATGGCGTACTCTGCAATCAAAGAAATTTGGATGTACATTGTGGCCCTAAGAATATCTATGAAATTAAAACTTCTATGATTATAAATAACAATCATATTTTTCAGAGAACATTTGTATTATACACATTAGTAAAGATTCACTTATACTTTGGTTCTTAATCAGATTTTTTGTAATCAAGAGCAACTGTATTAATCTGCACTAAAATTTAAATTGTGTGAGTATGCATACATCTTACATTTGGATATTTGTTTGCCAATTCTATGGTGTTTAAGAAATACCAAATAACATGTTTCACTAATATTAAAATTAGGGCTTTAAGTAGTCCATTAGTTGCTTTGCTTAAGGTAGCAAACATGAAGTTTGTAATGTATTTTTAAGGGTCATTCTGCAAAGGTATGAGGGTGTTCTCATGCAGTCAAAATAAAATGTTAGCACAGGGTGTAAGCAATAGCATTGGTAATGATAACATTGATACTTCAAATGTTGATTCCCCCTTCTCTGTAATTTAAAAGGCTATTCTAAAGGCAGTAATGTATAGACAAATATCTTTTTTCTACCACTGAGCTTCTCTTGTTTTTACTAGACAATTCACAAAGAAGTATGCCTTTTTTCGTTATCCAGTATCAATTATACACCAATTGTGGCAAAGGTGAAACGATCAAATGTTCTTTCTTTCATAAAATTCGCACTTTTATTAACATTTTTATAAACATTGGAATTCATATTTGTTTGATAACTTGTGAGGTATAGAATGCAGAAACTGGTATACTTAGCTATCTTCTAATATTGCAAGAGATTATGGCTGATGCTTCAGTTCTTGCAAATTTTCAAAATGGGCATGCCAGGCTTGAGTGGATACAATGTATTTCATGAATAGGGCAAGTAAGGAGAGTTGAAGGATTTTTTGCCTGGCTGCTTTTAACTTTTTAAAAGCTGCAACATGCTGAATCCATTCTGCATATACTAAAATCTTTTTTCACTCTTAAATTTTGTTTGCTAAAATTAGTCATGCTTTCAATTTCATAAACATGGTTTGGTTTGGCTTATACCCTCAAAGTGGCATATAGTTATTTAAAAGGGTCACTTTTTCCAAACTGTTACTTTTCTGTAGAAAACACCTTCAGTTTTTAATTTCATGTGCTTAATTTCATTATCTTGTGTAGCATGTTTCATAGACCACTCCGAGTTAATTTATTCATTTCCTTACTAATGTGTTTTGTTGTATGTCAGATGTGTCTTAAATGACACTTCACAGAGACATATTTCTTGGTATATCTATAATCTTGCCACTATATGCCATGTTAAATGCAGTTTCAGATGTCACATGTACTCTAAATACTTTGTAAGTAGAGGGACTCTGTTAACATGCCTCCGATTAACAAGAATATGCACATTGGCATCTCATTAAAATAATATTTAGTTCCGTTGTGAACTGGCCATACGACAACTACTTTTTTATCAACTTATTAAGTTGGGGCACAAATGTAGCTCTTGCTGAGTTTAGCTATGTAAAAATATGTGTGTTAAACACATAATATTGTCAAGTTTTGTAAGAAAAAAGGGATTACGAAGAATGATTTCACAACTGAATGAAATTGAATGCGTGCATAACATAATGCGTATTTTAGTTGTATATACACTTTTCTTCCTCTTTAAGTTTAGGAGATTTGCATGGAAGATATTCTGTTTTACTATATTCTGCACTTGCTTTTTGTTTGTGCAATCATTCAACAATAGATACATGGACTTAGACATACCATGCACCACTTACAGTGTGTTTCAATACATTGTTCCACAGTTAAATAAATAATTGATTATGCAAACTTTGTCTGTGTCTTTAAATTATTTTTCCATAACGTTTTTATACAAATTGTGGATGCCTCGTGTCTTCAGCATTGCTGTTTTATCGTGAGTTTTGATAATTTATCTGATACACAGTTAGTAATCAGTACACCTAATATGAAAAATGTTTGCCAGTGTATGATATTGAGGTCCATCTATTTTTTTCATTTTCCCTACCTTCCAGTGGGCTGATTTATAAAGATATTTCCATACCTACATATACCTTAGGTGTGCATAGAATTGTACTTACCTCACATTGTGTAGTCACACAATTTACATAGGAAGTAAAAATTGCACAATATTACACATACAGTTATAGGGCCTGCAGAGGTATATTGTTGAATGTAAAGTTTGATTAATCATGTGAGATCCTGTAATATTGTTTCATAAAGTAAATGATGACACTGACTCCTTTACCGCCAAATTATTTAAGCACTTACTCCGTGTACAATTTCATATTTATCTTACATATTCAGCTACCGCTGCTTCAGTTTTCTATCCTCCTTTCTTCAAACTTGCTATAGCCATGTCTCACACCAAGCATCCCTTCAATACTACCTTACAGTAGCCATCTTCAACCTAATATTACTGTCTGAAATCCTTCAAAACCTAACAACTTCAATCCCCTACATTCAATACTAGCATTCAGTTATCTTCTACTACAACCAGCTTTTCAACAACAGTCTGCTGTCTTTAATATAGTGGATCACAGCTTGTTCTTCTCATCTACTTCCTGCTTGAGCATCATTGTTGCTGTACTCTTCTTTCTCTCACATATCTTATCAAGAACAGCATCTATCTGTTGATCCTTCTTCATATTGGGAGTATCCCTCTGGCCTGGTTAAGGTTGTTCCTTGAGGGTAGATCTCAACAAGTCTTCCTTCGGCCTTTTGTATCGGAAGCAAAGCCCCTGCTTTGCGGTGTTCCACAGGGCTCTGCACTTAGCCCTGTATTTTTTAATATTTACCTTACCCCGCTGGCAAAGTTGGCTGAAGACTGGGGGGGTCAGAGTGATCTCTTACGCTGATGACACTCAGCTTGTGTTTTCCTTTAGAGATCATTCTGACGGCAGTTTAGCTAATTTCCGTCACTGCCTTATTAACATCTCCTCCTGGATGACATCTAACAATCTTAAGCTTAATACGGATAAGACGGAAGTCTTGTTTTTTAATCAGAAGTCCTCTCTCCGCTTTGGTGGCCGGCGGAGCTTAATCCCCCTCCTGCTCCAGCTCAAACAGCTCGTAATTTAGGCTTTCAATTTGACAACGTCCTATCATGTAAAACCCATATTAATAAAGTGACTTCAGCCTGTTTTGGCAAACTTCACATGATCAGAAAGATTTTTCCATATCTTCCTGTTGACTCACGTCGGACGGTTGTCCATGCCCTGATTACCTCTCACCTGGATTATTCAAATAGCCTGTATGTTGGGGCTCCGGCATACCAGATCCATCAGCTGCAAGTTGTGCAGAATGCGGCTGCTAGGCTAATTGGTAACATCCCCTACCGCCACTCTATTTCCCCATACTTAAGGAAGCTGCATTGGCTGCCAGTTACTCAACGTATTCGATTTAAAGCAATGGTCTTTGCTTTTCGGGCCGTCTATCTGCAAAAAAAGGCTGAAACCTGTTTATTCAATTAGAAATCTCAGATCTAACAACCTCCGCCTGCTTGCCACCCCTCGGTTTCATCGGTCCAGAATGGGAGGCAGGTCCTTTACGGTAGGGACCGCTAAACTCTGGAACAGCCTCCCACTAGAGCTTAGGCTGGCTTCATCGGAATCCCTGTTTCGTAATAAATTGAAAACTTGGCTGTTCTCATGTCCCTAGTCGCTGCCTTCTTTATTAATAGTTTGCTGTCTAGCTGCTGCCATCTTTACTCTTAGGTCGCTGTCTGCAGCGCCGGGACACCCCCGTTGGGGGTAACCGTGCGCTTTATAAACTTCTAAATCAATAAATAAATATTACTATGAAGATCCACAATCGTTTTTTAATCACCTTGTTGCTGTATCACCCAAATCACATTTTCTGTTGTTCCCCTAAGAATACTTTTTATTATGTATGTCCTGTCCTTTCTAAACACAACGAGATGATGGACGGAGTGCTGAAACCTTTCAACCACTCGCCCTCAGTCAAGAGATCTGGGTTGAATCCATCTTTCTTTTGCTTATTATGCCACCCCAGTTTGGACCCAGCCATAAAAAAATCAGTCTTGACCCAGCTCCTCGTGGGAATAGTCCAGCCCAAACTGCCAGGCCCTCTCTGGACCAGAAACAAGCATCCTAGGACCGGTTTCATCTGTTCATTTTGCCTTTGTCACCCTAAGTGGAAAGGGTATGCCCAGACCTGGGTCCTATGCTCACTGTGCCACTGAATTCAGGCTAGCTGATACAGTTTGGGGATATTTCACCGGCTGAAGCCCATCATTGTTTTCATTATTCCCTGGTTTAATGCACAATTTGGACACTCTGTATCCCTTTCGTAGCCATATCTGATTCACTTGATGGTTGATAGAATTTCTACATGCATTTCAGGCACAAGCCTGTCTTCCCCGTGGCCAGATCTTGCTTTGGTCCTGTGTCTGTCAACCCACCATTCTCACCGATCACTTGGAATTGCTTGATATGTGGTTCTCCACTTCCATCAACCTCAGGCATTCTATCTCAGGCATTATTTACTATGTACTGATTATGATCCCATTATGTGTTAGGTATCGAAGCACTTTGACACTGATTTGTTCATTTAATAACTGTAAAAACGTTCAATGGTGATATTTACATGTTTGTGGCCTAATTGTTTCTTGTATTTAGGCCACACACTGTTATTCCTGAGTTCTGAAACTCCCTTTATTTTTGAATACTGTCCCACTTTCTATGGTTTATAGATAGAGAAGTTCCATAGCTGTGTACTGTGTGGGATTTGGTCCTGGCCCCTGGTGTCAGCTGTGTGCAGACGGGCTTGCCTTTGGTGCGGCAGAGCAGCTGCCATCTCTAAATAGCCCGCCTTCAAGAGGGAGTGGCTAGGCAGAGGCGTGACATACATCGACTAACCGGCGGGTCAAACAAACACTGAACTGGAGCCCAGCAGCTCCGATTCCTACTGGTAGGCTTCCCTACCTGAGGAAATACTGGCAAATAAAAGGTAACAGTTAACGTAAATAAGGCAAAATAAACGTGGAAAGAACTGTACAAAGATAAAAGAATATGGGGCCACCCTAAGATGGCCGCCGACATACACAGGAGCCAGGCAACTCCTAGCACTCTAGCGGACATAGAAGGAAAATAAAGCAATGATCCAGGAGTCACCCGAAAGTAGCCTCAGGAAGGGCAAGTTTTGCAGACCTTACAGAGCAAAAAACTGCTATAACTGCGCAGCTTCCATCCCTAAATAGCCCGTCTTCAAGAGGGAGTGGCTAGGCTGAGGCCTGGCATACTGCGAGTAACCGAGGGGGGGGTAACAAACACTGAACTGGAATTCAGCAGCTAAGTTTCCTACTGGCAGGCTTCCCTAACAGAGGAAATACTGGCAAATAAAAGGTAACAGTTAAAATAAATAAGGCAGCATAAACATGTGGAAAGAAACCATAAACAGATAAAAGAATGTGGGGCCACCCCAAGATGACCGCTGACTTACACAGGAGCGGTAACTGCAAACACAACAATGATGGACAGAATGTGGATCAATGTCACACATTCACCCCAGTCCATGTGGAAAAACGATGGATTTGGGCCCAGATCTTTGGACTGGGGTGAATGTGTGACATTGATCCACATTCTGTCCATCACTGTTGTGTTTGCAATTACCGCTCTAAGGGGTCGATTAGGATGGCGGACGGAAACGTGTACCGTCCGCCGCGGAAGGTGGCTAGATACTCCGGACCTGTCCGCGGAAAATCCGCAACAGCAATTAGGATAAAACATGCAAAAAACGCCGACCGCGGCGTACGGAGCACACCAATCCCCGTCCGCGGCGGTCGGAGTACACCTGAGTCCGCGGCAGGCGGACGGAACAGTAAAAACACCGACCGCCGCGTACGCACATGACCGCGAATACATCCACCACCCCCGCGATACCTGCGCAATGTCCGTGTCCGCTATTAGGATAACTCCGCAAGTACCCCGGTAGTCACCGCCATCCACGTCCGCAGCGGTACCAATGCACCGAGAATCCGTGCACCACAGCGGAACGACAACACAAACAACATCCCTACTGTCAAACCAATGCCATACATTGGCACGGAAGTTAATCACCAAACACACGAAAAAAAACGCCCACCCACCGCAAACATCCAAACCAATCACAACACACAATGATCCACCGCCAAGCACCACACAATCCACACCTGGCAACACTCCCACCTAGCACCTGACTGCCAATACCCATTCAGACACGGTCTAGACACACACCATAAAAGAACTCCCACCCACTCCACAACTCCTCTGCATCACAGCATAGCTGCTAGCAGGACACACCACTGAACTGAGACCAAAGAGAAATAGCATTCACACAACCCACACCCAAACACACCCACCACACAAACTTCCACCACACCATTCTTACACACCACACACCTGCACCTCCCCATCCACGCAAACCCACACCCCGAGCACCACACACCATGGCACCAAAAAAAAACCCCAAATTCACTGACACCGAGTTGAAGGTTATGGTAGATGAGATCATCCGTGTGGAACCCCACTTATTCGGGGCCCTAGTGCAGCAGACCAGCATAGCCAGGAGAAACAGCATGTGGGACCGGATAGTCACCAGGGTGAATGCCTCCGGGAGCGTCCCGAGGACGAAGCAGGACATCCAGAGGCGGTGGCACGATCTAAAGACCCGAGTCAAAGCCATACGAGCCAAGAACCATCTCCGGGCTAATCACACCGGCGGTGGAACCCCTCCGGAGCCCTTACCCTACACCGAGTGGGAGGACAAGGTGATGACCATCATCCACCCTGAGAGCCTTGATGGACTTCCTGAGGGAGAAGAGGCTGGTAAGTACAAACCAAGCACCACGAGCACTACTACATGGTGTGCCTCACACAACTGTGAAGACACATCTCCCAGACCCCAACCCATGCATGCAGTCCACATACTCACCAACGTCGAAATCACTCCAACAGGCCCCCATGTCCATAGGGATGGCGGTGGTGGTGGGTGTGAGGGGATGGAACTACAACTCCCAACAGGCCCCCATGTCCATAGGGATGGCGGTGGTGGTGGTGGTGGTGGGTGGTGGTGGGTGTGAGGGGATGGAACTACAACTCCCAACAGGCCCCCATGTCCATAGGGATGGCGGTGGTGGTGGGTGTGAGGGGATGGAACTACAACTCCCAACAGGCCCCCATGTCCATAGGGATGGCGGTGGTGGTGGGTGTGAGGGGACGGAACTACAACTCCCAACAGGCCCCCATGTCCATAGGGATGGCGGTGGTGGTGGTGGTGGTGGGTGTGAGGGGATGGAACTACAACTCCCAACAGGCCCCCATGTCCATAGGGATGGCGGTGGTGGTGGTGGTGGTGGGTGTGAGGGGATGGAACTACAACTCCCAACAGGCCCCCATGTCCATAGGGATGGCGGTGGTGGTGGGTGTGAGGGGATGGAACTACAACTCCCAACAGGCCCCCATGTCCATAGGGATGGCGGTGGTGGTGGGTGTGAGGGGATGGAACTACAACTCCCAACAGGCCCCCATGTCCATAGGGATGGCGGTGGTGGTGGTGGTGGTGGGTGGTGGTGGGTGTGAGGGGATGGAACTACAACTCCCAACAGGCCCCCATGTCCATAGGGATGGCGGTGGTGGTGGGTGTGAGGGGATGGAACTACAACTCCCAACAGGCCCCCATGTCCATAGGGATGGCGGTGGTGGTGGTGGTGGTGGGTGGTGGTGGGTGTGAGGGGATGGAACTACAACTCCCAACAGGCCCCCATGTCCATAGGGATGGCGGTGGTGGTGGGTGTGAGGGGATGGAACTACAACTCCCAACAGGCCCCCATGTCCATAGGGATGGCGGTGGTGGTGGGTGTGAGGGGACGGAACTACAACTCCCAACAGGCCCCCATGTCCATAGGGATGGCGGTGGTGGTGGTGGTGGTGGGTGTGAGGGGATGGAACTACAACTCCCAACAGGCCCCCATGTCCATAGGGATGGCGGTGGTGGTGGTGGGTGGGGTGAGTACCAGTGCAGACAGAATCGGCAAAAAAAGTGAAAACAACCTGTCAAGTCCACATTACTCATCCTCACATTTTTGTTTTGCAGGTCATCCTAATCTGACAGCTGGAAGCAACACCCGCCCTCCAGACTCGCCAATCACAGACGTCTCAGGGGACGATTGGCCAGCCACCTCCGGGGCAGAGGATGATCCCGGCACAAGCAGCCAGCCAGGGCCATCTGGCTCCCAGGTCACCCCTGCACCAACAACTACGGCCTCTGCCATTGTGACAACACCGGCCACTGTGACCTGCACAGCCACCACCAGCACCACCTCCACCACCACCACTACTACTACCACCACTCCTGCCCCTGCCACCCTGCCCAACCCAACGGCCAACGCCGTGCCAGCGCCATGCCAGCCACGCAGGGAGAGTGTGAGGCAAGGCAGAGATGCAAGTCCAGATCCGGCAGGCAGGAGCATACGCCAAAGAAGACGGGAGGATACCAACACACCCAATCCAGTGCAACAGTCATTGGAGGCACTGGGCAGGGTGGAGGTGAGCTACCAACGTGGTCAGGCACAGGCAGACCGGGCCCACCAGGACTTTGTAGATAACACTGCAATGTTGGGGGCCATTGAGAGGCGGCTTGGCCAACTAGTGGACATCTTCACCAGGACAATCAGGCCACAAACAACGCCACCGCCACCGCCACCTGCGGCGGATGTGGTACCCGATGCCCCAGCGCAACCAGCTGACTCCGTACCGGCACAAAGACGGAGGGGCCGTCCGAGGCAGGAAGTGGGCGACAGCAGTGTGGAAGCAGCTGCCACACGCTCCAAGAGGAACAGAAAATGACTGTACCAGTACCTGCGCATGCCATTCACCCTGGCAACTATCCGGTCCCACCTGCCACAGGCCTGCTGTACTAGGCAGACACCACCCTATGTGGTGTCCGCACGGAATTTTCATCTGCCATAACCTTCTACTCTCACTCCCCCACCCCTTCACTCATTTGTAAATATGCACCTACACCCATGCACAATTTGTAAATAAAAGCCACTTACTCACTCAATCATGTGTTGCCTCCATGTTTATTCACATGAATGCATCAGAAACAGATGTTACTAGGTACAGGTATCCAACTGGTACAGAATCATGGCGCTGCGGGAGTGACCTAGGGAAAATAGAAACCGCAAAGACACGTCAGGAAACATGATCACACTCATCAGAACACACTGCAGTGCAACATATAACAACCCACACGCATCACAACAGTAATGGATGAGACGACACACATCATGGAGACGTGCATTGGCCACAATTTAGCACACACACACACATGCATGCATCACATAGCAGAACACAGAGATGAAGCACACCACTATGCCACAACACCAGCACACATTCACAGGGCATACCCAAGCAGCACAAGAGGAGCACACTCACAATCAAGGGAAGTAGCGATCAATGATCTGGCGCCTCTGGTCCACACCTTCCTCCTCACCACTATCCTCATCAGTTGACATGGCTGGGTCGGGAGGGCGAGGAACTTGCAGTTCATCAGGGTCCAAGAGCAGTTCAATGTTATAGCGCACAGCCAGGTTGTGAAGCATGCAGCACGCTATCACGATCTTGCATACTTTGCCTGGTGAGTAAGGCAGGGCCCCTCCAGTCTTATCCAGGCACCGAAACCTAGACTTCAGCAGGCCAAATGTCCGTTCTACCACTCGACGTGTCCTACCATGGGCATCATTGTATCTCATTTCTCCAGCTGTAGTGGGATTGCGTAAGGGACTGAGCAGCCAAGGCCTGTTTGGGTACGCCGAGTCGCCTGTGTTGGTGGAAGAGAGAGAGAGAGAAACATCACAACCTGCATTGTGGGTCACACCATGCCACACAGATATCACTCCTGTCACCACAGCATACTCACCAACAAGCCACGCTTGTGCCGGACGCAGATTAGCCATCAGTTGGGGGACCATGCTGCTCCGCATGATGTGGGCGTCATGTGCAGAGCCAGGGAATCTTGCACACACATGTGAGATGATGTTGTCGGCCTGGCACACCACCTGCACGTTCAGGGAATGGAAGTGTTTCCGATTCCTATACACCTGCTCACGTGCCCGTGGTGCAATGAGAGCGATATGCGTGCCATCAATGGAACCCACAACGTGTGGTATACGACCCAGGGCATAGAAGTCAGCTTTGACCGCTGCCAAGTCCGCCGCCTGAGGGAAATGTATATAGTCATGCTTGTACAGCATCATGGCTGTCAGTACATCCCGGAGTACCGTGCTGAACATGGCCTGTGACATTCCCCCGGCATCTCCAACTGTGTACTGGAATGTGCCTGTTGCAAAGAAATGGAGTGCCGCCATCACCTTTTGCGTGGGTGTCATGGAACCTGGATAGTTTCTTCGCGGCTGCAGGTGAGGAGACAATAGGGTCACAAGTTCCAACAATCGACGGCGATCCAGCCTGAATTTCCGGATCACCTCCTCGTCCACCATATCCTCCAGCACAGTGTATGGGCGATGGACATTTGGAGCCCTCCTGTGTGGGGGTAGATGGAATGGAAGTCAAATCACATACAACGCATGTGTGTGCACCTCAATCACATGTCAACGCCCTCTACCAACATGTAGTATCCAGTGTATGCTTGTCATATGTGTGACTCCTCTGATTGTCAGGACAACATGGATCGACGTGGCAACAATGTGCATCCACTAGCAACATGATGTTTAGCAACATGTGCAATGCACACTGTCTCACCTCAACATCACTGCCAACCAGACATGTGACATGACCCACATGTGTAGGCCCAACATCACATGCACACATGTAAGTACATGCACACATACTAAATTAAACACCCCCCCACCCCCCCATATCATGATGCACCAATGGCAACACCAGGAATGGTGGGCATACAGACATCACATGCATGGGGACACAATAGGCAACACACATGTACAGTACACAACAGAACCCCCACCATAGTCATCATCTGACACATACCACTCACTGACAACTGATTCACAGGTGCCCATACATACGGGATCTACTGTGTACATGTGAGGTACGACAAAATTGTGTAGGGTACTACCCGATGTGGACATGCACACGTGATGGACACTTGTGGCTCACCGATGCCCATGGTATGGACACACATGGGATGGAGCATGACATGTGTAGCCACGCAATCACGCACACAACCGTGAGCAGGCAGCTGCAGACAATGGTACAAGGTGCATCATCGGCTAAGATGCTAACATTGACCACGCCATGGCGGTGCACTGCATCCGCTGTTTACGTCTGGGCATACGCGGGCCGCCTTCGACATTCACATTTTCTGCACGTGCACAGACCGTCACGCCCACACACCGGCAAGTGCATGTGCAAGGATCCGGGACGGATGGTCGATTTGCAACAATGTTGTATCACTGGCGCCTCCATGGCGGTGCACGTACACAGCGGGGGAGGTGCAGGCCTATACACCCTGTAGATGTACTCAATGGACATGCCAGTTCATGACCCCCCTTACAGTCACCTTGCATCATCCACCGTACACCGGCCGGAGCGGCCGGCCCTTCCACTACCGCCGTGCCAGGCCCTGCCCAGGACCGCCGTGCCGGCCATGGCAACAACCGCCATTGCACGGCCCTTCCACTACCGCCGTGCCAGGCCCTGCCCAGGACCGCCGTGCCGGCCATGGCAACAACCGCCATTGCACGGACCGCCAGGGAACGCCGGTAGTGGAAGGGCCGTGCAATGGCGGTGGTTGCCATGGCCGGCACGGCGGTCCTGGGCAGGGCCTGGCACGGCGGTAGTGGAAGGGCCGGCCGCTCCGGCCGGTGTACGGTGGATGATGCAAGGTGACTGTAAGGGGGGTCATGAACTGGCATGTCCATTGAGTACATCTACAGGGTGTATAGGCCTGCACCTCCCCCGCTGTGTACGTGCACCGCCATGGAGGCGCCAGTGATAGTACATTGTTGCAACTGAAGCATCCGTGCCTGAGGCTTGCACGTGCGGTTGCCGATGTGGGCCCGTGACGGTCCCTGCACATGCAGCCAATGGGAAGAGGGACGCTGGCCGCATACGGCCAATCGCAAGTAGCGGAAGCTGTGCACCGCAACAACAGGGCCAGTCATTGGCCCATTTCACGATCACGCTTCCAGGGCTGACCAATTGCTGGCGACGTATGCCACTGACACGTGCTGAGGGCCCTATATATGTGTCTTGGCCAAAATGAAACTTCCTACCCTGGGGACCATTGCTGCCTGTGACCATCACCTCGACCTGCTGCTGCTGCTGAGCTGACCACCGACTGCTGCTCTAGTGCCATCACCTCGACCTGCTGCTGCTGCTGAGCTGACCACCGACTGCTGCTCTAGTGCCATCACCTCGACCTGCTGCTGCTGCTGAGCTGACCACCGACTGCTGCTCTAGTGCCATACTCCGTGATCTTGCCATGTCGAGAGGCAAAGAGATCCGGTCTCGACCCTTCACCGCCGCGGAGCTTGATGTCCTCGTGGACGGTGTACTCCGCAACTATGGACGCCTCTACGGCGCACCGGGACGGGTGGTAAGTGCAGTGTGGGACATGTTGGTGTGCATGAGGGGGCCAAATGATCAGGCCTATTTCTATCTTAGCTGTGTAGTGTGGGCTAGACATATGTTCCTGATTGTGCATGGCTGCTGACAGTAACGTCTTGCCCCTATGTGTGTGACAGGCCACCTGTCCACTGACTTACACCCTTTTGTCTCCCATCATGGTAGGTCAAGCTGCACCTTCGCAAGGACCTGTGGAGGAGCATAGCACGGGAAGTACGGGCATTGGGGGTGTGCAACAGACGACATACACACTGCCACAAACGCTGGGACGACATTTCCAGGCTGAGCAAGAATGTAGCGGAAGTAACACTGGGCCTGATTCCAAGGACGCCCCGTCTGTCCCGACGCTCCATGACCCCTCTCATGCACCGTATCATTGCAGTGACGCATCCTGAACTGGCCGAACGTCTGAGTGCCGATCAACAGCAAACTAGCGGTGAGCATACTGTCTGTGTAGGAAACTTGTGAGTGCTATGCATGTATTGGTGCACAGACACACTATTGAGTTCCGTGTTGCGTATGTATGCCTGTGAAGCCATTTTGGTCCCATTGGGTGGTACTCATTTGACATCCAGGTCCGCCATGTTGACACGCCACTTGCTTAGTAGTTGAGTGTAAAAGCACATCCCCTAGTGGTCCATGGCCCCATGGCAGAAAATGTGAGGATGACTGGTAGGGGTGGGCCATGTGCAGGATGAGGGCTCCTAAACCTTTGTCTGCTATGTGATTTGGCTATCCTGTTCCTTCTGTACGTGAGTGTGCCCATGACTCACACATCTTTTCTGTGCATTTCAGCTTTGACAGAGGACACTCAGCCACAGACGGTGGAGAGTAGCCGAGGAAATGAGTCCGGCTCAGACTTCGCACACACGCAGACTGACACGGAGGAGGCCAGCGCCGGAGAGGGGGACAGGACCGTCCCTGAGGACTCGCATGTGGAGACACCATCGTCCTCCTCGTCGGACACTCGTGGTGAGCCTGCACTGTTGACACAGACTGGGAGTGGGCACTCATCACCTTCTGTCGTAAGACAGCACACAGGGCCCACACTTCCGCCAACTGCACCATGTACTGTTCGTGGCCGGAGGAGTAGGGGGAGCAGAGTGGCGTTCGGTGCAGGCACCGCTGCCCCTGCCACGGTGAGCCAAAATGCACTGTGTGCTGAGGCCGTTGATCTGCTGCGACAGCTGTGTGTGGGGCAGACCAATATGACAAATGCTTTCCAGGACCATGATAGGAAGTTGGGGCAGGTGGTGGCATTCATGGAAGGGATGCATGGCGATCTTGCAGGTCTACACAGGACAGTGCAGTCATTGGCAAGCAGTGTGTCGTCTGCAATAGTACAGTCGAACGAACAGGGTGCTACTTCTGTTTCACCATCTACACCGCTGGATGTCTCAGGGGGTAGTGATTATTCTGAGCAGGACTCAAATACAGGTTATTGCACTAGAAGCAGCGTCAGACAGCACGTCAGGGCACGCAGGGCACAGACCCCATCCCCTAGATCAGCTAACTCTGTTCACGTAGACGACGTCAGATGCACTGGAGTACACACACAGGATCCACAAGTGTTGTTGGGGGACATGCCTTCCGGAGCTACACAGGCATTCAACACGAAAGGTACTCCCAAGGCAAGGGATACTCACATGTCCATGGACTGTTCCTTGGACAAGGCCAGTCAGAAGACTAAAGCACCTACTAAGAGCAGGGAGACTCCCAAGAGCAGGCCCACAGCAGAGGTAAGGGACACTCCCAAGGACAGTGAGAAGACTAAGGCACCTACTAAGAGCAGGGAGACTCCCAAGAGCAGGCCCACAGCAGAGGTAAGGGACACTCCCAAGGACAGTGAGAAGACTAAGGCACCTACTAAGAGCAGGGAGACTCCCAAGAGCAGGCCCACAGCAGAGGTAAGGGACACTCCCAAGGACAGTGAGAAGACTAAGGCACCTACTAAGAGCAGGGAGACTCCCAAGAGCAGGCCCACAGCAGAGGTAAGGGACACTCCCAAGGACAGTGAGAAGACTAAGGCACCTACTAAGAGCAGGGAGACTCCCAAGAGCAGGCCCACAGCAGTGGATAGGACCACTCCCAAGGGCAGGGACACACACAGAGAGCAGGTGTCTGCTGGAGACAGGTGCACCACAGACGACAAGTCTGCTGGCAGGAACAGGGCGGCGAGCAGGGCACAGGCTACATCCAGAGACAACACTCCACCTAAGGATAAGGCACATCCTACGGACAAGGCATCTCGCATGGACAATGGCGCTATCAAGGACAGGCATACATCACTGAGGCTGATGTTTTCTACTAAACGCCAAACTGATGTCTCCGCGGCGGAGTCCCCCCATACCTCCACTCCCATCCAGGCCAGTCAGAAGCAGAGGAGGGTGTCCCCTGTTGTTGCATCCCCCATTACACATCATTCCGAGTCCAGGCGGCAGGCACAGAGCAAACGGCAGGCAGGCTCCAGCACGTCCCCCGAAACAAGATCCCCGGCAGCAGTTGCTCCACCTATGCTGGGTGGTGATTCTTTGGAGTCCCCACCACTTGGCAGTCCTGTCCTGTCCAGGGTGCACTCACACCTCCCTAAGAAACGCAGACACACACCATTGACACCTGCCAACCCCGATTTGGCTCTAGGTGAGCTATCCCCAGCTCCCAGGCCCACCCTGCCTCCTGGCCCATACAGCCCTGTGGCTCATCATTTCAGTAGTCCCAGTGGCGCTGGTGCAGTTGACTCTCATGTATCAGATGGTGGCACAGTGTCAGTTGTGCCCTCTCCTGTTGCAGATCCTGGCAGGGTATGTGGGTCTATGGCTCACGTGTCAGTTAGGAGATCTGTGTCTGTGTTGCACACTCCTGTTTCTGGTGCTGGCAGTCTGTCTGGGTCAGTGGCTCACGTGTCAGTGACTACATCTGTGGCTGTGTCTCACACTCCTGTTGCTGGTGCTGCCAGTGTGTCTGGGTCCGTGGCCCATGTGTGTGTCACTCGGGCTGTGGCTGTGTCTCACACTCCTGTTGCTGGTGCTGCCAGTGTGTCTGGGTCCGTGGCCCATGTGTGTGTCACTCGGGCTGTGGCTGTGTCTCACACTCCTGTTGCTGGTGCTGCCAGTGTGTCTGGGTCCGTGGCCCATGTGTGTGTCACTCGGGCTGTGGCTGTGTCTCACACTCCTGTTGCTGGTGCTGCCAGTGTGTCTGGGTCCGTGGCCCATGTGTGTGTCACTCGGGCTGTGGCTGTGTCTCACACTCCTGTTGCTGGTGCTGCCAGTGTGTCCGAGGCAGGTAGTTCACGCAGTCCCCCTGATTCTGTGATGTGAGGTGCTGTACACTTCACTCAAATGTTAGTTCACATGGTGTGTCCATTGAGAACTGTGTGGCACTCTTGTGGTCCCTGTGACGGTTTGGTAGGGACACGTAGTTGTGCTGCCTCTGATGTACCTGCTCTGTACTGCACAATGCCCTGTTGATGCTCTGATACTGCATGCTGCCCTCTCGTTACCTGCCTATGATGTACCTGCTCTGTACTCTACAATGCCCTGTTGATGCTCTGATACTGCATTCTGCCCTCTCGTTACCTGCCTATGATGTACCTGCTCTGTACTGCACAATGCCCTGTTGATGCTCTGATACTGCATACTGCCCTCTCGTTACCTGCCTATGATGTACCTGCTCTGTACTGCACAATGCCCTGTTGATGCTCTGATACTGCATACTGCCCTCTCGTTACCTGCCTATGATGTACCTGCTCTGTACTCTACAATGCCCTGTTGATGCTCTGATACTGCATTCTGCCCTCTCGTTACCTGCCTATGATGTACCTGCTCTGTACTCTACTATGCCCTGTTGATGCTCTGATACTGCATACTGCCCCTCTCACGTGCTGCCTCTGATGGGCCTGCTCTGTGCAATGGACTGTTGATGCACTTAGCCCCTCTCACGTGCTGCCTCTGATGGGCCTGCTCTGTGCAATGGACTGTTGATGCACTTAGCCCCTCTCACGTGCTGCCTCTGATGGGCCTGCTCTGTGCAATGGACTGTTGATGCACTTAGCCCCTCTCACGTGCTGCCTCTGATGGGCCTGCTCTGTGCAATGGACTGTTGATGCACTTAGCCCCTCTCACGTGCTGCCTCTGATGGGCCTGTTCTGTGCAATGGACTGTTGATGCACTTAGCCCCTCTCACGTGCTGCCTCTGATGGGCCTGCTCTGTGCAATGGACTGTTGATGCACTTAGCCCCTCTCACGTGCTGCCTCTGATGGGCCTGTTCTGTGCAATGGACTGTTGATGCACTTAGCCCCTCTCACGTGCTGCCTCTGATGGGCCTGCTCTGTGCAATGGACTGTTGATGCACTTAGCCCCTCTCACGTGCTGCCTCTGATGGGCCTGCTCTGTGCAATGGACTGTTGATGCACTTAGCCCCTCTCACGTGCTGCCTCTGATGTACCTGCTCTGTACTCTACAATGCCCTGTTGATGCTCTGATACTGCATTCTGCCCTCTCGTTACCTGCCTATGATGTACCTGCTCTGTACTGCACAATGCCCTGTTGATGCTCTGATACTGCATACTGCCCTCTCGTTACCTGCCTATGATGTACCTGCTCTGTACTGCACAATGCCCTGTTGATGCTCTGATACTGCATACTGCCCTCTCGTTACCTGCCTATGATGTACCTGCTCTGTACTGCACAATGCCCTGTTGATGCTCTGATACTGCATACTGCCCTCTCGTTACCTGCCTATGATGTACCTGCTCTGTACTGCACAATGCCCTGTTGATGCTCTGATACTGCATACTGCCCTCTCGTTGACTGCCAATGATGTAGCTGCTGTGGTGCCCACTTTGCCCATGCTCACGCATACACTGTGATTTAACCCCTATTTTGTACAATAAAGGTAGTCTATCAGGTCTCGTGGTCTGTCGTTGTCATTCCTGCTTGCGTACTACTAATGTGTATTTGTATTTGCTTCTCATCAGTGGTTTCGGTAACATGACACTCCCCCTCCCTACGTCACGTCCCTTACTGGTATTCCCCTGCAGACGGCCAATGGTTTGTGCCTTACCTGCGTCGTCGTCCATGGTGGGCCATGACTAGGACGTGGTGGATCGCGAAGAGCATCGGGAAAGCGTGTAGCGCTGGGTCCATGGTGTTGGTCAGCTTGCGGTGGGTATCTCTGCTATGTCACCTGTCTTCGCAGTGGGGATTCCGCCGTGTTCAGACAGGTTGTTTTTCCGCTGCGGTTTTATGTGTATTTTCCGCCATCTTGATTTGGGGGACGGTCTTCGACGTCAGTACGTACGGCGGGGCATCCGGATGTGTTCCGTCCGCCACGGTCTCGTGTGTAGTTCGGCGGCGGAGCGTGCTCTTCCGTCGCGGACGGAAATTTGACACGTTTTCCTATCCTGATATGGCGGACGGAGTATCCGCGGCAGGCGGACACGGAAAAGGCTTTTTCCGCCTACTCCAGGGCCGCGGTGGCTCTTCCGTCCGCCATCCTAATGAGCCCCTAAGTGTACTGGGGATGCTCAGACGTGAGTCCCAGGCACTCCACACCACTGGAGTCAAGCTAGCCGGGCTGATGAGAGGTGTTACCTCGAAACCGGGCCGGTCCTCGGATGCTTGATTCCGTTCTGGGAAGGACATGGTTTTTGTAGTTCGGACTGGACTGTTCCCATGGGGCACAGGGTCAGCGCTGATTTGCATATCGCCATTGTCTAACCCAGGGTGGTGTGGAGTGGAAAAACGATGGATTTGGGCCCAGATCTTTGGACTGGGGTGAATGTGTGACATTGATCCACATTCTGTCCATCACTGTTGTGTTTGCAATTACCGCTCTAAGTGTACTGGGGATGCTCAGACGTGAGTCCCAGGCACTCCACACCACTGGAGTCAAGCTAGCCGGGCTGATGAGAGGTGTTACCTCGAAACCGGGCCGGTCCTCGGATGCTTGATTCCGTTCTGGGAAGGACATGGTTTTTGTAGTTCGGACTGGACTGTTCCCATGGGGCACAGGGTCAGCGCTGATTTGCATATCGCCATTGTCTAACCCAGGGTGGTGTGGAGTGGAAAAACGATGGATTTGGGCCCAGATCTTTGGACTGGGGTGAATGTGTGACATTGATCCACATTCTGTCCATCACTGTTGTGTTTGCAATTACGACTTACAGAGGAGGCAGGCAACACCTAGTGCTCTTGGGCGCACACAAGGAAAATAAAAGCGATGACCCAGGAGCCACTCGAAAGCAGCCTCAGGAAAGGCAAGATTCACACTCTTTACAGAGCAGAAAAGTTAATGTCAGTTTTGCGGTGTAAGAAAATCTAATTTCTGTAATGGCAAAGTTGGACTTTTAGAAAGTCGGCATTTTCTTGTCCCAACCATTTGGTGCCTGCAGCCTGTCTCCTGGGTCACTTGACTAGGTCAAGTTTGCCGGTCTGTATGCCAACCAGACAGTCGCATAAATGGGGGGCTGGGTGTTGCCAGGATGGGCTATCTGGACAGGATGGAAAGGGCGGAGCTCTACACAGCGACACTTACACTTCAAAGAAGCTGCTTCAGCCCACACACAGAATTTCACACTAGCCTGTTGTGCCCCCAGATAACCAGGGCCTAGGACTGTGTGTAAGGAAATTCCACCACCATCTGTGGGGACACAACTTTAGAAGCTCATTCCACTTCAAAGCTGGCACCGGGTATACAATTAGGACCCTCAGACCAACCCAGTACTTTCTTGAATCTGTGGCTACTACAGAAGGACTGCCTAGCTGCCAGTGGACTGCTCTGCTACCTGAGGCTTACACTGCTGTCTGAGAAATGAAACTGGGCCTGCTCTATTCATCCGAGGCTACCTGAAGTGGCTCTAAGGGTCAGCTGACTGACCTCCTGTTCAGAGCTACAGGTACATGACAAGCTCCAGTGCACACTGCACCTGCCCAGTTGACCTGCTGCAACTGGACCTGCCACAGGAGTGCCATAGTCCTGTTGGGCTCTGCAAGAGTTACTGTCTGCCTGATCCCCAAGAGGCGCCTCTCCAGGTCCTGGACCCTTGGTTGGTATCAGAGTTCATTTCTCTGAAGAAGGAGAAAACCTTATGTTTTGGGCTCTTCGCGAATGCGAATGGGCGTGTTGTCGCGTTGCAGCCCAAGATGACCATCAATCTGAATCTCTGGCAGACCCTACTCTGCGCTACAGCGACCACCAGCTACATGTGGCAATGGTAGATCTGCTCTTTGAGCTACAGCATCGACAACCCTTAGTGACTGCCAATCATCGACAACCCTTAGTGACTGCCAACGCGGGGCTACAGCTAGGACTGTCAATAATGAGCGACGCCAGGCCTGCTATTCGGGCTACAGTGATGACCATTCACATGCTCGTTCTGCTTCTCGTTGCCTCCTCCACCGTGAACTGGGCTCTTTGTGTAGGATTTTGAGAAAGTAACTTTTTCAGCTTGACTAACCTGACTCCTGTATCCGGCCGCATTTGGTAGGATCTCGTCACTTTATTAAATGTTACTCTATTTTCCTAAATTAGGCGTCCATTAGGATGGCGTACGGATCGCCTCCGCCATGCAGGCGGTGGCGATCCGTCCGCCATCCTTGCCCGTCCGCCACCTTTTTTCCCCCCGCCATATTACAATGGCGGGGGGGACCGTGGCGGACGGGAAGACCGTCCGCCGCTTTTCCGCCGCGGTCGCAAGCCTGATATGGTGGTGGTGTCCATCAGACACCGCCAGCCATATTAGGATGGCCTCAGGGGAATGCCTTTCCGTGGCTGCAATGCCGCCACGAAAAGGCATACAGTTCCTGCTTTGGGGGCCTGTTGCGGGCCCCCAGGGTGAAGGGGGATGGAGGGTGCACATGGGGGGGTACCTATGGTACCCCCCCTGCGTTTCACAGCACAACATGGCAGGCACCGCGCGGTGCCTGTCATGTTGTGCTGTGAAACGCACAACATGCATTTTTCACATTGCGGCGGCCGGTGCTTTAAGCTCCGTCCGCCGCAATGTTAAAAATGCGGGATGCACCCGCCACTGTGGTGGGTGCATCCTAATTGGGGGCACGGTTCCTCCGCCCTTGTGGCGGACGGTACCTGCCCCCGACAGGATGGCGGACGGACTTTGTCCGTCCGCCATCCTAATGGACCCCTAAGTATGGGATTTTTCTTGTGTTGACTTTTCACTTTATTACTGTTTGTGTGCTGCATAAAAACTTTACACATTGCCTCTAAGTTAAGCCTGACCATGTTTGGGCCAAGGTACCAGGGAGTTAAGCACAGGTTAAATTGTTGACTTTCTGTGGATCATCCTGTCACGGATTGTGTCTTTTGCTTAAGAAAAGCTCATACCAGTCTCAACCAACAACCCAATTTCATTCAGTTCACATTTGTAAACATTATACGAATAAAAAGCTACTAGTATTGGGTGTAAGGATCCATCACACAGCAAAAATATAACGATCCAGCGTCACAGCTATACCTGATGGTGAGGGCTGGATAGGTGAGGCGGGCAATAGATCATTGCCTCCCTGGTCTATGTCGGCCGGTTATCATTGTAGTGTTTTATGACGTTCCATTTTCTGGGGCCATCTCTTCTACTGGTGCTGAACCAGAAATGCTGCTGCTGATTTAGTGTGTGTGCATATAGGGACAAAACACTTGTAGAGAGACTGGCTCATTGTTACATGTTCAAAATGACAATGTGTCATGGCCATTGACCCTAATACCTCCACTAGGGAATTGGCATTGTCCAGATACCAGTTCCCTAGCAGGAACTGGCATCTACTGGAGTAGGATGCCACGCCCATGACATAAGACAACTACTCTAGTGAATGAGGAAAGGAAACTTTTAGAAAGTGAAGTATTAAATGGGGTGTATGTGAGTCCACCACATGGAATACATCCACAAACTTGCCAGGTTAAACACACAGGGGCTGATTTACAAGAAACAAACGCTGCGCAGTGCGACAAGTCATATTGCTGCGCTGCGTTAGTTTCAAAACACAGGGAAACGTCATTTACAACAATATGTCGCATCTTCGTGCTTCCCCCTATGCTGGCACACAAACTGCTGCCATGCGCCGGCGCAGGCACCCTTGCACCATGGTGCATGGATGGTTGTGTCGTGGGGACATTGTTTTATGCAAGAAGGGGCCCCTTCCTGCACAAAAACAACCTCCCCACAACCTTCATGCACAAAAACAATCAATTGAGGTGATTTCCTCTTCCCATGTGTGCTGTAATTTAGTTTAGTTTTATTTGCATAGTTACAAAAAACCTTTGCAATGCAATAAAATCATTAATACACATAATAATAAAATTACTGTTGCATGTTCATTTCTGCTCAATAATGTCCTTTGCAGATTTAAGGCAACAAAAAAAAAGTAACTTTGTAAAACAGTCTACTGTTGCTTCAATGCGGTTAGAGAGAACAACATTGTTGGTTACAATTCGACTTCACGTCCGGCCTTATGCCAGCACGGTTACAAAGTGATCTTAGTGCAAAAAGTGCTTGAGGTACTTTTAAAGAGCTAATCTCGTGTTTCGTCCCAGCATGATTTACTCGGGCTAGGTGACGTTGATCGGGGCGGAGTATGATGTTTGAAACTGCCCCTCACTAAAGAGTAGACTGTCTGATAAGTAAATTTAAGTGCGATAAATTTACTGCATGATTAATGGAGCTCAGTACTTTGAGGGCAGGCAGTATTACAATCTTACGGATACACAGATTTGTGATTTGCATGTTTGAAAAGTCGATTGAGGCCTCTTCTTTTGTTTTATAGTGCCTTTGCAAGCATGGCTTTTCACTTGGAAGTATTATACTTTGATCACTGGGTGGGAATAGTGCACCGTGAGGCCCAGTGCTTGCTTAGGGGGAGGTTTGAAGTTGTTCTGAGGGAACTTCCCTTGGTCGAAAACTCATCCATTATTCTGGCACTTGTTTTTCCACCAGTCTCAGAAACTTCATCAGTTGAACTGTGGGTCTCCTGGTCCAAAACAAGCCAGCACTGCTTGTCGCCGAGTGTGTGTCCCTCGTTAGTTCAAAGGAGGTTTTAGTATTTGTTTGCTTTCTCCTGAAACTTCTTTACATGAGCGTACCCCAAGCCTCTCCTCAGTCGTTATGCGCCTTGACAGAAAGGATCCATCACCCATCTTTATCTGTATCCATGTGTCTGTGTGCAAATTATTTCTCAGGTTTAACAAAGTCTGTGGTATGCCCCAACACACAAGTTTAGCCCACGATGTACATGGTCAAAGGAGACCGTTTAGTCAATGAAACATAGGTGTAATGGAATGTTTGTTGATTCCACCTTGTCGATTAACATTGCCATGGCTGGGATGTTAAGTGTTGTTCCGGTGGATTTGTCGAAGCTGGTCTGGTTTAGGGGAATAGCTGATTTCTCGTCGGCCCAAGCCTGAAGCTCTTCTAGTAGGAATGAATAGGAAGACATTCTCAATTTGCAATTCTCAATTAGAGAATCGCAAATTGAGAATGCAATTTCAAGGATGCCAGGGTGTCAAAAGGACACCCTGTTGCACCCCTGAAATCTGCCTATGAGTACATCTTACACACACACATGCCCCAAGGGCATGTGTGTGTGTGTGTAAAATGGAACTTTGAAAAATACACTTTAGAGCATTTTTCAAAGTTTTTGCAAATTACCATGAAGTCCAACTTCTTGGTAATTTGCTCCCCTTATTAGCAAAATTGCTAACTTCTTTACTTTGATGCATTGCATTTAAGGAATCTCAATTTGAGATTCCTTAAATGCAATCGCAATTTAAGTAATCGCAATTTTGCGATTTCTTAAATTGCGATTTTTGCATTTAGAATGATGCATCCCAAATGCAAAAATACTGGTCGCAAAGGGGCAGATTCAGAGAATCTGCCCGTTTGTGACTGTTTTTTCCTTTGATGCACGTGGGCCTTAGTGACTTTTTTGGGGCTTGAAAACCTCCAGAGACATAAGCCTGAAAGTTGTAGCCAGGAAGGTCGCACCAAAGCTGGATGCCTTAATTGTGAGGGTCTGCTGAAGCCTTCTGTCCGATGGCAAAGAATTCTGAGCTGGACCAATCTGATATTCTTGCCCGCGATGGCCTTGGATGGTTAGTCCCAGTTTTCCAGGAGTTGAAAAATCCCCCAAATTCCCATTCTTTTCTTCTTTTTGGAGCAGCTCTTCTTGGTCTCTTCTCGGGCTCCCAGGGCTTCAGAGATAGCAATTAGAGCCCATGTCTCACTCCAGCAGTGGTCACCATTAAGCGTTTCTAGAGACTTCTAGAACAACAGGATTCAATATTATAGTTCCCTAGTACTAAGTCAATGTGCCGAACAGAACCAGAAGACCAGTTAGACATCAGTGAATACACAAGCCAATGAGCAACATTTTCATAAGATGTGCTTCTTAAAACGATCAGCCCCATAGGCAAGACAAAGGGACAATCAGTGGAACCCAAAACCAGCTTTTATAGATTAATCACATGCTCAAGAAGTACTATAAAAAAGAAGTCAGAATGTTCTTTTTAAAAGCCTGATCTAGTGCATATTATATGAACTGTAACCACACAGAACATATACAATAGAGCAGTGAGGAAATAAATCGTTACTCTGAACAGTGATAAATATTCTAACATGCATATTGTTTTTCTAGCATTAACACCCCGGTATACTACTTCCAGGCACTATACTAGCTTTAGCTGATCAGTAAACAATTTCAACGGTGTTGCACACTCTCAATCTTAGTTCAGAACTACAGGACTATTGTGCTTGTTGAATTGCAATCCTGCTATTTGTCACAGAGCATTTGTGTGTATCGAAGAACAGAGCTACTTGGGCAGCAGGTGAAGGTCACTTGCTGCCGCACAACAACCTTCTATTAAAGTGGGTGCTGAAGTTGTGCCCATCCTGTCTTGCTTGGTCTAGCTCAAAGCACTCCTTTCTAACTTCTAGCTCTTTACACTCACTTTTATAATACTAAATCAGGTGCTAAAAATAGGTAATTCCAGCTGACAACCCACAACAAGTTTATTTTCTTCTTATAAGAAAGGAAACACTTCCTAAGACTGTATGATAAGAAGGAATGAATGGGGCAGGTGCCCAACAACCTCCAATCAATCCTGGCATCAAAGGGTTGCAAGATCTGTGCAGAATAATGGAGTCACAGTGTAATGAGTGTCCGAGAGGATTAGTAAATCCACATGTGGTTATGAATGCATGGTTGTCTTTTATGTAACAATGGAATTCAAATGGAGAACTCCCAGCCAAGATATGAAAATTAGCTTCCCTGCGTGCATCACTGTGAGGCCCGGTGGCTGTTACGGCCATCCTTTGGCATGCAGTTCAGGCGGGATTGGGATAGAAAGATAAGTTAACACGTTCCACACCCCTATAGGATTCAGCTTCATTGGGCACCTTAGGTGCTCAGTCGGGCTTTGATAAATGGAACCTGATAGGGTTGTCCAGGATTGTGGATAGCTTGGCACAGCATTCCCTTTACTGACCTACAGAGAGACTACAGTTTAGCTCCCACTGATATGTACCGCTATTTGCAAGTTAGACATGCTCTCCAAACAACACTGTCCAGAGGCGAAGAACTGGCTGACTCTTCGTCTTTAGAAGATCGACTACTCGATGACCACATGCTATGCAAAGGAATCTCCCTCACTTATTGCAAACTCATCATTAACACCCATGACACCCTAATTCATCTGCGCCAGAAATGGACTATGGACGTGGGTGCCTGAAGCTTTGGCCTCTCCAAGGGAAGTAGCAATACAGGCTGGATTCCACCTGGTACAGCTTAAAATATTGTGTAGAGCCTATTTTGCCTGTACCACATTAATGAATATAGGTAGAGCAAATGACTTCCATCGCAGAAAGTGTACCCAGAAAGGTACCTTTTTGCATATTATCTGGGAATGTCCAGTCATACAATTTTATTGGGAGGCAGTTGTAAATTGTATAAACACTTTGTGTGGCACGGCTGTGCCACTAACTACTAAATGGTGCTTGCTTAATGTCTGGAAAAATTCAGACCTTAACCGAATAGAACAGACCTGGTTGACCTTGGGCCTAGCCAAATACAAAATTGCCCGTTGTTGGGGGGCTGAAGTGGCATCACATCTGAGAGATTGGAATAATGATATGGTCATAAGCATGAAAAAGTAGTTCACAAGAATAGGGGATGCCCTAAAAAATGGGATAAAATATGGGGCAAAAAAATGTAAAATTGTGGGGATTGTGTGTCCCATCCCCCTCACTTGAAAATGGATCCAGGACCCTCTACTGATTCTATTCCCCCCATTTTAACTGTTGTAGGTGAGTGGGCGAAGGGCGGGTAAATACCTGATGTACGAATCAATTGGAGAAACATTCTGATATGTAACAATGATGCTATTGCAGTGTTTTTACTTTGCTTTGATTCAATAAAGAGATTAATAAAAAAATTAAAAGATATAAAAATGAAATATGTATTTTTTCAAAACAGCCCAAGGACCTGTGTTTTTGACAATCATAGAATGAAAGGTTGTGATTGCTAAGGAGATTACTTCTTATAGGAGCCACATAGTATGTGGATCTTCAGCTACAGAAAAAGAGTACTTCCAATCTCTTAACGGGTTTAGGAAGCCTCTTTTTTTACCATGGCTGGGTGGCAGTTAGATTATAAGGATCAAACATAGTACTTCCGTTTATGAGCAGCTGTAGCACTTTGGAAGATTTCAAGTGCTACATTGCCAAATTTAAGTATGTGATAAATCACATTTGAGCCTGTCCTTGTTACCAAAGGTTTATTTCCTCTTCCAAAGGATGAAGGGTAGATGTCATTATGGTGTTAATTGTGTACACTGTTTTATTTTAAGAATGGAAGCAACTTGGGGTTGGGTTGATTCTCTAGAGGGCCAGGAACTTTGAATATATCCCTTTTCATACGTACATACAAATCTTTGGCCATAGGGCAACTCCATGAGAATCAAATGTAGTCAAATTGTAGGTACCAATCTAAGGGCCTGATTTAGATCTTTAGGGCGCGGGTTACTCTGTCACAATTATAGAAGCTAGGTCAGGTGCAAACTGATATGAAAGTGCTACCAAGAGTTGTAACCTCTGCTGTTGCCAGACACATCCTCTCTAGTCTCATGAGTCTTGATAGAGCTCTAGCTATTGTGACCTGGTAGTGTCAGCATGGTTGTCTGGCCCTGTAATGACTGGGGAAGCGTGCAGTTAGCAAAGCCCTGGAAGTACTGGTCCTGCATGAGGATAGTTTCCACCTCCTTTTTTTCCATTCTTCTCCATTTACGAAGTTTCCTTGTCCTTTTCTGCTCGGCTGTTCATGGAGATCTGACAGTACCACCTTCCATAGGCTTCCCCTCCTTTTGGATTTTGGTTTACTAGGAAATGTCCAATCTTTGGACATGGCCAAAACTGTTGTTCCTCAGGAATGTTGTAACCCTTCCACAAAATTAAGTACTGCAATTGGCCTCTCACATAATGGGAATTCAATATCTCTTCCACTTTCTATTCTGGTATACTATGCACTAAAGTAGGTGCAGGAGTGATTGAACTAGAAGAGGTAGTTTACTTGGCCCTTAAGATATGGTAACAATGACAATGCAGTCTTGGCTCTAAAGCTGATGGTCCAACTAATCTAGTGATGGGGGAAGAAACCAACACATTTAGGAGGGAACATGGGATGAGATTCTGTAATAGATAAGTGATCTGTGGACAAGCACACCTTCTTCTCTTCTTGGAAAGTTGGGCTAGGACTGCGTTTTCTGTCTGCATTTGTGTATGTAGCTTTGGCAGAGAGGAAATGTACTAGTGCTGATTCTTGAATCTGGTGCAGCGGTTTAAGTAAAGCCTCTATAGAAGCCCTGGAGACAAGGAGAAAAAGATGGGCAGATGACAAATAGAAAGGGGAATACTCCAGTGTTGTGTGGAAAGTCTTGTTATATTTACTCTTTGAAATAGGGATCCGTGTTACCTACTGCTGTGAATGGTGCATATGGGAGCTTCACAAATCCTGTTCTAGTGTCTGGTTCAAGAGCTCTGTCCATCCTTGCAATGTTAGCTGATGGGCAGAAAATATATAACCTCTAATTGTTTGATGCTTTCCAAAATCGGGTTATACAGTGAGACCCTTGATCTGTAATGATTGTATGTGATAGTACATGTAGCCTTACAATGTCTTCAAGAAAACATTTACCTAATGTTAGAGCAATGGGAATCTTTGTTAAAATATTAAAGTGTGGTATATTTGTGAAATAATCAATGACTACTATTATGACTCATTCCTTTTGAAGGTTGCAAAAACTCATTGAGGCTTGGAACCACGGTTGCAGAGGGTTGGGAAGGAGCTGAAACACCCCAACATGTTTCTTTTAGGGTACCTTGGCCTGAGCACAAACTATGCATTGATGTACTTATCCTCCAATATATGGTCTCATTCTGGGCCACCAAACCTGTCAAGTTATTCACTTTCTGGTCTTTTGTATTCCTGAGTGTCGGAGGTGAATGCCCAAATTTCATGATAAGTCTTGGTAATTCCACTTAGGGATAAAAGAAAACTTACTCGAAAGCCACAGCTGTCTTCTTGGATGAATCCTGTGCAATCTACTATAATGGAGTCAGAATCTGATATTCCGCTCTGAGCCTGTTTTTAGAAGACCTATGCATCTTCTGCCGTTCCTTCTTCAAATGCTAAAATAGAGGGTAGATTGAGGTCCGCTTTCTGTTCTTTTCTGTGTCTGAACAGGGCATCCGCTTTCTCATATTGTTTCCCTAGCCTATATGTGATTTCATAATAAAACCTTATGACGAAAAGCAAACCACCTTTCGTGCCATGGGTTCATGCATTGCATAGACTTTAAAAAGCCTATTTTTAGATGATCAGTCAAGACAATATTATGGTGTGGAGCCTATTCCAAGGACTATCTCCAATGTCTCAGTTACTCCTTTATGGACCATAAGTACCTGATCATAGATGGTGTTATTTATCTCTGAAGATTTTAAAGTTTGTGAGAAATAGACTATCGGGTGGATAGCCTTGCATCAGCATCCCCCTTACAAAGAAGAACTTCAATGGCATATCAAGAAGCACATTCCTCTACAACGAATGGGCAGTCAGCCTCGAATTGTTTAAATATAGGAGCAGAGGTAAATTCTTTCTTTAGTCTTGAAAAGGCCTACTATTTTTTTACCCCTATTGGAATGGAACCCCTCCTTTTTGAGTGAGTTTAGAGATGTAGCTCACTTTCTCTGAAAAAACTGACACAAAATTTCTAAAAGTTTGCAAATCCTAAAACATTGTTTCTTTAACTGATTTGGTATTTGGCTACTCTCTCGCAGCCTTAACCTTATCTTGATGCTTGTGCAGCCCAGGAAACACAAATGTAGATATTTCAGACATTTCTCTAATAGCGCAAACAAATAATGCTGTCTTGGTCTGGTGAACACATCTTGAACATGTCTCTGACGTTTTCCCAATGACTCTGAGAAAACCAAAATGTCCTCTTGAAAAACAACAAAATTTCCAGAATGTCTCTGAAAATGTAATTTAGAAAATGTTGCAATTAGAAAGGTGCGTTAAACAGACTGAATGGTATTACAAGGTATTGAAAGTGTCCATATCTTGTGTTAAATGCTGTCTATCATTCGTCTCCTTTACAAATTTGTAGTAGTGAGCCTCAGCAAGGCCTACCGCTGCAAGGGATTCGCCCTTCTCTGCACAGAGTCCTCAGACCAATAGGAAGAAGTTGACACAGAAACTGGAATAGAAAAGACAGAGTTTATTAAACCTCAAGAGGCGGAACTACATTCACACAGCACCCTTCGACAGTGTATGACGTAGCACCCTGAATGGAAGCAGCTTGGTCCTTTTATACCCACACAGGGGCTCAAATGAAGGCGGTACAAGTACAAAATGCTGGTTGTAGGTACATATAAGGTCATACAGAAAGTGTACAGGCAACAAGTGGGAGGAGCTAACAGTTTGCTAATTCTGGTGGACACATCCTGACAGTTACAGACTACAGCAGCTGCAAGCTCAACTGAGCATGTGCGAAGGTGGAAGATGCTAAATATATCTCATCTCTAGGCAGATTTCAAGAGCAATAAACAGAAAGGTAGGACAGAGCACATGGCAAACAAAATGGCTGACAGAAATACAAAATGGATTCTGCAAAACCGACAAGATAGTCTCTAAATACAGGATGTCTTCTGCTAATGCTTAACCTGATTGCTGCCAAATTACAACAGACAACCCGTTCAGCATTAGCTGAAGACATTCGTTTATCTGGGGTAATCTAGATATGCATCCTGTACATTGATGCTCATCATCTCAGCTATTTCTTTATTTAACATTTGTTGTGCTTTTATATCTTTAATATTTCTTTTGGCAGGTGTACAAGCAGTGATGCACATGGAGCAAAGCATAGGACCACATTGTACACAAGTACAGCATGTAAATAGTATCACCAGTAGTATACATAGAATAGTCAGTAGCTTCCAGCCCCAAGTAGTAAAGAGTGTCCATATCCAGTTCGAAAATGTCCATGTACCAGTCTCTGTGTGAATTTCTGCAGCAATTTTATGCCGTTTTGAGATTGCATCATATACCGAAGGTGAGTGATCCGGAATGAAAACATAACAGCTGCTACCGATTATGCGACATGCACCAGCTCGATCAGCCAAAATCACATCTAACACCATGCGATTTTGGAGTGCTACAATCCTCGCAATTTGCAGTTCCTCTGTAATGTTCCCAAGTGCCATAGCTGTTTGATTGGTGACAGCTTCCACAACACGAGTTAATTGCCTTATCTTTCTGCTATTCAATGCAGCACCCACAAAGAAGAATAAACCCCAAATTGAAATCGACATATTGTTGCAAAGTAGTATCAGTTTGGTCAACTTAATCTGCACTTATTGTTCGTTTATATCTATTCTTGGAAATGTCATTATAGAACTTTAAATTCAAGTGATATGATGGAGGGGCCAAGAACACAGGTGGTAACAAAAATGATATGTAACATACCCCAAACCACCCAACAAGTAATTGATAGTATCCTTTATTACCACACACAAAATACGAATTATGTGAAGACGTAAAACTACTGTTATTAGCACCTTCAATAGTCAATGTCAAAATACATTCACTCCGTCCTACTGGAATTCTCCCAAAACTACTTATACACAATACTGCTTTAGCTCTGGTCACAGAAATTACAAATGGTCCATTGTATTTGATGTTCCTCATATTCGTGAAGACATATGGTGTCGAAATATTGTCCGGTTGATACTCTTCCCATTCCCATTTAGTTCCTTTAGCTTGAGGATAACCATCTTTATCTTGATAGCATACTTTATTGAGACGAAAGATAATTCCTCCTACTGAAGGTTTTCCAGAAGCAAACAAAAGAGCTGTCAGGACTCACGGGAGGTTTCCTCCTTTTAACGCAGTTCTGGCTGCCATCTCCCCTCCACAAGATTACCTAAAGTCAGTTAATCCTCTAAGCTGGGGTGTATGTTGGCACCGCTGGAATTCCAAGATGGCCGCCAACATGCACATACTGCGACAGGACTCTGCTGTCAGCAGTCTAGTCTTTTAGGCCTCAGGACATTGGGTGAAGTGTGCTCCACCATTCTACTGCGCACTTCACTGAAGAGACTAGGAGAAGAGCATCTGAAATCCCTGCGTCGAGTTAGCCAGATAGGGTAGTTTGCGGAATTTGCGGGGTTAGCTTCGCCGGTAACCACATATTCCCTTCTGGTTCAGGTTAGTGTATTTTAGGATAATTATCGAATAATTCTCTGAGGGCTTAAAAATAGGTTGTCACAGTTTTAAGTACCCAAGTCTTTCCATGTAATTTTGAGGCAGCAAGAAATAACCGCATTTAAAATAAACTCTGAGGAATACTGTGAACTGAGGTGAGGAGATGATTTCTTCAGCTTCACAGTAATCATTAATAGTTAGTCAGACGCGGGCGCATTCACTCAAGCGTCGTGTCTGTCAGGAAACCATAAAAATAATTAATCAAGGCAAAGCTCAGTGAAGACACGGAGAATAACGCAGGCATAATTCTTTCCCTGTTGCACCTTTAATAAACGAGCATTTAATCTTTTGAAAAGCTCTGAATCTAACTAGACACGGACGTGACCTTTCGCTTAAACATTTGTTGCTCCACATACTGAATCTTTCGCAAATCAAATGAACCATGCATAGGCCAACGCAACTCAGGATCTTTACAAGTGTATTTATTCCATAACGTGCTGTACATTATGGAAGAAATACCATACTTAACATACATGTCCCTATTCGGCGTCCCGTCCGGGGGGCGGGCTGTGCTTCGTCGAGTTTCAAACTGGTACCACTACATAAGCAACACATCCTACGAAGTGTGCTGGAAGCAGGCATGCCAAAAATATGCAGTATTCTAATCAAGTAGCGCTTAAAGTACTATTAGTATGTTGCGCTGTTCAAACAAATTCAAATAGAGAAAAATCTCCTCATTACCTGTCTATATGAATTGCAATGCATATATAATTCAAATAAATACTATTAGCCAATCTTACAAACAAAAGCCGCAGTAAGTGTTACTGAACTACCTTACCAGTCAAAGGCATCAAAAACCAACAGCAAGTGCCGCAGAACGGCTCTTACCAATCAAATGGTGTCCAGGTTCCAACTGCCAAGTTCTCAAATCGACCAAATGGTCACTGCACGGCGAATCAACAGAAGAGATCTCAGTCGAGGACCGGCGCCACCTGGATGGGCAGATCAGAAAGAAAGGAAAAACGCAGTGGGTGCCAAGACTAGGGTCTCCTCAGGCAGCGATCGCGTCCAAAGCGAGATTCCAATTCTTCGTCTCGACCACTCCTTCAGGCATCCGAGTCGCGGATGAGCCCCACGTTGGAAGCGCTAATTTGTAGTAGTGAGCCTCAGCAAGGCCTACCGGTGCAAGGGATTCGCCCTTCTCTGCACAGAGTCCTCAGATCAATAGGAAGAAGTTGGCACAGAAACTGGAATAGAAAAGATATAGTTTATTAAACCTCAGCACCCTTCGGCAGTGTATGACGTAGCACCCTGAATGGAAGGAGCTTGGTCCTTTTATACCCACACAGGGGCTCAAATGAAGGAGGTACACGTACAAAATGCTAGTTGTAGGTACATATAAGGTCATACAGAAAGTGTACAGGCAACAAGTGGGAGGAGCTAACAGTTTGCTAATTCTGGTGGACACATCCTGACAGTTACAGACTACAGCAGCTGCAAGCTCAACTGAGCATGTGCGAAGGTGGAAGATGCTAAATATAACTCGTCTCTAAGCAGATTTCAAGAGCTGTTAACAGAAAGGTAGGACAGAGCACATGGCGAGCACATGGCAAACAAAATGGCTGACAGAAATACAAAATGGATTCCGCAAAACGGACAAGATAGTCTCTAAATACAGGATGTCTTCTGCTAATGCTTAACCTGATTGCTGCCAAATTACAACATATTCTCCCCAGATTATACACTCTCATTAAATCCAGTTTGAAGAAGATCTTGACAAACTGATCTGATCCAGTAATATGGATATGAGTGTCAAAGGATATCAATTGCGTGGTGTTAAGTTCTGCTAATCAATGCATGTACAATACTCTCTCCCTAATTTTGGAATGAAGACAATTCTGGCATTGGCTAGAGAGTGGAATGTGTTATTTAAACCTTTTTGTGAATTTTCCTGAAGATATTAACACAGCACTTAATCCTCCTTAACTGTGAGGAAGGAATCTTATTTACTGCCAGAAGATCTATGTACTGCTACCCAACTGTCTCCTTTCTTACTAAAAACATCAGAACACTCTTGGTAGGTTCTGAATTTGAGGAGGCAGAGATTTTGCTTGTAGCACATGTAGGGAATCAGATTATTGGTTGAGGGGGTGAAATCCTTCTCAAGCAGAAACCACACTTCCTGTCAGGGTAAATTTAAAATCAAACCTCAAATTAACCTGTACTTAACTGGTGGCTTTGCACAAGCAGTGAACCTTAATTTAGAGTCAGTGTGTACAGTATTTCAGCATCACTTCCAATAGTAATATGGTGAGAACAGAACACAAGACGAATCCCAGACCAATGTAGAAAAATAAAGTAGAATTTAAAAACTTATTGGAGACCAAAACAATAAAAATTCAATCAGTAGAACTGGGGATATGCAACTTTAATGATTTCAGTGAAAATAGTGTATAAAAGCACAAAGTCCCAACTGTGGTTCTCTCAGGTCGCACCAGATAGGGCAAAGTCACAAGTTCAGGCCGACCCAATAGAGTAGGCTGATAGAGCGACCAAGTTAGGGCTACTGAATAAAGTAAAAAAAAAAAATAACCGTGGAGAAGGGTCTAAGGGGAAGAGTTTAAAGACCTGCTTGCATCCTATCCCCCAATCTAACTAGTAAACACACACAAAGGATGCTAAAGGTCTAGATAAAGCTCAAGATATCTATACACTCCCAAGTAATGTATGGAGAGCTAGTCAATGTGTTCAGAGAAGAGAAATAAATAATACCCATCAGCCCACCCATTGGCGGAATCTCGTCATCTGGGTTTTAGTGAAAACTGGTATCCACTAGGTCCTTCACTGAGTCGTATTGTGAAGAGTACTAGTATAAGATCCACCAGTGAGAGCAAGCCAACAAGATCAAATGGTGCTGCTGGTAGTAGAAAGAAAATTTGCAGTGCACAAAGAATTGTGAAAAATTCAAAATCAAGAGGTGATTAAAATTGCCTGTTATGATGCCAAAGGTACGACTTTATTAGAGGGATCAACCTAACGGCAAGATTAAAAGCAGAGTGATGATAGTGTGTCAGCAAATACTACTATCAGTGGATGGAAATTATATGGTCGACATGTTTCAGCCTCACAAGGCTTTCTTCAGGACCTGTACAAATTACACTACTGCAACAGTGAAAACTAATATAGGTGAACCATGTAAATAGTGACCTACCGTTTGTAGGCTAAGATCATGGTAAAAGGAATTATCTTCCACAAAGTTGTGTGGAACAAGCCTCACCTCGCCTGGCACTCGCTCAGGTTTTTTGAGGCCCCGCTCTGTCCGTCGTTGCCTCAGGCTACTGACTGAGCCGAGGGGCCTGTAGGCAACGACGGACAGAGCGGGGCCTCAAAAAACCTGAGCGAGTGCCAGGCGAGGTGAGGCTTGTTCCACACAACTTTGTGGAAGAGAATTCCTTTTACCATGATCTTAGCCTACAAACGGTAGGTCACTATTTACATGGTTCACCTATATTAGTTTTCACTGTAGCAGTAGTGTAGTTTGTAAGCATGGGCGGATTTTGCGAATTGGCAATCCGCGAACTTGCGTATTTACGGATTCGCAATCCACAAAATCCGCGAACTCTCGCGAATTTAGCGGATTTTTTTGGGGGGGGTTTCGCAAGTGTTTCTGCCGTTTCGCGGGGGTTTTTTACCAGTTCGCAAACGCGAACTTACTTGTCGGGTAGCAACGGTCGCGACCATGTTGTTTCTACGTCTGGTTCATGACAGCACCCTCTGTTTCACCATGCCACCCTCTGTTTCATCACTGTAGATTATGGGGGGAAAAGCACACCTGCCCTGCCTCAACTGACATGAATGAATTAGGGGCTGATTGATTAATGTGTCACTGAATTTGAACTTCCAGTCTGGCACCTGCTTCCTTATCTGTAATTGCTTTCTGTTGCAGTCTAATTTTTTTTAGCAGGACCTTTGGCATACTTGTCGCTATTCTCTGAGCCTGCTGTGAGGGTCAGAGCAGGGTCATAGAATAGTTGCAAGTAGGCAACTGAACTCTGGAGGGGCCCCTCAGGAAGCACTAGAGGGAATTGTGACTAATGTTAAGATTGAACTTTTGCACCTGCTGAGTGCTTTCAGTTTTGCAAAAATCGTTTTTCTGCAATTTCGCGCGATTTGCGGGGCGCGAATTCGTGCGAGATCGATTTCGGAAGCCGCGAATTCGTGCGAATATACGATTTGTTTGTTCGTGTGATTTTTTGCGTGTTCGCAAGCCGCTTGTAGCGCAACGTTTGCGCAGTTACCCTTGCGGTCGTACATGGGCGCGGCCATCTTGTTTGCGTGACGTAATTCCGTTTCCGGGCGCTACGTGTAATCTCGCAAAGTGTGCGGCTCGCTAGTACATGTTCGCGTGTGATCGCGGGGAAAATCTCGCGCGAACTTACCCACGCGGTCGTCAACGGGCGCGGCCATCTTGTTTTTCATTCATTGCTATGGTTCTGGGCATGCTTTCTGTATCCTCTGTCAATCTCTGCCATCCTTTGCTTGTTTGAAGTTTTTTTTGTTCTATTTTACTTATTATCTATCCCTCTATTTTTCTAGCTCTATATTTTTGTGTTTTCTGCTACTTTGGGTTAATTTTCAACTACTTTTTTTAACTCTTTTCTTTTCTTCTTCCCTATTCTATTTCTTCTTTATTATTTACCTTCCTTTCTGCCCAGACCATGGTAAAGGGAGCCGGGAAGCAGCCCGCGAAGGGGAAGGGTCCCGCACCCCGTGCCCGGCTCCCGTGCGGGCGTTTGAGGGAGGAGCAAGTTATAGCTCGGGAGATTTTTAGTGCGGAGGAGGTGGCCGCACTAGTCTTTCATGACCAGCGCCGCCTCCCCAAGACCATCATGGGAGGCGGCAAGATCGCTACCGGCTACGGGTTCCGGGAGCGCCGGAAGCGGTGGGAGAAGATGTGCCGGGCCATGTTTGAACACTCTGGGGTCCGGCGCACCTACAACCAGGCCACCCACCGCTGGACGGATCTCATGGACCGGGAACGCGACTTGCTGGACGTGCTCAGCGTCGATATCCCCGGGCTTGGTGAGTAGTAGTAGCTATTTCTAGCTATTTCATCACTACTCTGTTTTCTCCCGCTCTGTGTGTTATTATATTGCAAATTTTTGTTTTTTACCAAGAGCAATAATGCTGCCGATTACATTGTAGGTAAATTATATTTCAAAATCTTCTGTGCATTTCAGGTGCACTGCTCTCCTTTTCAGTAGCCTTGCTACTATGCTTATTTGTTTTCTATTTTGTGTTCATTTCATTGGCCTGAGAAATTATGTATGAGTGTAGTGTAAAGAACTGCGTAATGCTAGACACTAAGGGTCAGATTTTCAATTACCGGCGCATGCCTGCAAAGTAGCAGGGATGCGCCAGTAATTGTGCGCCACGCCACCACCACCACCCATGGTGCGCCGAATTTACAATGCGGCGCACCATGGGCCCAAAACGTCACAGAAGCCTTACGCATCTGTGCCGTAAAGGCGGCGCATTGCTGGAGTTGCGTGACAACGATGGCGCAGCTCCAGCAATGCTGTGGGGTGCCCTATCTCCCCAATGCTGCGTCAAGCCGTAGGTCTGCTTCAAGCATGCGCAGGGTTTGAGTCACGCATCATTGTCCTAAAAGTGACTGATTGACGTCTTGTAGATTTCCCTCTGCCACATTTAGGATGCGTTCCTGCGCAGGAACGCTCTCCCTTGCGCCGGAACGCCCCCTGATGACGCAGGGCTTTACAACGTGATGCATCTCCCGTATGCGTCACGTTGTTAATATACGCCGCACCATGGCGCCTCTTTTGTTATGCCTCTGCGTCACAAAAGTCACGCAACAATGGAGCAAAAGAGCCACTAGGGGCTTGTAAATCTGCCCCTACAGACTCCAGTCCAGTCCTTCCTTTGTACACCTGGAGAAGAAATAGTGGGGGTGGATTGATAGTTTGAGTACTTTAATGACTGGTTAATGTAGTAGGAAACTTTTTAGTGTTGTCGCTGATCTGCAATCACGATGGAGTTTGTCTGTCACTTCGCGTGCTGCGGACTGCTGCCTGCCAGTCCTAGGCGAACCTTTTTAGTAGTTTGTTTAGTGAGTTGCATAACTTTCCAAGTCGACGGTCCGCAAATCAAGCAATACTAATATCGTAGTAGACCACATGAGATAGGTCAATATATCCCGTTCAATAGTTGTCTATTTGCTATTTCGCCAAAAGATTTTGTTATTGTTCTTTTGAAATGTTTGATTTAGTTGACAACAATCATCCATGTTTTTGGGTCTTTCTTTCTTTCATGTTGTACATCAGCTCCCCCCAGGGGTAAGAGGACATTGGAGGAGGCTGCTGAACCAGCCAGGATCGGTCAGGCGAGGGCTCCTTTGCTGGCCCCGGTAAGTTTTAATTTTAATATAGAGTACCTATTTTTTCCTAGCGTTCCTCACTCGATTTTTTCTGAATCGTCTTTGATCTTCTTGTACACTGTATCTAAATTCTTATCCTGCCTCGACTATGACTCCCTGTGGTATTATTAGATTATTCTTATTTGTCTGTTTGTGTAGCTAACTAAGATTGAACATTTGGCAAAAGGTGTAAAACGAAACTCCCATTCTAGTCAGCAATAGCTCTATGCTCTGAGTGCAGTCCTCTGGGATTGTCCATAATGTCTTTTCAAGTCTTCTAAATGTTTATGCTTTGACAATTACCAACAATAAAAAGGTGAATGACCACCAAGAAAGAATAAGATACTACTTACTTTTGGTTTGGATAGGAGAACAATCCATACTACTACTGTTGCAGGGACAAATCTGTACAAACAGAACTATGGACACTAAAGTGCATTGTTTATCAATTATAATAGGCACAGGTCGACTTTCCACATACCTCAGTGATATCAGACTTTGAAGAACCCCCAATCTCCTTACTGACTAGATAGTGTGGCAGAGTCATTTAGCTCCCGAATTCATCGATGATTGATCCCCAATGATGATTATCCAACGCAGGACAAGAGTACGGAGTCAGAGTCCAGACGTGTCAGAGGCACGGGCTCATGCATTGCAAATTGCAAAACCTTTTGCTCATTCACTCATGACCAAAAAAAACAGAGTCTATTTAAGTTTTAAAGCTTTATTAAAAGGAAAAATATTTATTGAAATCAAGCTTGTCATAAAACATAAACGGTTGATTAAAAATGGAAAAGTACTTATAGTGATTTATTTCACACATTTATTGTGGGCGAGCCGAGCCCTCACCTGGTTTGAACTTTACTTTTTCTTTTTGGTGCTGAATCGTTGGTCCCTCCGTCCTAGTGATGATGATTTGTTCTTAGAAGTGAAGATTCTGTCTGTTATGAGACAAATGGTGCGTGTTAAAAAGCAAGCATTCATCAGTTGTGCCAAAAAGTGCAGCAAGACAACACCCTTCCCTGGAAAAAGGGACATTTTTACTTTAGAGTAGACAGTCACAAATTATTAGCTTGTTTTCGGTATTCACATTTCTTCATTCCTAGACAAAATACTAGTGATTGGTGTATGTCTATGACATCTAACATTCTTAAATGTACTTTGTAGGTGGAACATCTGGTGCTGGGCCCAGCGCGGAGGTGGAGGAGGAAAGTTCTGGGGAGGAGGCGGTGCAAGTGCCGGACCAAACTGCTGTGCGGGTTGCCAAGGTAGTGGCGGGCAGTGGTAAGCTCTTATATTCCTTACTTATTGAGATTGCAGACTGCATAGTGTGCTCCCCGTGAGAAAACGTAAGGTTTGTCCAGATGAGAGACATGAAGCAGAATGATTGACATATAGTTTGAATGGATGGATGCCTGGATCATGGTACTATCTGACTCTTAGATAGCATATGTGTATCTCAAGAGAGTAGACGGTCACTGGATGAACTAAGTGTTACTTTGAAGAGCATGTAACACCGCACCCGCACGTCCGTCCCTGTGTAGGAAATGCAAGAAAAGAAGTTGTAATTTTGTCCGAATACTACCATGAATAGTAGCAGTAGTTTGTATTGCACGCACAGCATATATCCGGCTATTACTATGGCCGCTCACTACATCTGTTAATAAGTTTAGTAGAACTCGGTCATTCTTGTGTGGATGTATCACTGTTCACTCAATAAAAAGCAAAGCACCTAAAGTCATCCCATATGTAAGCAAATACATACCATGTGCAGTGATAGATAATCAGATTATTTATCTTCTTCATTTTCCTTTTCTAGTATCTATTCATTGGCACTGTAGGGTGAATGTTAAATTAATTAAGCAGTAGCCCTTGTAACAGATTATTCTCAGTGCCACCCGTAATAGAAAAGTAAGAGCATCACCACCTGCATGTACTGGACTGGTACAGTAACGCAAGTCTGTCTCACTCATCATGGCGGGCGTCTGTTTTTCTCAGGTGCAAGTTGACTGCGCTGGCATTATGCCGGCTTGCAGAAGTTAACGTACCAATTTTGCTAAACAAGAGAGAAGAAGAAGAATAAGACTGGTGTACTGTCATAGTCGACTCTAATGTAGTGAGTCCATAGTGCTTGTAGAATTGATTCCTTAAACTTCCACTAATGTTAGAGCAAGGATGAAGAAGTGGGAGGTTAGATAGATACTGGCCACAATGGTATGTACTGCGCTTCCAAGTTGCTAGTTCTACTGTGACACAACTTTCTGCTGAATCATTTTGTGTTAATCTTAAAGAGCATTGGTTACAGACTATGTCTTTCTTTCTTCATATAGCTGCTCCTTCCAAACCAACAAGGAAGGAGCTGGCTGAAAGGGCCCGGCAACGGAGGCTGGAGGCGACTGTCGCCGAATATCAGCGGCTGGTGGCCCAGGAGGAGGAGGACACGCAGAGTACGTCAACAACATCCACGGTGACACCTGCATCCTCCTCCGCACTCCCTGGGTCAGCCAGTCAGCGCAGGTCTCCAGCGGTACGGAGCCGGGGTACCGCAGCCACCCGCCACCACCGAGCAGCAAAGAAATCAGCTGCCCCCCACAGCAGTTGCAAAAAAAGGGTGCACCGCCTTTCCCTGAGGGTTTCCTACCTCGAGCAGGAGCTCCTCAACACCAAGACCCTGCTCGAGACCCTCCGCAAGGAGCATGCTGACCTGGCCCGAAAAGTCAACAGCAGCCAGTAGGAGGAGACTGTCCCTTGCCCCTTTTTTAAGGACTTCTGGGGGGTGGGAATTGGGAGTTGGGTTTTCTACTTTTTTGGACTTCGTTTTCAGGGACATTCGTTGGGGTCCGGGGGAGGGGGGGGCGTTGGGTCTTGCGGGAGATTTATGTTACTGGATATATAAATATACTTTAAACTTTATCTTAGCATACGTGTTTTTTACTGCTTTTGAGGCTGGTGGGTGGGGGTTTAACAGTCCTGAAACTTAAGTGGCATCTTGATTCAAGTTGTGTAAGTACTAATGGCCCAAATGTTTTCAAAACTAAGTGCCTCTCACAGAGTAAGTGAATTCAATAGTCCTAGGACTAGTGTCAGTCTCTCGTCTCTCCTAATACTTCATTATACTACCTCCCCCCAAACGCTTATCTTACCTGTAATTTGTGTTTGGAAATAGAGCTAGGCACAGGGCTGGCTGCACGCAAAATGGCGATTAAGGTTGGCAATCCTGGGCGGATGAAATGTCATCATTGCGGTGGTACTTGTGATGTTACACAGTGGCAGTTGCAGCATCTGAAAAAAAAGAAAATCAAACCTTGTTTGTCCTTACCGTAGCATTAGAAAGGTACGATAGAGAATATAGCAGGTGACAGTACACTAGAACAGTGCCACAATGTAGCCTAACAAATGGTAAAGTATTTAAAGTATAACTACTACTTGCGTTGAATTTCTTTGACCCTGGCTACTATTACAAGAAATAGTACTGAAGGTGAAGGACACAGCAGCGTAATAATTTCATTTGCCACATCTAGGAGGAGAATGTTCTTGATGACCAATCAAGTTGATGGCGCACATGAAAATCTGCTTTCATTTGCCAATAGTGACTCGGTGTCAAGCTGAGTAAGAATATATCCTCGGGTTCCTTCACCATCCTGTTGCTATGACCTTATCCTCCCCAGCAAGTGTGTGGAATTATTGCTGTCATTTAGTCACACATCAATTCAAAACCACACAGTCCGGGGGAAGAGGGTTAGGGTTTGGAAAATGGATGGGAATGGGGGTTTTTGGGAAAGTTTTGTTGAGAGAAGAAAAAAAAAGCACAGCATGGACAAACAATAATTGAAGATAAACAAATCTTTGGGTACAAAGCTAACCATGAATCTTTTAAGTGACATAAAGGAAGTGCATGCACTACTGCATGCATGGTTACTGAAAAGTAACTAGTACTTTCGACAACCGTGAATGAAAGAATGCGACAGTATAGTGCTGCAGTAATACTTCGTACATTAAATTAGGTTTGAAAAATAGCAGAAGTAAAACCTATCCAATGTCTGTAGGGATGAATTTAGAAGCAGAGATCAAAGAAATGCAGAGTCACACTCATAGAAGTTCACAGCAATAACATTACTTAAAAGATAATTAGAAGAGAACGGATACTGTATCTGTATGTTGTTGTAGTTGTCCTGTTGAATTTGGGAAGTTGTAAGATGCATCCAACCATTCCTCTTATTAGCGGGACTCCTCCATTCCATCTGACGCTCCGTCCATCAATGTTGGTGACCAGAAGACACCCTGTCCACTGCCTGCGGATGCTGAATTGCGGCTCGCTAATGTGAAGCCTGACTTCATCCTTTTTTTTCCCATTGCACAGGCTGAAACCCGGCCTGTAATTATTGATGGAAAAACAGGAAGTGATATTAGAACACCACTGACAAATAAATATAAGGTATGTACGCTGTGTAGTGCAAAAAGTCACACTTTGAGATTCCTAATAGACAGTACAATATTTTTGAAAGTGCCTACTCTGTCTGAGTCTCCTTTTGAAGGATAAATAAGTATGGGCGAATTAATTTAGCGGATCCTTCCCCTCAAGCTAGGTGTACTGTAAACTGTGTTTTAGAACAAAATTAGACCTTCCCAGCAGTGTTCCCAGACCCTTACTAAACCCAGTCGCAAAAATGTAGAAGACCCTAAGTAGACCCCCAATCAGATCTCAAAAAACGAGGCCTAGTAGAAAATGTTGACAAAACGTACTTTGAAAGTAAAGTAGGCCCAAATCCCCCCTTACCCACAGTGGATTGTATTCAAACCACTTGCAAGCAAGCAAAAGTATCCATACCCAGCATCGCTCCAAGACTCACAAACCCCCCCACAAACAGCCCCCGCCCAAACACATGCAATACAATACTGCTAACCCTAACGAGCCCTAAGTTAAGAATAGTGGCAAACGCTTTCTTTAACTAGGCCAAATCCCCCCTTCCCCACCATGGATTTTCTTCAAACCACTTGCAACCAAAATTACACATTCCCATGAGTGCTCTAAGACCCCAGAACTCAGTTGCAAAACTCTAGAACACCCCGAAACACATGCAACCCTGCTGCTAGTGCTAACCCTAACGAGCCCTAAGTTAATGTGCAAAAACGCTTTTACTCATGGATTTTCTCCAAACCACTTTTATCCGGTACTAGACCTTCCCAGCAATGGCTCCAGAGCCGTCAACCCAGGCGGAAACAAGTAGAAGACCCCCAAACAGCCAAAAAGCCAAAGTACAAAAATGGGGACTTACTCATTTTTGGGGAAATTTCCAAAATCACTCCGCGCGCGCTCTGCAGCTAGGCCCTAACTCCCCTCTGCCTCCATGGATTTTCTTCAAACCCCTTGCGATTAAAACTATCCATACCCAGCAGTGCTCCCAGACCCCGAAACCCACCCACAAACACCAGGAAGCCCCCCAAACCGGCCCCCGAAAACGCTACATTGAGCGAAATGTCAGAAAAAGCAAAAACGTTTTCCTCATGGATTTTGTCCAAACCAGTTTTATCCGGTATTAGAGCTTCCCAGCAATGGCCCCAGAGCCGTCAACCCAGGCGAAAACAAGTAGAAGACCCCCAAACAGCCAAAAAGCAAATATACAAAAATGGGGACAGACATTTTTAGGCAAATTTCCAAAATCACTCCACGCGCGCTCTGCAGCTAGGCCCTAACTCCCCTCTGCCTCCATAGATTTTCTTCAAAGCTCTTGCTATCAAAACTATCCATACCCAGCAGTGCTCCCAGACCCCGAAACCCACCCACAAACACCAGGAAGCCCCCCAAACAGGCCCCCAAAAACGCTGTAGTGAGCGAAATGTCAGAAAATGCAAAAACGCTTTTCCTCATGGATTTTCTACAAAACACTTTTATCCGGTATTACACCTTCCCAGCAATGCCCCAAGACCCGCCAACCCACCCGCAAAAAAGCACAACACCCCCAAACAGGCAAAAAGCAAAAATGGAAAATCTCATACTTAGAATATTTTTCGGCCTTCTTTCAATTCTGTCCAAACGCGCTGTGCAGCAAGGTCATTACTCTACTTTTCCACCATGGATGTCCTGGAAAACAAATGCAATCAAAATTAGACTGTGCCAGCGTTGCTCCCAGACCCCAAAACCCACCAACAACCACCAGGAACCCCCCCAAACAGGCCACCGAAAACATGATAGTGAGCAAAAAGGCAAAAACTTTTTTTGCTCCGATTTTCTCCAAACCACTTTTATCCGTTACTAGACCTTCCCAGCAATGGCCCCAGAGCCGTCTACTCACCCGTAAAGAAGTAGAACACCCCCACAAGTGCAGAGTCTTTCTTCATTGGGCGTAATCCAGCCATCTGCTTTAAGGGAAATAGAAGTCTGGAGGAGGAGGATAGAGGAGCATGTTCTTGTGAACTTGTGAACCTGAGGAATGCAGACTGCGGCACCTTCAAATCAATAAGCAAATAAGTGAAGACAGTCCTGCTAATGGGCTTGTTTTTTGTGATTAGGTGATTAAAGTTTTTGTTATATAGATTTTGCAAAACAAAGAAAGAGACACACAGGAATAAAAGTGAATAAAGACGAAACAGAAAGTTAGTGATTCATTAACTCATTTATTTTCAAGGCTCGGTGTCAGGGAAGAAGAGCTCGTCCTCAAACTCTGCTAATTCCTACGGGAGTAGGTCACTTAACTTCCCTCATCTAAGTTGGTGTCCTCCTCGTCTTCTTCCGGGGTGCATTCTCGTATTTTGTAATGTGGTGGTATGAGGTGCTGATTCATCTTGATCATTGTTAACCTCTCCACATTTTTGGGCGAGAGGCGGGTCCTTTTGGAAGTTACAATGCCACCAGCAGCACTGAAAACACGTTCAGAAGACACGCTTGCAAGTGGGCAAGACAAGTAATTTATAGCCAGGTTGGTGATCTTTGGCCAAGCAACTGTTTTCCCATGCCAATACGCCAATGGGTCATGAGAAAGATGGACCTCTGTTGAGTCATTCAGATAGGCCTGCACCATCAACTCAAGGTTCTCCCGGGTTCCTCCACTTTGCTTACTTTTTTCTGGGACCATTTCAGAAGCAAACCCAAGCTCAGTTAGCCAATCCTCTTCATCACCCGATATTACTGTTGTGTCTGGTGCCGATGATACGGTTGCTGGTGTTGTTAGCGGCTGAGAGGGCAAATCACTCACTTCTGCCACAGCCACAAATGCAGAAGGGGATTTTTTTGACTGCGGACGGCCTGCTGATGCTGATGTACTGCCTTTTCCTTCAATTTTCCTTTCAATTTCAAACCGAGTGGCTGACACAGCTAGCCAATGTTTGTACTTTGTAACATCTGCGTCATCAAAAGGAAACAATACTCTGCCTGCCACTGCCTTTTTGTACCGTGGATCCAGAATAGTAGCACAAATGTAATGCTGTTCTGTCTTGATCATTTCAAGACGATCATCGCCAAGTAGGCGGTGTAATAACTTCTCCGCCAACTCTAATGCTTCTTCCTTTCCATCTTTTTCAAACTTAGAACACACCGCCTTCAGTCGGTGCTTTAGCATGCTCAACAATGGGATAGCTTTTCCCAAATTACAGTCCTCCCTGCTGACTGCATGCGTGAAGACCTCAAAAGGACGAAGCATGTCTGTCAGGCTTTTAACTAGGTGCCATTGCTCCACCTGTATCCTCATGTCCATCATAGGTGTACCCAGTTTAAAGAAATACTGATCGACTACCGCATACTGCTCATACAGACGCTCAAGCATGTAGAAGGTTGAGTTCCAACGTGTTGCCACCTCCTGGATGAGTGCTTTCACTGGCAATTTATGTTCATATTGCAGGCACCTCAGCTGCTTCCGGGCCTTAAAAGAATGGTTGAAATGTGTGCACATTCTTCGGCAGGTGGTCAGTAACTCGGAGACTGGACTTTCTTCACTCAAGAATTTTTTAACAACCAGGTTTATACAGTGCGCCAGACACGGCACTCTGAAATAGTTACCCATATCCATGGCCTTAACTACATTGGCGCCATTATCCGTGGAAACATAACCAATCATGCGTTTTCCTGGGGACAGCCATTGAAAGACCTTTGTGTTAAACTCATGCAAAATGTTTTCTGCTGTATGACTTTTCTCCACGGCAAACATGGCTATTGTTGCATGTTTCCGAGCAGCTTTATAAACTTTGTCCTCATCAACACCTGCATTTATCTTGCCTTTAACCCCTGAAAAAGAGACCCAGTGTGCAGTGATGCACATGTAATCAGTGGCTGCACAACTGCTCCACATGTCTGTTGTCAGATGTATAGTGTGAAGAGCACTCTTCTGCAAAGCTGCCCCAATCACCTCGAGCACATCTTCATGTAGTGCTGGAATCGCAACTCTGGCAAAATAGAACCGGCTAGGAACCTTCCATTTAGGGCAGAGCGTTGCCACCATTTCAAGAAAACCCACTCCTTCCACAAAGCTGCTGTAGCAGGCATGTGCTTTCAAATTATTAAAGTTTTTTGACCTTCTGCCTTTATCTGCGAGAAAAACTGTCGCTGTAGCCTTAATCAATTCCAGGCTAGACTACTGCAATGGACTCTATGTCGGGGCAAACAAAATCGTCCTTCATAAATTGCAGATGGTCCAAAATGCGGCAGCACGTCTCGTACTACGCCTGCCTCGTAGATCGTCAGCCTCAGCAGCCCTGAACACCTTACACTGGCTGCCAATAGGGAGAAGAGTCTTATTCAAGCTTCTCTTAATCACCTTTAGGGCTTTCCACCAACGTGGCCCATCCTATCTTCAAAATGGGTTTAAAAGATACCACCCAGCACGCTGTCTGAGATCTGCAAACCAGAACCTGCTCACTTTGCCCCGTTTCAAACTCGTCACTAAGGGTGGCAAATCCATCTTTGTACTTGGAACCAAAGCCTGGAACAAACTTCCCCTCTCCCTGCGATCTATTTCGCAAGAAGCCCTTTTTAGGAAGTCACTGAAAACTTGGATTTTCTCTTTGCCTGACGCCTCTTGCAGGACTCTAGTGTAATGTGTGTGCAGAAACTAGGACATTCTTTTCCGTTCCAACCAGTCCATCTGAGTTGGTGAGCGCCAAGATACTCCTTGGAGTGGAAGCTGCGCGGTATAAATGTCATTTACATTACATTACAAAAGAAAAAGGGAGAAGGTCCAGCGCTAGCATTTTAGCCAGCTTACTGTTATACAGACGCGCCATTGGGTGGTTGTGTTCATATGGCGCTTCTGAAAACAACATGCTTCTAATGGTGGGCTGGACCAATTTACGGGATGATGATGACTTCTGCGACCCAGTTACGCTCCGTGATGAACTTTTTCGCGTTGGTGTCTCACTCTCTCCCACACTCTTAGTGTGGCTCATAGATCTGCTGCTGACAGGGGTATTAGGTGTAAGTGAAGAAATGTCTGACGCTTCTTCTTTCTCCTCGTCATCAGCAGATGAAACAACAACGGATACTATTTGTTGACTTGCAATTCGGGCATCCTTGATCTCCCTTAGGTGCGCCAGCCATTTGACAGTGTGCTGTCTCTCAAGATGACCTCTCTGGCCTCCGGTACCATAGTTGGTACCAAGCTTACCATGACTAACTCGAACCTTACAAATGGTACAAATGGCTATGTTTTCCCTTGTTGGGCTAACACTAAAGAAGTCCCAAACTGCGGACTTCAAATGTCTGTGGGGAGCGGAGGAGGCGATACAGGGAATGCTGCTAATGCCAGATGAACTGGAAGATGTGTGTTGCCGAAATTTAGTATGTTGTGCACTTACAGCACCACTAATTGAGGACATGGAGGTCGAGGTGGATGGAGGTCCCTTCCGGCGAGAAAATATGGAAGCTGTAGGTGGTGGTGTTGGTGTACTAGTTAACTGCATTCCTGGTGGTCCCATTCCCACGTCGCCATTATCATCATCACGCTCAGCAGCATTTCGGGCTAGGGTGAAAATGTCTGTGTGCTGCATGCCCGCTGAGGCTGGAGTGACGCCTATGATGACTGCGTCAACGTCGTGAGAGTCTTCATCAGCAGGAGTATACGCCACTTCTTGTTCAGCGTCATCATCACACTCCATAACTCTGAGACTTTCGGGGACCTTCCTTTTACGCTTAGTTACCTTTGTCAGATCATGGTGTGCCTCACTCTCAGACGGCTGTGGTGGTTCCCAAGTTGCATCCATATCATCAGAAGGAAGGGGGCTTGAAGAAGTAGACACCATCCTTGATCTTTTCCTTGCTGGGGATCTGAAAGACAATGAATCATCAGGAGGAGTGGCTTCCTCATGCGATACCTTGGCTTGAATGTCGATTTCCTGATGTGCCCCTACTTCGGGAGGAACAACTATTGTGGGGACTTGTGCCGCTCCATGCACCTCTGCTTGCTCCTCTCCTTGCGCCGCCTCTCCTTCCACATGTACTTGGGCTTGTACTACTTGCACATGTGTTTGTTGTTGCGGCTGTGGTTGTTGAACACTCGTCAGATGAGTTACAACAACATGTGTTGATTGAGGGATGCTGCTACTTTCTTGCGATGAGCCAATATCACTGGTCGATGGTGATTGAACAACTATACTGGCTGCCTCTGCAGCACTCAAGGGCTTCAGAGGGCATCAATGATGTTTAAATTCAAGACACCCCACAGAAAGACTAAGTCCATGCACCACTCACTACCCCTGGGCATAATGGATGAAAGCTAGGCAAAATGGGTGCAGGCCTATGACACAACAAAGCACACTGCCTGCCTTCAAAATGGCCCCTTGCACCCCAAGCACATGGCCGGGGCCTGCCTGTACCAGCACTCAAAATGGCCACCACCCACATGACCAGTCCCCAAAAAAACGAAAAACACACAAAAATCACCACAATCCAATGCCATCCATGCCCTCCATGATGTTTACATCAAAGAGACCCCACAGACAGACTCAGTCAATGCACCACTCACTACCCCTGGGCAAAAGGCCTCAACAGCAGCCCCAAAAATCGAAAAACACACAAAAATCAACACAATCCCAGGCCATCCATGCCCTCAATGATGTTTAAGTTCAAGAAGACACCCCACAGAAAGACTAGGCCCATGCACCACTCACTACCCCTGGGCATAATGGATGAAAGCTAGGCAAAATGGGTGCAGGCCTCAGAACACTGCCTGTCTTCAAAATGGCCCCATGCACCCCAAGCACATGGCCAGGGCCTGCCTGTACCAGCACTCAAAATGGCCACCACCCACATGGCCAGTCCCCATCAACAGTACACCTCAAAAAAACGAAAAACACACAAAAATCACCACAATCCAATGCCATCCATGCACTCCATGATGTTTACATTAAAGAGACCCCACAGACAGACTCAGTCAATGCACCACTCACTACCCCTGGGCAAAAGGCCTCAACAGCAGCCTCAAAAATCGAAAAACACACAAAAATCAGCACAATCCCAGGCCATCCATGCCCTCAATGATGTTTAAATTCAAGAAGACACCCCACAGAAAGACTAGGCCCATGCACCACTCACTACCCCTGGGCATAATGGATGAAAGCTAGGCAAAATGGGTGCAGGCCTCAGAACACTGCCTGTCTTCAAAATGGCCCCTTGCACCCCAAGCACATGGCCAGGGCCTGCCTGTACCAGCACTCACAATGGCCACCACCCACATGGCCAGTCCCCATCAACAGCACACCCCAAAAAAACGAAAAACACACAAAAATCACCACAATCCAATGCCATCCATGACCTCCATGATGTTTACATTAAAGAGACCCCACAGACAGACTCAGTCAATGCACCACTCACTACCCCTGGGCAAAAGGCCTCAACAGCAGCCCCAAAAATCGAAAAACACACAAAAATCAGCACAATCCCAGGCCATCCATGCCCTCAATGATGTTTAAATTCAAGAAGACACCCCACAGAAAGACTAGGCCCATGCACCACTCACTACCCCTGGGCATAATGGGTGAAAGCTAGGCAAAATGGGTGCAGGCCTCAGAACACTGCCTGTCTTCAAAATGGCCCCTTGCACCCCAAGCACATGGCCAGGGCCTGCCTGTACCAGCACTCAAAATGGCCACCACCCACATGGCCAGTCCCCATCAACAGTACACCCCAAAAAAATGAAAAACACACAACAATCACCACAATCTAATGCCATCCATGCCCTCCATGATGTTTACATTAAAGAGACCCCACAGACAGACTCAGTCAATGCACCACTCACTACCCCTGGGCAAAAGGCCTCAACAGCAGCCTCAAAAATCGAAAAACACACACAAATCAGCACAATCCCAGGCCATCCACGCCCTCAATGATGTTTAAATTCAAGAAGACACCCCACAGAAAGACTAGGCCCATGCACCACTCACTACCCCTGGGCATAATGGATGAAAGCTAGGCAAAATGGGTGCAGGCCTCAGAACACTGCCTGTCTTCAAAATGGCCCCTTGCACCCCAAGCACATGGCCAGGGCCTGCCTGTACCAGCACTCAAAATGGCCACCACCCACATGGCCAGTCCCCATCAACAGTACACCCCCAAAAAACGAAAAACACACAAAGATCACCACAATCCAATGCCATCCATGCCCTCCATGAAGTTTACATTAAAGAGACCCCACAGACAGACTCAGTCAATGCACCACTCACTACTCCTGGGCAAAAGGCCCCCACAGCAGCCCCAAAAATCGAAAAACACACAAATATCAGCACAATCCCAGGCCATCCATGCCCTCAATGATGTTTAAATTCAAGAAGACACCCCACAGAAAGACTAGGCCCATGCCCCACTCACTACCCCTGGCCATATTGGATGAAAGCTAGGCAAAATGGGTGCAGGCCTCAGAACACTGCCTGTCTTCAAAATGGCCCCTTGCACCCCAAGCACATGGCCAGGGCCTGCCTGTACCACCACTCAAAATGGCCCCCACCCACATGGCCAGTCCCCATCAACAGTACACTCCAAAAAAAACGAAAAACACACAAAAATCACCACAATCCAATGCCATCCATGATGTTTACATTAAAGAGACCCCACAGACAGACTCAGTCCATGCACCACTCACTACCCCTGGGTAAAAGGCTCAAAAGCAGCCCAAAAAATAAAAAAAAACTCAAAATTCAGCACAATCCCATGCAATCCATGCCCTCAATGATGTTTAAATTCAACAAAACAGTTGTATCATGCACCCATAACTAACCCTGGTCTTACTGGATACTGTGGCTACCCACAATATATTTTATTTAATGTTCTGAAAAAGTTCCAAAATTGTAGTTGCAGCAACTGTAATGCCCCAAACAAACTTACTTGTGAAAGTTGATTTCTAATCCAAAAGTGATCCAAAGAAAGTCAAAAAGGCCTCAAATCCAAATATCCAGCAGCATCCACAAAAAGTAATCCTTCCAGGTCAAGATCCAAATGAAAGTGACAAGCACATGAAGAAAGCACTGGGAGGAGCCTGCTGGACAGGAACAGGAAGTTGGAGACTGTGGGGCACTTCCTCCCCCCCCCCCCAAAAAATAGACTCCTTGCAAAAAAGTGCAGGCAAATGTCAACCTTAGGAGTTATTCTGATAAAAATAATCATTTTTAGAAGGTTTATGCTGCTTGCTGGTGGATTCTTGTGCAAAATTGCAAATTTTGAAATTTCGCGAGTGCTAGATTGTTGCTGCTCGCCGCATCTACGTGTTCGCAATTGCGAACTCTCGCGATGCGTGCTGTGCAAGGTGGCAAGCCGCGATGACGTAATCGCGGTCGCCAAACTCCCGCGGGATCCCGCAGCAAGATCCAAAATGGCGCAGCACAAGCAAAATATGGAGAAAAACCAACTCTGCAAACGCTGAATGATGGTAAGTGAACGCCGCGCGCCGCAAAATTGTATCACCAAGCAAAAAAATCCGCTGCGTGCGAATTTGCAGCAAATTCGCGTGAGTTAGCGGATTGCGAATTTGCCGAAAATCCGCAAAATCCGCGAGCAGAACGGATTTTACGCCCATGCTTAGTAATTTGTACAGGTCCTGAAGAAAGCCTTGTGAGGCTGAAACATGTCGACCATATAATTTCCATCCACTGATAGTAGTATTTGCTGACACACTATCATCACTCTGCTTTTAATCTTGCCGTTATGTTGATCCCTCTAATAAAGTCGTACCTTTGGCTTCATAACAGGCAATTTTAATCACCTCTTGATTTTGAATTTTTCACAATTCTTTGTGCACTGCAACTTTTCTTTCTACTACCAGCACCACCATTTGATCGTGTTGGCTTGCTCTCACTGGTGGATCTTATACTAGTACTCTTCACAATACGACTCAGTGAAGGACCTAGTGGATACCAGTTTTCACTAAAACCCAGATGACGAGATTCCGCCAATGGGTGGGCTGATGGGTATTCTTTCTTTCTCTTCTCTGAACACATTGACTAGCTCTCCATACATTACTTGGGAGTGTATAGATATCTTGAGCTTTATCTACACCTTTAGCATCCTCTGTGTGTGTTTACTGAATAAAGTACCTTAAATCCTGGCTGGTGGAGCATTGTGAGTTCTTGTGTCAAGGATGCGCCACACACCAGTGGTTCTGAGGAAGCTACAGTGCTGCAATGCAGAGTCATGTGTCAACATCAAGGATGTCCTGCTTCGAAGATGTGTTGTGTGCTGCCAATTTTGAAGAAGCTGCTTGCTGTGATGTGAAATCCTGCACCACTTCCATTGCCCAGCGCTGTAGTGACACCACTTGGGGTAGGACTCAAAGCAGAAAGAGCCCTGGAGCTAGGTTCAAGGTGGTTGGAGCACTTTCAGTCCCTGAGGCTCTGATTAGGAGGCCAACCAAGTAGCCTTTGAAGTTACTCAGGTGGTCATGGGTTCAAGATGCAAGTCCCATACTTCTCACCCAGGTAGCAGGACAGCAGAGCGACAGGGCAAAAGAGAAGCAGTCTCCTTCTTTCGGAGCAGCATAGTTTTCCACAGGTCCAGAGGTGTAATGCAGAGTTGGGTCTGATGGTCCATTATTTATGCCAGGTTCCCACATTGAAGTAGGAGAAGGTTCTGGAGGTTTCCACCCCCAAAAGGTGCTTGGAATTTTCTCCCTCCCTGCCCTGGCCCCAGCTGTCTTGGGTCACAAAAGACTGGCGGCAAAATTCATTGCGAGTGTGCTTGGCAGAGCCTTTGTGATGTGCAAGAGTGGTAGATGACCACTCCTCCCTGTCACCATCCTCCCTGTCATTAAGTCAGAGATGGCCCACCCTTTCAACACCTGTTCTCCCTTTGTCTCACAGTCTGGGAGCACAGCACAAATACCAACTGCCATCTATGCCTCGTCATGTGACCCAGGATACAGGTTGGGACAAGAAAATGCCTACTTTCTAAAAGTACGTACCAAGAGGTAGGGCCTTTTGAACAGCTAGGTTAGGCCACCATAATAGTATATATTTTTAATTACCCAAGTTGTAATTATTCAATTTACACTATTCTTCATGGTCAAGTAATTGAATTAACTTGGCCCATATTTTATTTTCAAAAACGTTGTGAATTATTTTGTGCATATTTCATGTGCACTTTAACATATCTTTCAGATGACATTCAAATATAAGGCACATTATTTCATAAACAAATCAATGTAATAAAAATTCTCATACAGACATAATTTTTCAAAAACTCAACTCAACATTTACATAAGACATACAGTGTATGACTCAAAAGTGTTCTCACTTAAAAACAGTCTTATGATTAACATCATAATGAGGTTTCAATTATTACTGTTTGGAAAATGTACCTCCTTTCCATAAAACCACATTGTTTAAGTTGACCTCCAAAGTCTTTTGTATGATTCGCTACAAGAGAATTTTGTTTCGACTGCAAACATCCCAAGTATAGTCGTCCTATACTGTATGTGTTATGAGAATGTTGAGTTGAGTTTTTGAAAAATTATGTTTGTATGAGAATCTTTGTTAATTTGATTTTGGGTAATTGCAAATATATACTTTCTAAAAGTGGCAGTTTCAGTTATATTAAATGTAACACTTTAACCCTATGTTATACTATGGTAGAGCCAGGCCTTTCTGGAGTGAAAAACAAATTCAAGGGTTTTTCACTAACAAGACGTGTAAAAGTTAAAAGTACATGTCCATCTTTTCTGAAAACACTGTACCCATGACCTTTGGGCTGTTTAGGGCCTACTATATGGGTGACTAGTATGTATTAAAAAGGAAGGTTTAGGCCTGGCAGAAGGGTTACTTTGCTAGGTCAAAATGTCAGTTTACAACTGCACATACTTGCTGTAATGGCAGGCCTGATACGTCTTTAAATACTATTTAAGTGGGTGGCACAATGAGTGCTGAAGCCTTACTAGTAGCATTTAATTTACAGACCTTGGGTGCATGTTGTATTTACACAACCAGAAAGTGTGCAGAAACACAGTGAACATTAAGGAATCAATGTAATCAAACTGAATACTTTCAAACTGTACATTCTCCAAAGCTGTAGTTAATTCAGGAGTCTCCAAACACACCCCTTCAGGCAATCAAGACTTCACATCAATTCCTTCTATAGCTTTAGAGACCTGCCATGAAATTCTACTATGGGTTGAAGTGTTTCTTTAGCTTGCTTGGTATTGCTTGAAAACTAAGATAAAAAAACATCCATACTTACCACAGTTGATTAAAGAAAAAACACTCAAATGCCCATTATATGTTGATATCAGAACCTGTAGTTGCCAATGAGCTTTTCCAAAAGATTCTGCCTTGATTGCAGAGTCTCTCTATGGTAAAGAATAGGGAAAAGTAACCAAGTTGTTTAACTTGAAAAGCATATTAAAAATATTTTTATGTTAAATATGAATGTAAAACAATTGTATATTTTTATTTTAAACACGATGTTACCGCAAAAAGAGATACTCTTAATGAGGAACTCGAGGTGTATTTCCCTATGGAAAATGTAATGCTTGCTGCTATAATAAAAGCTAAAAGGAAATCAGTTGTAATAACTGGGACAGGCATCAAAACTATTCAACAATTTTTGACCTGCAGTACTCAATTTGTGATATATATACTGGTCTGCCCTCGTAGTAAAAGATATATGGGTAGCACAATTCATGCAGTAAAAAAGAGAGTATTGGAACATGTTCAAAACATCGATAACAACGATCCCCTTTACCCCTTGGCAAGGCATTTTAAAGAATCACATTTTAGTGATAGAACAAAACTAGCATATTATGCCATAGAACAGGTGTCTCGTAACATCGTGGTTGGGGGTGATAGAATGACCATTCTTAGGAGAAAAGAATCTAAATATATCATTGATTAGGAAACAAATGGTCCCTTCGGGTGGAGCTTAGAAGAAAAACTGAAGATGAATAGAGGTGATCATACTATGGGCGCATGAGAGGATGGTGTATAGATAGGTGGGAGACACTCTAGCACCTAATTTGGAATTCAGGTATGCCTCTCTTGGGTCTAACGTGTTGGTTCTTCATTTTGTGTAGTCTTAATTTTTAATTTGAAAATTATTCTTATTAACAGGAAGAGAAGGAAGGGAATCTCAAATGAGATGCAGTGATACCCCTATAGGGTTGCATACCCCTACCCTTTTCTTCAGATTGCACAATATGGTTTTAGGATATTATCTCAGATAAGATTTCATTTGTATTATGGGTGATTGTGTATAAAGTGAAATTCTAAATGTAATTGTTCCATTTTAGGAAGTATGACAGCATGAGTCACAATATTGAGAACAAAAGCCACGTGGGCCTATGTTTACATTATGTTGTATATTTTCATTGTTGTGTTTATACGACTTTCTTATGAATTTTCAATTGCAAAAAATAACTTGCTTTATTAATTTAGCAATCTTAAACTTCCATTACTCCCTTTATATGAAAATGTGTAATGTGAATTTTTGGTAAATACACAAGTAGAATACTCAGATTGTTTAGATAATTTGTAAACTATATTTAGACTGATGCAATTCAGCATGGCTAACCGCTGATGAAACTTCCAAGGATTATGATAATGAATTCCACTATGGATTTATAATTGAGATGAGATTTGTTGGAAATTCATGGACACAGTTCTGCAGATTGCTTGGTAGCACTCTAGCTTTGAATTATGACTCAAACCCTTTCAAGATGGCATCCATTTCAATATGTAATGCACACTTATTTCACCTTTTTCTATGTTCATGGAGTTTTAAAGTAGTTGCTGACACAGTGGTGGTCGTGTGTTGAAGGCCCCTGGATGCGGAAATGCATTGTGTGTTGCTTCAATAAACATCCATTGGAATATGCAGTTACTGCGCAAACAATATAATTTGTTCTGAGTTAGAAAATATTTATTTAAATGTAGAACAAAAAAATCACACAGCACTAGTATCTTTAAAAAAAAATTTTTTTTAATTAATTTACAGAAATTTAAATGAAAAAATAAATTACCCATAAAAAAGACTTTTTTATTACAATTTAATAATTAATAATAGTGATGTACAGAATTAATAATAAGCAATCTAATTATATTTAAAACAAATGTTACAATACTTTTTACATTAAAAAATGGTTAAGATATTTTGAAATTAATTATTAAATATCTACTGTCATAATTTTTTAACATTATATTAAATGTATATGTAATTTTAACTATATAAAATAATTGAATTTAGTCTAGCGTTATTTTATATGAGGTTTTATTCAAAATCCCTATCTCCATTTTTAGGTTTTGCCTGCATGAAATCTCTTCTTGTTAATATATCCCAGAAGGGGGCTCAGTTACTGGCACCAAATTACTGTGTTTATTCGCTTTTGTGTGGAACTCTTTTTTTTAACTTCCCTTAGCTGCTCGCATTTACGATACTTCTACTAAAGTTGTGCACCCGGTTTAAGCCCCATTCACTGTCAAGATAAGATCTCTTTCCATGGAAAATGCATACATCTTCTAACAGTTTGCTGGAATGCTTGCTTTGTATTACTTAGTTGTGTAAAGCAGATGCTTTAGCCTTAAAACGTTTGTGGCATTTCCTATTTATGCCTCAGTACCTTTCTTTGCCCCTTGTAACTTTATCAGATTGCTTTTATCAACTTAATCCATTTGGTCATTATGATCACATTCTAAATGTTGTAATAAAAGTGCAGTTACCTTGCAGACAACAGTCATGATTTGGATGGTGCAGTGGTACTGGCCAAATTGGTGTCAGAACTCCTCTAACCATGTAAAGCTATATTTTAGTATTAGACAGGCAGTCACAATTGCAGTTGCCTTGCAGTTGAAAGGGGCTTGATTTAAATGGTGCAGCAAGTGCAGTGGCACCCAGGCCAAAAGTTGTCATTACTCCAATAACACCAAATATTGCTATATTTTACTACTAAACAGGCAGACACAAGTCCAGTTATCTAGCAGGCAACAGTGTTTATTTTTTTAATTGTGCAGCCGGTGCAGTGGCACCGGGCCCAAACATTGTCAGAACTTCTCTAATATTGCTATATTTTACAACCAAACAGGCAGTCATAAGTGCAGTTATCTAGCAAGCACTAAGATCATGATTTCAATAGTGCAGCAGGTGCAGTGGCACCTGGACCAAAAGCTCCAGTCACTCCACTAAACACATAATATTGATATATTTTATTCCTAAACAGGCAACCCCAAGAGCAGTTACTTTGCAGACAACAGGGTCATTATTTGAATGATGAAGCAGGTGCAGTAGCACCGGGCCCAAAAGTTGTCAGAACTCCTCTAAACACATACTATTGCTATATATGATTACTAAGCAGGCAGCTGAAATTGCTGAAAAGCAACTAAAAGTGGTTTGATTAGGTTTTGCCTGGCGAAAAGATGCGCTCTGCGCATCTTTTTCGCGCAGGCGAAAACCTGATGAGAACTGTAGTGTGGCTTTGGGTCGGCCCTCGTCATTCATTGGCTGGCTCCATAAATGGAGCCTAGCCATTGGACGAGGGGCCTGTCCGTCAATGCCGGACCAGATTCGGGGGCGTTCCCGAGATTCTTTGGCTTTTGCCGACGTCACGCGACGTCAGCCGAAAGCCGGGAACGCCCCCGAATCTGGTCCGGCATTGACCGGCACCCGCCTTCCTGCTTGCGTGAGTGCTTTGTTTTTTTTGCCGTGTGTGTCTGTTCCCGCTCCCCCACCCCCCCTCCGCTGTCAGTGTGTCCGTGTGTGTCTGTTCGCACCCCCCCTCCCTCCCCCTCCGCTGTCAGTGTGTGTCCGTTCCCGCCCCCCTCCCGCTCTCCGTTGTATCCTGCGAATAGAACTGAGGCACACTTGGCTAAAGCTAGCGTCCGAGGATCACACAGTCTGTCTGGCCAAGTGGGGCAGCCAGGAGGATTAACAATGGGGCTCCATAATGTATCAAGTAGCAATCTAGCCACTGCCCTAAAAAAGCGATTACCTCCCTTGCTGGTGCCGAGAAGCTTCCTGGTGACAGGAGGCTGACACATATTTAATTACAAGTCTGGTGGGGGCATGGCTCTGGTGCCTGGCACTGGGAGCGCCATGTTACACTGGGCACCGCGGGCCTCGCGCAGCTCGGCACGTGGAAGTGTCTGCTGCAGTCTCCTCTGCGTCATAGGGTACCTGTGACAGCACCGTCTGTGCGCGTGTGAATGTGGCACGGTAGGTGCTCTCCCGAGTGTCTCTCTCTTCTCGAGAGCTCGTGAGAGCTTAGGGAGAGAAGGAAGATGGGGGAAAGGAAGCGGAAATTTACTGTGCTCTCCCCTTACTCACAAGATGTCCATCCCCACCTTAGACCATAAAACACTTGTCACCCGTTATGTATTTTTTATATTTCATGATTGTTTTGCCACACTAGGTATGGAATACTTGGCCTCTTTTTTTTAAAACGGATCATGTTTTTGAAAACAGAAATGCAAATACTGCACCTGTTGTTCGGCTGTCCGTTCTCTGTGGTACAAGAACAGGGCATGTTCGAGTGTGCTCTTGAGAAGAGGGAGATTTTATGAACGCACACATTGCACAATGAGCACAATTGTATGCAGAAGTGAAGGGTTGCCTCGCAGATTCCTGCAGTGTTCGGCTTGCAGTGGTCCGTGGTTTCAATGGAAATGTCCCCGTTTTGTGTACATTTCTTGCAGGGGAGGCTGATTGCATCAATACTAGTGGTGAATCCGGGTATCATGTTTGGATGTGTTCGTTGTATTCGGATATTTTCTGTCAACTCGAGTAATCAGCTTGTGACCAGGAAAAAGGAAATCAATGAGATACATAAATTATTCCTCGGGAGCGGGAGTTGTGTGTGTGTGTGTATGTGTGTGTGTGTGTGTGTAAACACACACATATATATATAATAAACACGCAGGTATATAATTTGTCTTTTATTTCCATTGTAAAACAGGCCATGACCCCCCTCCCTAAACTCAACTGTGGTACTAAATCTCATGTTATATATTGTGCACCTGCATATATGGTTTGTGCCGGAGAATTTTATTGTGTTTCTTTACTTTATTTATTTTTGTAACCATATTTCACTGAAATCAGGATGCAGAGGCTATTGCAATTTGTTCAGCACTGTACAACCACACCGAAGGGATATCTGTGACTATTAGGGGAGTTGTTTCCCTGTGTAGAGTAATAGTTGAATGCAATCTGTGAAGCAACATAGGTGTTTTTCTCCTGCTTCTTTTGCTGAATTGTGATAATAACATCTAATTTGATCTTTGCACCGAAGTAGTAACGTGTGAATGTGTGCTTATTAGTACGGTTAATCTAAATAACATGTTATGTGTTAATGGGCCACATTTATTTTCAAAGCCATGGCATAAACATGGGTGTAACTATGTAAATGATTAACCAAGGGAGCAACTAAACTGGCACTGGCAGCAACTTGAGAGCAGCAATGCATCAGCAAAGCTTTAACCAATAGTGTAGCAAACTGTGAAGGGTGTTAGCAAGCAGAGGAGGGAAGCCTGGCCTCGAGGCGCTTGACTTGTAAATTGTAATCTAAACTGGATGTGGTGAGAAGTGGACGAAAAAGAGGGGCTTCCGGTGGCTGTAGGCAACAGATGTGGTGAGGAGGGCAGGTGCAAAGAGTCGCGTCATCACTAGAGCTGCTTCCTCTGCTCTGACGCGGAAACGGGCAGTCAGGTAAGTTTTCTTATTTAAAAAAAATTTACTTTTTAACCCCCGCGCGAGTCCCCCTCCCCCCCACCCCCCGCCCGCACCCCCAAGTCCCGTCGTCCCCCGCACCCCCAAGTCCCCCCCCCCCTCACCCCGCGCGAGCCCCCCCCCACGAGTCATAAGGATCGGAATGACTTAGGATGTATTCGTCTTCCAAAATGGTTTGCGAGACTAAAATAGTGGCTGAAGATCACAATTCCATACCGGGGAGCACACAGAAAGATGCCCAGATCGTGTCCTCCTCCCAGATGTGGCCCTTGATGCCAGCAGCTGCCCCGGTCTCCTCGTCCTTTGTCGCCGCTGAAGAGGAGGATGCCAGGACCAAGGACCGGGTTTACATTCGGGAATTTCAGCCCTCGGACCAGGAGGTGGCACGGCGCATCTACGAGGGGATTCTGGAACGGATCCCCAGTACTGCCTTTAGGGGGCTGAAACACGAGCCCCTCATTCAGATCCTATATGCCCTGCTCATAGGTAAACGCACACCCATCTGAGAACGTCAGTACTTTCGTTGCATGGACGAGACACAAGGACAAGAACTGGTGATACCCAATATATCAGATGCCAGGCTGTCTCCCTCGGCCTTAGTATGCATGGTTGTGTCTACGTTTTATGTGTCCATGTTTTCAAATGAAGGTCCGTAAAATGCATAATGTGCTCCTGTAAATGTGATCATATCTCATATATGTTAAATTGGAGTGCGTTGAATAAAATTAATTAAGCACATTACTTCAGCCCTTGTGTGCGTTTCCAGTATCGGTTTCTCCGATACTTTAGGTGCAAATGTCCCTTTTTGACCCGCTAGTTTATTAGCAAGGAGCGTAGCTTGACAACCATCGCCTTCTGTTAAAAAGAGGCCAGTGAAGGGGTGTGAAGTGTCACAAAGGTGTGAAGCGCCTGCCCCGGAGGAGGGCTGGCACCATGTGAGCTTGGGGCTCGGAGCCAAACCATGGTGGACCTGGTCGGCTGCCCCAGGAGACACCTCTGCGAGCCCCTACCGCCCCCCGCCCTGCTCTGCTGGGCCCTGCTGCTGCTCTGCGCCCCGGAGAGCTCCGCACTGGCAGACTTCTCAGTTAAGACCCTCTCTGCTTCCCAGCCTGTCGTCACCCAGCCTGCCCTCTCCCAGCCTGCCCTCTCCCAGCCTGCCCTCTCCCAGCCTGCCCTCTCCCAGCCTGTCCTCTCCCAGCCTGTCCTCTCCCAGCCTGTCCTCTCCCAGCCTGCCCTCTCGCAGCCTGCCTTCTCCCAGCCTGCCCTCTCCCAGCCTGCCCTCTCCCAGCCTGCCCTCTCCCAGCCTGCCCTCTCCCAGCCTGCCCTCTCGCAGCCTGCCCTCTCGCAGCCTGCCCTCTCGCAGCCTGCCCTCTTGCAGCCTGTCCTTGCGCAGCCTGCCCACTCCCAGCCTGCCCACTCCCAGCCTGCCCACTCCCAGCCTGCCCTCTCCCAGCCTGCCCACTCCCAGCCTGCCCTCTCCCAGCCTGTCCCCTCCCTGCCCTTTCCCAGCCTGTCCTCTTCCAGCCTGTCCACTTCCAGCCTGCCCTCTCCCAGCCTGTCCCCTCCATGACCTTTCCCAGCCTGTCCTCTCCCAGCTTGTCCACTTCCAGCCTGCCCTCTCCCAACCTGTCCCCTCCCTGCCCTCTCCCAGCCTGCCCTCTCCCAGCCTGTCCTCTCCCAGCCTGCCCACTCCCAGCCTGCCCACTCCCAGCCTGCCCACTCCCAGCCTGCCCACTCCCAGCCTGCCCACTCCCAGCCTGCCCACTCCCAGCCTGTCCTCTCGCGGCCTGTCCTCTCCAGGCCTGCCCACTCCCAGCCTGTCCCCTCCCTGCCCTTTCCCAGTCTGTCCTCTTCCAGCCTGTCCACTTCCAGCCTGCCCTATCCCAGCCTGTCCCCTCCATGACCTTTCCCAGCCTGTCCTCTCCCAGCTTGTCCACTTCCAGCCTGCCCTCTCCCAACCTGCCCTCTCCCAGCCTGTCCCCTCCCTGCCCTCTCCCAGCCTGCCCTCTCCCAGCCTGTCCCCTCCCTGCCCTCTCCCAGCCTGTCCTCTCCCTGCCTGTTGTCGTGTCCCGGCGGCAGCAGGCAGCAGGCAAGAGCGTGCACTGCGTCCCCGAAGTAACAGCCCTAAAGAAAGCAAGAAGTACACCCCCCTCCCACCAATCCCTGTTAGGTAGTGGAAACTGTCCAAACTGGGGTGCAGACAGCCCCTCTCACCTTTCAGCCTGGTACCACTGCACCAGCCGCACTACTTCCCTACTGACCGTTCTCCACTTCAGCCCCGTCTAAATTACAATTCCTGCTTGTGACCCTTTTGCCTGCTTGTGCTTGTTTTCGTGACCCTGTTGCCTGCTTGTGCCTCCGTGTGCCCCATATTGCCTGCTTGTGCCTCCGTGTACCCCTGTTGCCTGCTTGTGCCTCCGTTTTCGTGCCCCTGTTGCCTGCTTGTGCTGTGTGGGTGTGTGTGGAAGGCTCTGTGTGGGTGTGTGGAGGGCTCTGTGTGGGGAGCTTTGTGTGGCTGTGTGTGTGGGGGGCTCTGTGTGGCTGTGTGTGTGTGGGGGGGCTGTGTGTGTGTTTGTGTGTGTCATTTGCGAGAGATAAAGCTAGTGGCATTGTAAATGACAATGCCATTTATTTATGTTAAAAAAAAAACATAAATAAAAATAATGTCAAGAGCAATGCCAATAGCTCTAACTTTAACAAAGGCAAAACCATTGCATTGTAAATGCTTGTTTGAATGGTGCAGTAGATGCAGTGGCACAGGGCCAAAAGCTCTAGGGGCCCAACTAAACTCAGATTATTGCAAATTCTACGACTAAACAAGACAGTCACAAGTGCATTTATTTAGCAGGCAATAGGGTCATGATTTGAATGTTGTAGCAGGTGCAGTAGCACCAGCACCAAACGCTCTAGGCACCCCACTAAACACCCAATATTACTATATTTTAATTTTTCTACTAAACAGTCAATCACAAGTGCAGTTACATTGCAGAGAATAGGGTCATGATTTGAATGGTGCAGCAGGTGCAGTGGCACCAGGCACAAAGGTTGTCAGAACTCCTCCAAACACCTAATATTGCTACAATACAAGCAGACACAATTGCAGTTATCTTTCACTTAAAAGAAGTTCGATTTGAATGGCACCGGGGCAAAAAGCTCTAGAGACCCCACTAAACGCAGATTATTGCTAAATGTTACCACTAAACAGGCAGTCAAAAGTGTAGTTATTAAGCAGACACTTGGGCCATGATTTCAATGGTGCTGCAAGGCAGTGGCATGGGGGCCAAAAGTTGTCAGAACTCCTCTAAGCACAACATCTTGCTATAATTTACTACTAAATAAGCTGTCACAAGTGCAGTTACCTTGCAGGCACTAGGGTCATGGTTTTAATGGTGCAGCAGGTGCAATGACACCAGGGCCCAAACCTCTGGGAACTCCTCTAAACACAAAATATTGCAATATTTTGCTACTAAACAGGCAGTCACAAGTGCAGTTACCTTACAGACAATAGGGTCATGATTTGAATGGTGCAGCAGGTCCAGTAGTACCAGGGCCAAAAGCTCTAGTCGCCACCACACTAAACAACCAATATTACTATTTTTCACTACTAAACAGGCAGTCACAAATGGAGTTATCTTGCAGCCATTCGGTACATGATTTAATTGGTGCTATGGCACCAGGCCCAAAGGTTCTGGGAACTCCTCTAAGCACATAATATTGCTGTTACATCAATTCATTCTAATATTTCCCTCTTTCATTTCATTTTTCAAAATGTTGGTATTATTTACCCACACTATACCACTAGTAAAAGACAATATATTGCCTTTTTGTACATAAATAAGTCATAACACTTTAACAGACTTATATTGTACAACTACTCAGCAAGCTACAACTTACAACAAAAAAACTGCTTATTATTAATCACATAGGCGAAAACAAATGCATTTACCACTGCTTATGTTCTATGGCTTGGTGTTGCAGTACCAGTGGTTGGCCAGGTGTGGTGCTGGACTTCTGTTTATTTTAGCTGTTCCAAAATATTTACAGACACAGGACAATAAAACAAACCCAATAATTACAGCTGTCCACAGCATTTCAGGCTGCACAATGATGGACAAGTGACTCCTGTAGCATACTATCTCATTTGTATTCTGCTGCCAAAGAATGATTTACACCAACTGAGAAAGTTCTAGGTGCAGTAAATACAGCTTATTGAAGGAGCAACATTATCCACAGGGGAAGGAAATATTTTTAGTCTCCCCAATACCATACTTGAAACAGCAAGAGAAGCGAGTATCCCCAATGCTCACGCACTATACCTCGCTGATCCAATACTTTGGACTCAGGATTTTTACAGTACACAGAAAATATTGCAGAAACTCCAAATATTCTATCTATACATGAGTATAAGAGTGTGGGCTACATGAACAGCTCAGCACAGCCTGTGGTTTATACCAAACAGAAATACTCCACGGCTTCTGCTGCAGGGAGTAACTTAAAATGGTCATTTCAAGATGTTATTCACATGCACAAAAATTCTAGGTGACTCCACTGCATGACTAGCAGAAAGACATGCTTCACTATTTGCCCTTCAGAAGGCCGATCCATGAGTTCTCATTCCCACATCGAATTTAGCATTCTGTGTAGAGGACTGTAATATAGATTTACCGCATTTGTGCTGGATTGGAATGTTGGTGCTCCAGGCTTATACCAGCCATTATAAGACCGGACCACTCCATTGTTTTCAATGGAGCTCCCAAAATTCCAATGTTCTAATAGTCCATAAATTTAGGAATTCACGCTAAAGTAACTTGATCTGAAACTAAGATTGATGTAGACATTTTAGTGGTTCTACAGGCAACATTGAAAGGAGACACAAAATCTGTTTGTTAGGCCAAAGGACGTCCTAGCCCACAATCGGTTGCTGCCAGGATGGATGGGAGACCGCCAGACAGTGCAAGTAAGCGCCATTTCAAGACTGCAGCATGGGACACTAAGACCTCCTATTCAGCCAAAGGATCTGTGAGCCCACAATCCCTTGCTTTCAGAAGGGAGAGGAGCCCATCATGCAGCACTAGAAAGCACCAGTTTGAGCCCGCCACTCAGGGTGCTAAGACCACTTGTTTGGCTAAAGGACTTCTGAGCCTACAATCCCTTGCTGCCAGAAGGCGTGGGGGAGCACCAGGCAGCGCTAGAAAGAGCCACTTTTAGCCCACTGGCTGGGACACATTTGGACGCTGGCCAGTTGAAAACCGGGCCAAGAGCAGGCAGGCCTGTGCCAGTCCGTGTCCAAACAAGATTGGACTGGGCCACCCTTCTTTTGAACATTGTTGGAAACAGTGGCGGAATGGGTAAGCGAAAGCCGGCAGCCTCCAATACTACTTCATTGTTTAAGGGCACTTGAAGTAAGTCATCAATCATTTCCTTCTTGTCCTCAGCCGTTGGGGCCCTTATGAGTACATGACCACAGTGGAGAAAGAGTTGGGCCGTAATGCCATGGGTAGAGTGGCGGACTCAACCATGGGGAGTACTGTCCTAAAAAGTATACATCCATCTTTGGTAGGACAGATCCGCGATACATGGCCTGGTGGTACTCCCATGGCAACAATGTTTTGTGAGTCACACCCGACCTTCATCATGTTGACCAAGCAACCTTGATGACTGCTTTGAACACCAACCCTTAACCAGAAAAAAAGAGGAATGAATGAAGAATGTGGTTGCCAAGACAACCCAGGCTACATAAAGCTTATAAAGGAGGGCCCTAAAGCTTGTAATAAATTCCCGTTTGAATATTTGATTATCAATTTGTCAAATTAAATTTGATCATTGGTTAAGAACTCCTTTGATGATTGTCATAAGAAAATGAATGGGATTGAAAAGGCAATAGTGGTGCTGTATAAAATGTCGAAGTTGAGTACAATGGCTCCAAAGAACAGCGGACACGCCCACTCACGCTGGCCACGCCCCCTCGCCTCGTCACTACTCCCTCATCATAAATCATGCTCACCAACCGGAAGCGCAGTGGACGAGTGCAGCGGGCGCGACGATTGCGTGCCGAAGGCGCGCATAAGGCAAGCTCGTCTGCGCTCGTCCGCGCCGAGGCCGGGCCTAGGGCCACCCCCCCTGATTCACCTGTGCCGCTCCCGTTGCTCAATACGGACGTACTCACTTACACCTCCGTCCAACTACTAAATCTCAGGGCCGCAGCGGAGGTGCCCCATGCCTTACCACATTTGGTATACACCAACTCAAGCATTGGTCCTCACAAATGTCCTACTTGTATTGGGGAGATCCCTACCACCTCCACGACTTCCCCCCGACAGGTGTTAGCAGCACTTATAAACGTGCGATCTCTCCCCAAACACAAAACGGAAATCTCAGAATTAATCGATTCACATAACTTGGATCTATTATTCATTACGGAGACATGGGGGGGTGACTCCTCTGGCCCAGATTTCAGAGCGGCCACTCCGATAAACTACTGCGTAAGCAAACTAGATAGACCCAAAAGAAAGGGTGGAGGTATAGCCATCATTTATAAAGACCACTTCAAAGTTACAATTGCGGAACCTAACTATACTGAGTGTGAGGCTTTTTCCTTCACCATTGGCCTCTCTGGTAAACAATCATTCAAAGGTATGTTAATCTATCACCCCCCCCGGGTCTAGGTCGAAATTCCTTGCGAATGTTGGTAACCTAATTGAGGCTTCAGTAGGATCTCCACACTTCACCTTACTGGGAGATTTTAACTTTCATCTCGAAACAACTGACGACCCTGACACCTCGCTGTTAATCAATGACCTAGCTGCAGCCGGTCTTCTGCAAATTGTCAAACAACCCACTCATCAAGCGGGACACACCTTAGATGGACTATTTACCAGCAATCCGCATATATCTGTCTCTAAGGTAATCCCTCTTATCTGGACGGATCATGCAGCCGTCTGCTTTTCCATTAAAATCAACCCTCTCACACCTCCCTCCATATCCTCTTCCCTTGTCACCTTCAGAGATTGGAAAAATATTAACCCCGACCATCTTGCGGAGATAATGCTCGACAGTACCATCCCTAACGAACAGGATCCTACATTAGCGTCCATCAATTACCTGAGCAACTTAAACACAGCTTGTAATAAGTTAGCTCCGATCAAAACCTCCTACCGCAGTAGAAAGCTCCCCCCGGCCCCTTGGTTTACGGAATCCCTACGACTGCAAAGACAACATTGCAGGAACCTGGAAAGGCACTGGCGCCGCCATTACAGTCCAATCGACAAAACTGCCTACAAAAACGCTCTCTCCAAATATAAAAAACTTATCACATCGGAAAAAACTCTCTATTATACTTCCCAAATCAACCAGGCGAAAAACTCTGTAAGAGAACTATTCCAGGTGATCACTCATCTGTCCAACCCGCCTGCCCCGCGCTTAGATGGATCACAGTCTCTCTCGGATTCTTTAGCCAAATTTTTCGAAAACAAAGTTAATGCCATTTTCTCAACCTTCTCCCACTCTCCCTCTTCTCCCACCCCCATGGTACCCCCTCCCAATAAGGCACCAACATTTTATGTCTTCGAAGCTACTACGCAGGAACATATCCGACATCTTGTTGCTCGCACTAAATCTGGGTCACCACTTGGCCCTTGCCCCCCCGCCATCCTTAATCTCATCCCAGAAGCCATTTCCCCTGCCCTGACCACCATTTGCAATGCAATGTTTTCAACTGGCATATACCCACCTGTTTGGAAGGAGGCCATTATCAAGCCACTTTTAAAAAAGCCTACTTCAGATCCTCTCCTTCCCGCTAGCTACAGACCCATTGCTTGTCGTCCTTTCCCTGCAAAAATTTTCGAAAAAATCATGAATACACAACTATCGAAATTTATAAACGACAACAACCTACTTGATGACACCCAATTTGGGTTTAGACAGGGTCATGGAATGGAGACAGCGCTATTAAAAGCAGCAGATGAGATAAGGATTACAATGGATAAGGGAGGAGCCGCGGTACTAGTACAAGACAGAGGGGATGACATTCGGGAAACTGGCCCTATTTGGTCCCCCCAATGGTGGCCACCTGAGATGGGAACGCCTCCCCAACCGGTGGCCAAGGTACGTAACCTAGGAGTCATATTTGACAACAAAATGACTTTCCACCAACATGCCAACTCCGTGGTCTCCTCATCTTTTTATATCTTAAAGAGGATCAAAAAACGAATTCCTTACCTACCTCCTTCTGCGGGCAAAACCTTAATCAGTACTCTGGTCTTCTCAAGAACAGATTACTGCAATGCCCTCCTATTGAATGCCCAAGAAAAGGTCCTCACCAGACTGCAGCTGGTCCAAAATGCCTCGGCCAGGACCCTACTAACCATCCCCAAGTTCACATCCATCTCCCCGTATATTCGACAGCTGCACTGGCTCCCAGTGAGGAGCTGGACTAAATGTAAGGCTTTATGCATCGCCTACAAAGCCATTAACAACCTAGGCCCACTATTTTTGAAAAAAGCCTTTTGCCCACTCGAACATTCAAGAACTTTACGTTCATCATCAGCCCATCTGCTGAAGGTTCCACGCACAAGAAGGGCCAACTGGGGAGACAGATGCTTTACCATCTCGACAGCCAAACTCTGGAATATGCTACCCCTCCATATCAAAACCGCTCCCACGCTCATCAACTTCAGAAAAAAACTTAAAACATGGTTGTTCTCAGCATAAATTATTTTCTGCCACAGTGAGGGTTCTGTTACGTTATCGCCGAGACACCCATCTGGGTATTTGCGCGCTTTAAAAATTGCATAAAATAAATAAATAAATAAATAAATAACATCAACGGGAAGTTTGTTAATGAGGGAACCAAAGAATCTAGAGGCAGTCAGTCATACAGCGCAGTACTGCATATGAGTGAGTGTCGAAATGGCCATTCCGTAGCTTCTCCAATTGAAGGCCGCAGTATCTGTCTCACTTAGGGCTAATATTCCTTCTGAGGCAGTGTGTCCCTCTCTCCCCATCATACCTCTGGTAAAGAGTCTGGGTGTAAAACCAGCTCATCACTTCACCTCAATCCCACTTCTTTGAACCTTCCTCCAGAAGCAACCCCTTATGTTGTGGTCATGGGGAACGTCCCCTCTCTGATGGCAGGTGGGGAGGGAAAACATCTCCCTGATTAATAAAAAAAACAATGTTGCATGATTGTGTAGCAAAACATCAAGAAAGATCTGGCTAGATTTTATCTCAAAGTTTTGATTGATATGTCTTCAAGGAGGGATGGAGGGAAACTCCGCTCCATCCCAAATGATGTTTCAAGAAGCATGGGACACAACTACCTCCTTTTATCTGGACGGATCATTTTGGGTTCTAACTACTACTTCCTCTTCTGGGAGAGATATGGGAACTTTAATGTTCTTGGTGTCCATCTCCATTAGGGGAAAATGTCCCAAGATTCATAAGGGATCTCCGGATTGACAGACATTATAGTTCTCTGGTTCAAAATCTTATAAACTGCAGTTAATTAACTTTCATAATACAAATTCATTGTAGGTGAATCTTGAACTCTTACATTCCCTGCGGGCCTTCTTTGAGCAACAGTAGGAGCAGAATCCGCTCTTTACTTCATCTGTCTTAATGGATGACTTCAATATCCATCTATGCGGGGGGAATTTTTAGATACTCTTATTCATGATGTTAACTTTGATTTTTCTCTTGAAAACATTGCTTTCCATTTCCAATATTCCATTCCCTCTACCTTTATTGGCCAAGGCTGTTCTTCGGTCATTGATTTTATCTTTGTCTCAGCCTCGCCCTTTAGTTTTGTAAGTAGTATGCAAATTCAGTGTATAGGGTTTAGCGATCATAACCATAGCCCCCTTTTCCTTAGTCAATGCTGTTCAATTCAGGAACCCCATACAAGATTAAAAAAAAACACACACATGGCAGGGGTCTGTCATTAAAATTCTCCTCTAGAACAACTGATTTTCAGTCTTTCCTCAGTGAGTAAACACCGGGGACAGAAATACTTAACGAGCACATTTATCAAATGTTCACGCAACACAGCAAGCCACCTTGCTGCACCCCACTGCGTGAAAGGGCAGGAATGTGCCATATTTAACATCATCTTGTGCATTCCTGTCCTTTCCCTGTGCTGGTGCACTGTTGGTTGCCTTGCGCCAATGCTGGCACCCTTGCACCATCGGACATTCCCAATTCTACCATTCATAGTAAATCTGAGAATGCGCTAAAATCCATGGGCGGATGCATGGGCACACTCACACTCCACCCCTGGAATGCCTCCCTGGGGCAGAGGAACCCCATGCAGTGATTTGCACTGTGTTGCTTACTCTGGTTACTCATGTAGGAACACACATGGTGTCCTTGCATTGCTTGATAAATCTGATTTAGTAGTTGCGTCGCCTGCGTGCCCCCTTGTGTGGTGCAAAGACCTAGAAATATTTGAAAGCTCTTGTGTAAATTGATTTTAAAAATTGCACTGACAGCGCGACCTAGAATATTTTAAAGCTTTGTGTTAATTTTGCTTTTAAAAATTGCACGGATGCACTTTACCTTTTAAAAATTGTAAAACTATTGCACTCTGCTCACGATAATCTTGTGTCTTTGTCGCCCCTGCTACCCCGGCCCACCGCAAGCGCTAGGCTTGATAGTAGTGGAGGGTGCAGGGCGGTACCTTCTTCCGGGTTCCCTCCCGGTGCCGGGCATTGAATGGGCGAGTGTGTGGAGGCGGAGCTGAACGCTAGCACGTCCTCTACAAAACCTAGATGCCCCCAAATACGCGCAGCGGATGAGCGCAGCGTCCGCGCCGTCCCCGCGCCGAAGACAAGCCAAAGACCAGCCCGTCTGTGCCCGTCCGGGCCAGGACGGGGCACGGGGCTGAAGGCCACGTACCTTCGGCTCCTGTCAGACAGGTAATGTCCCCATGCCAGCTAAAAGCACTACGCCCCATCAAGCACGATGGCTGGACCACACTTGATGCACTTTATGCAGGTAATGACACCTGCCCAAATTGCCATCTCTCACTCATAAACTTCCAACCCTACCCCGATCATAGGAAAGAATACAAAAAGCGGGAGCGGCCTCCTGCTCACAATGAGAAAGACTTTCTGCTCTACAGTGTAAATTGCCGCTCGTTGCCTAAACACAAATTAGACATCTTTAACCTATTACTAGAACACCAACCTAGCGCACTCTTCCTAACTGAAACTTGGCTTCATGAAAGTGCAGGCCCCGACATAGCCACAGCTCTACCTTCTAACTATGCCATTATAAGAAGAGATAGAGCAGATAAAATTGGAGGTGGAATTGCTATTATTTTCAAGAGGCAACTAAAATGCAATTTGTACCCTGTAGACATCCCAGACTGTGAAGCAGCTTTCTTTAAAATAACCATGAACCCCAATTTTATGCTATCTGGCATGTTGATATATCGGCCCCCTGGAAATTACACCCATTGGGCTTCCACATTAGCAAACTATATTACCCCTTTAATCTAGGTTCAAAAAACTTTTCTTTGATAGGAGACCTAAACATACATTTAGAGGACTTATCCAACGCCACATGTACAAATTTGCTAGACGACCTAACAGCTCTAAATATCAAATTATTAAATTTAGGCCCTACACATAAGGCAGGACACCTACTGGACCCGATATTCACAAATTTTACCGAACTAGCATGGCACGACGCAATTCCCATCTGTTGGTCGGTCCACTACCTTATTAAATTTAGCCTCAAACTACCAGCCACATCATCCACACAGCCTGTTTTCCCAACTACGTCTAGAAAAAACTGGAAAACACTTAACATCGTTCAATTCAATAAAGCACTTGGTGAAACCCCGCCAAAAAAAGGGCCAAAACATGGAATGCATAGCTAAAGCAACTCAAAAGTGGCTCAGTGATGCTGCTGATGCATGCATACCCACCCCTCACATAAAAAGAAGGAGTCACCGCCCTCCGGCCCCATGGTTTAACGACTCATTAAAAGCAGAAAAAACCAAATGCAAGGCATTAGAGAGACAGTGGCGGAAAAATTATGCACCAGATAAAAAGGTGACATACAACAACGCAAGAAACAAATATCATGCATCTTGTATGAAAGCTCGAGCCCTGTATGTATCTAACACCATTATGGAAGCAACAAACAGATCAAAAACACTGTTCATCACTGTCAAGGAGCTGGTAGGTGCACAAACCACAGCAACTACCCGACCACTAAATGAGCGACAATGTGAGGACCTCGCCAAATTCTTCACTGATAAGATTGAAAAGCTAATTACAGAAATAAAAAGTAATAAGACCGATACAAACACCCTAGCTGACACCAACAACGCCCCCATAATTAAGGCTACTCTGGAACAATGGCCCCCAATTACTATCGACACACTGAAGTCCATCCTCAAGACCATTAAATCCGGTTCCCCTTGCGACCCAATCCCTATTAAGGTACTTAACCAACTAGAAACTCCTTTTCTGGAGATAATAGCTGACACCTTAAATTCCTCTTTTGAACTTTCTACAGTTCCTACATTGTGGAAACAGGCAATGGTAAACCCCCTACTGAAAAAGCCTACGGCGTACCCCGAGATCCTATCAAACTACAGACCCATATCGCTTCTCCCTGTCTTCTCAAAGCTATTGGAAAGACATGTCCACACGGTTCTCACTCACTTCACTGAAGAAAACAATCTCCTTCACCCATCACAATCAGGTTTTCGAGCTGGCTTCTCCACAGAAACAGCTCTGCTGGGAGTCACCGAAAAAATCCGGAAACTCCTCGACGATGGCCAGACGGTAGCCCTCATCCTATTGGACCTGAGTGCAGCCTTCGACACCATATCACACGAACTGCTACCAACCACATTGGAAAATAATGGGATTTGTGGGGAAGCCCTCAAGTGGATAAGTTCCTTTTTGAATCAACGGACGTTCCAAATCATATCCTCCTCAGCATGGTCAGGAAATTTTAGTCCACCACACAGAGTGCCCCAGGGCTCAATTCTGAGCCCGCTGTTTTTTAATCTTTACGTCAAACCCCTGGCTGACTTAGCAGATAGAGCAGGACTCACCCTAATGACTTATGCGGATGACTCGGAAATCATCTTCTCTCTCTCAGAATCTAGCACACTCTCCTCCTCTCATCTCAAGAAAGGTCTCTATGACATATTCAGCTGGATGACTAGAAACCAGCTGCAACTGAATGGAGACAAAACGGAGGTCCTCATACTAGGAAAACAGAAGGACCTGTGGAACCCCTCCCATTGGCCTCCCAAAATGGGAAATCTCCCCATACCTACCACCCAGGTACGCAACCTGGGGGTCATTGTGGATAGCATTCTCTCCATGAAACAACAGACCAACAAGGTCGTGGCCCTATGTTTCACCATCTGAAATGGCTGAGAAAAATCCTCTGGATGCTGCCCACCTCCACCCAAAAAACCGTAGTCAATGCCCTCATCACATCACGGCTTGACTACGGAAACATCCTGTACCTAGGTTCAAATAAAGCTGTAGTACGGAGGCTACAACTTGTCCAAAACTCAGTTGCCAGGCTGCTGTGTAAAATCCCAAAAACTGCAAGTGTCTCAAAGCATCTGCGGGACCTACATTGGCTCAGGGTAGAAAACCGAATCAAATTCAAAGCCCTGAGCTATATGTTCAGGATCAAAGCTGGCACTGCACCAAAGTACCTCCAAGCATTAGCCCATCCCTACATACCCAAACGGAACTTACGGTCACAAACTGCATCAAACTTCTGTGTGCCTAGGTTCAAACTCTCAAGAATAGGAGGCAGATCTTTCTCACACCTAGGACCTTCTCTCTGGAACACACTCCCTCCCCACATCCGCAAGGAGGAAAACTACACCAGGTTTAGGAAAAACATCAAGACCTGGTTGTTCAACCAATAAGATAAAAATCCTGCGAATCCCATACCACCTACTGTGCTGCATCACGGCGCCGGGAAACCCTTCTTGGGTAGCTGTGCGCCTTATAAGCTTAACAAATAAAATAAAATAAAAGGCGAGATAACTCTTCGATAAATGTGTCAATCAATCAAAACAAGCTTTATTCGGTTAGTAAACAACCATAAAAGCATTCTATAAAACATCAAGTATAAAAACATTAAAACCTTTATCATAAATCATCACAATGGGATATAAATAATTTATCTCAGTGGGAAACAATAAAAATTCATGTAAAGTTTAATTACAAGCTAGGTTAACATTATACATAAAGTGCTAAGTGCATTTTGAGAAGAAGACCATATTTATCTTTGAAGCTAAAAAAAGAAAAAATGTTGCCTGTAAATTTAAAACACTAATTATGCTAAGAACATTATAATTTCCATAGACTAAAATAATTTCATTTCCCTGCCCGATTCAATTACTACATACCCAGTGCTACTTTAATGAAACTCATCATTGCAGAAGAAACAGTAGAATTTTCCAATTGGTGCAAACACTCATATCCCTCTATGTATGTACATGGAGGGATATGGGGGCGTGGCCAAGAGCCGTTCATGGCGGACGTGTAGTGCAGTAGCTCCGTCCTTAGCCCGTTGATACTCGCTACCGATCCTGTCTACCCTCTATGCAACCACCCCAATCTTTGGCCCGGACCTGTGACAGAAGAGCGGCGGGCAGTGGCGGCACGCTAACATCTTCGGACGCCGCCTACCGCCTTGGTGAGTCGCGGTGACCGCTGGGGCCTCCTGCGCTGGGAGAAGCCGCGGCCTCGATTAGCCCTGAGGCCTGCCTACTGCTGACTGCCGGCGAGCCACCAACGAGAACCCGGAAGTGCGCTGGGGCACTGAACTGTGCACACTGCTGCCGGGAGACCGGCGATTCATCCTGCACTCACCGGACCGGCTTCCCAGTCGCCGGTGGACCTTCGAGACCCGCACTGCCCTGATTGCCCGGCTTGCGACCGGAGGGCCGCCGGAACACGCTGCGCCCCCTGGACTGCTGCGAGGGCGCCTGCGACCGGCGCATAAGACCGCTGAGTGACCTGGGTGGAGGACGCTGGAGCCCTGGGTTTGCTGTGACTGCGTGGGCCATTCGGCGGCGGCCCGGCGGACCTTGACACCGAGGAGGAGACGCGGGCGCCATTTTGCCTGCACTCTGACCGTCAGCGGCCTCGGGAGGGACGCAGAGGACGTCGGCATCACCAGTGTCCCTGAGGGCAGCGGGGACAGTGAGGAGCTGAGGTAGAGACGCAGCGTCCACTCGACCTCTACAGCCACGCTGCCTCTGAGGACCCAGTACAGCGTGGAGGGGCCCGGCTGCATGGGAACCCACGGGGCACACCACTGACTACGAAGGCCGCCCTCGCTGGGACGGGTGAAAAGCGCCATACCGCTGTCCTTCCTCTGGCGTTCCCCCCCCCACTCCTGCAGCCACTTGCCCACACCTGCCACCGCGCCGGAACCACTGCGGCAGTTACACGGGGGCTCTCCCACGGAACAACAACACGCGGACCGGGTGTGCCACCTCTGCTACACCGCTCTTGACCCTATCCGCCGCCAGGGGGACACCGCTCCTATTGCCTTCCCTACTGAGATACCGGTGACCGCGTGGAGACCCACGGCGTACATAGCGGTGCCCTGAGGGTTTTATCCCCGGCGGACAGAAACGCGGCCACCCCAACGCCGCTCTGCATACTAGGTCGATGGGACGAAACAGGGGCAATGCCCAGGACCCCGGTGCATCGACGGACGTGCAATCCACCGGGTCAGAGGACCCTCTTTCCTTCTCGAACATGGACGTTATACCGCCGACTGGGAAGGGGTCTCAGGACGCCAAACTAGATCTTATCCTCAACGAAATACGAGCCACACGGTAGGCACTGGAAATGCGTATCGACAATATGGCGCAGGCACATGGAACTGTTTGACTCTTGCCCCTGTTGGGCATCATGGTTTGGACCTCGAGCCCGTTGGCCTGGGGACCTTCGTGTTCAAGGATTAACACTCCTCCTCTGCAATAAGAAGTACCGGGCGCGTGCGCCCAGCCGCCCACATACTCATTTATGCCGCGCTACACGACCAGTCATGGGGCCACTTAATGTTTATAATTTGTGCACCTGGAATGTGAGGGGCATGGGCTCGATTCATAAGCGGCACAGGATACTTGCCCAGCTGAACCGCAGGGGCATTGTGATGGCCTGCCTACAAGAGACACACCTGAACTATGCTGAAAGTTTGAAACTGCATAAGAAGTGGAAGGTCCAATTTTTCGCTACGTTCTATTCTGCATTCTCTAGGGGGGCCGCTATTTGGCTCCGTAACTCTGTTCCCTTTAAGCCACTGGAGCAAAGAATTGACAAGGAGGGTAGATATGTATTTGTGAAGGGATTATTGGATGGGGCTACTGTTGTGCTTGGCTGTGTATACTCCCCAAACGCGGGACAATCTGATTTTTTGATCAATGTCAACAGGGTCATTGCGGATTGGGTGGAGCACCACTGGGTGGTTGGAGGGGACTTCAATGCTGTATTGGATATTGCCCTGGACAGGTCACACCCCCCACTACATGCCACGGAAAGCAGGCGACAGGGATGGGATCTAACAGATGCATGGCGCAGTACACATCCACAGGACAGGGAATATACCTTTTACTCCCCTTCGCACAGGCTCCACACCAGGATAGACCGAATCTTCTGCTCCCGTTCCTTACTAGGATCGGTTATTCAAGCCCAACACATGGGAAAGACCCTATCTGATCACAACCCAGTTGAACTGACTTGGCAATGGGGCCGACAGACGACCCCAATCCCGACCTGGAGATTGTCCACGGAGCTACTGGAAGATGCGGTCTTCAAGTCCACTATGGCGGATGCCATTGAAGGTTATTTCGACACAAACACTGACACTGCCAGCTCCCGACAAGTGGAATGGGACGCCTTTAAAGTTTTCATCAGGGGAGAGGCGATGGCCACTAAAGTGGGCATGAGAAGGGCAGTCATTACAGATCTGAAAGATGTGGAGGGTAGACTGGCAACGCTGGAGTGTGAGGCTGCGGGCACGAACACACATTTCACGCCACTGCAGGATGCACATGTAAAACACGCCGAACTACTGGAAGACTTGAGATTGTTGGACTACAGGGAATACACACTGAGGCAGCACACACAGCCAGATAGGATGGGCGCTCTGCTGGCCCGTATCTTACGTGACTCCCCAGTACACCATCCCATCTTAGAAGTACTGGACCAAGACGACATACTAGTTTCGACACAAGCAGGAATCAACGCCGCGTTCGAGGACTATTACACCACGCTTTACAGCCCTCACAGCTGCCTATCACAAACTGCGTTCGAGGGTTTTATGAGGGATTTAGAGCTGCCCAAACTTACTGACAGGCAAAGCGACGATCTAAAACGTAACATTTCTATCGCAGAGATTAGGCAGGCGATGCGCGCACTCCCGGGAAACAAAACTCCTGGGACGGACGGCTTGCCGGCCGAGTTCTATACCGCATTTATGGACCAGTTGGCCCCGCGCCTCCATGCCCTTTATTTGGAAGCGCTACGGACTGACTGCTTACCGCAGTCCTCCCTCCAAGCTTTGATAACCTCCCTCTTAAAGCCGGGTAAGGATGGGCTGCACCTTGCTAGCTAGAGACCCTTATCTCTACTCAACACCGATTACAAGATTCTAAGTAAAGTGCTAGCGACAAGACTGGCACAATACATCCCGCAACTGATCCACCCTGACCAGTGCGGATTTGTGCCGGGCAGGAGCACGGCCATGAATCTTAGACGCTTGGCCCAGCTGATGCTGCGCGACCCGACAGACTTAGGCTCGGAGGGATGCATCTCATTGGACCTGAAGCAGGCTTTCGATTCCCTCAGATGGGATTTCATGTTCGCTGTGTTCGCAAGGTTCGGAATCCCTCAAGAGTATATAGCGTGGGTCAAGCTGCTATACACACACCCCACGGCTCGGGTGCGCACATCCAGACACATCTCGGGTCCCATAGCCATAGCAAGGGGTGCGAGGCAAGGTTGCCCCCTCTCCCCGCTTCTCTTCATTCTGGCGCTCGAACCACTGCTCTGTAAACTCCGGACTGTGGCCCCCCCACCGTGGAATTAGGAGGGGTGAGACAACACATATAGTGTCCGCCTATGCTGACGATATTATCCTATACCTGCATAACTTGCGAGGCGACCTGGACCCTATCCCTTCTATATTTGAGGACTTTAGATCGTTATCTGGCCTCACCATAAGCGAAACTAAGTCCTACGGGTTTACCTTTGCCACCGCTGCCTCGACTACGCTACTGCCATTTGCGCCACACGCGTTTCAGATGGCGGATACTACCTTCCGATACCTCGGGATACAGGTTTACAGGGATGCCATAATGATGGTTGACGGCAACCTTGGACAATTCGGGTTGCCTCTCCCTCTCTCGGTGGCCGGCAGGATTGCCATTTCCAAGATGGTGATGCTTCCCCGTCTCCTTTACTACTTTACGAACTTACCGTTCCTGATCCCTGCCACGACGTTCACAGCGCTGGATACGCTCCTTACGGAACTCATATGGGGACAAGGGCGGAGGCGTATAGGCCTCGCTAAGTTGCGGCTCACAACCAGCGCGGGAGGTATGGGAGTACAGGACTTCAGGGCCTACAACTTTGCATGTCAACTGCAATGGCTGGCCTATTGGCTTGCTGGTAGAAACCTACACGAGATTGATATGGTGGAAGACGATCGCACTAAGGGGAGGATACATGCCCCGCTCGGAACTGCCGAGTGACACCTCGCCGCTTCTCCGGCTTGCAGTACAATACTGGCGGAAGGCGGTGAAGTACACGACTCCTCTGTCATCTTACGCCCCCACAATTCCGCTGCTAGGTATGCCCTTGGGGTCAAGACCGCTCACGACACAAAAACTAGTGCCCTGGCATGACGCAGGTGTGACACACGTGGGAGACCTTTTTACTGGAGGGCGGATGCTGTCATTTGCAGACTTCAGGACCGCGCATGGCGTACCTGGGGGTTCGTTCCTTATGCATGCTAGCATCCGCCGCTACGTACTGGGGAAGTGGGCGCCTGGGGGGGTGGAACCACCCACGAACCCTTTGCTGACGATGCAATACCTCATGGGAACGGGAAGTCATCTGACGAAATGGCTCACTGCTAGCATTAGAACGGGACGAGCGGTTTCACTATCACCTCTCAGGACCAAATGGGAGGGAGATATCGGGAGGCCATTACGAGACAAGGAATGGGAGAGGATCCTTCAATTCCCCAAAAAAGTAGCTAGAAACCCCAAATTTAAGTTCATCCAACTGATGGTCCTGCATAGAGCATACCACACCGTTTACATGCAATGTTCCCCAATGCCACTGACACCTGCCCTAGATGCGCTGTAGATGATGCGTCACTGACACATATGTTGTGGAGCTGCCCCAAACTGGGTTATTTCTGGACTACTATTAATGACACACTTACGGACACAGGTGCATTGATGCAGCCACTCACCATGGAATACACGCTCCTGGGGTTGGGTCCCACAGCGCGTAAGAGAAGCGTTGCAGCACGTTTTACTGATCTCGCTGTGTTGCTTGCGAAGCGTGCCATCACGATGAGGTGGAAATCTCTCAAGCCACCTGACCCTGATTTGTGGAAAGCGGAAATGTTACGCTGGGGCAAAGCGGAAGGTGCGGCGCTACAACGCGAAGAACGCAGAGGCCTCAGAAAAACACCGATCTCATTAGATTGGTTTACCATACTAGAGAGGTTTGAGACAGGGTGGGATTAAGAGTCTGATATTTCAATACCGTAAACTGTACTATGTGTAGCTGTTGATGGACCTACCTGTGCCTCGCACGAACATGATGCACTAAATTGTGATACGGGGTACCCCGTGATAATATTGCTTATGCCACTGTCTGGTTGTGTAAAAATGCAAAACTATGCATATTACAATTGATCTGCTTGTTGGGTGCGCCCTGGTACTAAATACAGTATACATACGTATGATGGGAGTGTCTTGGGTGGGACTTTTTCTGTGGGTGGAGGGTGGGATTTCTGTAATTCTTAAGGGGATTGTTTGATTGTCTGAAAACACAACAAAGTTAAAATGTATAATATTCACGCTGTTGCTGAGCCCGATGGAGCTGCCTTAATTCTGCATATAGGCTATGTTACTGACACTGTGCAAATGCTCTGACTACCCTGCTAATAAACAGATTTTCAAAAAAAAAATGTACATGGAGGGATATTTGTTAGTATTGGTCTCAAAAATCTCCTTCTCAGGTCATCTTAGAGTGTGCAAAAGAGTGTAAGGTGCATAGTGCTCTCGGGAGTACAGTTATCACAGGGACAGAAACTAAGGGTTTCCACCCACCCGGTTTGTCTAGGAAAAGCAAGCAAAAAGTACAATGTGCCAAGGCAAAATCTGGTTAAATAAAAACGCATCTGACAATTTGTAGAAAAGGATAGATAATACTGCTGGTTAGACAAAAAGGCACCTTTTGGGCCAAGCGCCTCTTGCTGGAAATGGTTCACATGTGCGCAGTTCCCATATTGCTTCTTAATTATACCTTTGGCATTTACGGGGATATTTGTCGGGTTTTCATAAAGCTCACCCAGCCCAATATCATAAAATCTTTCCTTAGTGCCCCTTAGTGCTTTTAATTCCATTTCTTAAAATGTTTGTGAACTTTTGACTGTACCTGGTATCCCCAAAACGACCTCGTTAACCAGGTAGTTTGACAGTGAGTTCTTTTATTCTGGGAGTTTATTTAACCGACTATTATTTGCACAAACCGAGGATGAGGACCTTTCCTGACACATTCCTTTACGTTTTGAAATGCTGGGAATGCGTCAGAATCTTCCACCTCCCGATGAAAGGTGGAGGAGTGTTGCAACAAGGGGAAATACTTGTATTTCTCCTTGTTTGTTCCTCTTTCTATTTGTGCTGCATTCTGCAGTATGCATAGAAAGAGGAAAATTCGAGCAATTATTGTTTTTGTGCAGGAAGCTCTCCCTTCTGACAGAATTAGGAGAAGCTCCTGCCTCTAGAGGTTGGGCCAAGAACGTAGGGGTCAGAATTGACAATAAGCTTTCAATGGAAGATCAGGTGAAAACCCACACAGCTACCTGTTATGGGACCATGCGGTTACTTAGAAAGCTCTTTACCTGGATCCCACTGAATGCTAGAAAGACCCTTATTCAGTTGCTCCTTATCAATCGCCTTGATTATGGCAATTCCTTGTTGGTAGGAATTAGGTAAGACCTGCTATCTAAGCTGCAGGTGGTGCAGAATACTGCAGCCCGTCTTGCCCTTAACAAACCAGCAAGAACGTCCTCCCTCCCTCTCCTACGCCTTTTGCACTGGCTCCCTGTAAGGAAACGAGCCATCTTCAAGCTACATTGCCTGGTCTTTAAGTCCCTGCCTATCTGACTAACAAAATTGAACGCTACCAACCTGGGTGACAACTTAGATCCACCAATCGCAGCCTGCTCTGTGGCAGGAGAATAAGGAAAGTCAAAAGAGGGGCCATGTGTTTTCCTATCTGGCCCCCAAACATTGGAATCAGCTCCCTCAACATCTTCGTGCCTGCACAAACTTTCCACAATTTAAAAAGTTGCTCAAGACCTGGCTATTCTAACGAGTGAACATCATACTCCTCTCACATTTGCCTCCTTCTCGGGCGCCGAGAGATCCCCCTGGGGATGATTTGTGCACCTTATAAATGAGTTAAATAAATAAATAAATATAGCCTTCGTGCTGATTTTACAGTAGTGATTCGACAATCAACATCAGATTGATGTTGCTTCTGTATCCCGTCTCCAGTGTCATATTGAGCATTATCTTCATGATATTTGCTATGGGGTTTCCTTCAGTCCCTAAAAATAGTTTACCAGGAGGCCCTTAGGGAATATATACTCTGTTCAGACCTGGCATTTTATATTGCTAGTGTTATATCCTGATCTATTTTGGCCTGAGACATGGTTACAGTGGCAACTTTACACTTTAAAACTGCATTTTCCTTTCAAATCATCTTTTTTATTCAGGAATTACGGATTCAATTGTAGACAACCAGTTACAATTTGGTCCGCCGACACTTTACCATCAAACCACTAACAAGATGGACATTACTTCAGCATTCTAGTATGGTACAAATTCTTCCTCCCTCACTGATACTGGAACTTCATTTCGCCTACTAGTCCCATTTGGTATCACTGTGGGGATGGTGCAAATTTACCCTCTATAATTGTTCCATTTTCCCCAGATCATGTACCACTTCTTTGAGCAACCTCCACCCATATATTCCGGCCTCTCTGTGATGATACATGAATCCATGTTTTTCACCCAGTTCCGGGGCCACAGCGCTTCTTGAGCCCCCAGTATCTGGTTGTGTTGCGTTTAGCTATCATCATTCCCAGTGTCGCCCATATCTGTTCTTTCGGGCTCAAATCTGTCCCCTTTCAAACATTCAGGAGTCATAGTTTCGGCTCTGGTCCTACTTCCCCCGCAGACTCCTGCCATTATGTTCCCACCTCCCTCCAATAGTTTCTTATCACCGGGCAGTCCCAAATTAGGTGAAAGAATGTGCCTTCCTGTCCACAAGCTCGCTGACAGTATTTCGGAATTCCTCTACTCATTCTATCTAGTTTGGTTCTAGGAAGGTTCACTCTGTGAAGGATTTTTAGTCGGATGAGTCTTAATTTAGCTGATATGTCTACCTCCCTGGGAGAGCCCTGAGCCTCTTGCTAGTCGTCGTCATCCAGCACACCTACGTCACGGTGCCGAAGGTCACTGAGTTTTTCCACGGGATTAGAGGAATTATATATTAGCTTTTTATATGTCAAGGAAATTGTCTTCTTGTCCAAATATTTTGTGAGGAGCCTATCCTTGAGAGGTTAGGCTTCTGGGAGGCTGCTTCCCGGTGGAATGGCTGCCAGTCGGGCGTGTCTCACTTGGAGGTACCTGAATGTTTCAGTCAGTGCCAGGTCAAACTTCGACTGAAGTTCTGCAAATGAGACCACCTCCCCCCTTTACATAGGTCTCCCTCCCTTGTGATGTTGATATGGTCCAATTTAGTGAATACCTTGCTTGTGTGACGTCCTCCTAGTCTCTCGCTTACTCGGAGTGGTGTATTTTGAGTCAGTTTATCATACCATCTAAATCATTTGTTCCCCTTGTGCCAGAGGGTGATCGTATCTGCTGTGGGTCCAATCAATGTTTTCCCTCTCGGTTTCGTGTATAGGGCTTTCAGGTATCCTCCCTCCCCCAACAAATGCTGCTCCATCCTAAAGGCTGGTTTATCCTGGGGTCTATGTATGCATTGGTTAACCACCATCAACTGTTCTGCCCAATAATAACCGTCTAACTGTGGCAGTGCTATGCCCCCATTATACCACCTACTTATTAACTTCTGTGTACCCATTCTCGGGGGCTTCCCATCACATAATAGGTCTCGCACCTCCCTCTCTACCGCCTGGAAAAATGTTGGGGGGATTGCAAATGGGGCATTTTGTAGGGTGTACAGAAATCATGGCAAACGCCATCATTTTGTATAGCGCTACACATCCCAATAGTGATAGCTGAAGTTTCCTCCATTGTTGGGCGTCACTGCTGAAATGCGTCAGTGGTCTGGGTTATCTGTCATGAATATTCCAAGATATCGGAAGCTCCACGTTATCACAGTTGCCTTGCAACCACTTGGCAGACTAGGGGGAGTTCCACAGAATACGTAAATTGTAGATTTCGACCAATTATTAGAGTACCCTGATTGCTCTCCCAGGTTCAAGAGGATGATCATGGTTCTGGCTATTTAGTGACGAGAGGAGGCAAGATATAACAGGACATCATCAGTGTATAGTGATATACAGTCTTCCCAATGTCCTGACCATTAAAGGCCTCTGATTAGATGGTCTCCCCTGATCCACACTGCTAGCGGTTCCAGGTCTAACACAAATAATGATAGGTTCCTCTCCTCAATAGAAAGGCGGAGGAGAACCTCCCCTTCACCACCACCTGTGCCCTGGGCCCAGTGTAAAGTAGCTTAACCAATACCTGAAATTTGGGTCCAAACCCCATTTTCTCCAGGAAAGCAAACATGTATGGCCACTCCATCGTTTCAAATGCCATGCGTGCATCTAGGGACATTATCACTACGTCTTCTCTAATTGTATCATTCCTGCCTGTTACTGAGTTGTAGGTTGAGTGTCGTATTTCTTCCCGGCATACATGCCGATTGGTCCGGGTGTTTAAAACTGCATTTTTAACAGTGTTATCTTCGGCTCCGTACCTCTTGTGTGCATCCCTGCAATGAGATGTGCCAGTGTATGTTGTACATCTAGCAGAGGAATCTGATTAGACAAAGCAGTTCTCTGTTTCCAAAGCAGTTTAGCTTTTATGGTTTTGCCTCTTGAATCTCTGTATCCATTGGATATTCTGCAGTCTAAATCAGTAGTGTAAAACCCAGAGAGATTAACTTGATGCCACTAATGTAAGGTTTTTTTTATCAGCTTTTTTTCAGACCAGCAACATTGCATTTATTTCAGCCATTTGAGCAGTGAAATCACTCAAGGTCTGAGCCTCTGATTACAAACATCATAGAGGTTTTTTTATTGGTCAAAGAGAGAATGATGCGTTTCAGATCTGTCGAGAAAGTTGATATAAAATGTAATCTGATTTACTCAATTTTAAGATGAGATCATTGTAATTGAATCTGAACCCATTAGAGTTCAAGGGCTTGGACAGAAGCCTTATAAAAAATCTAGTCTTTAAATACTCGGGGGCAGAAGATCTGGAGTTGCATGTGCTGCTGCTAGACTGAAGCCAGAGAGGCTCTTCAAATGCCTGAAGCCTGCGGCCTGCGTCTTGCATCTTGCCTAATGTGTCCCACTCTGGACCAGGACGCCCACCTGTACATCACAGGAGAGTCTTCAAGATACTTCGAGAAATCATCAATGAACACCAGCATATGGCGACCATCCGGGAGGCTCCCAAAATCAGCGCTCTCACAGTGTCAGGGAAAAGGTGGAATGGCCTCTGTAACTATGGGCGAAGGAGAGTCAGCAGGCCCCGTAGCTTGACAAAGCGGGCACCAACGCACCATTTGTTTTACAAGGGCTTCCAGAATTGGAAACCACACCTTGCATCTTAGTCTGGACTTCGTTCTGACGACTCCTGATGAGCTAGGTGCCCCAGATCTACTACCCTCTGTTGCAGACATCGTGGAATCACCAATCTTAGTTCTCTCATCAAGCACCCTTCAGGGGATATGACCAACTCACTCCTCACGTTGTGTAAAGACAACAGTATCGATCTCGCCTTCCCTGTGTGATAACTTGTCTTGTCCAGCAGGGTATTCCACTTTCCTGACCTCACGGCAGAAAACGCAGAGCTGGAGCCATTGATCCCTTTCTGTGGCTTCCTTGATTTCCTCCAGAGTGATTATAAGGGGCCTGCACCTTTCGACCACCAGGCAGACATACTCTTCCACTTCCTTTGCAGTCAGTTCCTCCCCTTGGGTGGCGGGACGGGCATGTCTCGGCAAATAACCTGCAGGGTTCTGAGTTCCTGGACAGAAAACCACCGTTATATGATAGTCTTGTAACTGAAGGATCTATTTCTCGATACGAGGTGGTGGCTTCGAGAACGACCCCATGAAGAAAGGAAGGAAAGGCTTGTGGTCTGTGTGTACAATGAACGGGTGACCATACAGGTATAAATTAAAATGGCGGCAGCTCCAGGGGATAGCGATGGCCTCCTTTTCAATTTGGGAATACCTCTGTTCCGTGGCCGATAGTGCTCGGCTGGCATTTGCCACTTGGGCCCATTCCCCATTGCTCTGTCATTGAGAGAGAACCGCACCAAGTCCGGTAGGACTGGAATCCACAGATAGGTCTGAATTCTTTTGCTAGATCGAAATACATGAGCATTGTGTCGGCTGTAAGTGCTTGCTTCATGGCCTGAAAAGCAGCCTCCTGTTCGGGTCCCCAGTTCCCGGCAGTATTGGACTTGATCAACTCCTTTAGCGGCGCCGTAAGATCGGTGAGATTGCGGATAAACCGACCACAATAATTCACCATTCCCATGAAGCTTATCAATCCAGTGACGTTGGTAGGGGCAGGAGCTCTTCGGATATCCTTGAGGAGGTCTGGGGACACCACTTAGTGCGAGAAGTGGTAGCCCGAAAAAGGATATGTCGTTTTTTAAGAAATCACACTTTTCTTTATGTAGCGGCAGTCCGTTGTCCATTAATCTTTGAAACACATCTTTCAGGCTAGCGAAAAGCCCCTCCAGGGTGGGGGCATGAACAAGAATGTCATCCCTGACATTGAACACCCCCTCGAGACCAGACAGTACCCCCCTGATGGTGTCAGATTTCAGATTTTATTAAGTTAGCACAGTTAATTTAAACCATTGCAATAGAAATGTCTGAGTGCCGTCTTTACCACATTAAAAACAAGCGAAGCAAACCATCAAATTTATAACACATATTTCGAACAAGGCAATCTTATACAGTGACCATAACAGTAATCACAAGCTTCAGAATCAATAGAGAAAATGAGCCTTGCGGCTCAGTTTGGTAGAGAGACATTAGGACATAGTGCAAAAATAGTCTGTGATGAGTTTTTGGGAAGGAGGGACCGGTTGGGGAGAGGCAGGCGAGGGCGAGAGCAGATTTTTCAAGAGACTCACATATTTTCCGGTTCTTGCGAGCGTTTAAATATCTGTGCAAGTAAAACAGAGAGCAGATGCCTCCCAACATGTGCTAATGCCCCTTTTTAGATATAATGGTTTTAGGAGAAGTCTTCTAGGAGGGTCTAGGGTGGGACAACAGCACTGATGGTGTCCTGGAAGATTTCCGCAGCACTCGATATCCCAAAACTGAGACGCTTATACCTCCTGAGGCCCACATGAGTAGAAAATGTGGTAATCACCTGGGATGCTGGGTCCACCATTAACTGTTGATATCCAGCATGTAAGTCCATCTTAGATAACCATTTCGATCCACTAACATCAGCCACAATATCAACCACTGTTGGGGTGAGGTGTTGTTCTCGCTTTATGGCAAGGTTGGGTAGGCGCATATCTACGCAGATCCAAACCTCTCCTGGCTACTTAGGCTTGTGGGCCACGACTCTTGGCGACACTCAGGGGGTCGGCATTCCATCTTCTCTATACCTGCCTTATCCAGTTTGCCCAGTTCCTCTTCCACTTTTGGCTGAAGGTTAGAACGCTACCCTTCAGTGTTGTAATGCCACTGACTAGATTGACTCGTCAATATGGAGCTTGCTCATTCGATCCTTCAAACAGCCTATGCCCTCGAAGAGTGGTGCAAACTGGGCCATCAAATCCTCCACACTTTCTCGATGCATGCTGAGCGCAAAAATGGCCAACTAAAGGATCACTACCATCCGGCAGCTCAGCAACATGCCCTGGCCTCCTTCCGTGACGTAGACCTTGGCCCTTGTTGATCGGAACCCATGCGCAATTTCGGCGCTGAACATGCCTGCCAGCGGGAGGGGATCAATCGAACCATAGGCATAGACTCTTGTAGCAGTGTGGCTTAGGACTGGTTGGATGGGTAAGGTGAGCATCATTGTCCGGGCCATTATATTGATAGACGCCCCCGTGTCAGGGCTTGCACCTGGTGGCCCTCAACCAGCATGCTACATTTGGGAATATGTTTTCGGGCCCGGCTGCAGGGCATGGATGACATGAACTGCTCCTTCCACCTCATCATTGTCCATGTCTCCTTCCTCTGCTGGACTATCATTTGTGTATACCTGGTGGATCAGCTTCATTCGAGGGTTCCTCTGCGTCGTGGAGGAGCGGCAGAATTTTGCAAAGTGATTCATCCTGTGGCAATTTGAAGACCTCTTCCCATGTGCCAGACACGGACCCTTGTGAGGACAGGGACCACCACAACCCTAGCAGGTTCTCGGGTCAGATGATGGTTTGTTCTTCGGTTTTCTCTTGTCGGGGGATGTAGTGGTGACAGTGTTTACCGGTTCTACTTTTACCGCCTGATGAAGCACCGCCTCCATGTGAGCGGCCCATACCTTGGATTGTTCTTTCAATCGGTCATGGTGAGTATGTCTGCCTTCAACATCCTCGGGACTTGCAGAATGTTCTCACGTAGCTTCGTGGATGAACAGCCTTGAATAACTTGAGCTTGGATCTCATTCGCTGCATCTGGCAATGTGCACGTGCTCGCCAAGTCTCTTAGTCATGCGTAAAATGTGTCAACTGACTCCTCTTGTAGCTGCCGGGCTTTACGGAGCAGGAAACGCTCATAGTCCGGGTTTGTTAGAGGATCAAAATGAGCTGTAAGTGCTGCCTTCAATGTGGTATATGTGTGCGTGGCCGCTCCTCAACCACCGACTTCCCCAACTTGAGAATAGCTGGCCCCCCTAAGTGTAACAGCATACAACCCCTTCTCTCCTCCTCTAGGTTGATAGCAGCAAAGTACATCTCCAGGCGCTCCACCCAGTCCTTCCACTCGGCTGCCTGGGCTGAAGGAGGGCCAATCAAGCAGGAAAGGCTCCACATGGATAATGGTGGACATGATGCAGGTGTCCGGGTGCACCTTCAGCAGGCACATCATATACCGCCCTCAGGTCCAAACGTATGTGTGCAATCTAGTGTGCACTCTTCCTTGTACACCCTGTGTTTCACTTGCCTGGCATGATTGGTGTCTTCTGTGGGAGTCCTGTACTTGGATCCAAAGGTCTTCCTCAGTGTGGCTTCTGCACAAAATTTCCCCAATATCTTCTCTTGTGCAGGCAAACAAAACAGGCCTGGGTGCTCGCAATGCTCAGAGCCCCGCAGGCAGCCTCCAACAGCAGTGACAGCTCACTTGCACTTGACGGGTCACCGCGTGCAGGTGCAGACGCACAGGCCTCCTCCTTCCCGATCTGGAGACTAGGCCACACCCCTTCACTCCGGGCTGGGCCGGCCAGCTGATACGAGGCCTCCAACTTTGCGGCCGGGTGCTGCTCACCACACATCCGCTCTCAGACCACTGGCATGATTCTCCACACATTTAATCTCTGTCTGTAAGAGACGAGTTGGTGGATTCCCTGGGTGCTACTGTGTGCACCTTGTCCAATGGTATAATAGTTGTTTATTCACCCCTGTCCTGAGGAGGCCAAAATTCCTGGAGGCCGAAACGCATCTGCGTCGACATGCCAATTTTTACAAGAGGAGTCTTATGATATTTGGTGTACCATATTTATTTTTCGGTTTAACACAATCTTTTAATTAAGGTTCAGGACTTACTAGAACCGATTGTGTGAATACAGGACTTCCTCTTAGTGTACTCCCTGATTTTATAGGGGGACACTCCATTGATTTAGTGTGATCTTCTGGGTGAAAAAAGTCAACTTTGTACTAGAGTATTGTTTGTCCTTACATGTTATTTGTATATGATTGTAGTATAGGGATCTGTGTATATATGTGTATATTGTATGATTGATTAACAGTATTATATAAAAGCTTTACTTTGCAGTACGGATTGCTATAAATAAAATTGGTAATCTTGATTATGTCTAGGCACGTGATCACTGTGTAAAAAGAAAAAAAATAATGATGAGAATTTTGTTCCTACTTTATGGGAATTTATAGTCCCTTATCTTCTAAGGATTTCAAGATTGATCCCTCCCGACCATTTTCAGTTTTTTACAGCTATGATTCTCCACACGGCAAATACCTCGGGATGGAGCACAGGCACGCTCGCATCCCCCGCCGCACCGCCACACTCATCGCCCGGGATCACCAGTTGGGCGCACAAGACGCCAACAGCTATGGCCTCCCACATCACCAGGCTCTGCACCAGGATAGGTCAGGAAGTCCACCCGCTCATCGCCAGTTTGTTTGTTCACCGAGCGTGAACAATAGGAGTCGATAGGCCTCTAGTAAAGGCCTTAAATAATGATACAGACACTAGTTGTTTAATGCTTTAGTTATTTATTGACTAATTCGCAACGTGCATAGTCAGGCTTAAAAAACCCCTGAGTCCCTACGTCACAGTCGTGACTATCGGGACTGGCGTACAGAGGGGGAACTGCCCAGACACCCCTGTCTGGTGAAACATAGTGGCCAGACGCATTTGGGTCCTCGTAACAACTTGGTCCTGTTATCTTATTCTCTCCCAGTATGTAACTTCAACTAGCTGTTGCACTGGTTTTAAATCAAAGTTTGGAAGCCATCCCAAAATGTTAGGGTGTTACTTGTTCTGAAAGTGTTCAAAGAGAGTGCTCTGGTCCAAAATATTGGGAACTTCTACTATTCTTGGTGATTAGCAGTTATTCAACCCTGGATGTCCTCCAAAGCACCAAGTAATTCTTCAAAGCTCAGAAAGGAGGGAGAGATGCTAATTGCGTTGCTCTTAAGTTGTAGTCAATGCAATGTACTAGCAATCATTGTCAGAGCCAATAGGCCGGCTTTCATGTACCAATACAGGAATGCACAGGCATTCAGGTATTAGCGCTTTCTCTCTGCACAGTTATGTGGCTCCTATGTGTGTGACATAATGTTTTATTCTGTGCATTTGCCAACAGCAAAACAAGCTAAGGGAATAAAAAAAAGTAGGCCCACAACCATTGGAAATGACAAAAGTGGGCACAGAGACACCACATAAATAGGCTGCACAGATTCACATCAACTCATTCTTGACACTTACTCACACCATCACTGACACCAATACGGTCTTGCATTCACTCACTCACATTCAGAGTGAAGGAGCTGGACTCCATGTTCTAGATCTGCTCTGGAACCTCAGGTCGATGGTTCTTTTTATCAGCACGATAGCGTAGGGAGGAGAGAAATCGTTAGCCAATCAATCATTTCAGTTCCAATTTAGCAGGATTCCTAAGAATCACAGACTCCCAATTAGATTTAATTAGTTTATTTCAAAGCCAAGAACAACTGAAGATACAGGCACCTCAAGGTGAGGGTGTACAAATACATCAGAACAAATACAAAGCCAAATCTACGGATGAAGTTAAGGCGGTGCAGAATGCACAGGATGATTCGTTTGAGAATCAGGATACAGAAAAAAATTGAGCAGACATCTAGATTCCCCTTCATCAGAAGTTTGTGGGCATAAAGCATTAGTCTGTCCCTACACTAGCACTAGCGTGACATCCCTAAATAGCATTTCCCAAGGCACGATTCATTAAGGTATCAGTGTGTGAAGCCTTCCTAAGAGGTAGCATAGAGCTACAGAGCTCGATCTTTGATACTCTCTCTCTCTTTCTCTCTTTCTCTCTCTCTCTCTTTGGAGAGAGAGAGAGAGAAAGAGAGAGAGAGGCAAGGCAGAAGTCCCTGGACACTTTCCCTAACTTCGATACATCAATACCACAGGTAGTATCCTAAGATGCATTGCAGCATCACACCATCCAGTCTAGCCCCCTCCTCGAAGTTGATTTTCCATTAGGCAGTGATGTTCCCAGGCCTTGGCGAGATGACCTTGATTCCCAGGCTTGCTCTGATGAGAAAGTACAACTGTTCTCCGTTATCAGTATCAACGCTCAATGTATTCTCTCCTCCCGAAGCCTAGCTCCTAAAACAAAGACATTATTCTAACTAACAAGGATGATTCTTCCACCTGCAACAGAACAAAACAAATCCAACATGCACATGAGATTCAACTATTAAATCAAATGTGAGAGCTTCCAGGGGAAATGCACCTTCTGAAATCGGCTAACATCAGAAATATCACACAAGCCTTTCGAAATTACATATAAAGGAACACTTTTTCCGGAGCACTTCTATATCATCACGTTACATAAGCACATCAAATATGTGAATAATTGTCAGCAGCATTCACAATTTCTGCACGTTAATGTTGTCAGCTAAACAAGTATGAATTTCAACATTGATTTCTTCATGTTTATGTGAAAATTTTTCTAAATACAACACAATTCGCGTTATTACAGTTCACGTTCTACTGTACCAAGTTAATACAACAAATGATTAAATGCAGGTGCGGACTACTCGTGAATATGATGCACCCCTACAAATGAAAAGTGAAATTTGCGCTACAGTAACTCAAGTATAACCATTAAATATGTTTTCACTATAAAGCAGCATCTCACTATCCACCCAGTCATATCACCCCCTCAATTATTCATGCATTCTCTCCTTTTTACAAAACAAATCACACACAGCATACACGTTTCTCTTGCACTCTGCCATGTTATTAAGCAGAAAAAAACATAGACGGCAATGACAAGGTAGACACTGCTCTTAAGTGAGGATTACCTGCCCTGGCAGCTTCCTGCAAAGATATATGAGATGGACTAAGGTTTAGCGAAGCAAGCAGCCAAGCCTAGACACTTGATGCATCTCTCAATCCAGCCACACAACCTCTGTGCAGGCAAAATGGTGCTCTCTTCGGTTATTGCTCTTGCAGGCATGTTGTGTAGCACTGGATACAAATGAGTGCCCACCACCCATGCTCTTCTGGTGACTGCAGCAAAGAGTATATGTAATTATGGGATCTGTATGATGTCTAGTCACAGCTTTAATGCATCATAAATATCATAGAGGGTTAATGTGCCTCCTGCAAAGCACAGTGTGTAATGGATCTGTCACAAAATTCACTTTGTGACCTGCAGGTCAGAAGTTACAATCCTTGAATTCATCTGCACCTGACAATCTTACAGTGCTTGCATATCTTACATCTGAAGCTTAAAAAACCCAAACACCTGCCCCCAAATCATGAAGTTCTGAAGTGAAAAACTGTTTGGGGCATATTATCAATAAACGGCGATAATTTTAACGCCATTTCTTGATAATATGCCCCTATGTCCTTTTTTCCCAGGCATCGATGTGTTCACTTAAATACAGCATGCTCCTAGCCAGGTTAAGACTTGCACAAAAGTAGTGCCGATGGCCCTTTGCATGAGGTATTTGTGTTGAGTTGATCTGAAACTGAGAAGGAGAAGCCTTCCTCGCCCCCTGCAGGGCACTACAGTCATTCCAAGCTGGGTTAGCCTTAAAGTGGCAGGAGCAATTAGCTGCAGAAAAACTATTCCTAAAATGACTTTGTGGTTTGTAAAATAAAAATCAAGCTTACACCTTGCAACATCTACGTGTTGAATACAAATGTGATTGTTACAGAACTCAATGGTTTTGTTTAATTGACCTGAGAAGGATGAAAGACTGAGAAGACCCTTGGGAGTTTTGACCTAAACACGCTGTCAAATGCACTTTCCTGCATAGGCAATGAGCCACCATATCAGGGGACTTTACACGCTGGGGGAGAATACATCCTTCTGAAGAACTGCCGGATAGTAAATATTTTACTCTTAGGTCATTGAATTGTCCGCAGTGAGATGGTCTGGCCTAGAACTTAGCTAAAACCATGAGCAGATGTGAAGACACCATTTATTAGGTTTTGCCTAGCCAATGCTTACGAAGTAAGCATTCGCTAGAAAAAACCTATTGAGTATAGTATAGGGGTTGGAATCCGCCCCCGTCATCCATTGGTTAGCTCCATAAATGGAGGCTATCCATTGGAAGACTGGCCTGTCCGTCAATGCAGGACCATATTCGGAGGCGTTCCCGAGAATTTTTGGCTTTTGGCGACGTCAGCCGAAGCCTGTTCTCGGGAACGCCCCGAATCTGGTCCGGCATTGACGGCACCCAGAAGACGTCCATTGCTTTTCGTTTTAGGGCTGACTTCTGTGCAGTATTGCTTTTGGCCACTGGGTGGCACTGCAGCGCTTCTGTTTGGCAAGTCCCGGCAGTTTGGGCTGTTCATGCCTTCAGACCGGGACCTGAGCAGCTTTCAATACCGCCTAAAACGCTCAAATGATAGACCTGCTGACATGTGACATCACGTCCTATGATGTGCACCATGATGTCACTTCCTGTGGCGGTGTGCTCCATGATGTCTCTTGCATACTGCCTATCTTGATACGCTAATAAGCTGGCTCCATGAATTAGATGCTCGCCACCGACATTGCTGGGATCTGCAGGAACCCATTCAAATTGCTGCAAAGGATGACTCGGCCCTTCTCTTGGTGAGGTAGACGGCTGGAGCTGCATTAACTTGGGTAATGGTAACCCCTGTTGTTAAAAATTGTACTAACCTACTAATTGTTAATCTTGGGTTCCGCGGTAGTGTGCTACTCGTGCAAAAAAGTGCTTTAATGCTTCAACAGGGGTCGTAAGCGCTATATAAAAACATTTGCAGTTTACAATTCTTAAGAAAAAGCACAGGGCCGGTTTGGAGTGCTACATAAAAACGCGGTCATTAAAAGGTTAAATCTTTCATCGTGCACTGTTCTAAAGTGAGCCCTGAAAATTAAAAGCAATGACGTGGGAAAAGAGGGGTGTGTGGGAATGTTGTAAAGCAATTAAGTTAAGCCGAAATCCGCTGCCTCCGCTGCCGAGGTTTGTGTAAAGTGAGGGATTACGGGGGACGCGGGAGGCAAAATGTGAGCTTTACGGACACCGTCCCAGAGGCATCAAGTAATGCTGGAAGTCACTTCGGCGGGTGTCTAGACAGTCCGTGATAGTGGTGACTTGTAGCTGCCCGTGTTGAGTGAGGGGAGTTAAAGTGCTGAAGCACGTTGTGCACACAGTGCAGCACGTGTGCAGTAGGGGTGAGGTGACTGCAGAACTGAGGGTGATGACTTTGGTTGGGACTCCGGATTCGTCAGTGGTGATGTGAAATGAATTCCTGTGACGAGGGTGTGGTTGCGCTGCGGTACGCTGATGAACGGGAGGTGTGTGGAAGGGCCCGTTGCCTGTGACGGGTCCCAAGGGGTGCGTGCCTACTAATGGTCGAGCTGCCTCTGCAGAAGCAGGACCCAGGGGCTGCTTACCTTGGGGCTCAGGGGTGTCTCCTTGACAGCAGGGGCCTCGCGCACCGGAGTTTCCATAACACATGCGCACCGAGGCAGCCTTATCGCCGAGAGAAGGGAAGGGTCTGTTCACTGCGGGAAGCCTGGGTCCCGCCGACACCCCAGCAGGCAGTGGGGGATTGTCAACACCACGGTGGGCGGGCTGCACTGGCCCAGGCAGAGGGGGACCCTGTGATGGGTAAAGGTGCATGTAGCAGCGCCATGTCGCTGAGGGGCGTCAGTTGCTTTGGAGCACACAAGACCACAATTCCCAGAATGCACTGGTTTTTATGTAAGCCTAGGACTGGAAACAAGATGTCATGTCAACACCCACCAGAACCTCTACAGAAAACATTTAGCTGCCAAGTTCTAAACAGCAAGCCCGGCCGGGGAGACGCTATGCCCCCTCTGCTCGGCTCCTCGCTGTGGCTGAGATGCATTAACCATTAACCCCTCTTTGTCGCACTTGCGTTTTTGCTGACTTTAGTAGGGGCTGGGGCACTTTCGCGACTTATTGTGAGAGGTGGGTGGTCCCACTCATAACGATGCAGCTACGTTTTAAGGCGCTGCTAATTTAATCTGGAACACAAAAATGCTTATTTGTGATTCAGTGGCAACCCTTCGTGCTTTTAAAGGCCATGTGTACATTGAACCCCGCTCCCCCGCTTCACCCCACAAGGATTGGTATAGTCCACTTGCCATTCCCATGCCGCTCTGCGCCTGGAGCCCTCGCCGGGCGGCGGTGTTGTTGTGTCTGGGGAAAGGGTCCGAGTGCGCTGCCCTGTGGTTTATTCTCAGCGTGGACAGGGAAGCCCCCCCCCCTGCGCTTGTTTTTGCTGTGGGAAAGCGAGTCTTCGGGGTATATTATCAAGGGGTTTTATCTCCGCTTTTTTGGCTTTAAAAGCCAAGAAAGCGGAGATAAAATTATCTCCCTATTACCAAGCTGTCGCTAACACCAGTTAGCGACAGCTAATAGGAGATAGCGACCATCATGGGCCCCACTTTGCATGTCAGTGATATTTATCACTAATGATATGCAAAGTGGGCGTGCCAAGATGTTAGCGACTGGAAACAGTCGCTAACATCGCTATCTCCTATTACCAACTTATGGAGATATTCGCGCTAAGCGCGAATATCTCCAAAAGCTAACACCTGCCCTGAGCAGTTCTTCACCATGTTATCCAATGGGAGGTGGATAACATGGCTAAGAGCATTTGCTCGATAATGCATGAATATCGCTGACTTTTCAGCGATATTCATGCATTGCGGGCGTTTTTTATCGCATTTGCGATAAACCTTGCTAATAGCAAGGTTTATCTGCGATAAAAATCGCCGATGTGCGGCGATAATTTTTGTCTCTAAATAAGTTAGAGACAAAAATTATCGCTAGTTGTTGATAATATACCCCTTCATTACCTCCTTGCCCAGGCGCCAATGCTTATTGTGTCCAGCCAGCCTCTTTCCGTGTTTTACTTCTTCACAGAACAGCAGTTTGTGGCCGCTTGATGCCACATTCGGGACCTTGCATCAGAATCCAGAACTAGGCTTTAGGGCACCCGAGGCAGGCGCGGCACTGGAATCCCCAACACTTTACATCCTAAAGCTGCCAAGTTTTATTCAGTGACGTTCAACTACCAAATGCGGGACACATTTCTGTGAGTAAAACCGAGCGACCATTAGCATGGAAAGATATATATATAATATAGGAAAATGTACCCTTTTGAGCAATGAAAAGCTCCACCTTCCAGTTTTAGTAACTAATAGACACCGTTCTGCTTAAACAGGATCAAAGCAAGCTTCCCTCACGGCATGTTACTGACATACCATACATGCGTCATTGGTGAGCACAGCATACACATACACGCACCGTTCCACTCAAAAATCCCCAAACTTTTCACCGTGTGATTCCTTCGCAGTACCAGTGTATACTTTACTCACACGCTGCACAGACCGTAGCTGTGAAAGCTTCCCTGGCATGCGTCCTTCCAACACGTCACATGTGGTATGGGAAGAGAGACGGACGTGAAGGATGGAGGGGGTGGTAAACAAACTGCACCCATGTCCTGCGCTCATTGTTCTAGTTTTGCGTTGCCATCAGTTTCGCTTTTCATTCATCCTGGCACTCGGGAGAGTGGCATTGTGGTTTCACTCTAGCCTGTTTTTGCCAAAAAGGGCACTCTGAGATCTTTTATAAGTTAGATGTCTTTGTCAGCAGATCTTGGGTTTTCTAGACGAAAGCATGCATTTCCAAAGGCCCCTCATACCAGTGTCCAGACTTGGAGGTAAATAACTATATGAATATTAGAAACCATGTTACATGTAAATAATGCATTAATTCCAAACATACTCAGTGTGTGTGTGCCACTCCCCGCATTCGACCCAAGAGGCGCACTGAGTGAGTGTGGACATGTTGTAATGAGGCTGGTGCCGAATGCAGCGCACTGCTCCGAGCTCTGCCACAGGAGCCTTCACCTGTGTCAAAAATAGGAACACAAGTGATTCCTGTGTCTTTTACCCTGTGTATGGTTGTGTCTGACTGGGGCAGAAAATACGCCACCCCATTTGCTGATCGCGGCAGTTTTTAACTTGTGAAGGGCAGCTGTGTGGATGTTTTGCAATGGATGGGAGACTGCATGCATGTGTACTCGCTGCGGGCAATGTTTGTGGAAAAAGTTGTCAAATTAACAGTAAAGCCAGGCTCGCCAGGCCATAAAAAAGGCCCACAAACAGCCAAACAACCAGCTCACACACTGACTTGTCGGACCAGTTCTTCTGCACTGCCAGTTTGCCCTGTAGGTCAGCTGGACCCAGGCCCCAAGGATGCAAGCAAGTCTAACAGGAATGATTTGGCGACACCAATTCCCAGAACTTGCGCTACAGTCTACACATTTTTACAAGCGGAGCAATCTCTCCCTCATCCAGTGGTGGGTGTAATCAAGGTATTCAGCAGAACCCGCCTCTCTGTTCTTCAAGTAGATGTGCTTGGGTGTCATCAGACATTTGCAAGTGCATCTGATGTTGTTCTGATATTTGAGCCTGGGGTGGGTGTAGCCATTGAAGGGCAGAGGTGAGAGGGAAGGCACCTGTTGTACTCCCTGTGAAACTCTGAGAACATATTTCTGTTGATCTAATTCAAGATTTCTGGCTGCAGTTGAGGAGGAAGTGTTGAATCTACTCATAGGCCATACGTAGCTCCCCTCCCCAGACCTAAAGCCTCTTTAGCAGAATGGCGTGGCCTACTGCATAGGTTGCTGAGAATCCTTGAGATGGTGGCCTGGCATTAATGGCGGGTGGTTAGATGATAATGTACTTGCTAAAAAGATTCAGTGCCTCTGTCTTGTCGGAAGCCCAACTGGAGGATTTGCACAATTTGATTTCTTTTCACTCATTTTAGCAGCTGTGTGTTTTCTCTTCATGTAACCCTGTTAAGAATTGTGTCTGCCTATGCAGGCTGGAGATGAGTGAGGGGGGCACAAATTTAAGAATGATTGTGGCAGGGCATCAAAAGGAAATGCTGCTCAGGGTGCCAATTGTGTCAGACGTCTAGACTAAAAATATTGTGACTGCTTCATGCACGCTGAATCTGGGATGTGTGCCCGTCAGATCGACAGCAGCTCTGTCTGTTGCTAGTGTTACATTATCATATGTTCAGGGATTGGTCGTGGTGCCCAGATGGTGACCTTTGTTTGATAATGTCATTAAAAAACTCAACGTTCACTCACTGTTGGTGTCTTGTATTGCGGTATTATTGCGTTACTTATGTCTCTTAAGTGTGTGTTTGTGTGTGTATACATACACCGTATGTATTGTAATCTATGTGGTTTGATAGCTCAATCGGTCGCTCATTCAGCGCTGCATTTTAGCCCCGGTCATGGCGCTCGAGAGTGGACATTGCCATTGATTGGCCGCCGCCCGTGGGATGCAGTGGTTCAGATGCGTTTCGGGCCCCAGAGGGGGGGAGGGAGGGAGACCTTGTTTTGGAGTAGAGGTTTGCTTTGTTTTTTCTCGGATGCGGTGACAGAACTCCTCTTCTGTTTGCCATAGTCTCACGGTCATGATGACAAAGGTGACAAGGCGCAGGGCTGGGCTTGCCAACCCGACACACAATATAATCCGTTAGGGCCTTCAGAAAGATGTTCAATGTATTTTATTGTGACGAAAATCCAAGAACAGAAGTGAAATATTAACATATTTTTGTGACATTTGTAATAAAGCTTGAAACATTTAGAGAACATATTTGATCCAGTTGTTGAATGGTTGCACAGATTGATGCTGTGGTGGCGCCGAGTGATGCTGTGGTAACGCATAGTGAGGTTGTGGTGCCCCTGAGTCATGCTGTGGTGGTGCTGAGTGATGCTGTGAATTGTTTTCCCTCGTTTTTGTGTCCTTCTGCCCTCTGTCTGCCTGGTGTTTTGTGCCGTTCCTCCACCTGAACTGAGCCCTTTAAAATAAGGCCATGCTCCAAAAAGTACCACAGCCCCCTGCCCTGAACCATAAAAAACTGCCCCCTACCTCCGTGAAGTACTCTGACTCTGCTCCCTACCCTCCCTTGGCGCCTAAAACTGTCCCCTGCCATGCACCCTACAACGCCTCGACTTAGTAAACTGTCCCTTCTCTGTGTGCTTCGAGGCCGTAAAATGTAAGCCTAGGCACAAATGGATGGTTGGATTTGTGGGGTAAAGTTTTATTTAATGTGATTTTATGTAGCGCAAACTTTACCCGAAGGTGTCACAGCGCTTTACATAAGAACCAGTTGCCAAACCTAAGGACTTTGATTTACATGCGTTAAGTAAAAGATACAAACAGGAAAACAATTGAAATGTACTAGATGTAGTCACACAAAGAAGAGACTGTTGATTCTCGTTATATTTCTATATACATATGGAAGGGATATGAATAGATGTACTGCAAGAGTCACATAGGAATGTTAGAGTAGAAAGGTCTACTGCATATACTAGTGAATACAGTCATCTCTATATACAGAAAAAATGAGTTATATTTAGAGGGGTCGGAGTGGGACGCAGTGGGTGGATGGATGCATGATGGATGGATGTATGCATGATGCATGGATGTATGGGTGGATGCATGGATGGGTTGTTGGTTGGATGGGTTGGTGGATTGCATAAATTGTTGAGGGATTGGCTGTATATATGCATCTATCCATCCACCCATCCACCCATCCATGCATCTATCCATACACCCAACCATACACCCATCCATACACCCATCCATGCATGCACCCATGCATGCACCAACTCATCCATGCAACATTACAACAAGAGCCCGCAGCTCTCCTTCGTCTCTCCTCGCCCCCCCTTCCCTGAGCCCGCAGCTCTCCTTTGTCTCTCCTCGCCCCCCTTCCCCGTGCCCTGCCATTGTAAATGACAATGCCATTTATTTATGTTAAAAAAACATAAATAAAAAAAATGTCAAGAGCAATGCCAATAGCTCTAACTTTAACAAAGGCAAAACCATTGCATTGTAAATGCTTGTTTGTTTTGAAAGCCGTCGTCTAGAATCACGCATAAAGGCTCTCAGCTTGTGTTGTCACGCCTCCACCTCAGCCCATCATGCTGCTCCAGGCCAAACCTTGCATTCCAGGAACTGGCCCCTATTGTAACTGGCGCTTCTGGGAATCTTCTAAGCCTTAGAAACTATTGATGCTTTGCATAGTGAGCGCATGCATATATTTGTGCATCAAAATGCAAATGTCTGGCCACGGGGTATTGAAAGCGGAATGTAAACACCAACAGAAAAATTAGATAAACATAGAATGGATTGTGCACCAAGCATTCAACACTGAAGCCCAAATGTATCAAGGGCTTGCGTCGGCCTTGCGTCACGAAGTGTGACGCAGTGGTGACGCAAGAAGTAAGTCAAATTGATCAAGCGAATCAAGAGCACAACTGCTTTGTATGTAGGCAACAGAGTGGTGCAACTGATGCACTGAATCTGGCTCGTCACGCACAAAATAATTTATGCAATGTACTTGTTCCAGTGTAAATTTGAACACAAAGGTAACGCAGTTGTATTTATCATCCATTCACTGAGTGAAGCATTATGGCGCGGTGTAACACAACAATAGAAATGTGTCAGAATGCTGCAAATCACTAACTCAGGCATAGGAAATGACGCAGTGTCTTTAGTATAAAAATCTCACCATCACAGTATACTTTGACACGCTCAACTACGCCATAGAGATTGTCATATTGCAATTGGGACTAGGTAGGAGACAACCAGGTAGGCAGAGAAGGAGGATGTGGCGTGTATTCCATTAGCGTATATCCCTCATTGACCTCAGGGAGACCGAAGAGAGAGAGTATCATGACATTTTTGGAGAAGATATCGCTAAGTCTTCAGCCAGCAACTACAATGACCAATGTCCTCCCAGCACATGTCAAATTGATGTCTGTTCTACACGTTGGCCTCAGGATGGACCTTTTCAAAGCACATCTGCACGGGTGGCTGGCATTTCACAGGGAGCATTTTCAGCATTCCTCCTATCTGTGTTGGATACCATCATAAAACATACACCCCAGTATCTCCTCTTCTCAAAAACCAGCCAACAACACTAAGCTACCAAGCAAGGTGTTGTATCCTGACCAATGATGTTGAATGGAATCTGGGGCTAGAACATCCTGGTAGCCTGGATTCCAGCCAAGGTCAGTTGGCCCAGGCTTTTCCGATAGAGTAGTTTTCTTTCTCACTCCTAATAAACCCATCGTAACAACCTTCACGTTTTGCTGTCATCTTTAAAGAAGAATTCTACACAAGGGTTGTACAACATTGCTGGATTTTGTCATGTGCTTGATGCTATTGATTGTACTTGTGTGCAATTTGTGCCCCTGCATCCGCTGCACACCTTTTTAGAAGTCGCTAAAATAATTACTCTACCAATGTCCAGGCAAAAGTGGTTCATAATTTCCTTGCCAAATATCCTCGACGTGCCCATGATGCATTCATGTTTTGGACCACTACCATCAATGAGCAATTTGAGAATGGCAGGTATGGGAATGGCATACTTATTGGTAAGGAAAGCAGATTACTCAATATATAATTTAAACTGAAAAGTATGACGTAATAGACATCTCTATGTTTGTGTTATGATCTCGTGTCGTGCACATAGTGGTAGTATTTCACTCAAACATCAGACCAGTGATGTACCATTGAGGGCTTACTTCACTGATTACCCAACAAAGGGCCATATGTAGGTGGCCAAATACCGGTCGGTAACGGCCGATTTCGGCCGTTACCGACCGGTATATTGAGTTTCAGATGTAGGTGGCCAAAATATTACCGATTCTGTATATTTACCGATTCGGTAAATTTACCGAATCTGTAAATTACCGAATCGGTAAATTTACAGAATCGGTAATATGGAATGTAGGTGGCACTGGAAACAGTGCCACAGGCCCTTAGGAATTCGTTATTTACCATGAAATATTATTGCATGGTAAATAACGAATTCCTGTGTACATGCACATCTGTGCATGTACACCTGTGCCATGTGGCAGACATACATGCCCTAAGGGCATGTATGTGTGTCACATGGCACACAGGCCAGAATCAGGGGTGCAACAGGGTGTCAAAGTGACACCCTGTCCCCCTTGACAAATCGGTAATTTTACCGAATCGGTATTTACCGATTCGGTAATTGCCATTGATTCCTATGGGCCTCAAGGCCCATAGGAATCAATGGCAATTACCGAATCGGTAAATACCGATTCGGTAATTACCGAATCTTATCAATTCGGTAATTGTTACAGAATAATTACCTACATGGCATTTACGGATTTTGTAAATACCGAACCGGTAAAATTCGGTATTTACAATTCGGTAAATGCCATTTACCTACATATGGCCCAAAATTAGACAAATGCCCACAGCGAAAAGTATTGTGTTATGTCACATTGTGTGCGAGGGCAGAATCCCAATATCTGCAATGTCATTGACATCAACTGACAAATGTGTACAAATTTTCATTGTAATCCAAGAACAACAGATAAATCATATAAATGTTGTAGACATGTGTAAGTGCAACTGTGTGGCAAGTCAGTAATAGTAGAAATGTTCAAAATGAAAGCAGTGTTGTCCAGCAAATATTTTTATCCTAAGCACATGGCAGTATATGTAGATTGATGAAAGTACTATGAGATTAAAAGGAATGTGCACATAAAAAATCTGTCTGTCATGCACTGTAAGTGTTGTATCAAATTAGGAAATAAATATGGACTCTGGGTATGCATGTGATACAGAAAGAGCAAGGGTTAGAAAACTTCCAGGGATCACATTATTCAAAGTTAAAATGTACACATGGATAATAAGCTGAATTGACATTGTTAGATAACTAACTTTATTTCAAGTTGCCTACATTTTCTGCTTCTCAGTTTACCGAAGTAATTTTGACATAAGGAACATACATTCTTATCAAGAAGTGAGACACCAGGAAATAATCTATGTGAAAAATAAACCAAGGTAAGATATCACAGTTCATTTACAATTAAAATTTGAACCTTCTCATGCTAAAGTGGTGTAAGAAGTTAGTCATAAAAGTGTATTTTCACAAACAAGGAAAATGTACATACATACATGTATATACAAATGGTCTGGACATGTCTGTGGATCAATGTTACTTATTTTACCAGCATTCGGCCTCATATGAATAAAGGTTATATTGCAATACCTATGCATCATTTGTAGTTCAGCAATGCAAATTGCAGTGCAAAAAGCTTTAGCTGATGTATGAAGAATCCCAAATAAAATTTCCAAGTATCATGGAGATGAATGGTTGAATTTACTAGACAACTTCCATGTAAACTTATGTTATTGAATCTAAGGCTACACAATAGTTATGTATACAAGCAAGGATATCGTAAGTGAAAAAAGACCAATTGTATATGTGAACCATAAAGTGGCAGTCACTGACCATACATAAATAACTTATAATTTCAGATAGTTAATATGATCCAAAGTTGGCAACATTGCATATATATTGAGTCTAATTCCAATGTAGCTAACACATGTTTAACTTACTTACAATAATAAACATCAATATTAATATGTTGATTTGCTATATGTCTTACCCTTTGTACAACAAGTGAAATTAACCATATATGTTGGACATTCATGTGCATAGCAATGGTCAACATTATTTAAAAATTATCAGTTTTGTTACATAAAAATGTGTAGGGATTTGCCAAGATGGCAGGCAGTAGCCCTCCCCGTTTCAATCAGAATTTGTCCACAATGAGCATGGGGTACCCCGGGGTCTTCACTCAGCCCCATTTTATTTAATGCCTATAAGCGGCCACTTATGGATGTCATCAAAGCTCATAATATTAATGTGGTTATCTATGCCTATGACACCCAACTTATTGTGTCCATGGATGGCGACCACGCTGACTCCCAAAAAACATTCCATAAATGTATGCGGGAAATGGTGAATTGGTTGAGAGGCAATTTAATAATGACAAAACTGAGATTCTGCACTCTGGGGTGGGCAGAGTGTCGCCAGTCCTACCAACTGACTTCTCGCCCATCCCCACAGATGTCCCTTTGGTACACGTGAGCACGGTACGCAATCTGGGGGTCAGCTCCAATGATAAGCTGAACCTGGAATCTCATGTCAATAAGCTGGTAGAAAGCTGCTAGACTCTCATTAGAGGACTCCGGAAGGTGCTGCCTTTGCTACCTTCTCAGGCCAGAGCAACAGTGGTTAGGAGTGTCATCCTGAAACGCTTGGATTATTGTAATGCCTTGCTACTGGAGTCCCCGAAATATTGAATCATGAGGCTCCAGAGAATTCAGGCGGCAACAGTGAAGCTTGCATTGACAAGATCATGTCGGTCATCAACATCCCAAGCATTAGCAGAGCTGCACTGGCTCCCGGTGACCCAAAGGTTGTTGTTCAAGTCTCTGTGTATTGTGTTTAAAGCACTACATGGACTTGGGCCTAAACCGCTTCAGGGCAGGTTCAGATGGTATGCACCGGTACGCATACTACGGTCCTCGTCAGCCAATCTTGCAATTATCCAGAGGATAAAGAGATCTACAATGGGGGGGAAGAGCATTCAGCGTGGCAGCTGCCCGCCTCTGGAATAGTCTCCCCTTGGAACTGAGGCAAATACAGGACTTATTGTTGTTTCGAAAGAAAGAAAGTCAAGACTTGGCTCTTTCCCAGAGCATAATCATTTGGTCCAGCTCCACAGCTTCCCCACTAGCATCTTAGCGCCAGGATGCCCGTAAGGTTACAGCGTGCTTTATAAAGGCCGATACAATACAATACAATATATATTAAACATAGCCAGTTGTGTAGAAGTGACAACAAATCAATAATTAGTATGGTCCTATTCACCTTTCAGGGGATCAAGGATATGGATTGCAGGCATGGATAATGACCCCTTGTCAAAATGCCCAGATGGATTGGCAAAAAAAGAAAATGCTCTGATCAAAACAAGAAATGTTTTGGAGTGCATGTTCTGTGTCCTAAAATCCAGTTTTAGAAGCCTGAACCAATCTGGTGGTAGACTACTGTACTCACCTCCAATGATTTGCAAAATTATATTAGTCTGCGCAATATTGTACAATATATGTCTAAAGACAAATGTACCATGGGACTATGACTGTGCTATCCCACCTGAATATGATGAGGACAACGAATCACTAGCAGGAATAGACAGATGGCAGGTCATGTCAGACGTAAACAGATTGTATCAAATTGTTTTATGCAATAGTTTATAAATCAATGTCACCTAGTTTGGATTTGTGAGCTGTAACAATAAATACGTTTTCACACACCTAAATATCCTTAAGTTTGTAATGTGTTTTTTTTTAATCAATGTGGACATAATCACTGTGACAATTATTAAAAAGATGTATAGATATTTTACACAGAAATTTTACATACAAAAATATTTTATACAAACAATATTTTTAACTTCTGAATTAGGTATGTGTGACATCAAATTCACTACAAACAACGTTTGATTAAAATAGATTTTTTAAAGAGCCCACATAAATACCTGACTCTCAGTGTTGATAGTTATTAAAGTACTTATTAAACATTAAATATAATCCCATCACCTTACCATGACATAAGCTTTCAAAGCTTTGCCGTACAAGCATTTCAATCATTTAACTTCAGACTGCAAGATGGCTGTGCAATGGCTAAAGCTTTGTCAAAGAATGGCATGTGTATATCAAGTCTGTATGTGGACTATCAAACATATGTCAGTCATAGACTATCAAGTCTCACTCAGATTGTGATATACAAGAATCAGCAGCATACTGTACCGGTTGTCATGAAGATGCTAGATGAGAAGGCCTATCACCCAATGAGTAATGTTGATGTAATTGGAGCAGTCAGTACATATACATGTTGAAGGGGATCATGTTAAGGTGCCCACAGTTATGTATGAGTGCAATGTAGAGTACAATGGTAACACAATTGGTGGAGCACTCATTAACTTTACAGACAGAACAAAAAGGGCCACTACAGCTGTAAAATTTGAATACAATACTAATCAGTGGAGTTGTAAAAAGACAAACTTGTATGTGTGCAAAATAATACATACTGAATTTTGTTCATACAAATTAATTCACAATCAATGCCAATTATATACTGGAAATCATACTGAAATGAAAATGTTTTTGTCTCAAGCACTGGTATGCCCTATAATCTGAGTGACAGCACAGGTTGGGAACTTAGATACCAATCCTAAACCATCCTTTCATTTGGTCTAACAACATGTCAATTTTTTGGCACTTACATATACTTGCATACAAGTACATCATCACCAGTAGGACGGGAAATCCCAACAAAAGGTACAAAACTGGTGTGTGAGCAAATTGGAGTGAGATGTCTAAAGGATAAAACTATCTAAGTCGATATTAACAGTCTTCACACATTCAAAATCTATGATATGTCTCCACAAAAATCTCTATTGTGTCATGACATAGGCCTGGGTTAACTAATCCAGTGAGATATGCCAATAGCACACATTTTCATATGTGCATTTACATCTGACACTAGGACACAGCATGACAGTCAAGGGACACATCTGTGAGTCCTCCACATATAAAAAACTGGTCTTTGTGAATGTTGTGATGTCCTCTTGTGCCATACGAGGTGATGTAGGCTGATGCCAACCTTACAGTAAGAAAGAAATATACACCAAAGACAACCATGTGTGAGTGTGGATAGTAAAAGGTGAACACTTTCGTCAATACCTTTAGCACATGTGCTACAAAGTCCTTGAAAAGTGTTAACTGTGTGGGGAGTGTAAAATATAACACATATCCACACATGGTTGGAATAGCATTTTGATTATTAGCAACACTTGTCAAACAGATAATTGTCAGCTACATGCATACCAGTGCATGATAGATACACTGGTGCACAAAGTTTGCCAACCCTTTGGGGCATATTTATTAAGTGTTGGGGTTGCTCCACACAAGAGACACAAGGGTGATGCAAACACTAAATGAGGTTTGTCAAGCCATGCAAGGCCACGTTTTGTGGCCCTGTGTGTCTTGAGAAATTGAGAGTAACACAAGGCTGCACAAAATGCTGCCTTGTGTTATTCTGCAGCAGGGAGGCATGCCATGGGTGGAGTGTGGCTGTTGCAAAAACAACAAGGTACTGGATGGAATGCTTGAATTAATCTCGGCCACTGCCAATCGCTCGGGTCGCATCCCAATCCATCAATTTTTGCCCACAATGCCATGCCAGTTTGGACCCAGCCATATGCACCCAGATGTGGGTTCCGTGCTCGCTAAACCATCGGATTCAAGATAGTCTGGCTGGTTAGGGGTGATACCCCAAGATAGGTCCCAGGATGCTTGTTTCTGGTCCAGGGAGGACATGCCCTAGCAGTTCGGGCTGAACTGTTCCCCTGGGGTGCAGGGTCAAGACTGATTTGCACATAGCTGGGTCCAAACTGGAATGGCATGGCAAGCAAAAAAACTATGGATTTAACCCAGATCTATGACTGGGGTGAATGTTTGATTTGTTCAGCGTTCCATCCATCATCTGTTCTTTTTGTATTTGTTGCACTAAGTGGGAATGTTGTGCTGAGACATGGGTCCTGTGTCATGAAACCGGTCCCAAGATTCTTGTTTCTGGTCTAGGAAAGACCTGACTTGGCTGTTTCGGTTAAGCTGTTCCCATGGGGAGCACTATCAAGCCTGATTTGCATATGGCTGGGTCCAAACTAGCATGGCATGGCGAGCAAATAAATGATGGATTTAACCCAGATCTGCGACTGGGGATGAATGTTTGATTTGTTCAGCATTTCATCGATCATCTATTCTTTTTGCATGGAGTGTGGCTGTTCCCATGCATACACCCATGGATTAGACACATGCCCAGACTTACCTACATTGGTAGACCATGGCATGCTTACAAAGTCTAAAATGCTTCAGAGGATTGTGTATGTGCTGGATGGTGTTCTGCATAAAAACCAACAAACCTGCCTGCAACGCAAACACCCTTGCAACATGATGTAAGGGTGCCTGCGTTGGCGCTAGGCAGTAAAAAGTGTGCCAGCTCTAGGAAAGGACAGGAATGCTACATAGTGGATAAATATGGTGCATTCCTGCCCTTTCCCTTTCACACGGCGCAGGGCAGCAAGGTAGTTTGCAGTATTGTTTTGTGTACATTCTATATAAATATGGCTCTTTGTGTGCATTACTGTGCTGGGCTACTTGGGCATTTGAAATATATAGCTCTTCACATATATGTAGTAATTATTTACCTTACTTCTTAACTTTATTGCCGAAAACCACTGTTAGACCTGTAGGCCCTTTGGGTGGTCCCTCCTATTATTTATTTATTTTGTCCCTTTTTGCCTCCTAGTACTTTTCATTTTTTTTTATGTCCACTGAAAATTTTTGGTGTTGTCATGGGGGGCTCGGTGCTGCTTGGTCCCTATGGTTTTCTGAGGCCCTGGTCCCCTTTATGGAAGTGCCTTTGTGACTGAATACATAAGACACACAAAATGGTGGCTTGTAACTGCCACATCATTTACCTCAGAAGACTGACCCATAGAACTACATAGGGAAGTTCTAGAATCTTCTAGCCAGTTCTGGTAGCCAGAGCCCAGCCTATAAAAGGGCCAGAACCTGGGCACTCACAACTCAAGTGGAACCCACTTGACCTTATGCGCACTGTTGCTTTCCCTGCTGGGAGGCTAAATATAAAACCGGTTGACATAAATGTAATCATTCATTTTACCAACGGCAACTTAACACCATTACTTAAAGCATTGATTTATTCATCATTACTTTACTTTGTTTCCTTTTTAAAGTTAAGGTTCAAGTTTCAACCAATTACATATTCATTGATTTACATTTTCACAAATTATTCACATGTACAGTTACTATTCATTCAATGCCCTATGCATTTCGAGCCTCTTGGCTCTTCATCGGGGGCTGAATCTGCAAATAAACAAACAAAATACATACTATTCATTGTGTTCCTTCAGCGTATACAAAAATGCAGTTCATGCCTATTTACACATTGTGACTTGGTACTGTGTGAAAATGATCACATGCTGTTCAACTGTGACTTCAATAATATCGGATGTAATAAAAAGGGGTTTTAAGAAACGTGGTGGGAGTGCTGTGTTTTAAACATGCAAAAAGTGTGGAGAATTCTACATGCGCTAATTATTACCCCTTGAGTAACTTTCTCCGGTCATGCGATTAATCAAATGCCGCTGGGGACGCTGAAATTAAAGTATCACCCAAAACTTTCTAGGGCTCCGTGAGTACTGACCTTCACAACGCTAACTATATTATCTCGCGTTTCCATTAACTTGTGCCGTTTCCTGTCCAACCTGAAACCACAAGAAGATTCAACTGTGTTACAGCTGAATCCCGTCAAAGCTATTTGTTCGTTTAAAGTCCAAGAGACCCAACAAAACACACTAAAGACCAATCCTACCTTCTCAATACACTTGTATTCGTGGCGGAAGGAGCTTCGAAATGCTACTGTTGTTTAAACACCATGCTGTGAAAAAATACACAGAATACGATCACCAACCTCGCTCTTAGTTGAACGGGGGACCAAGCTGGGCAGCCATTTTAGAATGACCTGAGAGCTGAGGTAGAATCTGGTGAGGAGCAAAGCGATAGTGAGGGGAGGGAAGCGCCCTGATAGGAGGTAGATCGACCTTTGGGCCGACTGCTCTACTGGCTGACGTGCCCCCTCAACCTATTGACTAAGCCTGTCATCATTCCCCCATTCTAGCTCTCCGAAACCCGTTAGTGTCCTGGGAGAACTGTACCAAAATTGCTGGTGATGCTCTGTAAGCCGCTAGCCCAGGAGCGCAACAGGGAAACAGCTGACTGTGGAAGAGACTGTCCGGTTCCCCCCATCTTCCTCTGTGACCCAACCTGAGCCGACACCAGAGGTAGTGTGTAGAGGGATTTAGAACTTCACCGCTGCTGTCCCCAAGACCCCTGGTGGCCAGAAGTTATTACAAAGGTCCTTACCTGGCTACAGCCGTGGACTGACGTCCTTACTGCTAGGCCCTTGATTCTGGATTACGGGCCCCCGCGTTGAGGAGAATCCGCGGGGAGGGCCCGATCTTGATCGGCAGAGTAGCAGGACAAATGGAGGCTGAAACGCAGAAGCTGGGGAAGGCTGACGAGTGAGCGGTGGAGGAAGGGGCGGGAATCCGAAGAGGCCGGCCCACGCTAGTACCCTCCCTCTGTGACGCCTGAGGGGAGAGCACGACGCGGAGCCGGGAAACGCGCCGGAGAAGTGACTAGAGGAGTTCTGGCCCTGTCAGCTGCTTAGGACCTGCAGCGTGGGGGCCGGGAACGTCATCGAACTGCTGCAGCACGATCCGGAGAGGTAGTGTGGCTAGGGGAGCCGACCGGGACAAAATTGCCACACACCCGGTAAGGCCTGGAAGCAAAGTGTGGGCCCCAGAGGTTGTGAGGGCCTCGCAGTGGCCTGAGAGAGCCATAGTGGGAGGGGAGGAATAGGTTTCCCGGGCCTGCCTGTATTAAGCCAAAGATTTGACGGAAACCCGTGGCCATGAAATAACATTCGGATTTGGGACAAATACAACCTGCTATTCTACGCCACAAACTTTACCTCCTCAATGTAGGACACCATGTTCTGAGTACTTCCCTGCTTATTTAGTGTCACCTGTGGGGGATTGAACACTGATAGAGGCGCAGGTACTGCTGTTGTGAGCCGAGGTAGCAGGGCCAAGTCCAATATAAGAAAACACATTGACTGAGGGGGAGTGTTCCTAGTATTAAGAGATATAGGATCCAGGGAAGTCATTGAGACAAACTGTCAAGTCATGGGGAAAAGAATGTTAAACCAGCATAATTGTCTGTATTGAGGTACATCGCTGGTTGTTTGAAGATACAAGTGGGCTAGTGCTTAAGTTGATGCTAAACACCTGTAATTTCTCCACTGTAATAACGTCAAGGCCTTAAAGGTACTGCACACCCCTGCCTAACTGAAAATTAGCTCTACTTGTGTAATGAAATTTAACTAGAACTGTGATATGTATAGATCGCTCAAATAAGGGAGCGACTACAGAGATCCCTTCTGTGGGGAAGGAAAGGGTGATTAATGCTATGAGAAGAGGTGTAGAGGCTAGTAATTGACTGCAGAACTATTTTATGTACTGAATCTAAACACTGCTTTTGATAAAGAAAAAGAAAGAAGAATTTTATAAAGCAGACCGTATTTTTCTACAAAGGTGTGGTGTCCTTTATTTTCAGTGGGGTAGCGCTGGGTTACTGTGAGTGGGTATTGTAAGCACAACACATTTGTGGGAAGTTAAGGGAGTTTAGCTGTCCCTGCTCTGTGCCAGGCTACCCTATGTAGACTGGTAATTCCAGGTCTAACATCCACCATCACATATTTCAGCTTTTTACATGAGTAGGTTAATAGGACACCATTAACAAATGATGTGTGTGGTACTTTGCTTTTGTCTATATAGGCCACTGTGTGGCCATATACATTGCACTATATGGGCCACTGTGTGGCCCTTTGTGTTGTGCCATGTGGGCCACGGGTAGTAAACATATGCATTGGTTGGCCCTTTGTGTTGCATGATATAGACCATGGCATGGCCCTTTGTGTTGCGCTACATAGACCCCACATAGTAAACATATGAATTATGTGACCCTTTGCCTTGCTCTTTATGGGCTACTGCGTGGCCATTTGCGTTTCACTATATATGCCACTGCATAGAAACATAGGTATAGCGTGGGCCCTTGCGTTGTTAGGGAGAGAATAGTTAATCGGACATTGCCCATTTGTGTCAAAATGCATCAGAAAAATCGACGCAAAAAACAGCAACCTGCTTGTCACACCTGGGAAATTATGCTGTGGGTGTGACGGCATACCATTAGTGGAAATGTTTCTTTCACTATCGGTTTGTAGCTGGTGGTTGATGCATGTGTTGAGAGGAGAATAGAGAGAATGTTGGAGTGATTTTGCTGTGTATCTTGTTGAGTCTGTAATCTAGTGTGTTTTTAACATAGTATTTGTATTTTTTTTCCTCGTAAGTGTTGTCTTTTATACATCTTTGTGTCTGAGTATTGTTAGGTGCCTGTCTTTTTAAGGGTGTATATTTGCTATAGGTAGAAGTCTAAGGGGTCTGTTATTAGGTAGCTTTTTTTAGGAAAGGGCTTGTGCCATATAGGACCATGTCTGGGATGGGGAGAGGCCTCAATTATAATGAATGGGATTGAGGTGCCATTAACTGGCTGATAGTGCACTACCTCCCAGGTATGCTTGGTGCTGGTGGGAGGCTGAGTAAAGGCTACCCTACTAAGGAGCACAAAACCAGATGGAAGTGTGTGCAGAAGCAGATTTTAAAGTTGTAAGAGGAAGACCTTCCACCACCTGAAGCATCGATGGGCTGTTTCCCGTGAGGCTGATTGCTGACCTACTGGGGTTGTAGATTTCAGGCCCTGTAAGTATGTATACATTTACTATCCGCTTGTAGTCGTTTTAGGTAATTTTGTTTTTCAATATTTCTTTTGCTAAATATAGTGGTAATGTGTGGACGCCTTGTGACACACAAATAAGGCAAGACTGAGTGACAGTAAGGCTAAAATGTCAATATATATCATTAGCCAGACTGCACAAGGTGTGTTTGTGTGGCAAAGCTAATATATATATGAAATATATTTCACTGTGTGGTCTTGCATGGCACTGGTGCATGACACAATGTACCTAAATCTGCTACACAATGTACATCCAAAATAAAGTGAATGTTCATGTGTATATAACATATGGGTGCATAAGGAGCAAATATTGGGCATAATGCTTGCATGGTTTTGCCTCACCATTGCACAATGAAAGGGGATGCAATGGTGACGCAAACCCTAAATAAGATTTGGCAAGGCCACGTTGCATGGCCCTGTGTGGATTGATATCCCTAGAGTAAATCGAGTGAGCTCCAAAGGCTGCCTTGTGTTACTCTGCAGCAGGAATGTGTGCCATGGGTAGAGCTTGGATGTTACCACCCATCTACCCTTGGATTCAGACACATTTCCATATTTACATTCACTGTTAGACCCGAGAATGCATCCAATTTGTATGCCTCCCCAACAGTGGAGCAACAAGCTTTATTGCTCTTCATTGGTTCCTCTTCCAAAGTGTGTAGCATTCTGCATCCCATATAGAAAGAACATAATACCTCTGAGGATAACGTTTTGTGTGGGAAGGTACCCCATTCCTGCACAAAAAGCTGTCATGCCTATAACACAGTCAACCTTGCACCGTGGTGAATGGGTGCCTGTGTACTAGGCAGCAGTTTGTACAACAGCACACACACAGAGCAGGAATTTGCCCTATAATGTTGCACATTTCTGCCCTTTCACTTCATGCAGCTCTGCTCTGCAAGGTGACCAGCTGTGTTCCGTGTGTGAAAACTATAAAATATGTGTCTAAGGCTGTCAAAATGTGCCATTAAACTGGAATATCCAAGTGCTTAATATAGAAGTTGAACTGTGTGTCTGTGCTCTAATTCTAATGCTATTTGACTGTACTTGAATTTCAGATGGATGGGTACCTTTTTCAAGAGGGTAAATTGAATGCTTCAAGGATCCCAATGCAGAAAGTAAGTGTTGCGACAACATGGTTCTAGCTCTGTAACAAATAGGTGTGTGATTCATAATAATATTAACAGTGTAATATGTACAGAAAATATATTCATCACCTTGAATCATATCATCCTGAATAAGAAAGCAAATACAACAGAACCTGTTGAGGCATATTTTGTAATATACAAGGAGCCTGTTAATGTGAAGAAAGTGTCAATATAGGTGTTGGTAGGTATTTTGATTTACACCACTTGAATATGGCTGTGGTATAAATCAAACAAAATCTGTGCATCATACCAAACAACACTTTGCATTGACATTACACACAGTGTTACCAGGTTAGCTATCACATTGGAAGCATTGCTCAACAGATTGATGAAGGACATGTGGCAGTAGCATTGCAACTTTAGATGTATCTTCATTACAACGTAACAAAACAATTAACATCTCATCATGTGGTGGTGCAGCGGTGAGTCATTTTACTGTCATCAAGCTATTCCCTCACTATTACCACTTACATGTGGTAGAGGTATTGATATCCTGTCTGAGCCTCCATCAGAGGTGTCCATTACAGACCTAGGTAGAAAGAAGGGCCAGTGGCCCCATAAGTCCTATGCACTGGAGGGCGTTCAGCTGTAGGGCAGCTAATGATTTGAAACATAAATTGCTATGAAACAGAAGATCTCACTCAGTCTTACACTCATTGTGAGGGTATATGTCCTCATGGCAGGGAACTTCTACTGAGGCCTAGCGGATGTCCCATGGATGGCAGTCTGCATATCTCAGATGATATGTATTTGTTAGAGCACAGAGTGCCCATATCATTTATGAGGAAGCGATGCAGCTCCAGTAGGCCTCACAGCATGGATACAAATGCATTGAACTAAGCTTGGCAGCAGGACATAAAAGCACACTAATTGGCATTATGTGCCAAGTCAATACCAGCTTCATTGACATTTTCTTAACCATGATGCATATTTCTCAATCTTTCACGCAGCGCAGCAAGCCACCTTGCTGCGCTTTGCTGCATGAAAGGGAAAGGAATGCACAGTATTTGCCATGATACAGCGCATTCTTAACCTTTACTAGCGCTGGTACTCTTTTGACTGCCTAGCACCAATATTGGCACCCTTGCGTCATGCTGCAAGGGCACCTTTGTTGTAGGCAGAACTGTTTTTATTCAGGAGACAGTGCTAAATTTGTAAATAGTGCCACCGTGTGGCAGAGTGTCATAAGGGCCAGTGTTGGCAATTAAGTGCCGGTGCCTAGCACCCGAAACCACCCGCATTTTAAGCACAAGAAAGGGATACCTTCCTGTACAAAACCAATGCTCAGAGGCATTTTCTGTGGTTTTTGTGTGCTGCTGAATGCAGCACAGATAAAAAGAGGTAAACATGAGGAGAATTAAAGAAATTCTCCTTGCTACGCCTCACCAGGGGAGATGTAGTAGCATTTGAATGCATTTCCAGGTATACCACTAATACAAAATCTGGGAAAGCGTCATAATCCATGGGTGGATACAATGGGTACACTCATGCTCTACCTATGGAATACTTCCCCGCCACAGCATAAGGCAAGGCAGCTTTGTACTGCCTTGCATTATGCTAGGTTTATCAGCTCATGTGTGCCTCAATAAATCTCACTAAGATTTTGTCTTGACCTTTCCCTCCCTTGCGTGGTGCAAGGGCAACGCAAAACCTTGATATATCAGCCTCGTGGTGTTAATTTTTAGAATCAGACATCTGTATGAGTAGAGATCAATGGTATGAGTTATATGTGTGGTTGTGACAATGTGAATAATGAGATCTGGGTCAACCTACACTGACCTTCACCTTGTAGGATTGACATGTTATAATAGGAAATTACATTGTAATAAAGGCATATTGAACATGTATCTACACAAAGAATATGTGTACATATGGAATGCCCCTTTTCCTTAGTAACAATGTAAGGGAATTATGTAAATAAGAGTTGTTATGTTATGTTATGTTATGTTATGTTATATGGGTATTTATTACGCGCACGACTACTCTTGAGTATCCTGACGCGGATCATAACCACAGAGAAGTCCCAGAAGAAGCACAGCATTATATTAGTAAGCTTGATTAAAAAGGTGAGTTTTTAGCAGCTTTTTGAAACAGCTGAGGTCTCTGGTGTCCCTGAGAGTGAATGGAAGGGCATTCCAGAGGGTAGCCGTTTTAACCGAAAATGTTAGACCGCCCAGTCTGGAGCGCTTGAAGCACGGTGTTACCAGCCTCCGTTGAGAAGCCGACCTGAGATGTCGACTGGGCACGTAAAAAGTCACTCTTTTCTTGAGATACGCCGGGCCTGTATCATGAAGGGCTCGATGAGTAAGAACCAGAGCCTTGAATTGCACTCTTTGGGCCACCGGCAGCCAGTGGAGTGTGGCCAGTTGTGATCTTATGCTGATGCGTCTAGGGATGCCCAGCAGAAGTCTCGCCGCCGCATTTTGGATGAGCTGCAGCTTGTTTAACAGAAAGGAGGGGGAGCCCAGGTAGAGAGCATTGGCGTAGTCTAGGCGGGACAGTATCAGGACTCTAGCAACCGTTTCTTTGGCCGGCTGGGGCAAGAGAGGGAAAAATCTGCCTAGGGATTTAAGAGTCCCAAAGCAGGCACCCGTCAGTCTTTTAATCTGCTCTGCGAATCGCAGGCCTTCATTAAACCAAATGCCCAGATTCTTGGCAGGGCCCCCCTCAGAGAGAGGACGGGGGAAATCGGGAGGCCAAACCAATTCAATAAATTGGTTTGGAAAATGACCATATAGTATAATTTCCGATTTTCCCTCGTTGCATTTTAGCCTGACCTGTGCCAACCAAGTAAATACGGCCGCCAGGCACCTTTGAGCTGCGGCCGTTTCTAATTGTGATTTACCCCAAGTGAACAAAAGCTGGGTGTCATCGGCGTAAGCCATAATTTTTGCACCCAGCTTCTCGGCCAGGTTGATCAGAGGGGTCATATAGATGTTAAAAAGAAGTGGGCTCAATGTTGAGCCCTGTGGGACCCCGTCTGAACTAACCTGGCCGAGGAGGAATGAGGGGGCATCCAAACTTGCTGGTACCATGAGTCCAAAAAGGACTCCAGCCAGGACCATGCAGCCCCGGTAAGGCCGATGTCCTTGAGGCGAGCCAAAAGGAGTTGATGGGGTACCGTATCAAAGGCGGCAGAGAGGTCCAATAAAATTAGTGCCGCTCTGCCGCCCCCGTCCGTACAGTCCCTGATGGCTTCCACCACTTCGACCAAGGCTGTCTCTGTACTGAAAGAGGCCCTAAAGCCCGACTGGGCTGGGTGAAGCGCCCCAGACTCTTCAAAAAAGGAGTTAAGCTGACGAAAGATCACATTTTCGCAAACTTTAGCCAATGCCGGGAGCAGAGAAATGGGGCGGTAGTTTGCTGCAACAAGAGGGTCTGCTGAAGGCTTTTTTAAAAGGGGTAGAAGTTTTGCTTGCTTCCACTGTCTAGGTACCGTTGCCGATTGCATTGACCAGTTCACCATGGCTGTAACTTCTGTCACTACACAGTCCGCTATTCCCGACAAAACTCTTGCCGGGCAAGGGTCCGCGGGGGAGCCTGATTTAAGAGCTTTCAGCAAAGCAAGAATGTCTGTTTGATCAGCCATAGTAAATTTGGCCAGGCAATTGCTCGGGAGAGTACCTGGCGTCTCTACTAGCGGAAGAGTGGCAGCGGCACTTAAGGCAAATCCCTTTTCAATTAGCTTGATTTTGCTAATGAAAAAGGATGAGATCTCCTCACACCAACCTGCGGAAACCAGAATCTTTTTTTTTCCGCTAGAGGTGACAGAAAGCTTTGGACTATAGAGAAGATCTCCTTGTCGTTATTCTCTGCCTTTAGAATTCTAGTTGCAAAGTAAGCACCTTTTGCCTTCTTAATTGCAGCATAGTATTCTCTTTGGACTAGGCGGAGGTCGGCTTTGGCTTGAGGAGAGTAGGCAACCCTCCAGTGCCGCTCAGATTTTTTACATGCTCTTTTTAGCTCTCCAAGCGCTGGCGTATACCAGGGTTGAGAGGGCAAACCGCGTCGGTGGTTTTGCGGGGCCGGTTTAATTTAATTTAATTTAATTGTGGGTTTATATTGTGGGGCCGGTTTGGAGGTAGCCTTAACTCCTCGGCTGATCCAGGCATTGAAGAGGTCAACTTGGCCCTCTAAATCACTGGCAAGAGCCATCTGGGAGTGCGTAAGGCTTTCAACCAACCCAGGGATATTATTTTCCGTACCTGGGGGCCTGCTGGGGGGGAAGAGTGGCGAGATGATAATGCCACTGCCCAGGAGAAGTGGATTACCGCATGGTCGGACCAGGTAATCGGCTGGGGATCTTTAAGGGCCAGTGCAAAGTTGGAGCATATCAGGTCCAACACATGCCCACGGGAGTGCGTTGGTTTAGCGACCCACTGTGTTAGGTGTGTTATGCCTAGGAGGTCTTGAAAAGCCAGCACATCTGGAGAGCCAGGTGAGTCCCAATGAATGTTAAAATCACCAAGAAGGAGAAATTTTGGAAAGCGTAAGACGCGTTCCGCTAGTACTTCTCCTAAAGAGCTTAAAAAGGAACCAATCGGCCCCGGCGGTCTATAGATCAATGTACCTCCTAAGGTAAAGTGAGGGGAGAGAATGAAGGAGAAGTCGAATGCTTCTCCCTCCGAAACGCTCAAAGATTTATCGCAGGAGAATACCCATGATTCTCTGAATACAACAGCAGTGCCTCCCCCTCTTCCTAAGTTACAATCGGCCCTGGCCAGGCGGTAGCCACGTGGGACAGCCAGTTCCACCACCGGGGCACAGGAGTCGTTTAGCCACGTTTCAGTAATGAATAAAAGATCCAGATTATTGTCGCCGATAAGCTCATAAATGTTTTCGGCGTGTTTTACCATGGAACGGGCATTGATGAGGGCTGCCTTAATAAGGGGGTCATTCTGGATTTTGGGCGTCGAATGTGTTAGGAGGGGAGGGAGGTGGAAGTTGCACTCCTTACATTCCCACCCCCTTTCGGGATACGGAGGATTCCTTTGCTGACCTACATGCGAGCCTTGGTTGAAAGAGAGCAGGAGTTCTCGACTGTAGGTGAGTGGGCTCACGCTAGTTGGAGCTAAAGGGGCAGCCGGACCGGCCCTGGGCTCGGTCCAGGCGCGGACGGGCGCAGACGGGCTTACCTTAGGCGCACCTTCGGCGCGCCATCGTCGCGCCCGCTGCGCCCGACCGCTGCGCCCTCGCCAACACATAGTGATAAGTAGGGGGGTAGCGGGAGTCGCGGGCTCCTGTCTCCTGGTATGTCCCTGATTGGTCCGCCTACCTCCCAATGAGCTCTCCACTCAATCGGCACACAGCCCTGGTGGAACGAAGCTCGGGATTGGGCGACCAAGGAGCTAGTGCATCAGAGGAGCAGCCTGACTCGCTGTGGTCCTCATAGATGTGTCAAATAAGCCAAGCGTGTGACAAGATAGACAATACCAATTTTAAAATACGGAGGAGCAGCCTAACTCGCTGGCGTCCTCAGTGCGAAGGATAGAATGTGCAAAATACGCAATTTTTAACTGATTAAAATACTCGTCACCATACAGACATAAACATCAAGATTTCTAAAAAGCACTGTAACAAATGCTAGCGCTAGCGCGGTGGCAGCAGCGACTTCAGAGTGGTAGGCTGCGCGCTCACCAGTGCCGGCTTGAAATAGCGGGAGGCGCGGGCTCCTGTCTCCGCTCTCCGGCTTGCTGGTATGTCCCCGATTGTCCATATAAACTTTGAATAATATAATGCTCATTTTTTTCTCTAGCTCACTTATCCTCAGATGTGGCCAAGACAGTTGCCCTGTGAAGGCGGTATGGTCGAATTAAGAAAATATCACATGATTTCCGCAAAATGGGGAGGATCTACGAGTGTGAAAAGGCAGCAGGGCAATGGGCTGTCTCTACATGGTTCCAGCCAAAGTCCACTACACCAGCAGCGATCAGCCCTTAACTGAGCACTCAGACACAGACTGGCACACACACCACTGCAAGAGCATCAAGCAATTACCACAAAAAAGGACATTCACTCTACCACCTTATCCAGAGACTCGTGAAAATTATGGCAAGGATGGACAAGCGACTGCCCAAAATGTCCAAATTGCAAGACCAGAACACGAAGATTTTGCTAAAATGCAAGGAAGGATAAACATTTCGACACAAAGCTGACCCTGAACTCTCCCTTAAACCATCCTTTCCCCTGTATTATTACCATTTATATTTGTGTTTTAGGTGTTTTACTACTTAGTTACGGTATAGTGTAGGTTTAGAGATAGTGTAGGTTAGAAATAGTTTAGTAAGATATTTTTAGGTATATTTTTGTGTAATACTTTTAGAATGGTTAAGGATTTTAGTGGGTGGGTGGGTGAATGTTTTGTGTTTATGAAATAAAAATATATATATTATAATTCTTTAAAAAAACTAAATATATTTATATATGTGTATAGGCTTATATGTGTAGGTAATATATGTTTGCATTGCATTGACGTATGTGTATTAAGGTGGGTGGGGATTAAATGTTTATCTTGTCATGTGTTAATAGTTGTTAAGATAGGTTAAGTTCTAGAAAAGGAAAGATAGAATAGTTCTAGTAATCGGTAATGTAGGTTAGGTAGTGTTTTTATATTATTTATACATATATATTGTAGAGTAGTTCCTATATTCCCAATAGGCTCTGCGCATTGGAATAATATAATCAGCAGTGTAGACGTAGGACTGAGGTCGACTAGGTCTCTACTGACTATATTAGACTTAATTAGTTTTGCCAGCTAGCTCAGAGGTCACTAGAATCTTTCTCGAATGTTCAAGAAAGAGTTAACTCTCCTGATTTAGACAAGAAGGGATTAGTTTCTGACTACCGAATAAACATGACAACTTTGCTCCCTCAGAATAAAGAGTGTATCTCTAGAGTCGTGTGAAAACAATAGACGGTTATTTCACTCAGTCAATCGTGCATACTTAGTTTCACCAGAGTGCAGAGAAATAGAGAGAAGGGCGTTTTAAATAAAAGGTGTTATTTATTGAGCAGTCTTCTTTCTCATGCAAGAGAAATGAATTGCCACAATTGCAATACTTATCATAAAGTAAAGTGCTAACAGTAAAAGGAGTATTATGAAATAATACTGTAAAAGCATTGATATGGTTTCTTAGCCATATGATACTTTAAAATGGATAAAATATATACATACATAAAAACATTGACTAACGTACTCAACTGGTGCTTCTAAGATACGCCTACCCCGGTGTACCTGACCTAAGCCTAATACGTGGGAAGGAGTAAGTAAGTTGCAGTTTAAGTTAAGTTGGTTTTTGCCAAGAATCTGAATCAAGAATTCTCGTAAGGGTTTGGTCAGCTCCGTACCTTGGTAATAGAATGTAGGAGGTCTCTCTCAGGACTCGATCTCCCAGCAACCTGCAAGGGTGACTGGAAACACCGGAGCTGGATTTTCTCTGCTGGAGAAAAAGACAGCGTCTTTCTCAGTGCGTCAAAAGGGGAGGGGCAGCGTCCTTCGGCTCTCGCATCAGCTGGGCTTCTGGACAAGTAGATAGCCGCTCTGCTCCAAACCACCGTGTGTTTGTTTAAGGCAACGTTGGTATATTTATACCTGAAAGGTGCCGGGTTTGACGTAAGGTTGGACATAAGACGTCACTAAGAACTAACAGTTCTTTCTGGACTCTAGGAGTTCTTGTGCAAATCAAAACAAGAGCAGGGGGACTTCCCGGGCTGCTGGAGGCTTGGTTTGTTTAAAGAACGCGTTGTACTTTCTAGGAGTCTAGGGGAGTTGCCTTGCCGTATTTGGACTGCATGGGCTATTACTAAATATGGATATGATTCTTATGCCTTTAAAAGGATATTATTTATTATAACCATATAAGGACATAATTTGGGAATATCGAATTAGGGTCCTAGATAGAAACACAACACCCACTCCACGTACTAATGTCCATCATTACTAAAACTAAGCAATATTAAACATATAACGATGCATGTGTTTTTACCAACCCACCCCAAAATACATAATTCGCATTTGAAATGGTATATGGCAAATACACGAAAATGAGTATTGGTACTGTACGCTTTTCAAGCAGTGTTATCATTCAGTTAAATGCATATATATATCAGCTGAATGAATTGCGAAAATTACACATAAAATGACTCTGTATACAGAAAAGAAGGTCGAGACCATTTCATCACATATTTATACAAATGCTGTACATGTGCTAGAGGCTGAGGTAAAATATTGTCTCTAGAGTTCCTAAAATAGAAGCTCTGTTCTCTAAGAATAGTTCTACTTTAAGCAGAGTACCATGTGCCAGAAAAAAGGGTACATATTTTGGAAGTGAATACAATTATTTCGCTTTCAGGGGAAAAAAAAGTTCCAAATGTTTTCAGCAGCATTTGTTATTCAAAACTGAAGGCCGAATTCAGAGTTCAGGGAACGCTGTGTGCTCATTGCTTTTAAAAGTTATTCTTGTTGTTCAGGGGAGAACATCATATCAGACCGGCTTGCAAAACATTGGTCTACAACATCAGGTGAAAGTTCGACCAAATTCGAAAATGCTGAAATTGTGCATATGTGAGAATGATTGCTATCATCGATGTCAGGATCAGCAATGCTCACAGAAGGTTGTACCTGTGTGGTGCTGCTTTCATCTCGTACTCCACCGCCACCTACTCGTAGTGGTGAAGTCTCAACGAATGCCGTCATCAGAATAGGTAGCCGCTGGGGACAACACGATGCATGAGTCGTTACCGGACCTAGCAAGGTATCTATATCCATTGGTACTGCTGATGGTAGTGTAAGACAGACGTCCAACACGCATTCTTCTCCGCATAGCATATATCGAAGAACAGGTAAGATGCAATCTTGCCAGATTGGTCTGAATGAAAGAAACCAGGTTGTACTTAGATCTCTTAGGCGGGCAAATCCGAGGACTTTAGTGATGCGGTCCCGGTAGCGTATAGCTAGGATCGTTTCTCCCATTGTTGCTGGAGCTTTGTCTGTTGCTTGGCTTGCCATATCGAAGCAGAAGGATCAAAAATAAAATTCCTGGTACGAGTCCCAAAATAAGAGGCAGGCCGCCAAATAATGAATGGACAAAATTCGGGAAAATGCCCAGAACAGTTTCAAAGGGTGCTAACAGTGCCGAAAAACTGTCTTAAATACATGTGCGATGCCACTGGTATCAGACATGTTTAAGAATTTGTTGATAATAGGGAATGTATCTCTGCCGCTGTCCTTGCAACTTGCAGTTCATACGTCTCTTTGGACGAGGTTAAAGGCACAGTTGTCTGTAAAAGAATTGACTTCATTCTGCTTAAAGTATCAATTTGAACAGAAGAGATATTCAAAGAAGGCCATAACGCAGCCTCCATGTCTGGATTGCTGTTTGGATACAATACTTGCATACAGCAAGTGACCATGGAAGTAACGCTCAAGAGATAGGCTTTTCCTGGCACCATGCCACAACAGCTGTGGTCACTTATTAGAACATAACTGCCATTGGAAAGCTGTCTGCAAAATAGCTCTATCTGTTTTGCAGGAGTGCCATACAGGTGACATGAAAGGTTACTTGAAGACCCTTCGCAGACTCCATGCAAGTTAATACCTTGACACAGAAGTGTACCACTTAGTGATTTTTTACAATTATTACCACTAAGGAATACCTCTTTTTTTCCTTCACTATAACATTTGTGTGTATAAGGTAAATTCCATGTTGACTTGATGTATCCTTTACCCAACCTTTCATACAGGCCTGCTGGTATATACTCTTGGCAAAATTTAAACTGGAAAGTTGTTATCGGAATTGTAATTGTTCCGTGTATTATCCATTCAATGACAGGTCTTTCTGACATTGTCAATGGTAATCTCTCAAGTTTTTCAATGCTCAGAATCGTATAGTCTGCTCCTTTTTGTGCCAAACTGATTTGTTTATCAGTAAGGTTAAAGATATAGAATAATGACGTTGTGTTGATTAAACGCCATGGCACGTAGCCAGAACGCAGATTTTGCAACGTCCAGCCAAGCTGTACAATAGAACGCAATTGGGACTGTCCATGTTGTAACATTACTAAGTCATGCTCTATTATATCAATAGCAGATGATACAATGCTGTCCAGTGAATATATTCTGGAGGACAGAGTCGTTAACCCATTGTCCACTACAGAAAGTGATTTTTCCAAATTAATACGATCAATTTCTCGTATCTTTTCAGCTATTTCAATTTGTGTTACTTTCTAAGCCTCGTTGTAAGCAGCGTATATACCGGCGTATATGAAACGTTTTTGATGCTGTTTACGTGGTCCCAGTATGAAATCACGCAAGTCAGCACCGTCTTTAAGTAAAGTCAAGTGTTGCTTCATTTCAGCCAGTGTGGATTTCTGTAGCCACTCAAGGCATAGTTTCCCTACACTGTATGTTGTAACTATCCCTGGATGTTGTCTCTGGGAGTATCTTGGGTCTGGCCTGTTTCGTTTTAACCCCTGTGTTTTGTTCAGGAATCTATCTTGACAGTTATTTGTGTCTGTGGGCCAGATCAACCATTTTTTCCAATCAGGATGTGTTCTGTTTTGGTATAAAATATGGGATACGTCTATCTCAACATCTGTAGTGCTATTACTATCAGGTATGGGCTTCGCAATAGACGGTTTATTTAAGTCCTTTATCTTGGCTAAACCAAGACAGGTTGTTTGCTGAATTGTGTCATTCAGGAATATTATCTGTTCTGGGATCATGCAGGCTCTAAATAATGCTTCTAGACATTGTACCTGCCAGTCTTTTGAACCCCAGATGGTTTTTGTTTCAATGTTGTTTTTCCAGAATTCCAAACCAAATGTAGACATTTTGTCATAAAATTTTTCAGAATAAATCAATTTAGTATTTGTTAACATTGTTTTCATTCCTGTCTTATTTAACATTTTAAAATTAAACGTTTCTGGATCACTGTTGTTAAACCCTGAGAAGTATTGGAATTTCTCATAAAATGTTTTCGAGCTGCCTTTTGGCGGTGTTGGACAATGTTCCCATTGGTTATAATTAAAAACATTTTAGGTTGAGCAGATTTATGCAAATAGTGATGACCAAAATGATTATAACAATATAACTCTTCATAATTTGATGAACCCTGTAAATAATCATGTTCTGTAAATTTAGCTGACATTACTAAATCTGACATCATATTATTAATGTTTTCAAAGTCCCAATCATCAGAGAAAGTACTTGGTGTCACAAAGTCACTTAAGGAAACCTTAAACTGGTGTGGATATTTCAAGAGCTCAATCGGGCCATAGATTTCATAATCCGTTTTGTCCCATGCTAACCCACCGGGTATTGGATTGGCTGTGATGTTCACTGATGACAGTTCTCTTTTCTCGATGTGAGAGGATGTGTGAGGCTTTAGGACCAAGTTGATGTTCTGACTTGCTGTGTCCATTGTACTATATTTTCCTTCAATGAATTTTCCCAAACATAGAACCATGATGAGCCAAAGCAGGAGGAAAAGTACACCTAACACATTCCAAAATTCAATCCATGGTGAAATCAGATATGTTTCTTTTAGTTGGTCAAAATGTTCAGTAACTTTGTCTTTGAAAGTTTTTGTTGCTGGCGTTTCTTCATGCTCGCTTGGATCTTCAGAAAAGTCATCGAAATTGATGAAGTAGCCAGATGCAGTTCTGTCAATTGTTGGAATTGCTTCCGGATTTTCATTTGCTTTTGGATTTTTCTTTGTTTCATTAGCATAGTCTGAGGCTACATCGTTGTAGACTGGTGTTTCTTGACGAACTGTTGCAATTTGGGTTTCAAGAGGCACAAGTTCCATGGCTTTGTTGCATAGTCCTTTTTTATTCACTGCAGGTTTATCAAATGTGATTAGTCTCTCAGTTTGAACGTCTTGGATTGTAGCAAGATTTGGTCTTCTGCTATTTCTTGGGAGTCCACTGGGCCTACTACTTATTCCACATGATTGTGGTTTTACCAGGTCGATGGATGCAACTCGGTTCTCCTTTTTACCTGCAAGTGGCGGTAGTACTACTGATCTTGTTCCGCTGACAGCTAAGACAGGTACTGCTTTTCTGTAAGAAGGCCCAAATTCCTTCTTCACCGTGATATTTTCTCTGACCAGATCCCCAATCTTTGGAATCCAGACAGGTCTTGCTGGGACAGGTGGTTTTTCTTCAGTGGCTGTTGGCTTTAACTTTATATTACTCAGACTTCTTCTTGTTTCATTTAAGTCCTGTAAAACAGCCAAACGGTCTTTGATATCAAAGGCTTTTTCTTTTACCACTGAAGTGTGACAATCTAGATCCTGAATGTGCATTCTAGTACCGAACAATAGTTCGTAGGGAGTGAGACCTTTTAGAGAATTTCTTGGCAGATTGTTAAGACTACGTTGGACACTTGTTAAATGTTTGACCCACCCATCACCTGAACCTAATACCCTCGCCGTTATAGATTGCTTTATGTCCCGTTTTTTTCTTTCCACTACAGCATTTCCCTCAGGATGGAAGGGAGAAGAGTACCGCAATGCAATGCCTATGCTGGCCATGGCCTCCTTGTAAGCATGAGAGCTAAACGCAGGACCCTGGTCAGAATGTAGCATGCCAATTGCGTATGTGCCGATAAAGACTCGCAAATCTTTTATAACAGTTCTGGCGTCAGCCGAGCGCTGGGGCCACATCCAAATGAATCTCGTGCAGGAATCCACTGCGACCATGATATATTTATAGTTGCCATCCCTTTGTAAGGGACCACAGTGGGCCAGGTAAACACATGCTAATGGTTTATCTGAGATTAGAAGGGGCGTCTGCGCTGGTCGTTTCACTGTTGATACTTTCATTCTTTGGCAAATTTCACATTCTAGAACATAGTTTCTAGTCTGTTTCCTCATGCGCGGCCACCAATATCTGTTTTAATAATGATATTGTGGCAGTAACACCAGCATGTGCAGAAGCGAGCCCTTCGTGTGCCGCTAAAATTAGTCCTAACCTGTTTTCCATGTTTGGAATTGCCCTATCCCCCACTCCAGGGATTTGAGCAAAAGGAACGGAGTTTGCATCAATTATGTATGTATTATTGAGTGGATAGCCGAGAGGTAATGCTGCATAGTCGCCTTTTAATGAGGCTTTTACCGCCAGCATGGTTTCTATGTTTCTCGCTGTGGCTCTGTTAGCCAATGAATTCCCTGCAACGTGAACGCCATCACGTTGATGACTCAGTGTATGTATCACGTGAGTCTTTCGTAGTTCTTTCTGCAAAAGAACTAGTTGTTCCCAAAGCTTTTTATGCTTTATTGTGGCTTCTGTGTCATCTTTGTAACCATTTTTGATCCATGTCTGCATGTCATTATTGTAAGACTTGACGCAGTAATGCGAATCGCACACTATTAGTGTGGGGAATTCGCGATCGGCATTTTCAAGCGCCATCTTTAAAGATCTTATTTCAGCTCGTTGAGCTGAGCAGTTTCTGAGTGATTCAGTTTTGGTGACTATGGTCTGAATTTACCAAAGCACCAGCGACCTTTAACTATCGCGCACGCTGCATTGTAGGATTTTTTATCCACATCGTAGTGTTGTGCAAATCTGTCCATGTCGATTACACATGTGTACTGTTCGAGAGGCAGAATTTCTATTGGCAGAGGATATTCTTCTTCATATTCTAGATCTTCTAGTTTTTTCATACTCGGGTCAAAATAGTACTTCACGTCTTCTGCAGCAGGAGAATTTTCCCATTGTATACATTTTGGATCTAATGCCACAGCAGTCAAATTGCGTGGACTTGTTGATGCCTCAAGGGCTGATTCTGCTGTTAAAACAGTTATCTTCCTGCCTTGGGCTTGGGCTCTTTCTTTTGCTACAGCAGTTTGAACCGCTATTAGAATTTTTTCAGTAGAACTGAATTTCATTTCAGCTTGTGTGGACAAGTGAGATTTGTAAGCTATTGGTACCGTTACTCCCTCATTAAAGGTCAGGTACATGAATCCGCATCTTCCTGGGATGACTCGGATTACAAGGTTGCGTATGTTTTCGCGAGTTTGTAATTTAGTTTTAGCTAACATGTCTGTTTGCAATGATCTTAAAATTTCTGTGTGTTTCTGAGTCCAATTTATTGGTTTGAAATCATGTTTTATTAATTCATAGAGAGGTTTAACCCTCTCTGCATAATTTAGAATGTATGTTCTTTCGAAATTCAGGAAACCTAGTATTGATTGTAAGTTCTTCAGCGTTTTTGGTGCTTGGAGTACAGCACACTTCTCTAAGAAGTTGTCTGCTAGGCTCTTGCCTTCACTTGATAATTCATATCCTAAAAACAGGACACTTAGGTGAGCAATTCGTGACTTTTTAAAGTTGAATTTGTACCCTTCAGCTGCGAACCCAAGTATTATGGTGTTCACTCTTTTCAAGTGTGTCTCCAGGTCATCATCTGTGAGATAGATGTCATCGACATAAGATAATGCCTCATCATCATATATTTGTAGTAACTCTGTTACCCTTGCTGAGAATAATCCTGGGCTATTCTTGAATCCCTGTGGGAGTCAACAGAAGTGTTTTTGTGACCCCATTATTGAGAAAGAGGTCAAATACCTGCTTTCAGGTGCAATGTTTTGACAAAAGAATCCATTAGAGATATCTAATGTTGTTTTATATTTTTGCCGCACAATGTTATTCATTAGTGCTGCACTGTGTGAGTTTTGTACTGCAAATGTTTTGCAACAGGAGTTTAAGTGTCTGTAGTCCAAAACTAGACGATATGAATCGTCTGGCTTGGAGACAGGAAACAAAGGATTGTTCATTTGTGAGGTGCATGTTTTAATCACCCCCTGGTATTCAAGTTGATCTAAGATCTCCCTGACTTGCTTTTTAGCTTCTTGCTTAACTGGGTACTGCCTTTGTGCAGTCGGTTGATTTTTTAACTGGATTTTGTGAGGAGGAGAATCCTCATCCCATCCTACATGATATTTATATAATGCAGGAGCTTGGGCCACTGCCCATTTTCTTGCAAATGTATATTTTTTATGAATTGGATTATGAATGAGAAGGCAGGCATAATCATTTCTTCATGAGGGCACTCCCTGACAAACTCTGGTGGCCAGTCTTTTTCTGCTAGAAGGATATCATAGCCCTTAGAAAGGTTATCCCAAAAGAGAACCCTTACTTTCCTAGTTTTGTCCCCCTCTATACGCAATGTAATCTCGTATAATTTATGGGGTTTGCTAACTCTGGTGTCTGCAGTTTCCACCTGAATGTATTAATTCGTGTCCACTGTCTCCAGAAGATTCATCAAGATCTTGCGAGCTTTGGTTACTTCTGCTGCGCTGTCTAGCATTGTCTGGGCCCACTCTCCGTTTTTCAGTTGTGTCCTCAGTATCCTCGGCATGTTTTGTTTTAATACTCGCCACCTTCTTTCTTGGAAATTGTAATTTTTTACTTTGATGATCAGGTTCCTTGTCTTTGGACTTGACGTGCTCTTCCTTGTGTTCTGACCGTCCTCTTCTTTACGATTTCTGTGAGGAAGTCTGAAAAGATTGAGAGGGACGTGTATCAATATCTTGATATCTATCAGGTTTTCTCAATTTATCCCTATCTCTAAGGTTGTATCTTTTCTCAGAGGGCTCCCTCTGGGGAGACTTGTTTCCTCACTCCGGAGATCATTCTCTCCGTTGAGGAGACCTCCCTCTGGACTGGGATCATTTTTCTCTGGAAGTGGATTGTTTATTACCATCCCAACTCTTTTTTAGAGTGTTTAGATTATTTTTGATAAATGTTTTTTCAGGATTTTCAGTTAGTTGGGGTTTTATTGGTTTCCCACCCAAACTATCTCTACCTAGTTCCTCATAGGATTTTTCTATGATTCTGGCAAGTTCAAATGGTTGTTCTGCTATATCTGTTTCTTTCAATTTCTGCAGATATGTTATGTTGTCCATTGCCAATTGAACTAACTCTCTATATGCTTTTGTTAATTCTTTTATTTTAACTAAAAGTTCTTCGCTTGACATTTTTTCTATGTCGGGATGTGGTGGGTAGCTGGCTAGAACCGGCCACGTGGCTCCTGGTCTACCTAGTGGCGAGCCTGGTGATGTAATTTTTTTTTTCAGAACTAGATTTTATTGACATTTCAGATATGATTGCAAGACAACCACAGCACTCCGAACACCGGAGGGGCTGTGAGCATATAATCAAGAGGCACTGCAAAGCAATCAATACTGCAAACAGGATAAGACATTAACTTTGAATTACCCGAATCCCCCCACCCCCATAAAACCACCCCCTCCCGGGTCCCACCCTAGCCCTGTTCACGATGGTTACCTGAATCTTCATAAATCAGTCTATACAATAATGGTAAAGCACTCACACCCTCACCCCGGTTCACAGGACAATTGGTCTTCAGTTGCATTCTGTCGCGGCGGCGGCTCCAGCCACAGCCCTCTGTATTCGGCCCACCTCTTCCAGATTTTATAATGCTTTCTGCGGCAACCACGGGCCTCAAACACTGGGCGTTCCAGTCCCATACAATAATCCATGCCCCGTTTCCATACCTCAATCGGGGGAGCCCTAGGGTCTTTCCAGGCACGGGCCACATCCCTCTTGGCCAATGTGAGGCCCAGGAGTAACAAGTACCTTTTATAGATGTTGCCACCCACCTGCTCCAAAACATGCAGGAGGCCTAGCTGTGATGTACGTGGGAGTTGCCAACCCAGAACCTCATCCAAAAAGTCCCATATACGCCTCCAAAATTTCTCCAGAGCCCCACAGGTCCACACGGTATGGAGGAACGTGCCCACCGCTCTGCCACATCTCAGGCAATCAGGGGAGGCAATCAATCCGGCTCGCCACAGCCTCTCTCTCGTGTAGTAAGCCCTGTGCAGGTATTTAAATTGGATAAAGCGCAGTCGTACGGCTACAGCCGCTTCCCTCGGAGCCGCAAGGGCCTCCCACCACCTCTCCTCGTCAATTTCTCCAACATCCCTCTCCCACTTGGACCGCAGGCCACCTAGGGAGGACGAGCAATGGGTAACAAGGGATTGGTAGATGCAGGATATTTTTTTTCCTGTCAAATCTCCAATAAATAGTTTAGCTTCGAGCGGGCTAAATTCCGGCAGAGAGGCTAACCCCTCCAAGGCGGGGGAGATAGCGTGGCAGAACTGCAGGTATTTAAAGAACTGGGTACGTGGCATATCATATTTGTCCCTCAGCTCCTGAAAGGATTTAAGGGTTGTGCCCCTCATGACATGCCCCAGCGCCGAGATCCCTATCGAGTCCCAGACGCGAAACCCCTGCAGAGTCGACAGGGCCGGCAGGCGGCCGTTCTGCCACAGCGGGGTCTCCCTAGTCAGCGTATTCCACCATCCCATACGACTAAGTGCTCGACGCCAAACCTGGAAGACGACCTGCGTGACCACCGGGAGCCTTTTCCTCTTCCCCGCCGAATATAGCAACGTGTGCAAAGTATCTGGGTCCATTACTGGTGATGTAATTTTGATGTTTTAGGGCGCCTTTAAACCAGAGCAGGTGCTCTTGGTAAGTTAGTGGGATTTCATCGTCCTCAAAAGGAGTGTATTCATCCGGAGGTTCCTCCATTTTGTAATAGTGGAATTCATGTGTTACAGCGTTTGCTGCTGGAAAGTTTATCCATGAATAGAATACCTCTGTCTGCCGATATTCATGGGCCTCTACCACGAATATGGCTGTACCACCTCGTGATGATACTCCATTTTCTATAAGTTTTTTAGTTATAGTTCTTACATTTACCGGAATGATTATAGTATTCGGGTCATTGTCTTGGAGACTTGTGTCATCCGCTAAGAGCTGAGCCGCTATTCTAGCTCTCTCTGTTTCATCGTCACTTTCCACCATTTCTACTGACAGAAAGTTATTTTTTGTTGCAGATCAAGTTTCAAGGAAACAAAGATTAGGTGCACAATATTTTGGAAGACTGTATCCTTCAACGTTGACTAAACCAAAAACTAATACATAGGAATCTCTTCCTACTAAGTTCCGGCAGATATTAACCTTTTACCCACTCCGGACGTCTATTGGAGTTTTTACGGGAAAAAGGGTCTGTGTGAAAAAGCACGACTGAGTTACTCTAATGTCTTGCGTTAGATTATCGCCTTACCAAACGTTGGGCGCCATGTAGTGTAGTTCCTATATTCCCAGTAGGCTCTGCGCATTGGAATAATATAATCAGCAGTGTAGACATAGGACTGAGGTCGACTAGGTCTCTACTGACTATATTAGACTTAATTAGTTTTGCCAGCTAGCTCAGAGGTCACTAGAAACTTTCTTGAATGTTCAAGAAAGAGTTAACTCTCCTGATTTAGACATGAAGGGATTAGTTTCTGACAACCGCATAAACATGACAACTTTGCTCCCTCAGAATAAAGAGTGTATCTCTAGAGTCGTGTGAAAACAATAGACGGTTATTTCACTCAGTCAATTGTGCATACTTAGTTTCACCAGAGTGCAGAGAAATAGAGAGACGGGCGTTTTACATAAAAGGTTTTATTTATTGAGCAGTCTTCTTTCTCATGCAAGAGAAATGAATTACCACAATTGCAATACTTATCATAAAGTAAAGTGCGTACAGTAAAAGGAGTATTATGAAATAATACTGGAAAAGCATTGATATGGTTTCTTAGCCATATGATACTTTAAAATGGATAAAATATATACATACATAAAAACATTGACTAACATACTCAACTGGTGCTTCTAAGATACGCCTACCCCGGTGTACCTGACCTAAGCCTAATACGTGGGAAGGAGTAAGTAAGTTGCAGTTTAAGTTAAGTTGGTTTTTGCCAAGAATCTGAATCAATAATTCTCTTAAGGGTTTAGTCAGCTCCGTACCTTGGTAATAGAATGTAGGAGGTCTTGTATCTCTCTCTCAGGACTCGATCTCCCAGCAACTCGCAAGGGTGACTGGAAACACCGGAGCTGGATTTTCTCGGCTGGAGAAAATGAAAGCATCTTTCTCAGTGCGTCAAAAGGGGAGGAGCGGCGTCCTTCGGCTCTCGCATCAGCTGGGCTTCTGGGCAAGTAGATAGCCGCTCTGCTCCAAACCACTGTGTGTTTGCTTAAGGCAACGTTGGTATATTTATACCTGAAAGGTGCCGGGTTTGACGTAAGGTTGGACATAAGACGTCACTAAGAACTAACAGTTCTTTCTGGACTCTAGGAGTTCTTGTGCAAATCAAAACAAGAGCAGGGGGATTTCCCGGGCTGCTGGAGGCTTGGTTTGTTTAAAGAACGCGTTGTACTTTCTAGGAGTCTAGGGGAGTAGCCTTGCCGTATTTGGACTGCATGGGCTATTACTAAATATGGATATGATTCTTATGCCTTTATAAGGATACTAGAAGCCCGTCCCGACGTTGTCCGGGAGCAATCAGGCTTCTGGGCCCCCGCCCGCCCCGACGTTGTCTCAGGCTCCAGGGCCCCTGCCCGCCCCGACGTTGTCCGTGGGTCCCCCAGAGCGCACCCGCCACTTTCAAGGCCCCCAATGAGCCGCACACGGGCCGCTTCACCTACCTCAGCCGCCGCTCCTCCCCGCCTGTCCGCCGCTCCTCACCGCCTGTCCGCCGCTCCTCACCACTCCTCCCCGCCTGTCCGCCGCTCCTCCCCGCTCTCATGTCCGCCGCTCCTCCTTGCGCTCCTGTACGCCGCTCCTCCCCGCGCTCCTGATGTCAGCACGCACGTCGCGGCCGGCGATACTTCCAAGGGACTACTTTTTTTTTAATCGTAAATATTTTAAAGAACGTATATTTTATTTTTTTATATAGCCTATGTCCATCTGCAGACCCTGACAATTACAACGATGTATCGGGTGTTTGGATTGGTGCTGTGGTTCCTGAGTTTACCCGCTTCAAAGGTTCAAAGTTCTCTCTTTATAATAGTAGTATAGATATATATAAAGTCTAAACAGGAAGCCCCAAATTAAAGCAAAGCCACACGAAGTTCATATCAGCACGTTTATTGGCATCCATTTCACTGCTCGCTCCTTGACAGCTTTCAGAGCAATCTTTGAACATGTAAAGCCTGACGCGTTTCAGGAAATAATCCTTTCTTCAGAGGCATTGTTCACGAAGGGCTGGAAGAGCAGTTTTTGGCCGCGTCTGCTCATATAATCACTGGCACCTGCCACAGTGGGCGTGGCTAAATCGCAAAGCCTTATATGCCTTGTAGTACGCTGGCCCTCTTCCCACAGTGGGGCCACTCAACAGTCCTTGCAATTTGAACCAAGTATTCACCAAGTGAAGTAAAGTAAAGCGCTGTAAGCCCTCAGATTGTGCTTTGCAGCAGTGAATTCGTGCTCAAGGCAGCACCACCTGCATTGGAGTTGCTCTTGTCTTCGTTCCGTCTTTGCAAGCCCCTTCTCAGAGCCTGCACGAACCCTTCGTAAGGTGGGCCTCGCTTCTTGACTGGGCAAACAGCCGATATCCATTTAGTCTAAACAGAAAGCCCCAAATTAAAGCAAAGCCACACGAAGTTCAGATCACCACGTTTATTTGCATCCATTTCACTGCTCGCTCCTTTTCAGAGCAATCTGCGGCCGGCGCTACTTCCAAGGGACTACTATTTTTTTAATCGTAAATATTTTAAAGAACGTATATTTTATTTTTTTATATAGCCTATGTCCATCTGCAGACCATGACAATTACAACGATGTATCGGGTGTTTGGATTGGTGCTGTGGTTCCTGAGTTTACCCGCCTCAAAGGTTCAAAGTTCTCTCTTTATAATAGTAGTATAGATTATTTATTATAACCATATAAGGGCATAATTTGGGAATATCGAATTAGGGTCCTAGATAGAAACATAACAATATATTCTCTTTAAATAAATGTTATGGAGATCACAAAGAGATATTTGTTGTGGCTTCAGTTTGCTATGACTGAGTTAGGAGAGTACATGATGTTCAGATTATCCAGAGTATATTTTACTGAAGTGTTGCAGCATCAGACTCCTCTTGACAACTGTAGATCATCCTCCCATTACAGATGTGAATGCACCCATATCCATGGTTCAAACACTGAGAATGGGATACATTGTTCTATTCTACACCCACCACAACACAGCTAGTCACCTTACTGCAGTGCCCTGCGAGAAAGGGAGGGGGCTGGAATAAGCCATCTCTTACAACACATCTGTGCTCTCTGTTTGTGCTGGCACACAAACAGCTGCCTAGCGCTAATGCAGACACCCTTGCACCATGGTGCATGGACACCTTCCTGGCAAAACCAATCCTCGGAGGCATTTTCCTCATTCTATGTGTGTTGCATAATGCAGAATACTTTGAAAGAGGATACAACACGGAAATTTAAACATATATATCCTCCTTAGTCCTTGATCTTAATCTTGTACGCACCATTCAGCGCCATGAAACCAACCGGTGTACGGGCGCTCTACAAAACACTGATAAGATAAGATAAGACCATTGTCTGCATCTAGAAAGAAAACACAAGAGGACAACAAATAAGTATGCACTTACCAATGACTTGCATAAAACCTACAATTGCACTCGATTGCGAGTCGCAAATTGCGAGGCACAATTTACAATGTACTACAGTGTCAGAGACACTGATTGCGATTCCCAATGGGGTCACAAAATGCGAGATCCATGAATATTAATGAGCCACTCGCAATTTGCCACCCCATTGGGAATGGCTAGCCCTCCCAGGAATGGTGGGGACTGCTTTTCAATAAATCAGTTTTTTTTTTAAAATGCAGCCCGTTTTCCTCAAAGGAAAACGGGCTGCATTTAAAAAATAAAAATGAAACGTTTTCGTTTCAACTTTTTTAAGGGCAGGCAGTGGTCCCTGGGACCACTGCCTGCCCCTAACAAATACTTTCCCCTTCATTTGCAAAGGGGAAGGGGTCCCCTGGGGACCCCTTCCCTTTTGCAAGTGCATTACCACCCTCTTTAAGAGGGTGGTAATTTGCGAGTGTTTTGCTACCGCAATTTGGGGTCGCTATTAGGAAGGGAACGCCCCTTCCTAATAGCGACTCCTAGTTCCTAGATAGCGAGTCACAAATAAATTGTGACTCGCTATTTAGGAATTGTATATAGCCCTGTGACATTTTCCATGCGCAAACGGGTTGAAAACACGTTTGCACATGCAAATTAGGAACGTACATCTGGCCCTAAGTGCGCAAACTAGCCTTTGACAACCCCTTTTTGGGGATGAGACACCTATGGGCTCCTTCAAGAGTGCCCGTTAGAGTTTCCATCCCTAACCTGACTTCATCAACCATTTGCTCCTGGACCCCACCCACTCCCGTTGAAATGTGACTTGGGGGTCCTCAGAATCCTCACTTTCAACATGACATGTAGATGGTCCATACACAGTCTTGGTTGTGGAGACCCAACAATGTTGCCTTCCCTTGCTAAAACCGGAGGAGATGTTTCTATTGTATCCAGGGGCTTACAAATATTGGACATTCATGGAGGGCAGGAGGGTGTCTACAACAGGTTGTTCATCACAGACAGGCTGATCATCAGGAGATGTTGTTTGATCCTCTGGAAAGAAATAGGGATATGTTACAAATATTCCACGAGTGTATATGACATAAAAATAAACTGTAGTACTTTGTGACATAATGTACCTTTACTTTCTAGTAACAGAAATATATAACGAGCATATGTTAGTACAAATGAATATGCCCATGTTGTACTGTTGTCACGTGTCACATATCAATCCATGTATATTAATCTCACATCCTCATTATTTATTAGAAATATTTAGAGATGTACCTTGCAGTACATACCATGTAGGCACACAGATTTTCTTTTCCGAGCAGTATGGGGCATGTTTTTCAAGATTTAGGAGGGAATTCTCAAGCCATGCAAGCCCCCCTTGTGTGGCCCTGCATGGCTTGCTAAATCTAGGGTACGGCAAGACAGCACAAATCCCTGCCATGCGTTACTCTTCAGCAAGGAGGTGTGCCATGGGTGGAGCATGTGTGTTCCCACACATCCATTCATGGGTTTTGACACTTTGCTTTATTTACCATTTGTGGTAGACCTTGAAATGCATCAAAATGTGACACCTCTCCATGTGAGGCGTAATGGTAAATATCTTTCTTTGTCCACATCTTTTGGAGTGTGCCACATTGTGCAGTACACTTGGTAAGAGGAAAATGCCTGAATGTTTTTGTGCATGAAGGCGTCCCTTCTTCAGCAAACACATTCCTGCATACAACACTGGCCCCCTTGCACAATGGCGCAAGGGTGCCTGCTTTTGTTCTAGGCATCAGTTTGTGGATGTAATGCACCATATATTGTTAAAGACCCCACATTCCTGCCCTCTACCCTTCACACAGCGAAACACACCAAGCTGCCTTGCTGCATTGTCTTGCATGCCATTTGTGAATATGTGCTCCCCAGAGGTCATGTTTATCAAGCATGCATCACTACGTAAAAAACAACCTTGCTGCACTGCATGAACTGGAAAGGGCATAGACGTTTCATATTTCCCATTATATGGGCTATTCCTGTCCTTTTCTAGCTCACTGTTCCGCTCCGCCTCTTGGATGATTTAATATCCTTTCGTAGGGCCCTGAAAACCTTTTTGTTTTAATTTTTCCCTGTTTTAAGTGTCCTGCTTTTTTGTTGCTGGTTTTAGTGTTATGTTACGTCTACCTTTCCCTGCGCCAGGACGCTCCTTCGCTGGAGCATCTGTGCGCATTAAAAATGTAAATAGCATAACATAACATAACTGTTGGTGGTCTAGCAGCAAAGCAGGCACTTTAACCTCATGGTGCCAGGCTGACTGCATTGTAGGCAGGATAGTTTCTGTGCTGGAAAAGACACCTTCCTGCACAAACACAATCCTGAGAGGCATTTTCCTCTTTCTATCAGTGCTGCTGCGTGCCACACACTTCAAAAGAATAAACAATAAGTTAAATCTAGAGATTCTCATCATAACACCTCTGGTGGGGAGGCACATCTGATGCATTCCTCCAATTTTGGAAAATCTGAGAATGTGTTATGTGTGGGAACGCCCATGCGCCACGCACGGCACATCTCCCTGCTGCACAGTAATGCACGGGAGCATTTTCTGCCGCCTTTTGTTACTCTAGGTTTATCTAGCCACTCAGGGCCATGCATTACTGCCTTTAGGTTCCTGGCCAGTTTTTCTTTAGTCCTTTGTTTGTAGTCATGCCACCTCTTCTTACAGTCCACTACAGCTCTTCTTGTTTGCGTAATTCAGTTGATCTTGTCCACTATAAATTGCCATAACGTTATTTGCTAATGGCAATTTGGAGGTGACAATTTGCAGATGTTTTTTCCTGGTCCCCTCGTTGATCTGTCTTTGGTTTTCCTCTTGTGAGAAATGTGACTTCCTCTTCCTTTGGGTAGGTGGCAGTTCTTCAGGGCTAGGGTTGTTGTCCTCCTGGGTGCCTGAGGCTCCTTCCATGGTTGTAGATATTGGGGGGGATGGGTTGGTATTGTGAATTGCATTGCTTTGTTTACTGTTTTCATGCATGCCCATGACACAATGCGCTCCTGCGTGATGCAATGCTGATTTGCAGCACGTAAAGGTGTTTTAAAACCCACAGATCAACTTTGCGTCACATAGGTAGCAGTTGCTTTACAACACCCTGTGTCATAATCAACTTGTTTGCATCACGATGCATAACACATCTGGTGGACCTGCACCCTGGTGTGCCGGTGGCTAAATATGGCGTCCATGGCACAGGGATCTACTGCAACACGACTCAATGTATTCTGATGCTACTCTGCGCAACGCAGCTTTGCCTCACAATTGATACATTTGTCCCTGAATATTACTGACTCTAATGCAGCAAAGTCGGGTCAGCTGCTCCCAAGGCACACAAAGCAAAGTATACGATGAGAATAGCGTATAAATAAACTTGAATTGTAAAAACAGAGCTTAAGTCTATGAATGTCTAAAGAACGTCGAAATTTAACACGGAATTGGCAGCCCAAAATGAACATGACATTCTTTCCATCAAATGTAGACTGCAATTAGCCTTTTATGTAGCAACACTTCGACACACTGCCTCCCCTATGTGATTACACTCTAATAACATAAGTATATTAAATTGTGCAAGAAAACTTGAAGCAGGAACCAGCAGTAAGAGCAACCAGTTCATCAACACTTTCTGATAGTTCTGCTTCGGTAATCAGCTAGGCCAAGCTGCAATCAACTACAAAATACCCAACCATTGATTTAAAGAGTGCCCACAATGCATAAAGCACGGCTGAAATCATACTTCTGGCAGAGCACAACTGAAAGAAGCTAAAAATGAAGTTATCATGGAAATAAAGGTACACAGGTAAAGCAATGTGCCGAAGATCACACTGTTCCACGTAATGTGGATGCTGTGATTCAAATACAAATGTTAAATATGTTGCTTTTACTGAAAGTAGGAAGGCAGAATTTGTTATGAATTTGGCCATGAATTGAGTTGCATGTGGAGAAATACATTGCATAAATTAATGGGTTGAAGAGCAAAGAGCCTGTTTAATTGAAGTCTTCTTACTGCAAGAAGGCCGCCACTTATACTCATAAGGGAAGACAAAAATGACAGGAGGGTGGTGGTGGTAAAAGTTAAGTAACGTTTTGGAGATTCTGAGGCTATATGTTTTATAGATTTTAAAAGGATATAGAAATGCAAAGTCTCACACATTCGAGCCCCTCTATCACATCGCACATTATTTGTAGTCAAACGATGTGAAACAGGATCACGATGGAGATTTTCTTGGTAACATGAACACTATGTATGTAGAACCAAGTTTGCGCCATTGGGAAGGCAAATGATCATCGCCGGAGCGGAGATTTTTATATCTCAGACGTTGTGTATAATCAAGAAATAACCCCTGCCATTGGCCGTATGGACCTTTGTGAGTTGACAAGGAGAGGGGATATGGAGCTATCACTTACCGCAGTTACCATGAACAGTGAAGTCCAGTTGGGGCTTTACAAAATAACAAAGAGGTTTGATGTGAGTTTGAAAGCATTAATTAACAAATTAATTCAAATCAAACATTAGTTCGGTAAGTATTTACATTTTAGTCTTCCTTATTACAGATTCAAATAATGTAAATTCTATATTTTAGAATAAGATAAAATAATACATTACTAAGAATTACAAAAGAATGCAGAATTTGTAACAAGAGGGTTCCATAAAGGAAAATTGCTCATCCAAATTAATGAAGATTGGGTCTAAATGGCATTTATTTTAAGCACAGTAAAGTGAGGTGTCAGCTTAAGAAAACCAAATTAAGGTTTCTGATGAAAGAATAGGAATGCAAAGGCATGAAGCCTTAGCACTAAAGCAGTGGAGTTTAGCAGAGGCTGGAAGGGTCTTCTCAGCTCGTAGCCAGCAAGTATCTCTAAAATCTGCCTTCTGATTCTGCAGCAAGGACTCCCCTCTAGTCTAAGGAACACACGCAAATATAATTCAATAAAACATCATTTACAACGTTTCATATTATCCTACTTTCAGGAATCAATCATTGTTCTGCAGAAGCTGCGAGTAGGTAAAATCCCTAGTTTCTCACTTCTTCACAGTGGTCCTACACAACCATGTCCTTGGTTTGTTAAATTGAAAAGATCTTGTGGTTCAGACAGTTCTTCCCATGAGTCACGCTTCATGCCATCTATTCTCCTCCCGGTGAGAGCTTCACTGTCAGTTGTCTAATACATAACAAATGCCTATTTACTGGCTAACTGAAGGCTTCTGGAAAATTACAGCATCTGCAGGGGAAAGAAAGAGAAAACCAACAATTATAATGCATAACAGGCCTTTTAGACCTAAAGTGTGAAGTTAACATTCAAAATAGTATCAGCATGCTAAGATAACAAAATGTATTACAATTGAGTTGTTGTTTACAATGTCTAAGTGTGATTATCTACTACAAGTTTTTATTTAGATGTGTGTATATTATTCAACATTGAAATTAGCACTTTACAGTTAAATGCGTTTAATTTGTAAAATTAGGAAATTCGCTCTATCACCATGTTAGCAATTTAGCAGTAGCGGCCCAGGAAATGGCACTGTGGCCAAGACACACACACCCCTCTAACAGAGGGTAGAGGAAATATCTGGTGCCCAGAAAGAAAACAGAAGTAAAATAATTATTGTAAGCAGACAAACCGGAGTGCAAAACTGCCTGATGAACGTGGCAGCTAACTTTTGGCAAAAAATAAAGTTTCAAAGGAAACAAAATTGTGCTTTGTCTCTCAAACAGAGGTACCTCCACACGCATGCCCAATTGATGTGCCAACCGCTTAGTAATACTGTCAAACCGTCTCCCCATTTTAGATAAAGGACTGAATTGTTTCCTAACACCGGAATACGCGAACAAGAAAGAAAAGGCGATTCCGAGATACACAGCCCCGGACGGGGCGCTTAGATTGGGGACGAGAGGGAGTACTAAGCTCCACATTAAATACAGGTACATGAGCGTCTGGCACCTACTGTCTGAAGTTTAATGAATTGCTTCTTTTAATTTACAAAAAAGCTGTGGACTCATAAGTATATTGTCCAAACAGGTTACCGTGACAACAACCACAGAAAAACGAGGTCGCTAACTACGATCCAAAATATTGTGCACTACAGGTACGATAAGTTTGTTTCAAATTCAGCGCCCTGAGTTTAAATAACAGAAAATGGGTTGGTAAAAGCAAATTGTGTGTTGCTTTATTAGGAAAAGAAAAAGAAAAAGATAAAGATACTCCTCCGCCCCTCCCTGCATCGCAAGCTCCTCCAGATTAAGGTACGATTTCCCTAAAACATACGAACGGGTTGAATTGGTGCCCCACGTTGAAGTTCTATAAACATGAACAATTTTGTTGTTCATTTCCCAGATTGCTTCGTGGATAAAGTTGCACCAGTTGAGACTGGAAGGATTGTTTCCAATAAAATCACCCTTGGTTACTAGATAACCACATACAGGTACTTTTAACTTTTTATCCAAATGGTGGTTCCAATATAAGAGGCGAATAGGTTGTATTAAAACTCCGTTTTTTTGCATCCTACAGAAAAACAAAAAGAGCCCTGATGATGGTTTGGACATTAATGGCCGAACTTGAAACGCGTCGGCATATTCAGCAAGAGCCAATTAAAACATCTAGTGTGGTCTAAAATAATAATGACATATGTATTGTTTCGCTCTTGGGATAAAGCAATCCTCTTTCCATGTTATCAAACCTTGATGAATGAAACGGTTTAATGTAATGTGAAATTGTGGCATCGCAAATTCGTTTGATTTAATGGATGCAACATTAATGCTATTTGTATTGGTTAACTTTCTGTAACATGTCCTATGGTATTTTGTAGTTTTGTAATGTATTGTGAATAATTGTTAGTATTGTGTATTTTTTTCTTGCTATTTTGAAATAATTTTTGTATGAAATAATATAAGTAACAGGTAAAAATAAATATACCGGACCAGATTTGATTACGTTTTATTTGGTTCTCCACTAAAAGTTAATTGGGAAGGGGGCAATCTTTTGTGTACTATTATAATAGGGTCCAGCCCTCCCCCAGCCCCGACAAGGACCTAACTCCTTTTTGTGTACAATTGATGTAAACTGGCTTGGCTGCTGCTAGTTTGACCTACCTAACCAAAACTCAGCAACTAAATGGAAGACATGTGGGCGGAGCCAAAGCCCCTATCTCTTGGTGATTCTCACATAATTGTCTGGCGACAGCTGCACTGTCAAGCCAGACCATGAAAATCAGTGAGGCTTTGTAAAGTAAACACACGGTATATTTCAAAGTGTTACTTTATTTCTAGTAAATACGACACACCTGTAGGAAAGAGCGCTCCGGTCACCAGCTTACAATCAATGGCGGTTAAACTGTCAACACAACTGTCAGATGGCTATCTGATGTAACGCATGCAAATGCCAGCTGCCACGCGGTAGGGACGGGGGCATAAGAGGGACAAAGAGCAACCTGGGAAAGTGTCAACGTAACAGGCTTGGCTTCAATTTCTGAATTGCATTTTGTTTTAATTCATCATTTCCTTTCAATGTTTTAATCACACAACTTAGCAGGCTGCTAAATCACATCTCTCACAGATATTAGCAAAGGTTAATGCTTACCGTTTGATAGTTGACAGAAGTGCAAGCCCGGACCTCACAGAATGATAATGAAGTCGCAGGGGCTGGGGGGCAGGGCAGTCTGCTGTACAATTAGCACTTGGGCAACGTGGGGGCTGAGGTTATGGGTGGCTGAGAAAAGGTGGGTTGAACTTTTGACATTTCTGATCCCAAGATCACTGAGAAATAATGTAACTAACTGCCAAGCGGTAGCTATGGGCTGCCCGGACTTCAATTGATATTAGCCGGTGACTGGGAGGTTCATTCCGCTTTCTTACTGTGGAGGGTGCTATTAGCATCCAGTGAGCAGTGCTTAATTTAAGCCGGTGGTTTCCTGTGCTCAGCAATCATCAAAACAGGCTTTTTCATAAGCACCAGTTAAGTACACATTCATTTATGGGGAGACTTAGTAGCACATGCATCAAGGTAGGCTTTTGCGATTCCTTAATTGCGATTATCAAGGAAACGCAATTAAGGGATCGCAAAAGCCTATACATGTAGGAATCGCTACAAAAATAGCGATTCCTAAATATTCCTTAATTGCAACTCGCAAATTGCGAGTCACAATTAAGGAATGGCTTCCCATTAATTCCTAGGGGCTAAAGGCCCATAGGAATGAATGGAAATTGCATGCGTAATTTGCGAGTACCCACTAGGTACTCGTAAATTGCGCATGCAATTTCAAGGGTGCAAGGGTGCCAAAAGGGCACCCCTGAAGTTTGAGGGTAGAGATAGTAGAGAGAAAGAAGAGAAAAAAGAGTGGAAAGGAAATTATGTGAAAGATGCAAAAAAGATGGCTGAAGGGTGTTAGAGAGGTGGGAAGGAGAGAAAGGGGCTGAAACGAGGGGGAAGAAGTGAGGAAAGAGTGAGTGGAGAGAGGCCCTGAGAGGCTGGAATGAGGGATTGGTAAACGGAGAGGGGGGAGAATGAATGGTGGGAAGTGAAAGTGGAGAGGACAGAGAGAGAAAAGGCAATGACAAAACTATTGTTGGAGAGAGGAGAGGAAATAGACTGTGTCAGATGGTTCCTGCTGTGTGACTCCGCAGTCTAGGGACATGATTTAGAGGTAGGTGTAACAGAAAGTCCTCTGATTACTTGAAGAAGTACTAAATCTGGAAGAGAATCTCCCGGCAGACCATTGGTGTCAAAGACACCAGTAGATTGTCCTCTGGTTTTGAAACTTCCTCAAAGAATAGGCACAAGTCCTGCCCACTGCCCCTGCCAGAGGCAAAACGGGATCCTTCACTTCCCAAGCTCACCTTTGCGGAAGGAACGCAAAATACGGGTGAGAACAGAATATAACATTAAGTGTAGTAGAAGAAGCAAAACTAGATTTCGTTCGAAAGGCCATAAAATACAGAATAAAAAATGGGGTACATATACTTAGCAGCAATCATAGAGCATAAAAATATCACAATAATTGGAAATCACAATTTACAGATAAAGAATGCATTGAGGGAACATGAGCATTTAGATAAAGTGCATTGTGACATAGCAACATATATGTATGCAGTAAACGGTTGAATAAAAACATGCCATAATGAAATACCCACAAAGATTAAAAATACAATTGCTAACCAAATTTATCTAAAGCATTACAAGAAGAAAAAAAATGAAAACATATGTGGAAGTTAGCACACATGAGAACCAGGACAATGTGACTAAATAGGGTATGTGTGCAAGTACATGATGACAGAGCGGCATGTGTTCATACAGTACACAGTTGGAGGAAGAAACGTTACAGCAAAATACCTGCTATGTTAAAAAATACAGTTGCTAACCAAATTTATCTAAAACATTGCATAAAAAAAAAAAAGACTTCTGAAACGTTAATATGAGTTTACTCACCTGGCAACCAGAATATTGCTTCTGAGTATGTAATCTGTTCAATTAAAAGAAAAAGAAGAAAGAGGACAGAAAGCTCAATTAAGGATCCGCTATGTGCTCCTACAATAAAGTAATTATATCTAAAATCTTGAACAACACTAAAGAAAAGACCCTAGGCTCATTATAACCACTAAATAAATTAGCTGGAAAGTAGGTCCTTCTAGTGGCTAAGAAGTAGAAACCAACCTTTAAACATTCAGAAATAGTAAAAGAAAAGGACTCACTTGCCTTAACTAAGGAGTGAGGCAAGGGTCTCTAAAGAATGTGATGTTTGGGGATAAGTGGTTAATTGAGATCTAAAGGAAACCTATGTACACTGGTCTTTCCTTTAGTTATTAATAATATTTATAGATTCATATTACAAGTCCGACAGGATGCCTATCGATGCCTCTACAAATGATAAAATACCATAATCAAATGAAGACCAAAAATGCAACATTAATTCTTAGGCTCAATTTGGGGGAACATGGATAGTATAAACCAATCTGCAAAAAGGTATCTGCTGATGGTGAATCTTCTAATACTTTAGGAGTCAGTTGTGGAGTTCCTATAAGCCATCAGCAATCCATCAATTCCGAAAATGAGACACAAGGGCCGAATCAATTTGCTTTCAGTTGAATGGATAGAAAAACAAGAAGTGATCAATGTCCTCGCATTTCTGCCCACACAATTTACAATCTGTCATCAGAAGAAGATCTTGAGACCCTTTCCTGGTAAAGTTTGTTTTTTTTGCGTGTTGATTTCCAAACTTCTCGAATGACAAAGGTCCCCAAATTTACTTAAAAAATGTAGTAGGCCTTGTGGAGCTCTGGAGAGGAGAAGGGTGTCATCCGCGAAGAGGAGCTCGGGGATCTTAGTTCCACTCACCTTCGGGATGTCAGCTTTTTTGACATCAACCTGATCGATGACCCCATTGATGAAGAGAGAGAAGAGCGTAGGTGCCAGTATGCACCCCTGGTGCACTCCCCTTGAAACGGGAATAGGGTCTGACAGTTCACACTCAACCTCACAACATTTGATTGGTGGAGTCAGACAATGGTTTTTTAGGATTATAGAAAGAACTCCCAAATCAGCAAGGACCTCCCATTGACTATGCCTGCGTACCAGATCGAACGCGCCCTGAGGTCAACAAAAGCCACATACAGATGGTGATTTGAGAATTTGGTATACTTCCAAACAGTGTAAAGAAATTGGAGCACTTGGTCTAAGGCGCTAATCCTGCGCCAAAACCCAACCTGAAATGGGGACAAAATATTATCTTCATCTTGCCAATCCTGGAACTTTGTAAAAAGTTGTCAACAAAACATTTTTGGGGGGTTATATAGGCGGCTTATCAGCCTGTAGTTTTTAGGTTCGCTTCTGTCTCCCTTATTGAAAGGGGGAATGATATGAGCCCCAGCACAAATTGAAGATTGGCCCCCTCAAGGATTTCCTTAAAAAAACAATTAATGAAGGGGCCAAAATGTCAACCTCATATTTGAACAACTCGCCTTGAATGGCATCATGTCCAGGAGCCTTACCCCGTTGTAAACTTGTAATTGCCACTTTCGCATCTGTCAGGGAGAAAGGCAAATCTTGGAAGTCAGGAAAATTTATCTTGAGAGTGGCAAGAGAAAAATGATAGCGAGAAGTGTCAGCATAAAGAGTTAGGAAGATGATTTTGGAGAGACTGAAAAAATAAGAATAATTAGCTAAAATCAACTTATTAGGGCAAGATAACAATTCTTTATTAGCAAACTTAGCCAGAAAAAGAGTATAAATTTCAGTCAACAATTCAAGATTATTTGCTATAGTGGGCCATTTGACAGCACTTTTGTTACTAGCGACAAGTAGTGAAGGTAAAGACTGAAAGATCGCCAAGGGAGGCCACCTGACAGAGATCGTTTTAAGGCAGTATGAGCGCTGTCATCTCTAGTCATAACCTCGAAGTCGTTAAGATTATTCCAAAGTCCATTTTATCCTTGGTTTTCTCCTTTGATAAGGATTCCAATAATGGGGGGGTCAGTGGAGGACAACTATATAGACTTTTGTGACCAGATTGAAACTAGGCTAGACCAGATTGCCCCCGTAAATTTTTTTAAGAAGACCGGCAAGCCATCAGTCTGCTGGTATAATCACCTTAAATCCTTAAAACTGATCTGCCGACAGGCGGAGAGGAAATGGAGGAAGGTTTACTCAGATGTGGATAAATCTTCATGGAAGGCTGCAGTAGTGGACTATAGGAAGGGAATTGATTTAGCAAAATCAGAATACTTTGCTAACACTATCCTAAACTCTAAAAATCAATCCAGAACAATTATTAAAATAGTGAAGGATATGACGGTCCCTCAATGTACACAATCCACAATCCTGCCAACTCAAGCTTTATGTGGCATCATGGCGACTTTCTTTATGGAGAAAATAAGCAACATCATTGATGGTTTGAAGGCGAATAATCTTTCTAGGAAAGTAGGCCTCACTGTGGAAACTAATGGGCCACAGAGGAAAGGTAAATGGGGTAGAGTCAGATTCTCTGACCTCCCTGAACTGTTTTGAGCCTCCCTCGGAAGAGATCTTTAACAGAATTGCCTTGCGTGTGTCATCAGGCTCCCCTTTAGACCCTCTCCCACACAAAATTTGGAAGGAACTGGGTTTTGAGCTCTTTCCCATTCTGCGCCAGATTTTTAACAGTTCTTTAACTCCTGGACTAGTACCAGCGTGTTGGGAATGGGCGGTGGTTACTCTGCTCTTGAAAAAAGCAACACTCGACCTGACCTGCGCTGCTAACTACAGACCAATTTCTCTCTTACCATATCCGATTAAAATCATCGAACGTCTGGTCAGCAAAGCTTTGTCTCAATTCCTGGAATCTAACTCCAGGTTAGATGATGTCCAGCTTGGCTTCCGTCCAGGCCACGGAACGGAGACTGCTCTGGTGACTGTGTTAGATGGTCTTCGATTGCGGGCAGGCAGGTGGCAATCTAGCATTCTTATTTTGCTCGACCTGTCTGCCGCTTTTGACACGGTCAACCATGACATCTTGTTGACCAGGCTAGAAGAGGTCGGGAACAGCATTAGAATGGTTCCGTTCCTTATCTTCTCGGCAGGTGTCAGACGGTTTCTCTCCCGCTGTTTCAATCTAAATTCTCCAATGTCCACCATGGCGTTCCTCAGGGATCGGCGATAAGCTCCATTCTCTTTAACATCTATATGAGACCCTTGATTGAAATCATAAAGGCACATGGTGTGAAATTGGTGTACTACGCCGATGACACTCAGCTCTTCTTCTCCTTAGAGGGGAATCAGTCAATTCCTCTGGCGACTTTTCACGACTGTATGCACGATACTGCTCACTGGCTAAGAGCCAATTCGCTTCAATTCAACTCAGATAAGACTGAAGTCTTATACTGTACTGTGGGGAAAGTTCCTCCCCCATTTCCTGACAATTTTTGACCTTCTTCAGCTGCCCCTACTCTGGTCCCAGCTAATGTAGTATATAATTTGGGAGTTATGCTCGATGCTAATCTAACCCTGGAAACACATGTAAATAAGGTGGTGGGGAACAGTTTTTCCCTGATTAGAACTTTGAGGAAGATCCTCCCGCTGGTGCCTAAGATGGCCAGAGCGCTGGTCATTGGAAGTATCATTATCAGCAGGTTGGACTATTGGAACGTCCTACTATTGGAGGCCCCACTGGCGTAACCACGTCGTTCATCAGGCTCTTTGGCCCTTACGGAGCTTCACTGGTTACCAATAAGGCAGAGAACTCAGTTTAAGTCGCTCTGCTTGGTTTTCAAGGCTCTGCATGGTTTTGGACCTAAACCCCTTCAGGAGACCTTTGTATGGTACACCCCATCAAGGTGTCTCTGTTCCTCCACAGCCTTCTTGGTGAGAGCTCCGAAAATTTGCAAAGCCAAATCAGGAGGCAGGGCGTTTAGCTCTGCCACTGCCAAACTTTGGAACAACCTTCCTTTGGAAATTAGACAGTTTCAAGATCTTTTGCAGTTCAGGAAAGAGGTTAAAACGTGTTTGTTCCCTAGAACCTGACAGTTCGGAGGGCATCTTTCTCTAAAACTCTTTCTGGCATCTTCCACTGACCGATGATATCCGTACTATAGTGCCAAGATACCCGTAGGGTGATAGCCGCGCTTTACAAATACCACATACAAATACAAATACAAAGTTGGTGTCAATAATGTTTGGATTTTGTTGGACTTGGTTCTTCCATTACAAGCCCTAATCCCAAATGATAGTGTCAAGGAAGCTAGCTTTAGAGCAGCAGTAGACCAAACCTTTAGAAAGTCTTGTTCCAGAGATGGAATGCCCAGGGCTTCATCTTCACTTTCGGTTATTGGTGCTACAAAATCTAGGGGCCATAAGTGGTATTAAAATCACTGATTAAAAACATAACTGTCTCATCGGAGCTAAGACGCAAAGAAAGGAAGTTATCCACGAAGACAAGGATCAAAGATTCCATATTTTTAGAGGTCAAATGATTGTAGATGTTCACAATATTAATTGAACTCCCTATGTAGGGGCTATGGTTAAATCCTAGGACATCAGGTGACAATATCTCCAGCTTTTTCAACAGCATTGAAGTGAAATGTTGATATGTATAATCAAAGCTCCGGATGGTCTGCCTTTTGAAGATGGTAAAGCATTGTTACAAAAGGAAATGTAATCCAGTCTATAAAGCGGGGATACAGTCCAAGATTCCTGGGTTAGGATTATATAAAAAAGAGTTAAAAAAAACTGTTCCAGGCATGAGCCATCATTTTGTCAATGATCCCAGCTACATTCCTAGGTAGCATACAAATCTCTTTGGTCAGGACCTGAGAGTCAGAAGTTAGCTTTTCAGTAAGAGGATTCTACATGGGTCTCAAGTAAAATGGAGCGGAAGTAACTTGATAGTTGTGGGGAGCTTAACTTGGGATAGTCAATTTAAGTGAGGGATCCATTGGGATTTAGAGGAGGGGTCAAAGTAAGATCTTGCAAATAAGAATTCAAGGTAGGTTGTAGGTTAGCATTTGAATATTGTGATGGAATTAAGAGTTTATACACTGTTGCTCGAGCATTATGGGTCCTGACTGGAACCTGCGAAGATGCTGAAAAACTAGAAGTTGAACATTACTTGTAGTACTGGATGTATAGAAGTTTGAGGGATAAATTGAATGAGTGGAACTAAGATGAACATGACTGAGCAGTAAATGAAGAGTGAAGGGATAGCAAAACAGACAAAGAAAAGAGCCCTTAATGGAGACAGAAGAATGGGAGGGATGAAGAGAATAGGACAGTATATTTGAATAGAGGGGATAGTGAGTGAGAATAAAAGGAAGGTAGATTGGGTGAAGAAATGGGACTGAGGGGACAGAGAAGGAAAGAGAGACAGCAGAGGGAGGATGAGAGACAATGGAATGGATAAAAAAGACAGAAAGGGAGGATAAGAGAGGAAGTAAAGAACACTAGGGGAATGGGAATTCCCTGTATGGTGAAGCAAGCATGCACCCTTGCCCAGAGTGACCTAACTCATGTCATCTGGTATCCTGATTTTGTTTGTCTCAGCATATATAAAAATTGTGCATGCACACTGAGGACATGCTTCTTTTACATGATCCGAGACCCAGATCTGGGCTCTGTGTTAGGAATGGACATTATGAATGCCCTCTAGTAGACACGGGACTACCATCAGTGTCTTGGGTCGCATATATTAAGTGGTAGTGGTAGCATACTGCTTTTGTAATTCATATATCTTAACTGGTCTTTTTCCTGTTTAGGTGAGTGTGGGCCTACTGGCCCCACTGGAGTAAAGTTCCTCTTGAATGCAGTGACTTGGAATTGCATTGATATCCAGTGAATGTTTGCGGTGTGAATGGTTTGGTAGCAGGATTCCATGTTGTAAATGTGATTGTGAATCCAGCGGATTCCATTTTGGATTCTGCTTGAGTACAAAATGGAGATCGAGATCAGCCTCCCCAAACTTGGCGGTGCATTCCTGAGCTGGAGGGTGTGTACCAGACAAGTGTGAGAGGAGGAAATACAGGATTAATGTGAAAAAGCGACATTTTGAAAATGAGGCCACAGATGATCCCACCCTGGAGTACTGCCATTTGGTTAAATGGTGGCTGAAGCAGGTGGGAGGATTCATTAGGATCTCTTGTATTGCAAAGGGAAACCTTTGCGCACTTATTGCCCTTTTGTCTCTGCCACAGGTGCTACTCTACAAGGCTGATGATTGACATGTGCAGAGCTTCACTCATTGTGGCCTATTCACAAACTACATTTTGTAGTACTTTTATGGTACTACAATAGTTGTCCTGAAGTACTGCAAATCTCCACCTTCACCTCTCCTGTTTTCTATCGGGAGATCCTCACACATGTAGGTTTACTATTTAGCAGTAAATGTGGGAGAGGCCGCGGGAGTGGCTAGAAAAACATACATACTTTCTGCTAAATGGGAGGGTTTTGGGGAGAAATAAGGAGGGGTTTAGAGAGAGATGAGGTGGAGGATTTGGGAGGGACATCCACCCAGCTGCAAAAGAGTAAGTACATTGCTAGTCACAAACTGCACTTCCAAAGTTGCTACAGCCAGCAATAAATTACTTCACCTCAGAGCTGCAGTAAATCTATCCCCACACATGGCCAACCACTGATATTGCAACACCCTCCTATAGAATATAATTGTGGTAGGAACTTAAAGTAAAGCTTCATAGGAAAATAGTGTTCAACTAAGTAACATTATTTAAAGTAGTTAAAATATAAATGAATATAATTTACTGGCAAGAAGTCGAAAATAAAACATATTGTATATGCATTTATTTGTATTCAAATATTATTCAAGACGACTGTTTTGACTGCTGAGAAAGGTTCAAAGGACATCGCCCTTCCATGAGTCAACTGTCCGAGGGAAAAGGAGAAACAGATGATGTGTCCGATACTTGGAGAATCCCGGAGAAGCAAACGAAAGCAAAGAAGTGGACCAGGCTCGACCTGAGTACTGGAGTGAGTGCCCAGGACTTTCTTGAGACAAACATGACTGTTGAATGTGAGGCGTACTGACTGCATCATCTGAGAGGGAATCCTGATGAAACTATTAGCTGTGTAGCCTGACCTGTTGACTAAAGACTAATGACCTGTGCTGATGATGCCAGGGGAGGCAACAAACCACCCACAAACTCCTAGATACAACGTGGAGAGAGGGAGAGATCCTCTTTGTCGCTAATAGCAGGCACAAGGGACTTGCCCGTGATCTTTATTCCACATCCCGTGCCTGAACGGAGTTGCTGCACCTGCTGAGCACTTAGCTTGACATGCCTTAGACCCATGAACTGAATGTAACACACTCTACAGACAAGGCACACGAGAACTTATGTCCAGACTACTGAGCATTGGGAAGGGTTGCTTGATAACACCACAAGTCTTTTCCACCATGAGTGCTGAGCCCTTTTCTGATGTTTGGGGCATTTCACACTTTTACGCTTTATAACATTTGTTTACATAAAAGGTATCCAGGCTAAATGTGCACTATTTTTCCCACAAGTTGGGGATTCTAAAGGTACATAGGGTTTATGGTTCTGCCAGAAAGGAGCCGATGAAGTAGCAAAAATATGGAAAAATGTTGGGTTATTTTTGGAACTTTTTTAAAAATTACTGTGCAAGAAAGTATGTATTTTTCTAAAAATGGCATCCACAAAAGGTTTGCTCTGCTAAGATTATCATTTTCCCGGTTTTAGCAAAGCTTTTTGCATTTTTCTAAGTGGTACTCCATTTCACCTACTTTTTGTTGTTTGAACCTACTTGCAGGGGTATATTTACAAGGAGCTTGTGCCATTGATGCATCATTTTCATGATGCAATAGTGGCGCTGTCATTGCTCCATATTTACAAGAGAACGCATGTAGACTGATGCGTCACTTTTCGCCAGCCTGCGTCAGTTTTTTCCGTCGTTGGAATCAGCTCTGTCACCTTAGTTTTAATATATGCAAGGTAGGCGTTCTCACCTAAAATCCCCTTTAAAACTGACGCAGTGGTATTTATGATGTTTACCCAAAGTGAGGCATCTTCAGGAGGCGGGCCGCTGAGCTTCAGATGCGTCAAAATTCTTATGCCTCTACAAGTCACGCATAGGAATGACGCATTGGCTGTTTCAGAGGAATTTGACCAGCTGAAGTGACTTGAAACAGTGTAATCTGCAACCAAGGCACATCCCCTCAACAGGTAAGTGAACCCATAAGGTAGGTAACACAGTAAATCACGCATTCCACACCATCAATGTCTTATGTCACACATACGTAGGCCTAGTGGTACACATAAGTACACTATGCCCACATCCAGGACAAATGTAATAGAGTGCCAGGTAAGTTTTCACCTTTAGACACTCTATTACATTGGTCCCCATACATTAGGCGAATTGCGTCAGTCAAAACTGACGCAGCACCTCTGTTTTTTGATGCATTATTGTAGTTGAGTCAGTTTTATGACCATCTACAGTAATGCCCCACTTTTGGGCCGGATGCCTTGACGCATCCTTCCCACTGATACTTCAGAATTTTTGACACATCATTGGGACCGTGCGCCATGGAGCCCCATATTGTAATTCTCTCATGGTTTTTTCCTACCCAAAAAACTAATCATTGAAATAAAAATTGTAAAAAAACAACCTAGTGAAATAGAAATAGGTTGAACTGTTTTCATCTGTACATTTCTTTGATTCAATGTCTGGAAATATACCATTATGCCTGTAAGACTCTTCTGGTCACAGGTATCTACATTTTTGTTGGTTGTCCAAAAACACGCAGGTCCCAGAGTCAATAACTGAGCTACAGCTCATAATTATATGTTTTTGTGTACCAACCATGCAGCAATTCATAAGGTGAAATCTAATTAAATAAAAATGGGTATATATGCGCAAGAGAATGAGTTAGGAATAGTGTCTACTTGTACAACTCTGAATGTGGGAGCTGCTCATATTATCATGTGAGCAAAGGGTATTTTTTTTTAATATGCTCTTTTTTAGCACACTGGCTTAGAATTAGAAACCAAAAATAGAGAGAAATTCAACTGATAATATATATATTTTTACTATTCTGTATTTCTACACATCTAGTAAAAACAGTATTCCAATTGTGTAGCTGGGTCTCTTGATTGCAACAGAAAAGGCTCCAAAATATAACATGTAGACATCAAGCCTTTGCCTTGAAAATTGTCCCCTTCTAGCGGTGTGGGTAATGGCGGTATTTGGGCTCAAGTTCGGCTGCCACCAAGGGAAACTACTGAAACCAGATTTTATTTTAAAACTAAACACCCACAGGAGTCCAGGGTATTGTGCCTTGCGTGGATCTTGCTACCTTCTCTTACTCATAATGCCCTGAAACCGTCAATCTTTGGCTAAAATCCCTACATTTCCTCACATCTCTGTGATCGGATGTTCTGAGTGAAAAAAATCCTTTGGACCTGAGGGAGAGCATTATCCTCTCAGGATCTGTTGGTGAGTGGGAAGTGAGAGTCCCTAATGATATGCATGTGCTTTAAGGCCTGATGGGGGCAGGTGAGTCATGGACGAGCATGGGCCAAGGGACATAAGAATAGCAAGTGGATTAAGGGACCTGAAGGTGTGTAGGTTTATAGAAATAAAGATGACTGTCAAGCATCTCCTCTAGAAAACCTACAGTGTAATAATGAGGTTTTCAATCTTAGCCAATGTTACTGACCCAAAATGCTTTAAACCTTTTAGGCAAAAAAGAAGAAGTGCTGGACAGAATGCAGAACAATGTCATACGTTCACCACAGTACAGAGATATGGGCCTAAATCCATCGTTTTTTTGCTCACCATGCCATTCCAATTTGAACCCAGCCATATGCAAATCAGTCTTGACCCTGTGCCTCATGGGAACAGTCCAGCCCGAAATGCCAGGCCAGGTCCTCCCTGGACTGGAAACAAGCATCCTAGGACCGGTTTCGGGGTTTCACTCCTCATCAGCCAGGATAGCTTGACTCCAATGGCATGGAGAGCACAGGACCCATGTCTGGGCATACCCATCCCACTCGGGGTGACAAATGCAAAAAAGAACAATTGATGGACATAATGCAGAACAATGTCATACATTCACCCCAGTACAGAGATCTGGGCCTAAATTCATTGTTTTTTTGCTCACCATGCCATTCCAGATTGAACCCAGCCATATGCAAATCAGTCTTGTCCCCGTGCCTCATGGGAATAGACGAGCCCGAACTGCCAGGCAGGTCCTCCCTGGACTGGTAACAAGTATCGTAGGACCAGTTTTGGGGTTTCACCCCTCGTCAGCCAGGATGTGTTTGCTCTATTTGCCCTAAGTTGGCAGGGTGTGCCCAGACGTGGGTCCCTTGCTCACTTTGCCACTGGATTCAAGCAAGCTTGGCTGATGAGGGCTGTTAGCCTGAAACTGGTCCCAGGATGCTTGTTTCCAGTCCAGATTGCCTGTACTCGGGTGCGGAGGATCGTTTGATACAAGATTCAGCGTGTCAGAATTGGAATGACAAACAGGCGGCGGTGTTGACTTACGTGTTGAAATGCCGAAGATTGAAGTTGACGGATAGTGTGAAGCTAGCGCAACGGTGAGAGAGAATATACGCAGGTTTCCAAATTAAATGCACCGCACCGTAGCGATAAATGTAGAAGACTAAGACGGATGAAAGTTTCTTGACACCTAAAGAATCTCTGATTCACTCTATGATACTGAAGGATGATACACCTTTTATGAGAGAATCGTCATTAGCAGTCCTGAGCCCTGACAAAGCCGAATGGTTTTCCTAACCACGGCGAAACGCATTGGCAAAAGGGAGTGGAGCGGATGAAATAAAAAGAAACAAAAGACTTTCAAGAGCCTAATGGATTGTTGTGTTATGCCGAATAATTTTCAGATTGGATTGTGATAATTTATGTGTGCTCCAAATTGTGTATAGACATTGTTCAATCCTAGGATTGCATTTAGAGAAGTAGGGTGTTCTCTTCTCTTTTAATTTGGAAGCACCTGGAGAAATTAGACTGCAGAAAAGATTTAAGTGGGATCACTAAATGATTAATGAGCACTAGTATCTCCTGTACACCCAGTGGTAGGGAATTCCAGTCCAGGGAAGAAATGGCTTGGCAGTTCGGGCTGGACTGTTCCCATAAGGCGCAGGGTCAAGACTGATTTGCATATAGCTGTGTCAGAACTGGGGTGGCAAAGTGAGCTAAAGAACGAAGATAGATTCAACCCAGATCTGTGGCTGGGGGTGAGTGTCTGAAAAGTTTCAGCGGTCCGTCCATCATTTGCTTTAAAACATTTAGGGGCATACTTATGAGAGGCATACATCACGTTTGCACCATGCAACATGGTACATGTGTGATCCAAACCTCTAAATCAAATTTCTGAAGCCACGCCAAGCCACTTTGTGTGACTCTGAGTGGATTAAAAAATCTGAAGTAACGCAACACAGTACAAATTGCTGCGTTGCGTTACTCTGCTTTGGGATGGCATCCCATGGGTATTGCATGAGTGTTCCCATGGAACTCCCATTCTTTTTTACGCATTCCCATATTTACCAGTACTGGTAAACCTGGGAATGTGCTAAAAAGCTACGTCTTCCCTGGGGAGGGGTAATGAGGAGACTTTCTGCAGCACACATAGAAAGAGGAATAGGCCACCCAGGATTGTTTTTATGCAGGGAGGTGCCCCTTCCTGCACAAAAACAACCTGCATGCAACACAGGCACACTTGTACCATGGTGCAAGAGTGCCTGAGTTGGCACTAGGCTGCCAAAAGGGTGCCATTGCATGGGAAAGGAGAGGAATGCATAATATTGCCTTAAATGCAGTGCATTTCTGCCGTTTCCCTGCGATGCAGTGCAGCACAGCAGGGTGACCTGCTGCGCTGCCTGCACTGGGTTTTGTTACTGGGGGCTGGTTTTACAGAGGTGGTGCAATATTGACCCCCTCCCCCCCCAAGTAACAAAAACAGCAAGAAAACATTTCCAGCCTCCCAGGGCCAGGCAATGCGTCCCCATGGGCTTGTCCGAGAAAATTGCCAGGACTACCTAGGATTCCCAGTCACGCTTGAGATGTGGCTGGGTCCTCAGCAGCCCCAGAAGTGTGTGCTAGCAATGCGTCGAGCCATTTTTCACCAAATAGATGGTCACTCTGGCTTTCACAACATCAGGACCGCTTTGTATAACCACCAGATACTGCATAATATGTTGCCTTTCTCAAAAAACAAGTCATAACACTTTTACGGAGTTTCTTTACCTTTTATTGCACAACTTCAAAAAATATTATTAATCACATAGGCGAAACCTAATGCATTTACCAATGCATTAGGCTTCGCCTATGTGATTACTAATAAGCTGATTTTTGTTGTAAGTTGTAACTTGGTGAGTAGTTGTGCAATATATGTTACTAAAACTCTGTTAAAGTATTATGTATGATGCAGACGCACCTAGTACTTACTTTGCTGGGGTCACTTTGTTTAACAATAACTATTGATTTTAAAGCATGTGTCCTTCCTTGATCATCCAGCAGTTTAGAGTCGGACCAAAGCTCTGAATAGTTTTAGCATAATAAGCGCTGTAGTTTAAATAGTTTTAGCTGAAAGGCCTTGGACGGAAGTTTCTTTCATTACACGGGGTGAGGCATGAGAGTTGCAAACTTTTATGGTCCCGCTTAGAAGAGAAATGTCCAAAAAAGACAGCATTTCACTGTGGGCTGAAGGACAGCCATGGAAGGCAATTACAGCTTAACTAAACTGCGTGCTGCTGCAGCCAGGAGTGCCCAAAGGAAGTGAGGGGGAGGGCTGTGCAGACCCATTTACACATGTAAATTGGACATGAGATGCACTTGTAATAAAAATAGCTAATCCAACTGTTTTTTAAAGAAATAGAAGTGTGTTGCAGAAATGCTCCTTGAGTTGGGATGGTATCTGCTAGCGAGCGCTGTATCCCCTAATGTTGTCTTCATTTAAAAAACAAACAAAAAAACACAAAACTACCTAAACCAGAACTATTCCCTACTTTAGATAGACCTCTGCAACATAATACAAACACAAATTGCATGCACCTATTAACAAATACAAATGCTCAAACACTTGCAACGTGTACAGCCCTTGTACAGAGGCACCCGCACACTACGCAATGTGATACACACATCATGGACCAAATAACATAATATGCGCACAACGTGAGATTCACCCTTCTCCATTTCCAATTTTGTTTTTACCCCGCTATGCCCAATAACTCTCAGAGTCAGAGCATGTTGTCCAGGGCGTAGCCTTTTATTCCCATCAAACCAGGTAATTCATCACAGACCAATAGGAGAAAACCATCCTATTTGGATAAATACAATTATTCACAGCATCATGCTTTAGCCACATCAACCTGTCAAAGACGTTAAGTAAAGCAGGCATGACATTACTTGAACTTTTGTTTTGGCTGTACACTTTAGCGGCAACAACATGTCAACGGTAGTAAGAACATTAGGCACAACATTTCACCAGCACTCACGCTTGGCCTTACAATGAACCTTGACCGACTCATCCCGCCAAGCTCTCTACTCAGCTGCGCACATTGCGCCGGCAGGCCCCAATGCGCGACAGCAAACAGTTGAATTACTTGAAATCCAGGGGCACCGCATAACGCATCGGCCCACCGGGGTGCCTGAACACAGGCTGCCTCCCCAAGGTTCTACTCAGTCCATACATTGTGGGTTAGGCCAGTAAAGTCCAGGACCACCGGCAGGTCAGTCCTCCTTTTCCGCCTACCCTCTACACACGTGGATAGGGGGTCCATCCAGTCGCTGAACTTCCCTTGTTGTGCATCTGCCTTTGTTATTAACATTCAGTGCTCGCTCTGCCGCTCCGCGAAGCCTCGTTCTTCTGCCGGGTGGGTGGGTGGTCGACGACGTGCCTCTGCAGCTTGCCGGAGGGTCTGAGGAGACAAAGAAGCCAACTATTCCACGGCGCAGCCTTAAAATACCCTCCCTGCGCGCACTGATGACATCACGTCCCTCCTCACGATACACCCCCTTCTTATCCAACCCATAGGGGACTCAGTCACGTGGCGCAACTAAGGGCGCCCCTCCCCTAGGCGTGGAGGGCGCCTGTTCATTATCCCAAGTTAACTTCACAGCCTCACTCTTTCTCTTCTAGCAAGGAGCATCAGCAGTTTCCTCTCCACTCGTGAGCTCTGAACTTCTCTTTCCTTACAAAATAATTATCGCTGCATGTTTTTAACTGATTTCATAGTTTCCTTGTTGTGCTCTGCCTTGCTGGTCTCTAATAAAACACCAGAGTATACGTGACAGTCACCTTCACCATCTGTCTCTGGACTCATGCTTAACTAAGGCTCCTGTTTTCACTAATACAGGAAAGAATGAAGGAGGAATCAAGGGAGGAAAATAGGACTGAAAGGCTGGGGTGAACGGCAGGGGTGTAGAAGGAAGCTAGAAAGGCAGAAGGAGGGCATGGGTAGGAAGAGAAGGGGTGGAAAAAAGGAAGAGAGAGGAAAATAAAGGATGAGAATGAAAGTCAAGGCAAGGGGAGAGCAGAGGAAGGTTGGAGGATGAAGGAGAGGGACTGCAAGGACGAATTACCTTATTTGGCAGTTTTTTACCGAGGCCTGCTCAAGACTCCGGCTCTCCCACTCTTTTTCCCTTTTCATTCTCATCCCAACATACTTGATGCAACTTCAGGAAACACGGCAAAAAAAATAGCAAGCAATGACCGGGCTGGGGTGACGGGTTAAAGTAATGGCCAAGGCAGGAATCAGCGCGTGCAAGCAATGATGGGCTGGATGCGGACGCCGGCAACGTTGTGGTATGAGGAGAGAACAATCTGCAAAAACATGTGCTCATTTGGAGTGCTACAGATTAAATTAAGAAAACAATATAGAGAACGGGCAGGACAGAGGATGTGGTGTAACAGGCAGAACTGCCAACCTTAGAGCTGGGGAACCGGTTTCGAGTAACAGCGTCGGTTCACAAGCACACTTGAAATGTGTCCTAAAAAAGTTTAAATAAAACACATTGTAGAAAGTAAGAAAAAATGCCATACAAGGCGAGACAAACAACAAAACAAAAAGTAAGTTCTAAATGCACGCAGCCAGGGAAAGTAAACAGGGCCTCATTTAAGAAAAGAGAGAACAGCGATGCGTCTCTTTTCATTGCGCCCTCTTTGCAACACCAGTTATGCGTCATATTTACAGTATGACGCATCATGTCTCAAGGAGTTACAGATACGTCAGTATTTCTGACGTATCTGTAGGCGCAAAAATTACGCATTGCTGGTGTGTGTCACAAAAGTGACACAACTGCAGCAATGGGTCATTACACATGGGCAAGTCCCATGTAAAATGTACCTGCGTCATGAGGTAGGCGTAAGCTATTGACGCATTTGCGTCCTAAAAGTGGAGCAGTAAAATCCTATAGATTTCATTACGTCACTTCTACGACCCTTTCTTGCGTCGGAACGCCCCCCCCTGCATACATTATACCTGGCACAGGTTTAAAGTGACGCATCTAGGTAGATGTGTCACTTTGTAAATATGGTGCAACAAGGCAAATTTTTTAAGTGACGCACCGGCGGCGCAAAAGTGATGTAAGGGCTCATAAATAAGCCTCACAGTATGGAGCATTAACCAAAAGAAAAAAGTTCGAACCACCAACACAGATGGGAATGAGCAGTTAGGGATTTGAAAACTGATAAGAGAGACACAGAAGGGAGAACAAGCTACAACCAATAGAGACAGAGGAAGGCAAACTGGCAAGCACACGGACCAATAAGAATTGAAGGCAGGATGTAAGTCCCTTTTAAGATATATATTCATCACAAGCAAGCCAGAAATGTGTGCTAAAAAGTTTAAATTAAGGACAATGGAGAAAGCAGGAAAAAACTGCAAACAGGACGAGACAAACAACAAAACAAAAAATAAGCTATAAATGCATGCAGCCAAGGAGAGTAAACGTCATGGAGCGTTAACCAAAAGAAAAAAAGTTGAACCATCAACAAAGATTGGAATGAGTAGTTAGGCCTCAAGAAACTGATAACCGAGACACAGAAGGGAGAATAGGCTACAACCAATAGAAACTGAGAAAAGCAAACTGGCAAGCACATGGACCATTAAGAATTGAAGCCGGATGTAAGTCCCTTTTAAGATATATTAAGAACAATAGATTTCACAAGCACAGCGCAAGCGCTGTGCAGGCGAAATATAAAAAATGAGCAGGGGTCTGTGTGTGTCAGTGGTTTAGCAAGACCAGACATCTTTAAAATCTGCCTCTATTAGGAACATTACTGAGTCCAGGTGTTAGCAGATCAGAGCTATGAGTGAGATTATTAAAGGAAGAGCTCTGAGTAAGTCTTAATATGTGAAGAACAGATTCCTTAGCAACTCTTGACATTATGAGGGAAGTTATCCCGCAACCCAAGCCATGTCTCGGGCGATATCCAAAAACCCGGGACATGTATCGGGTCTAGAGATCATCAGTTCAACAAGTACCTACTTGCACCCACTTGGGTGAACCACTCAAGAACTCCATGTACCAGAGTCCCTAGGGGCAATCCGGAGGAGGGGCTAGTGGTGTGCGGTCCATTGCGATTGTTTCTACAAATTGGCTCCCTTGAACTTTGATCTGCCGAGCTCCTGGACGACGCACCTGCGTGCCGGTTCGGGCATCGAGGCCTTTGACGGTTGCTTGGCGGCCTTCGCTTCCACCCCTAACTATTTTCTCTACTGATGAGGGAAGTTATCCCGAAACCCGAGCCATGTCTCGGGCGATATCCAAAAACCCGGGACATGTATCGGGTCTAGAGATCATCAGTTCAACAAGTACCTACTTGCACCCACTGGGGTGAACCACTCAAGAACTCCATGTACCAGAGTCCCTAGGGGCGATCCGGAGGAGGGGCTAGCTGTGTGCGGTCCATTGCGATTGTTTCTACAAATTGGCTCCCTTGAGCTTTGAGCTGACGAGCTCCTGGACGACGCACCTGCGTGCCGGTTTGGGCATCGAGGCCTTTGACGGTTGCTTGGCGGGCTTCTCTTCCACCCCTAGCTATTTTCTCTACTGTTGAGGGAAGTTATCCCGAAACCCGAGCCATGTCTCGGGCGATATCCAAAAACCCGGGACATGTATCGGGTCTAGAGATCATCAGTTTAACAAGTACCTACTTGCACCCACTGGGGTGAACCACTCAAGAACTCCATGTACCAGAGTCCCTAGGGGCGATCCGGAGGAGGGGCTAGCGGTGTGCGGTCCATTGCGATTGTTTCTACAAATTGGCTCCCTTGAGCTTTGAGCTGACGAGCTCCTGGACGACGCACCTGCGTGCCGGTTCGGGCATCGAGGACTTTGACGGTTGCTTGGCGGCCTTCTCTTCCACCCCTAACTATTTTCTCTACTGATGAGGGAAGTTATCGCGAAACCCAAGCCATGTCTCGGGCGATATCCAAAAACCCGGGACATGTATCGGGTCTAGAGATCATCAGTTCAACAAGTACCTACTTGCACCCACTGGGTGAACCACTCAAGAACTCCATGTACCAGAGTCCCTAGGGGCGATCCGGAGGAGGGGCTAGCGGTGTGCGGTCCATTGCGATTGTTTCTACAAATTGGCTCCCTTGAGCTTTGAGCTGACGAGCTCCTGGACGACGCACCTGCGTGCCGGTTCGGGCATCGAGGCCTTTGACGGTTGCTTGGCGGCCTTCTCTTCCACCCCTAACTATTTTCTCTACTGATGAGGGAAGTTATCCCGAAACCCGAGCCATGTCTCGGGCGATATCCAAAAACCCGGGACATGTATCGGGTCTAGAGATCATCAGTTCAACAAGTACCTACTTGCACCCACTGGGGTGAACCACTCAAGAACTCCATGTACCAGAGCCCCTAGGGGCGATCCTGAGGAGGGGCAAGCGGTGTGCGGTCCATTGCGATTGTTTCTACAAATTGGCTCCCTTGAGCTTTGAGCTGACGAGCTCCTGGACGACGCACCTGCGTGCCGGTTCGGGAATCGAGGCCTTTGACGGTTGCTTGGCGGTCTTCTCTTCCACCCCTAACTATTTTCTCTACTGACGAGGGAAGTTATCCCGAAACCCGAGCCATGTCTCGGGTGATATCCAAAAACCCGGGACATGTATCGGGTCTAGAGATCATCAGTTCAACAAGTACCTACTTGCACCCACTGGGGTGAACCACTCAAGAACTCCATGTACCAGAGTCCCTAGGGGCGATCCGGAGGAGGGGCTAGCGGTGTGCGGTCCATTGCGATTGTTTCTACAAATTGGCTCCCTTGAGCTTTGAGCTGACGAGCTCCTGGACGACGCACCTGCGTGCCGGTTCGGGCATCGAGGCCTTTGACGGTTGCTTGGCGGCCTTCTCTTCCACCCCTAACTATTTTCTCTACCGATGAGGGAAATTATCCCGAAACCCGAGCCATGTCTCGGGCGATATCCAAAAACCCGGGACATGTATCGGGTCTAGAGATCATTAGTTCAACAAGTACCTACTTGCAACCACTGGGGTGAACCACTCAAGAACTCCATGTACCAGAATCCCTAGGGGCGATCCGGAGGAGGGGCTAGCGGTGTGCGGTCCATTGCGATTGTTTCTACAAATTTGCTCCCTTGAGCTTTGAGCTGACGAGCTCCTGGACGACGCACCTGCGTGCCGGTTCGGGCATCGAGGCCTTTGACGGTTGCTTGGCGGCCTTCTCTTCCACCCCTAACTATTTTCTCTACTGATGAGGGAAGTTATCCCGAAACCCGAGCCATGTCTCGGGCGATATCCAAAAACCCGGGACATGTATCGGGTCTAGAGATCATCAGTTCAACAAGTACCTACTTGCACCCACTGGGGTGAACCACTCAAGAACTCCATGTACCTGAGTCCCTAGGGGCGATCCGGAGGAGGGGCTAGCGGTGTGCGGTCCATTGCGATTGTTTCTACAAACTCTTGACATTATATGGACACAGACTTGAGTTGTTTTAATTTTTAGAGTGGAGCTACTAGTGTGTCTTGATACCGTCAAAAAAGATTATTGCATAACTCTCTAATATCGAAATAAAAACCATTCACAAACAATTTTAAAACTATGCATTAACAACTGTAGAAAAAGTGTATTATCACATTCATCATCCACAGTGCAGAACCATGCATGCCGACCAATATACCTGAGCATTGTACCCGAGTCTCTGTGGGTAAAACTAACAGGCAATAGCAATTTTAGTGTGACATCCTTACAGATTGTGACCATCTTTGGTACCAACATATGCGTTTTTAACTATAAAGAGAGAGCCTGGGTTTAATGTTGTGCTTACTAAAATGAAACTGTTAAAGTGTAAAGGCTGTTACATAATATCACAACAATAACTACTGGATATGACAATAAAAACATATACGAAAATGAATGTGCACCTTGCACACGGTAAGTGAATGACAATGGTTTTGATGAAAACTCTAGTATGAGCACCATAAAAGAGTGCTTCAAGTTGTAGAAATAGAAAGAATACATAATTATTGATGTTTCTGATGGCTGAAACAATGTTGAATTGGAAAATTTATAAAGAATATTCTGTTATTATGCACATTAATATAAACTAAAATGACAAGTTATGTACACAGGTATACATGAGTCTCAAATTTAAATTGCGCATACGTTTATGGTGAATGTAAGCCATATTTTATTGCTTCTACTGTAATGCACCATAGCGATTTAAAAGTTGGTGCAACTTTCTCATTTTCTGACTAACATGAACTCTTCATATTAATTGTGTCTTAGATTTCATGAAGCAATATTTCTTTAGAAAATTGTTTTACTTCTTGGTACTTTTGAATATTTGTAGTAGTAGGCCATATTTAGCATTGAATGTTGCTATGCAATAATCTTTGACACTTTACAACATTCAGCTATTGACAAGAAATGCTTAATTGGATTCCACTATTCTTGAGTTAAGTGTATATTCATTTATTAAAATAGAGGTATTGTTTCATATGCTTTAAGTGGCTTTTTCTCTTAGGTTTGCATTTTTCCTTCATGGACTTGTGAGAAGGGAATTTGCATAACTTCTCATTTATGTAACTTTCTTCTACTTTCACATGACATTCCTGACAACTAAAGGATACTTTTTCTGTCACATCAGAATGGAACCCTAACGTGGGAAACTGAACTATTAACCCCAGTCCATGGAATGCAACAGTTTGAATTATTCTTTGTTGGACCAACCTGTGTGTCCAGAACAGACAGAGAGAATCACTGGCGTAATGAAAAGTGATGGGGCCTCCCTGCATGGTACTTCGGGGGGCCCCCTCCAGGCTCAATCAGGAGCTCTCTCGGCCAGATTCAGTTCCGAGGGGGCCCTTGGAGCTAGGGGCCCCCCCGCACCGCGTGGGCTGCGGGGGCCTGTGTTACACCCCTGGAGAGAATCTACCAAAGTATCTACTTTTGCACCTTTTGAGTGGATGGTGGTCACATGTAACTTGGACCATGATGGTATGACAACTGATGTAATCTCCGGACTTGATGAATTATAATGCCAGTTCCTTCTGCGTTGATGAATGGACAGTTGGCAGTCACTTGGAAAGCCTAGGAGAGTGATAAAGTGGCTATCCTAATTGAAACATCCTTGATTAGAGCCCCTTCTTTCCCATTCGTGTGACTGTTTGTCTATCCCATTGCCCAATGGACATTTTTTTTTTGGGCGCACTTTGACTACATTTTATATCTATGCTAAAAGAACATTTCTGAACTATCCCCTTGACCATGCTTGTGGCAGGAAACCTCCTTTAGTGAACTCTTCATGGACTATTTAGCCAAACCATAGATTCCAAATTCCTTTCAAAGATTGTCTTTTATTTGTACTTTGCAAATGTTTGGTGTTATACTACATTCTGTAATTTGCCTTCTGAGACTCCTGACGTAAATGCTTAAAATGCTAATAATTGGTTTGAATGCTACACTTGTTTAATGCAATAAATAATTCAATTTAAACTGTCTAAGTATTTCTTTAAATTGTAATCCAAATGTTCTTTCCACAGAGACCGTGCATACTATATCAGATTTCTAAGGCATAACAAAGATAGCTCTAGATTATTTTCAGAACATCAGATTCTCTTATTATTGTTTTGATTAGCGACAGCAGAACTGTTGGTGTGTATGATTTTGGTCCAATTCAACTTCTTCAGGCGGTTCGGACTTCCCATGGTTATCCTATATATCTATAGTACGGTTTTGAGAGTAGTATATTTGAACTTGATTTCCAATTTGTGAGTTGGTTATCAATTATTGGTCCTCATTGGGTAGCCAACAGTCGACACCCTGATCCCTCATCCCTCAATGCAGCGAGCAAGGTCCATCGGAGGACCAACTCCTCTATGGGTATGATTAGTTTTTAAAAAGTTAATTGCAAAAGGGATAGATGTCAAATAATATATGGGCCCAGCTTATAAACACTGCAACAAAACTGCTAGCTATGATGAGGCTCTCATTGTAGCACACAATATTTCATGGCTATATTCTGTTCCTGACTCATCTTTAAGCTTGGTGTGGGCCATATATTTTGCAGAGCCTTGTTATAACTCATAATATTATGATTGACATAATTCCACTGCAAGGGAATCTCTGATAGCAGAATTTATCTTGGTTTAGTGTTCCTTGTGGTATTTTACTCTTTTTATAAAAAAAATCCAGTAATCAATTACATTTTCAGTATCACATTACAACTCTACATGACACTGTATGTTATATAAGACCTGAATCACAACAGCTTGTCGCGCCCACACATGGGTTCCAATCTAAAACATTAGCATTAGTAACATTCAGATCATAACTCTAATAACATCAATCCTTTACACCTCAGATTTTGGCGTACAACAGTTTGCATTCATGTCAGCATTGTCACCTTTCAGATCCCTCTGCATTCTACACCTTTGCTCCAAATTATGTACCACTTCCCCAAGCATCCTTGGCTCTGATATACTACTTTTTCAGCTGCACAGCACCAGTCAAGGTCCACTTCACAGTCTTTGACTATGGGGGGTTGCATTGCTCCCCATCCCCTAGCTATTTTCATGAGCCATAGTGTGGTGTATTCTGGCCATTTGGCGGCACCTGTAATGCATAACATATACCATTTGGTGTCTTATGGGACCCTCTGATCCATAACCGTGGACATCACTTGCGTGATTTTACCTCAGTACCTCTTTGTTAGGGGGCAATCCCCCAATGTGTGAAAGAAGGTGCCTGCTCCAACACATCCACTCAAGCATTTATCCTTGCCACTCCTACCCATACAGTAAAGTCTGGTCCTGGTTGTATAGGATCTGTGTAGGATTCGTAATTGTATGAGGTGAAACCTTACTCTTACTGCCGGTAAACAGTCATAATATCGATTCCAAAATATAGAATGGACATAATATCGAAGTAAAAATATAGAATGGACAAAATATCGAATGGACACAATATAGTGGTTAAAAATATCGAATTTAAGGTAAGTAATATCGATTTTCAAAATATAGAAGTCAAAATATCAAAGTATACAATATAGGCATTAAATATATCGATTTTTTAATATTATCAATTTTTTTAAAGTGTTTTGTATGTTAGTATATGTGTGAAAAGTGTATATTAATTTTTGTAATGTATGTTTAATGTATTTTAAGTAATGATTTTTATGTTATTTAATTTTTGCGTAATTTAATTCTGTAGTGGGTTGTGGGTTTATAGGGGAATAGGGTGGGAAGTAATTTAATTATATTGAATTAAATATTAATTTTTAGCAAATATTATTAATTTTTAATTAATTTTTGCTTTTTAGTTCTGTAGTGGGTTGTGGGTTTATAGGGGAATAGGGTGGGAAGTAATTTAATTGTAATTAATTAAATATTTTTATTTATTTATTGGTATTCATTTTGAATTTATTGTTATTTTTGATTGGTAATTAATTTTTATTAATTGTCAATTAATTTGTATTAATTGATTAATTGTTAATTATGTAAATTTTCTAAATTTAATTTCTGTAGCGGGTTGTGGGTTTATAGGGGAATAGGGTGGGAAGTAATTTCATTGTAATTAAGTAAATACGTTTTTTCATTTATTGGTATTGATTTTAAACTTATTGTTAATTAATTTTTAATTGGTAATTAATTTCTATTAATTGGCAATTAATTTTTATTACTTGGTAATTATTTTGTATTAATTAAATATTTGCTAATTATGATAATTGTATTAATGTATTTTCTGTAGTGGGATGTGGGTTTATAGGGGAATAGGGTGGGAAGTAATGTAATTGTAATTAATTACATATTAAAAATACTTTTTGTGTATTGATAATTAATTTACCGTAAATTTTTAATTGGTATTCATTTTTATTATTAATTAGTTTTTGTTATTGAAAATTAATTAGTTGTTAAATAATTATGAATAGGTTATTAAATTGTAATAACTAATATGTAGTTGTATTTCTAATTAATTATTACATAATATTAAATTGGTTATTAATTTCAATTAATGTTTTATTGGTATTGATATTTAATTTATTTTTAATAATGTATTAAATCATTACTTTCCCTACTGTTAAACTCACTGGAGTGGGAATAGTAATTTTCACCCTCCCGCTATCCAACGCTTTCCCTACTGTTGCAGTCTCTGGAGTGGGAATAGTATTTTTACCCTTACGCTATCCAACGCTTTCCCTACTGTTGCACTCTCTGGAGTGGGAATAGTAATTTTTACCCCTACGCTATCCAAAGCTTTCCCTACTGTTGCACTATCTGGAGTGGGAATAGTAATTTTCACCCTCCCGCTATCCAACACTTTCCCTACTGTTGCACTCTCTGGAGTGGGAATAGTATTTTTTACCCCTACGCTATCCAACGCTTTCCCTACTGTTGCACTCACTGGAGTGGGAATAGTATTTGTTACCCCTACGCTATCCAACGCTTTCCCTACTGTTGCACTCACTGGAGTGGTAATATTAAATGTTACCCTCCTGCTATCCTACGGTAAAATATTGTACATTTTTTATTAATAACTTAAATTAATTATATCTTCATTTTAAGGTTATTTGAGTATTTTTAAGTATGTTTTAGTTAATTATATTTATTATTTCATTAATTTTAAATTACTTTTAAGACATTTAAAAAAATTCGATATTTTGACTGACTATATTTTTTACAGACTATATTTTGGATTCGATATTTTTGTACTTACCTGTTTGTAGATAGGAATTCGATATTTTGGCATTCTATATTTTGGTGACTATATTTTGGTAAGTCTATATTTTGTCATTCTATATTATGTCAGTGATCCCTTACTGCCACATCTCGAGGGCTCCGTATAGCCTCTGTTCAATCATCAGCCTCCAGGCTCCCTATCTCTCCCTCCCATGCCTCCTGGTGAGTTCCCAATGGGCCGTGGTATTGTTCATGACCTTTTTGTAGATAAGGGAGATTGCCTTTTCCCGTATTGGGTCTATTAACACTCTACATTCAACTGGTGAATATTCGGGTATTTGGTCCCCTGGCGCGATGTGTGTTTTAAGGGTATGTTTCAGTTGTACGTAGCGGAATTGTTTGGTACCGACACCTGATATTTGGGCTACAATTCATGGAAATCCATCATCGCTTGTCTATTCCAGACATCTCCCAAGCACTTTATGCCCAGCAAGGACCATCGGCGGAAGCCCCGCAGCCCGCCCACCTCTTTTAGATGATCCCTGCACCACAGCGGAGTGCGCTCTGTCAGCCGTCCTTCCCAACCAAGGAATTTAGTATCCTCCCTCCAAACTCGCACAGTAGTTTGTGTATGTTTTGGCAGCGTGTTCTCCATTTTCCTTGTGTATAGTGCTTCAAGGTACCCATTTTGACCCATTGTATGATGATCAACCCGGTATGCTGACCAACTGTGCAGTCCAGTATCACTTCCTTATGTCTGGGATTGTTAAGCCGCCCTCATATATTCCTTGTTGTAGTTTGTGGAGTGCTATCCTGAAAATTACCCCTCCCCAGAGCAGCTGCCTGACTTCTGAATCTATTTTGCTAAAGAAATCTAGGGATATCTTGTATGGGGTTTTCTGTAGAACATATAGTAAGCGCAGGAGCGCCATCATTTTGAAAATGGCCGTTCTCCTCATCAGTGAGAGTGGCAGCGTTCTCCAATTTGAAACATCCCTCCATAATCAATGCAGCTGGAGCATCAAGTTATCATCTACAAAATCGGCCTAAGCTCAAGAGATCTCCACTCCAAGGTATTTAAATTTGTGCCTAATCACTAGATCTTTCCCAATTTTTTTTTTTTTTTTTTTTGGCAATGGTCAGCAGATTTGGTGTCCACCTGACCACCCTGATACCCTCAGCTACGGTTGCTCCCCTCGCAGCTCCCAGGACCGAACACTGCGGTATCGTAGCGCTCACCTGCATTTCTAGCTGCTTTTAAATTGCCTTTCTGCTTACACTCACCCGCATCGCCCCTCTTTACTCTGCACTGTACTGACTGTCTGCCATTTGTTACATATCGCATTTCAATCAGCTGTGTTAACGTAGCGCGCCATTTCCTTATTGACTTCGCAGCGCCCACGAGCATATCGCATTTCAACCAGCTGGGTTAACGTAGCGCGCCATTACCGAATTGACCCCGCAGCGCCCACGAGCATTATTACAATTCAGCCGCTCGTCTGCATTAATCACTACTCGTAGCGCCTGAGTTTGTTTAGACGCTTTGGAACCAACTACTGCACAGTAAATAATTAGCGTCGTGCCACTGTTTGAAAACGCGCAGCCAGGAAGAGTGTCTTGTGCTTGGCCACATCTGTTTATTTTGTGCATAGCGTCGCGTTCTGGCTGTACCTCCATTTCAGGTTCGTTTACTGTCCTGCTGCCATTTTGTGCTTTGTTGCTGTCCCTCCCTGCCCTGACCTCCGCCCCGCCTCCCAGCTGACCCTACCTCCCACAGATACTATCTGCATTTCCTGTCGTCTCACACGCTGTGACCACCCTGATACCCTCAGCTACGGTCGCTCCCCTCGCAGCTCCCAGGACCGAACACTGCGGTATCGTAGCGCTCACCTGCATTTCTAGCTGCTTTTAAATTGCCTTTCTGCTTACACTCACCCGCATCGCCCCTCTTTACTCTGCACTGTACTGACTGTCTGCCATTTGTTACATATCGTATTTCAATCAGCTGTGTTAACGTAGCGCGCCATTACCGTATTGACCTCGCAGCGCCCACGAGCATATCGCATTTCAACCAGCTGGGTTAACGTAGCGCGCCATTACCGAATTGACCCCGCAGCGCCCACAAGCACTATTACAATTCAGCCGCTCGTCTGCATTAATCACTACTCGTAGCGCCTGAGTTTGTTTAGACGCTTTGGAACCAACTACTGCACAGTAAATAATTAGCGTCGTGCCACTGTTTGAAAACGCGCAGCCAGGAAGAGTGTCTTGTGCTTGGCCACATCTGTTTATTTTGTGCATAGCGTCGCGTTCTGGCTGTACCTCCATTTCAGGTTCGTTTACTGTCCTGCTGCCATTTTGTGCTTTGTTGCTGTCCCTCCCTGCCCTGACCTCCGCCCCGCCTCCCAGCTGACCCTACCTCGCCCCTCCCCCCTCAGTATCCACATATGACAGAGACTCCTGCGCGCAGCGTCCACGCGCAGCGGTCGCGCCCCAGTTGCGCCGAAGGTGCGCCAAAGGTAAGCCCGTCTACGCCCGTCCGCGCCTGGACCGCGCCCAGCGCCAGACCCCCTGGCCCCCGTACCACCCACCCCCCCCGCATTACATACAACGCCTCCACCCTCATAGCCCTAAACCCCGGTCGACTCCCCAACTGCGCCCAAGCCGCTCCTGGACACACTCATGGACCCTTCACATGCAACTCCTGCAAGTACGACGGCACCAAGACCAACTCCTCATCCACAAACACCAAACAGAGATCCGACACAAACCACCTAAAATGCATCCTGCTCAACACACGCTCGGTCCACAGACACGCCATCGACCTATGGAATCTACTAGACACCATTTCTCCGGACGTCGCCTTCCTAACAGAAACCTGGATGAACGCCTCTTCAGCTCCGGACATCACCATAGCCATCCCGGAAGGCTACAAGATCATCCGAAAGGACCGCTCTAACCAAACAGGAGGAGGCATCGCCATCGTCCATAGGAACTCCATCCGCATCTCAACCAGCCCTGACGACAACCTCTCTTGCGCCGAACACCTTCACTTCCAAATCCACACCGACCCCAAGACCACACTCAGAGGCACACTCCTCTACAGGCCACCAGGACCCCGTGCACAATTCAGTGAAGACATCACTGACTTCATCACCCCACACGCCCTCCCCTCCGAGGACTACATTATACTGGGAGACCTCAATTTTCACCTGGAAAAGAGCAACGACAGCAACACCATCACCCTTCTGGACAACCTCGCCAACCTTGGACTCAAACAACTAGTTAACACCCCCACCCACAACGCAGGACACACACTCGACCCGATCTTCACCTCCAGCAAACACATCTCCTTCAGTCACACTTCTGTTCTCCACTGGACGGACCACAGCTGCGTTCACTTTGTCTACAAAAAGACCACAACCCACAACCATCCTCAACCTACTCTGCAAAGAAACTGGAACAAAATCACGATCGACCAGATCTCCTCATCGCTTCTTCAAAACCCCCCTGCCCACTCATCAAACGCCAACCAAGCAGCCACTAACCTCACTCAATGGCTAACCAACAGCGCCGACAAGCTAGCACCTTTGAAAAAACGTCAAATCAAACTAGGCAGCAAAAACGCCCCCTGGTTCAACGATGATCTTAAGAAATCCAAGAAACTCTGTCGCTCCCTTGAGAAAGCCTGGAAAAAAGACCCAAACACCAGCACCAGAGACGCCTTCAAAAACGCCACCCGCATACACCACCAACTGATCCGAACTGCCAAAAAAGCAGCATTCAAAGACCGACTAGACAACAACGCCCACAACAGCAAGGAACTATTCAACATCGTCAAAGAGTTTACCAACCCCTCTGCCAACTCCAACGACATCACTCCCTCTCAAACCCTTTGCGACTCCCTAGCTTCGTTCTTCCACGACAAAATCGCAGACATCCACAACAGCTTCGATAACCAACCCGGAGACCAACCCACCCAACCTTCTACCGTACCTTCACCCCCCTTGAACATCCTTAATGACTGGAACCCAATCTCCACTGAGGACACCATCCGTCTGATGAACTCCATCCACTCAGGATCCCCCACAGACCCATGTCCTCACCACATCTTCAACAAAGCAGACTCCATCATAGCACCCTATCTCCAAGACGTCATCAACTGCTCCTTCAGATCCGCCACCTTCCCGGAAAGCTGGAAACACGCCGAACTCAGCGCCCTCCTGAAAAAACCCACAGCTGATCCCACCGAACTCAAAAACTACCGCCCCATTTCGCTCCTACCATTCCCGGCCAAAGTCATCGAGAAAGCAGTCAACAACCAGCTCGCCGCCTTCCTCGAAGCCAACAAATCCCTCGACTCATCACAGTCCGGCTTCCGAGCCAAACACAGCACTGAGACCGCCCTCATCGCAGCAACAGATGACATTCGAACACTACTGGACAATGGAGACACAGTCGCCCTCATCCTCCTTGACCTCTCCGCAGCCTTCGACACAGTCTGCCACAGCACCCTTTTACAACGCCTCAACAACATCGGAATACAAGGAAATGCACTGGACTGGATCACCTCATTCCTCGCCGGAAGAACTCAGAGAGTCCGCTTACCACCGTTCAAGTCGGAGGCCACCGAAGTCACCTGCGGCGTGCCACAAGGCTCTTCACTCAGCCCCACCCTCTTCAACGTATACATGAGCCCCCTCGCGGCCATCGCACGCCAACACAACCTCAACATCATATCCTACGCTGATGACACTCAGCTGATCCTCTCCCTCACCAAAGACCCAAACACCGCTAAAACCAACCTACACGAAGGAATGAAAGAAGTAGCCGAGTGGATGAAGCACAGCCGTCTTAAACTGAACTCAGACAAAACAGGAGTCCTCATCTTAGGTACTTCCCCTTCCGCATGGGACGATTCTTGGTGGCCAGCTGCCCTAGGAAAAGCACCCATCCCTACGGACCACGCACGGAACCTGGGCGTCATCCTGGACTCCTCTCTCTCGATGACCAGACAAGTCAACGCAGTCTCATCATCTTGCTTCAACATCCTCCGCATGCTCAAAAAAACATTTCGCTGGATCCCCACCGAAACTAGAAAAACGGTCACCCACGCACTAGTTACAAGCCGCCTGGACTACGGAAACACCCTATACGCCGGTACCACCGCTAAACTTCAGAGAAAACTCCAACGCATCCAAAACGCATCAGCCAGACTCATACTAGACATCCCGCGTAAAGAACACATTTCCGGTCACCTAAAAGACCTCCACTGGCTCCCTGTCAATAAGAGGATAACGTTCCGCCTCCTAACTCATGCACACAAAGCACTCTACGAACTTGGACCAGAATGCCTCAACACGCGATTATCCTTCTACTCCCCCTCCCGCCAACTACGTTCCTCCAACCAAGCCCTCGCTGCGGTTCCACGCATCAACAAATCCACCATGGGGGGAAGATCCTTCTCCTACCTAGCGGCTAAAACTTGGAACTCCCTTCCCATTCACCTCCGCCTCACTCAAAACCACCCAGCCTTCAGAAAGCAGCTTAAAACATGGATTTTCGACAAATAATTCTCCACCCTTCCTCAAGCGCCTTGAGACCCTCTGTGTATGTAGTGCGCTATATAAATTATTTGACTTGACTTGACTTGACGTGTTTCTCTGGACAGGTCAAACACCAGGGATTTCATCTAGTTTATCTGATTTCCAGAATAACTGCCAACCAGATGAAATACATGAAGAATACGGTTGATCGTAGAACGGGGCTTTGTGACGTATAGAATTATGGCATCAGAATACAATGAGATCCTGTCCTCCATATCTCCCCCAGAGATACCTCTTATGAGTGGGTATCCCCTATACCAGGTCACCAGAGGATCCTTTGCTAATGCAATAAGCATGGGGAAGAGCGGCATCCCTGCCTCGTGCCCTTATGAAGCGTCACTTGTGTGGAAATCACTCCATTCACTCTAACCTGGGGGTTCACATATAGCAGTTGAGCCCATGCACAAAATTTGGGGCCAAGGCACACACGCTTGAGGACCGCAAATAAATATTAACGCGCGATTCACTAGCGTTACACTCGGTGACTTGCAGACCGAGTGACTTGAGTGAAGAACTGCTGCGTTACAGTGAGAGCTTGGATTTATTCCTTGTTGTTTACACAGTGGGCGATAGAGAAACCCCACCCACGATAAAAGTGTCTAACCGCCGCGTAACCAGCCAAAGTGTGATTGAATGCACATTTGCGAGCCCCACATGAAACGGCGATGGAGAACAGCCATAACAATGCGGGAATTAACCCGCACTGCCATTACAACGCGGGGATTACAACGAAAGTCGTTACAACGACTTTCGCTGGAGGGCACTGTTGGATAGGGAATAGTTTAATTTTCTATCCAACACCTTCCCTACTGTCAACGTAGGCTTGAGTTGGAATAGAAAATTAAACTATTCCACTATCCTGCGCCCTCCAGCGAAAGTCGTTGTAACGACTTTCGTTGTAATCCCCGCGTTGTAATGCCATGCGGGGTAAAAGCCCGCCTTGTATTGACATACAACCGACGGCGATATCGGATACACAGAACACAGCTGACACACAAGTGTGTGGTCCATTCTAGAGGAGTGCAACAAAGTCAAGGCAAACAAACTTCAGAAGACAGTGACAAGATTCTGTCAAGATTTTAAGAAATTGCTGGTCCTGAGGAGAATCCCCACAGTGCGGGAGATTTGAAACGTGTAGACTGGAGTGCTGCGACCCTAAGTGTCTCTTAGGCCAGTCAGAGATCATTATTATTTCTGTTGATACAGTTCAAACTATGCAAAAAAAAGTACTGATGGTCTTATATTGTAAATCCCTTCTTTTTGTGTCATTAAGAAATATTCAAATAGATACGCTTATCCGGGAGCACAAAAAAGACTGTAAGGTTGTCCCAGGGTAGGCAGGGGTGTGAATGGAGTGAACTTGTATGGATGGATGTGAGGAGTAGCTTAATCAATGTATAAATCTGACACAGTATGAATGTCGATATTAAGTATGTTATTTAGAGGGTGATTGTTAAGTATGTGTTTGGAAGGGGCTCTTAAAAAGAAAAAATTGTGAATTAGCCCAAATGAGAGGAGTTTGATTAAAGATTTCTATGAAATTTCCGAAAAACTGTTAAAAAAGAAAAAGAAATTAAAAACCAAAAGACAATAAATAAAGTTTTTTTGAGTAAACAGAAACTGAAAAGGTGTTTTTTTGGAAGCAAAAGTTTGTTTCATTGCTGTCCAATCTGTGGTCAAAGAATTGTGCAGTACTGGCATTTGGTATAGTTTATTGTCGCGAATAAACATTGCCATTCTATGCTATCGAAAGCAATACGTGCATCAGGGACATGAGTACCGCACTTACCTAGAATGTACCTGCAGTGGTGTGTAAAACTCCATAAAGGCGTTGCGAATTCAGTCTAGTACTTGGATGGGGTATAAATCCGGACTGGTCTGGGTGAATAATGGGGGTTATTACTCTGGTGAGCCGAAGCGCTAGAACCTTAGCCAGGATTTTGGCTTCAGGGTGTAGGAGTGAGATCGGTCTGTAGGAGGCATGCTCCTCCGGGGCTTTGCCTTGTTTAGGAATGACTACAATCACTGGCAGTCGCTGGTCTTCTGGCAAGCTATCCCGCTCCAGCGACTCCCTGAACATGTCTAACATATGTGGGGCCACCAGCGCTGCGGTGCTTTTGTATAGTTCAATAGGTATGCCATTAGGTCTGGCAGCTTTGCCCAATTGCAAGGCTCTTATCACACCACAGATCTCATCCGTGGTCATGTCTCTATTAAGGTCTTCTCGGTCCTCTAGTGTTATGGTGGTCAAGTTAATCTCCTGCAGGAGCACTGCGCAATCGGATTGTGATCTTGTCGTGGAGGACCTCTAGAGTTGTTCATAGTAGTTCGCAAACTCAGTGGCTACTTCTCTTGTCCTACAGTGTTCTCCATTTAGGGTTTTAATCTCCAGTACCGAGTTCCTATCCCTGTCTCACTTTTCCAACCATGCCATCAATTTAGTTGCTTTGTCTCCTATTTCATAGATTCTCCTCTGGGACGCCCTAGCTTTATCTCTGGCTTTCCCTTCTGAAATGTCTCACAACTCTTGTTGCTTAAGACAGATTAAGTTGTTAGTCTGTGGGTTTGATTCCCTGTGTTCCCCAATAGCTCTTTCTAGCTGGGTTATCTCCCTTTCGAGCAGGGGCAGACTGGGAACCAAAATCAGCCCTGGCAAACTGCTTGGCCGGCCCCCCTGTGGGGGGGAGGGGGTGAGCCCCGAGCTGTTTGCTAGGGCCGGTTTCGGCTGATTTTGTTACATGGGGCCGATATTGCCGGCCCGGTAATGAAAACGGCCCTACAGTGGCCCAAAACCGGCCCCCACCCTGGCATCCCACCAGAGGAAATGCCCAGAGCCTGCTAAGGCCTGCTAAGGGGAGAGGAGTTGGCCTAACGGCTAGGGCGCACGACCACGGACCTGGAGGAACTGGGTTCGTGTCTCGGTAACGACGCCAAAAACTCCTGTGATTCTGGGCAAATCACTTAATCTCCCCGTGCCTAAAAAATGAAAGTAACTGAAAAACGTAAAAATGTAACGTAACTGGAAAAAAATGTAAAGCGCTCTGATACCTGATTCGGTTCGGGTCTAGTTCGCGCTATATAAAACTCTGCAAAAAAAAAAAAAGGCCAGTTCGGCCCTGCTTTCCAGAGCTTCGTATTGGAGCTTCTGTTCTTTCCACAGCTTGTGCATGCCCTCTTATTACTGTCTTGTAGGTCTCCCATAAATTACAAGTCAAGTCTACTGTCCCTACGTTCTCTTGAAAATACTGTTCCGTCCGTACTCAAATCTTGTCCCAGGTTTGTTTACTTTAAGGAGCCACGGGTCAATTCATGAAGGTAGTGTATGTGTTCTGTTGGGTCCCAACATTTCTACCTCCAATGGTATTTTACTCTTAACTCCATATACATGATAGCCTTTAGTCTGGGATTGTAGCCATGATCAGCATCAATTCTGGAGATCACAGTTTAAGGTGGACACCATTTCTTCTGGGAATCCAGAGTGCCCAAGGAACATGACATTTATGTGATGTGAGCAATGTATTTTTTTTAAGCTGCAGAGAAACATGTCCCGAAATCCTTATTAGTCCTGCCTTCAACAGTGATCATTGTACGTTAGAAAATCTAATCCTTTCGCTCCCCAATTAATACTTAAAGACGTTTGTGGTTTCTGATAATACATTATTACCAGGGCGGCCATTTTGAATAAGCATGTGTTGGTGATGAATGGTCATAACAAAGTTAACCAATAGATTTAGAAGTATGTTCTTATAAACAACCCATGGGTCTCATTTTTAGGTCTTGCCTGCCACAGCGCATGCATGTGCTCTCGTTTGCGAAAGGTATTGTATACAACAAGGGGCTTAGAGCCCCCCCACATCTTACCATGTGTTGGCTTTACTGTCATTCTTATTTGCTGCCTTCTAATTGGCTAGTGCGTGCTTGCTTCACTTCCTCTTTTTTGGCTGGAAAATGGATTAAGGACAGATTGCTTCTGCTTGTTTGTCTTCCTTCCTTGATTATCCAGTGATTGAGGTGGTACTTTATCTTTTATTTTTTCTTCTTCCCTGTCATCCTAGTTGAACCTATTTCAACTTTTTTACTACATCACACACACCATTTACCCCTTTGAAATCAATGTGTATTGTATCAACAGATGTTATCTGCTTTTATTGTGATAACTGATCTTATCTACTTCCAAATGTATTTTTACTAAGATATGGGCTCAATATCATATCTTTTGGAAAATTGCATTTTTTCTCCTTTTTCACAAATGGGGAGATTAAATGATTTGCTCAGAATCTCAGTGGTGCTGTGCTGAGACCCAAAAAGCATTGGCACCTTTGAGACTATTGGCCCTGCCCTTGCCTTTTGTTTATACTGTACAGCATGGGCATTGCTGACCTCAGAAATGATTTGTACCCATGCTGTACAGCAAAGGGGCTGCTGTGCAGCGTGGCTAAAATTAATCATAAAAAGGGAGTATGATGCATCCAGCCCTAATGAACTTAAAAGAAACACATTAGCCTTGGCAGAATTATAGTGCTTTTTAAAATTAGCTTCAGCCGCGTGAAAACAGATCGGAGCAGACGTGAGTCTGAGTTTTAAACCTCCGCCAGCCACCATCTTTTAAAAACAACATTTTTATCTTTAGTGTAACTTTTACGTTGTGTTGTATAATTGATTGCTAATTTGCACACCACTTCCTGCCGTGTCCTGCCGCCTGCACCCCGGTCCACCACGGGCTATCCCGATTGTTGTGGAGGGTGCAGGCTGACACAGGCAGCAGTAACTCTTCGATAGCAGTTGGGGGCGGAGTTCCGGGATTAGGGCGGGCCCGCTGCCTATATCTGTTGTACCACTTTCCCTCGCTTCAGACACGTGAAAACAGATCGGAGCAGACGTGAGTCTGAGTTTTAAACCTCCGCCAGCCACCATCTTTTAAAAACATCGTTTTTATCTTTAGTGTAACTTTTACCTTGTGTTGTATAATTGATTGCTAATTTGCACACCACTTCCTGCCGTGTCCTGCCGCCTGCACCCCGGTCCACCACGGGCTATCCCGATTGTTGTGGAGGGTGCAGGCTGTAAGGATCCGGTCGCAGTTTCCGCAGGAGTGCCAGGAGCCGATGAGAACCCCAACCCTTCCCCCCTACACCTCCTGTGCCTATCAAACACTAGGACACAAGGGTGATATGGAGGGAAAGGAGGGAACAAAACAAGGAAAGTAGGGGGAGACAAAACACTGGACTCTTCGGACACTGCTCTCTTCTGCTTCTTTCGGAAGATGAAGCTACAAGGAATAATGGGTTAATACAACAACAGTCAACCCACAAACCCCCAATGTTAATACATAAACCACATTTTACCTGAGAGTGCAAGGGTGTGTCAATGAAAGCAACTAGGACATCTTCTGGAAACATACATGTGAATATGGAACTTATGGATATCCAATATGGCCTAGATTGAGGGATATGAAATACTACCTCTGGTATGACACTGGTATGTACCTATATGAGGGTATGAGTATGCTTCTTACCTAACCAGAACTACCTCTCGGCTAAAAGGTCTTGTATGGTAAAAGGTCGGGATCACAGAAGTAGTGGCCTGGAGGGCAATAAATACATACATAAACACCAATAGAATATTTGATAAGAACACAATGTAAATATAGTGCGCTACAAGCGCTTTACCGGTTCTTCTTGTCCCTGTACTGTGATGAATGCCAGAATCCGGGAAGTCCAGAGAACGAACAAATAATATGGCAAAATAAAGGGAAGGAGGACTCTCGCTAGGCGGACCACAAATCCCACAATGCCACGTAAACCACTCGCACCACTGCTCCCGCAAATACCGGCCGTTCGGCGGGACCTCAGTCCGGCCCAATGACGGGTCCGCAAGAAACAGGGCGAAGTAAGTCACTGTGACACCGGGGTAAGACAGCCGGCACTGAGCGAGGAAAAGAATGAGAAGTAGAACCCGCGTTAAACAGGACACGAGGGTCTACCGGGAATGAGGCAGAAAACGTCTGTACTACCCCTGAGGAGAAGTCACCGAAGAAAACTTCGGAGTGAGGCAAACAGGAAGGAAGGAGCTTCGGCAAAGGAATCAGGTAAGCGGCATCAGATACAGGAATGGCCGCTCTGGAGTCCGGGCGATAGGTAAGGTCTGTAATACTGTGACCCCAAACCAGGACTAAACAAATAAACAAAAGTGCACGGCAAAGGAAAGCTGTGCCTCAAATCAAGGACGTGCGCTCACGAACAAACATGGGCATGTAACGGGAAATGGCCAAGCGGAATTGACGACTCTGAAGAGAAGAAACTAGAGCGCAAAGCGCTGAGCGCCTGTGGAAGTGAGCTTAAGTTCCTGCTCGGATCCCTGCGCATGCGCAGTACTGCGAGGCCATTTTGGATTGGTCTCGGTAGTTCGTCTTTAAGTTCCGCGGAGGCTAGGCAGGCGTGACACAGGCAGCAGGAACTCTTCGATAGCAGTTGGGGGCGGAGTTCCGCGATTAGGGCGGGCCCGCTGCCTATATCTGTTGTACCACTTTCCCTCGCTTCAGACGCGTGAAAACAGATCGGAGCAGACGTGAGTCTGAGTTTTGAACCTCCGCCAGCCACCATCTTTTAAAAAAATTGTTTTTATCTTTAGTGTAACTTTTACCTTGTGTTGTATAATTGATTGCTAATTTGCACACCACTTCCTGCCGTGTCCTGTCGCCTGCACCCCGGTCCACCACGGGCTATCCCGATTGTTTTGGAGGGTGCAGGCTGACACAGGCAGCAGTAACTCTTAGATAGCAGTTGGGGGCGGAGTTCCGCGATTAGGGCGGGCCCGCTACCTTTATCTTCCTATTTCTATTTCTATTTCTATTTAACCCATTTGTAAAGCGCACGTAGACCAAGGTTTCATGGCACTGATCAGAGTAGGGTGTGAACGGAGACTAATTCACTTTAGTTCATTCATGTGCCTGTGTAAACAGCCGAGTCTTATGTTGTCTTCTGAAATGAAGTAGCTCAGAGCAGGAACGGATCTCAAATGGCAACGTGTTCCAAAGTTGTGGCACCAGGAATCCAAAGCGACGGCCACCATATCGCTTTTTCTTAAACCTGGCGCTCACTAACAGGTTTTGATGTTTGGAACGGAGATCACGAATGGGGATGTGCCTAATTATCAGATCGTTGATGAAAATGGGACTGTAGCAGTTCAGGGACTAAAATGTTAAGCAGGCAGTTTTGAAGGTTGACCGTTGAAGCAATGGGAGCCAATGTAGTTGTTTTAGTAGGGGTTTGGCCGATTGCCATTTGGGTAGTTGGTAGATCAATCTCGCGGCCTAGTTCTGTACCAGCTGGAGCCTCTTTATCTGATACAGGGTAAGACCCAGGTAGATGGAATTAGCATAGTCCAGGTGAGACAGGACAAGTCCTATCACAACCTGGATCAGTGCTGCCTGGGTGAGCAGATGGTGGATCTTCTGAATCTTACGTAACTGGAATAAACACTTCGATACCACTGAACCCACTTGGGTGTTTAGCGAAAGATCGCGATCGATGTTAACCCCTAAACTTTTTACAGCAGGGGCCGGTTTGGGCAGAGGACCAAGTTCTGTGGGCCAATAGTGGGGGCCCCAGTGAATGCAGCTATCTCCTATCAATAACACCTCCGTTTTCCCGGGGTTTAGTTTCAACTGGTTATGGTCCATCCAGTGACGGATGAATACCATAGTTTCCTGGAAATCGGTGATGGACTTAGTGGAGTTATCAATAGTAAAAGACAGCTGCAGATCATCCGCATAGTTAAATGTGGATACTTGCCTCTGTTTTAGAGCTTTGATTAAGGGGAGGAGGTACAGGTTGAATAGATGTGGGGACAGGGAGGATCCCTGTGGGACTCCGCAGGTGGTATTCAGCCTGGGGGCAGTGAAGGTGGATAAATGAACTGCCTGCGTACGATCCTCCCAAAAGGAAGTGATCCATTTCAGGGCAGTGCCCTGAAAGCCTGCCCGTCCGACACGGTCCACCAAGATGGTATGGTCCACCGTGTTGAACGCGGCAGACAGATCTAAAAGGACCAGTGCTTGGGGGATGCGTGCATCAACCTTCCTTCGGAGCTCGTCCAGGACTGCCAGAATGACTGCCTCTGTAGAATGACCCGGTCGAAAACTGGCCTGATGGGAGTCCAGATGTCCAGTGTGTTCCATGAAATCGGACATACACTTTGCCACATGTGCCTCTAATACCTTGGCTAGGTAAGGGAGCTGAGAGATCGGGCGATAGTTGGAGGGTTCCGAGGTGTCGGCCCCGATCTTTTTCAGCAAGGGAACCACTATCGCGTCCTTAAATGATCTGGGGACACATCCTTGAGAGATTGATGAATCGAGCAAAGACAGAGCAGGTTGAGGGGAGGAAGAAAAAACCTCCCTCAATATATATGGTGGCCAGCAGTCCCGAGGAGAGACAGATTTTACTTTGGGCAGTAAAAGAAAAAATGTTTCCTCACTAATTAAGGGAAAAATGTCCATGATAGAGTTGTTCATGATAGTGTCCTTCGGTGGCTTAGTTGATGGGGGGCATATGATACTAGCTTTAATGGCTGTAATTTTATCCAAAAAGAAGGAGTTCAATTTGTCACATAGCTCGGGAGAGGGAGTGGGTTTAAGTGACAGTCTATCCGGGTTGGATAGCTCATCCACTATTGAAAAGATCTCTTTCGATTTGTTGGAAGAGGTGAGGATTCTCGAAGAGAAGTGTACAACCTTTGCTGCTTTAATAGCTTTATTGTATTTGACCTGTTCTTGTTTATAGAGCATCCTGTCCCCTGGGTCATAGCCCACTCTCCATTTCCTTTCTTTTTGGCGAAGTGCCAATTTCATTTCTTTGAACCATTTGTGGGCTTCAGCCTTACGGTTGATTCTGATTTTTTTTAAGGGAGCAAAATGGTTACTGGCTGTAATTAACCAAGATGCGATCTGAGATTCCTGAAGATCTACATCCTGCACCGAGCAAGGAGTAGAGCTGGTTAACATATTCAAGAATTCTACTTTATCAATAGCGCCCAAGCATCTGACTGTGCCACCTTCGGCTAGGGGGGACTTAGTTCTTATAGGCAGCGTTAGTTGAAATGAGACCAAAAAGTGGTCCGACCATATACATGGAAGTACTGTTAAGGCAGAGATGATCGGGGTTTTAGTCCAGATTTGCTCCAATATATGACCTTCCTATGTGCTACCAGTCGCGCAGCGGACACGCGCAGCGGGCGCACATAAGGCAAGCCTGTCTGCGCCCGTCCGCGCCCGACCGGAGCCAGGGGCCACGCACTCTGCCCAAACTCCCCGGTACTACCCCCGATCTAAACTATTGTCATTACGGGTATGCCAGGCTATATCCCCACACACCAGTAATATTTTGAAGGCAAATGGACTATTTGTACCTAAAGTCACGGCTCCATATGCCATCACCCCCCACCTGACCCTCCCTCGCAGTCCAAAATCCATAGGGATCTTCTCCCCACACCCCCACCCACCAGGATAACTCAGACACGCGATAACTTGGCCATCTGGTACCTCAACACTCGATCCATGGTTAAGCACCAACTAGAGATCTTCTTCTTGTTAGATTGCCACAAACCTGACATCTTGTTTCTCACCGAGACCTGGCTTCATGACGAATCCTCCCCAGATATGTTGGCGGCCATCCCCAACAACTACTACGCCCTTTGCGCCAACAGACCTGCGACAAAGGACGGGGGTGGAGTTGCTGCCATAATCCTGAAAACCCACAGATTTACGTCCCTTTCCTCCTCCGGAATGCCTCAGGTAGACTGCCTTCTGCTTAAGCTTCAATCTCCAACTTCCCCGATTGTGTGTGTGGTAACTTACAGACCCCCCGGTCACATGCCCACCTTTCCTCAAGCTTTTGGAAACATTATAGCTGAACTTGCCATTAATCACGCCAGACTTCTTTTCATCGGCGACTTTAAATTTTGGCCAGGCGACACTCGGGAGTGTCCAACGTCGGTAGCCTTTACAGAGCTACTCAGTGGGATGAATCTCTCACAGCATATTAAGCTGGCCACCCACACTAAAGGGCATACTCTTGACCAGGTCTGGTCTGCTAATCTGGAGATCTTAGATCTACAGAACACACCATGCACCTGGTCGGACCATTTCCTTATTTCCTTCTCCCTTCCCATTGCCCCCTGCGTCAAAACTCCTCATTCAGGGATTAGTAAGGTAAGGAATTGGAGACGAGTCGACATAGCCGAACTCTGTTCCTTCCTAGCCACTCCTAAACCCCCCTGCCCCCACCCCACCACCCCCTTCCCTCTCCTCACGCTCAGGCCGAAAATCTCAATGCCTGGCTGGCCACGGGCAGAGATAGCCTCGCTCCACTCAGGAACGTAAATCATAAAAGACCCCATGACGCACATCGCTGGTTCACCCAACACCTGAAAGAGAAGAAACTGTCCCTGCGCCAATCAGAGCGAAAGTGGAGACAGAACTATTGTCCCACGTTGAAACTTTCCTTCTTAACGGCTTTACAGGAATACAAAGCTGCTATTCTGAAGGCAAAAACCGATTATATTTCACAAAAAATTCTCAGCACCGACAACAAAGCAAAGGAAATATTTTCCATTGTAGACGAACTTGTCAACCTGATCGAATCACCATCAAACCAGCCCCCTCCCAACAGCTCTGCGACTCCCTCAACACCTACTTCTTCGAGCCAGTATCCCCAAGCCTAAACCCCCCCCCCGAGCCCGTTCAGATACATCATAATCCATCCTCATTTGACTTTTTTCCGCCCATCACACAAGAGATCTTTTTCTCTCTCCTTAAAAAAGTCCGCTCTGGTTCCCCCACAGATAGCTGTCCCCCCCATATTGCTCAGGAGATCTTTCTCCAGCTACCAGAAACTCCTTGGTCTCTTCTCAATAATTCCCTATCCTCAGGGATTGCCCCCAACTGCTTTAAGATGGCAGAAGTAAGGCCCATCTTGAAGAAACCAGGGGCAGATCCCTCTGTCCCTAGCAATTTCCGACCCATCTCACTCTTACCTTTTTTGGGTAAAATCCAGGAGGCATATGTTACAGTTGCCTTAGCACATTCGTGGAACACTCACACTACCTGGACCCTCACCAGGCAGGGTTTAGATCTGAGCATTCCACGGAATACATCTTACTTGCAGTCCACGATGAGTTGAGACGTGGAGCGGACCATAACATCTCGCAGGCACTCGTCCTCCTGGATTTGTCGGCTGCCTTCGACACTGTCGACCACAAACTTTTGGTCGAACATGTCGAAGGCGCCGGCATCCATGGTATCCCTTTAAAATGGATTTCCTCCTTTTTCAGTAACCGTCATCAAGCCGTCCTCTTATCCGACGTCATATCGGAAAAAAGGAACTTACCTGTGGTGTCCCTCAGGGTTCTTCCCTTTCCCCACTCCTATTTAATCTTTACATTCGGCCTTTAATATCAGATCTACGGAAGAGGGACGTAGCCATCTTCAACTACGCTGATGATGTTCAGCTCGTTTTCACCATCAATTCCTCTCCTTCTGCAATCGAATCCTTTCAGTTTACCTTCACGTTCATTCGTACCTGGATGAACACAAGTCAACTCAAATTAAATCCTGACAAGACTGAACTAGTATTAACCAGGCCCTCAGCAAACCCCTGGAACCCTAGTTTCTGGCCACCCAGTCTGGGCCTTCCACCTACCCCTGCTGAAACAGTCAAAAGCCTAGGGGTCTCCATTAGCAGCGACCTTACTCTAAAGACCAAAGTTAACTCTGTAGTCTCATCCTGCTTCTTTCACTTGCGCAGGATTAGAAAAATCAGTAAATTCCTCTCTTTCGAGGCCCTGGTTCATGTCACGTTGGCCTTGGTAATATCACGAATCGACTATTCTAATTCTTTGTATGCCGGGATTCCCGCCTATCAGCTGCAGAGGCTTCAGCTGGTTCAGAAGCAGGCAACCAGACTTGTACACAGCCTACCCAAGTCGCACCAAGCCAAACTTCTTCTCAAAGGCCTTCACTGGCTCCCCGTGGCGCAACGGTCCCTCTTCAAGATTGGCTGCCTGACCCACGGAGCCCTGTCCTCCCATGGGCCTGTCTTCATCTCCAACAGAGTCCGGCGCTACATCCCCCGCCGTACCCTTCGCTCTGCAAACGCAAATCTCCTTACTCCCTCCACCTTCAAGCGCAAGAAACACAGGGGGATGAGATTCACGTTCCTCGCCCCCCAGTTCTGGAACTCACTGCCACCCTCACTATGTCTCATAGAGTCCTACCCCGTGTTCAGAAAATCCCTCAAAACCTGGGTGTTCTCCCAGGCCTATGACCAATAACTCACACCTTCCCCTCTGCTCACGCCTCCCTACCTCAGCGCCAAGAAACCGTTGTTGAACGTGCGCTATATAAATCCTTTTTATCATATCATTATCATATCATATCAGCCGCACTTCAAAGCATTTGCGCTGCTATTCAACATGGCTACAAAAACAATGCCATAGCCAGTCGCTCTCAGAGGCAAGACCTATTGACTTTGCCAGTGCTTGTTACTAAAAGGTGTTGGCGTGGGAGGGGACCTATCACCACACTGACTACTGAAGGGGTTAACCTCACTCGTGGCACTCGTCTTTTTAGTAACATAATGATTTTTAAAAGTTCCTTAAAATGTACTGAGCGACCTTTACTTGCCTACTCCACGCTGAAAATTGTTCCAACATCACTGTAATTACTGCAATTTCTCCCCAAATTAGCAACCTGGGGCCAACTAAGCAATATTTCGCTTAATCTGCGAATGAGGACCACTTTTGGGGCAGGATGTACAAACAAGTCAGTATGAGATTTCCAAATAGCAAATTTTTGCGATTCATAATTAGGAAATCACAAACAGCTATGTATAACAGTGTCTTAGACACTGATTGCGATTCTCAATGGGTCGCAAATAGACTGGCCTCATCAACATTCATGAGATAGGTCGCAATTTACGACCCATTGGAAATGGCTACAACCACTGTGTTTATTATTGCTTTTTAAATAAAGCAATATTTTTTTTGTAATGCAGCCTTTGTTCCTTAACTCTTTGACTGTGGGCGGAATTCCCCCGCGATGCGGCAACATTTTACGCGTGCGTTAATCAGACGGCTCCCGGCTGTCCGACGCACACTCCCACCGTGATGTCGGACGACCGGGGGCCATCCGACGCATCCAAACCATTAAAGGAAAAAGGGCTGCATTTGGAAAAATAAAAATGAAAAAGTTTTCTTTTCTTTTCTAAGAGTGGGACCACTGCTTGCTTACAAAAAATATGTTCATCCACATTCACAAAGGGGAAGGAGTCCCTTGAGGTACCATTCCTGTTTGCGAATGGGCTACCGCCTCCTCTAAGGAGCAGGTAAATTATGAATGTTTTCAGACCACATTCCAGTCGCAAAACATTCATACCTACCAGTATAAAGAAGGGACACCCTAAACACACCCCTTCCTAATACTGAATCGCAAAAGCATAATGTGATTCAGTAACAAGGAGGAGTGGCTCCTCCGCAATGGCGGAGGAGCGTCGCCCCACTGCCTGGCTCAGAGCCAGTAAATGAAAAATAAAACAATGCCTTAGCATCGTTTCATTTTTCACTTGCCGGCTCTGAGCCAGCGTTGTAGGGAGGGGCGGGCCAACCCATGGGAGGGGAGGAGGAGTCCTATGTGAACTCCCTAAGAGCGCATATGTGTGGCCCGGCCAAACACACATGCGCACTTAGGTTTCTCCAGCCATTGAACAGCTGGGCTGGAGAAACCGCAAGGACTCCCTGGTCTGAGTAGAGCCTCTTTCCAGCCTGCTCAGGCCAATCCCAATTGGATGGGAGTCTGTCCCAGGGGCTGCTGGGACCAGGAAGAGATGCGACTCAGGAGGCAGTCTGCAGCTTCATGTAATTTTTCAAAAAATATATATGATTACTTACACCCTCCCTGTGCGAGCCCCCCTCCTGCCCTCCTTCCCTTGTTCCCTCCACCCGCCCACCACCCTTTGTTTGTGATAGCCACTACTGGTAACACGTTACTTAATCGCATTTAGGCTTTTGTACTTAGCAAAATGCATTTTACCGGTTGCAAAAGGGACCGGTACTATGCTTGTTGATTCTTGGCTGCCCAGATCTATTTTTGATCCAAATGCAAAAGGACTGTGAGTCTACATTTAAATAATCACGCGTGCAAGTGGCATTCGCTGTCCGTTAACCGCGTTTTGTCATCACTCTAATATTGGCTTTCCTAAAAAAAACAACAAAAAAAACATAGCAAGCGAATCAAGCACTTTCTGTTAATATACCCTAACAAAGGAACGATATAACTTTCTTTTACGAGAGCGCCATCTAGTGAGTAAAAGGTTTTATTTTACCAGCTATACTGTAAATTGATCGAGCAAGGAAGGTTCAGTCCAGCTGCTTGCTGATCGACAAACATTAACCATCACATAAATGAGTTACGCTTGGAGTAACTGCGCACATTTATTTTATGTGGATAAAATGTGGCGTGGATCCGTCCCTCTTAGATCTTGGTTGGGCACCCTAGTTCTGAGTAGATTATTTACTGACGGTGTGACTGTGGTTTACCCGTTTGGTTTTCTATATTTAATTTTTATATGTAGGTATTCGTAGCAAGTGCTGCGATACCAGTGCCTCTTTAAGTCAAACTACTTTTTGCGATTTGTGTCGAATTTAAGAAATGGAATGGAGTGGAAAGAAATGGAAGGATAATAAGAAGCAGTAATAACACATGAACTCTCAAATTATCCACAGTACGTGATTGCGTGCGTTCTTGGATGGAGACTTTTTATTATCTTATCTGTAACACAGATAATATCTGTATGGACATTATCGATCAAAAAAAATCTCACTTTGTATCTTTAGGATTGCAGTTAAGAGCATAAAGCATATTGTAACCTATAGCACCGTCACTTATAACCAATGTTTGATTTGTAAACAAGTGTCAGGACCCTCATCAGGAGGCCACTGCAGCTTGAACCACCCACTGCCCCTGCCAGCGCCGCCAATGACAGTACCAACACATCCACTCTCAATCACAGCCCTACAAGTGTGACAATTCAGAATGATCCAGGCCCCCAAAGATACAAGAATGGTCTGGGCGGCTGGTATAAGTAATTGTTCATCTATATTGAATTAATAAACAACTGTTGCTATGCTAATCTCTAAATTAGACAAACATCGCCACCAAGTGGCCGATTGACATAAGTGCTGGTGTTGCCAATTAAGTGCTAGTGCTGAGCAAAGGACACAACCGGCTCAAATTAAGCACTGCTTTTAACCTGAGTGTTAGTTAGTCAAATACAGATGTCTCTCAAAGTTGTTCAAGTACCACAAAAAGCAGCTTTCTGGAATTTAAAGAAAGCTCTCTAAAATCACCGCCTAAATCCTAGTGAGTAAATAAGTCTAGCAAGCTGTCCAAATTCTCTTATTTTTGAGAGAGATACGGGGTTCATTTTCACTCATAGCATATTGTTCGTTTTAGAGGGGATTATGAAAACTTTATAATCACCTCACTTATTGTAGGCGTAGTTGCTGGGCAAGCATCAATCTTGAACAAAATATTTTGACTAAAAGCTAATTTTTTCAGTCAACAATAGCACACATTGCCATGATAGTCTCTAACATGTAAGGGAATTACTTAGTGTGCAGATGCACTCCGTGTGAAAGGGAAGAATACAGTCACTCAGACTGAAGTTAACTAGTGACTGAAGTGGGCTGACCCAATGCTCCATGTTGTATGTTGTAGAAGCCGGAAAAAAAGTATGAATGACACAATAAAAGACCATTTAATAAAGATGGCTGTCTGAATGCCCATATGTACATATATATTACTTACAACTTTAATAAGATTAAAAAGTCACAGCTAGAGCCAGACCTAAAATGGAGAAATGTGAAAGAAGAAACAGCACCAATTTTAGTGAAATACTGTGCTACAAAATATGATGGCCATCACTGTTTACCTACATGTAGAAACCCACTAGATTTACTGTGCCTGAAAAGAAACACTCAATTTTGCTTTGTTTTTCTAGGTTGCTGTTATTTCACACTATAATATTGATATTAGCAATGCTAGTCTTTTTCTACTCAGTTATTCTGGGGCATCTGAATTATGCTAGTAGACTCCTCATTTATACAGTATGGCTATGCTGGTATGCTCTTGGTGCTACTCAATTATTTATTTGTTTATTTAAGGGTATCCTGGTGGGGTGCCTTGGTGCATTTGTCATTTACAATAAAAGAACCACATTTTCATGCTGATCCAGAATTTTAGATGTGGAGACTTTGGTTATAAACATCATGGGCGCGACCACCTCTTCTTCTGCCTCTGTCCTCCTTCTGCAGGAAGGACACAGCCTACCAGAATCTCCTGACCAATCCCAATGCATTTTGATTGGTCAGAGCACCGAGATTTGGTGCTCCAACAGGGGCTGGCCGGCTGTGCATGTTCTCCACGCAGCATGTAGTACAGCCTGCGTGGAGAACATGCAGAGTGCACATGATGCTTTGGCCGGCCTGAGACGGCTGGCCAAACCATCATGCGCACTTTAGGTGCTGCCACTACTCCTCCCCCGGTGACGCAGGAAGCCCTGCAACGTTATTATCATTTTATTTTTTGTATTCAGCTTGCAGTTCAAGCAGTGGGGTGATGCTCCTCCGCCTTAGCGGAAGAGCCGTCACTGGTTGTATGAAAATGCCACGCATGCCTTTACCACACATGCCTTTACCATGCATCATTTACCATGCAATGCCTTTACAGCGCGATGCCTTTACCACGCATTCCTTTACCATGCATATACCTGTACCATACATACCTTCACCACGTATGTCTTTACTATGCTTATACCTGTACCATGCATATATATATATTGCAGAGTGGCGGCTTGTCCCTTAATAACATTGCACCCGTTCGATGAATGTCTGCAACACTATGCAGACCTCTTGCAGCTGTTTCATTGTCGGAGGACTGAAAGTTTCACAGTGTTTGGTCAAGTGGGTGCAAAGAAGAAAGGGGGGACCGAAAACGAACTTGAACTCTAATGCATTTTACATGGACTTTTGTATTTCGCGTAGCGCGAAAAATACCAGTTGGAATTTGTCGTAGCACAATGCTATTAAAAGTAGCTAGGTAGCCCAAAAAATAAACTACACTGCATATGTAAAGTTTCATATTTACTACATGCACAACTAAAACCCATTTATGGTCACATGCTAATGGAAACTAATAAAGAAAGAAATAACAAATATAATACATCTTAATCAACATAAGTCTTCTTTGCATGCCCTCTTGCTCACAAAATAAAAGTGAACCAACAAGCCAAAAGAAAAGCATCTTTCTTATGCACCCCGTGCAAAACAATGGAAAATGTACCTGCAGTGAGCAACAACAAACAACTATTCGGAGGACATGATAATTGGCCACTAGGAAAAAACATAATGATCACAGTTTTTGTAACAATGATTGCCTTTCATTAATTTGGGCCTTCATATGTAGCACAATCCAACTAAAAGGAGACAGGAACCCAAAATATAAACTACACTGCATATGTAAAGTTTCAGATTTTAATACATAAACAACTGAAGGACCCATTTCTGCTCAAATGCAAATGGAAACCTATAACCAAAACATATCGAATAGAATACATCTTAATCTACATACATTATTTGCATGCTCTCCGGGTCACAAAATAAACTGTCCCGAACAAGCCAAACAAAAACCGTCCTCTTTATGTACTGCTGTGCAACAAAATGGAAAAGTGACCAGCAGGGAGCTAGCCCAACTACTATATGAAGGACATGATAATTGGCCATTAGAAAAAAGAAAATCTTAATTTTTATAATAACAATGATTTTTGCTTTCATTCACTTTGGGCTTCATATAAAACACAGTCCTACTAAAAGTAGCAAAGAGCCCAAAAAATAAACTAGACTGCATAGATAAAGTTTCAGAGTTACTACATGAACAACTAAAAGGCACATTTAGTGGCACATGATTATGAAAAACCCATAAACAAAATACATAACAAATACAATAGATAAAATTAAAGAAATCACATTAAATCGGATTGCCACTCTGTAGTTATAGTTAGTCCCAAAGGTAGGAACTCCTCAGATATTAGCCCCCTAATCATTTTCCACACATTTGATGAATCACCACACAACTATCCAGACCTATAGCATTTTCTACATTTTGATATATTGTAAATTTTTGTGGTGAATCATTAAGGGAGTCCCAAAATGTGTTTTTCCACCAATACATTTTCCATAGACTGTTTTATTTGAGGTAGCGCAAAACAGGTTGAATGGATTTACATGAAATTTGGCAGGATTATACTTTATGGTGCAGAGATTATGTCTTTTGAGTACTGCAGGTAAGTATTTTTTAATTTATAATGCATTTAAACTCAGTAATATCTGTCACTGCTGTACTTTTGCAGAATTTCACAAAATGATGTGAAAGTACCATAGCAAATGTCCGTAAACGTACTTAAAAATATATTTAAAAAATATAAATTTCCCTACCTATTGCCACTTTAAAAAAGTGGTAATATGTAGGGACCTATATATATGGCCTTAACACATACATGCCATCCCTCCCGATTCAGGCGGAAGACTACTGATTCCAAGGCTAGTCTCCCGCCTCCCTATTCCTGCATGAAGAAACCCGATTCCTTGTGGGCTTCTGCCGAAAGGAACTCAACTGGTCTTGTGTGCCTCAGAGAATGCACTGCCAGGAACCTGGTTCTGCAGGGCAGTGCACAACATTGTTGTAACGCTCTCTCTGCCTGATACAGTGGTGCCTTCATGCTCCTGACAGACAAGAATAAAAATAAATATATTTGCATTTCTGACATCTGAACCTGCAGCAGCCTGCTTAGAACTCCCATACATGACAATATAACCAATTAAGGCCTCAATTAAGTCAATGGGAGAAATACAGTCTCCCGAAAATCTTTTTTTAAATCCCCACTTTTCTGTTTTACAATGTTGGCATATATGCTAACACTGAACACAGCCAAAGTATAGTAAAAACAATATGGCTGCCTTTTCATTCTTTAAAAAGAGACACTTACATACTTGCTTGTCACCGCCATGCACCTCGGTGTACTGCATAGTTATCACTGTTTGCCATGGCCCACAATATAACTAAGGCCTAGCTGTATTATTGGATTGTGGTGCTCTTGCATCACTCGTGGTGTTGTATGGGCGATCCAATGCTTACATCAGATTTACAAAGTAACACAAGGCCACCATGCATGGCCCTGAGTTGATTGGTAAATCTGGAGAAACACAAAGCAGCGCAGTTCGCTGTTTTGTGTTACTCTGCACGCCATAATCTACACTGTTGTTAAATATCACATACATCTGTGTGCCATGCCACTGTAGCCACTCCAATATACGCTATTCCACTGTACGCCACTCCACACTATGCCTCTTCACTGTCCCAGACTTCACTCTCTGCTACTCCACTCTTTGCTATTATACTGTAGGCAACGCCACTGTGCGCCACTCCAGTCTACGTCACTCCACCTTACGCCCCTCCACTGGACACTACTCCACTATACGCTATTCTACTCTCCGCCATTCTACTGTACGCCACTCCACTCTACTCTATTCCACTGTATGCCACTCCACTGAAACCTAATCTGCTGTATGCCACTCAACTGTATGTTACTCCACTCTACACTACTCCAATGTATTGCTCTCCACTCTACACCACTTCATTCTACTCTATTTGATTGGCCCCCATTCCAATGTATGCCACTTCACTGCATGATATTACACTGTACCCCATGCCACTGTATGCCACTCCAGTCTACACCACTCCATTATACGCCAATCCACTATACGCTACTCCACTATACACTATTACACTGTACGCCACTCCACTGTAGAACACTCCACTCCACGCCAGTCCATCCTACACTATTACACTGTAAACAACTCCACTCTACGCCAGTCCACTCTACGCTATTACACTGTATGCAACTCCACTCTACGTCACTTCAGTGTAAGCCACTTCACTGTACTCCACTGCACTTTACGCTACTCCACTATATGCTATTCCAGTCTACACCACTCTATTGTACACCACTCCACTGTACATTATTCCACTGTATGCCACTCTACAATATGCTACTACACTCTACGCCACTCCAGTTTACACCACTCCACTCTATGCCACTCCATTCTACGCTTGTCTATTGGATGCCACTCTACTCTACACCGCTGCACTATGTAAATGTAAATGTGGGATACTTGTAAAGCGCACTGTTACTCTAACCGAGTGTCCTGGCGCTGTAGACCTCTGGGGAACCCGTCCTGGTTTTCCCTGTGAGATGGTTCCTTTCTGGGTATCTCCAGGGTGAAACCAGGCATCCCCGGCATCTGGGGGCCGTTGTAGAGATGAGGCAAGCTTAGTGCCCAGAGTTGCCGAGTGTGTTCCCTGGTTAGAGTAGGCACTGAGGCGAGAATTATCGAGTCCGTTGACCCTGGTCCAAGATCCTGCCGCGTCGGGAATTGAACCCTGGTCCCGGGCCGTTCTCTGCTTACAGGTCTGCCGCCTCTAACCAGTGAGCCACACCACTATGAGCACTTTCATTCTACCCCACTCCACTGTACCACCCTCCACTGTACACAACTCCACTCAATGCCATTCTACCCCATGCCATTCCACTGCACGCTATTCTACTCTATGCCACTACCTGTACTCCACTCTATTTTGGTGGCAGCATTACATCAATATATTATTATTTATTGAAACACCTACAGGTACACACAAAAATGTTCCTTTATGCAGACATCATTCTTCTCACTCTAACACAACATAACTCTTTAACAGCCAGTTTAACAGCTCTGATCTCAAAAATTTCAGCTTTTCAGGGTATAGGATCAACTGGTCAAAGTGTGAAATATTGCCACATACAGCTTTCAACAGGAGAGAGTCTATGGGAAATCTCAACTTTAAATGGACAAACACAAAGCTATAGTCATTAGGAATACTGGTCAACCCTGGCCTGAAACACGTGGTACAAGATAATTTGAACCCACTGATGAAAATGATCATAAACTTTACGGGTGGTCTTGACTACCACCTTCCTCTGGGGACAGTACAGATAATCAAAATGGACATTGCCCAAGGTTTAATTACTTGTTCTGCATGCTACCATTGAAAGTATCAAAAACAATGGATACCATAGATAAAGATATCAGTCATATTTTATGGGACTCTGTGAGGCCAAGATTGAAAATTGCTAAACTATATCCATAAATTACAGCTAGAGATCTTAGAATGCCACATGTCTTCTTACTAAATGGACTGCAGATTGACTTGCATAGCTAAGATGATTCCCACCTGTTGCCAGAAACCTACCTGGATAAGCTTGAAAAGAAATGTACTGATCCTCCCAAATGCTGTTGACCTCTAATACTGCGAACAGGGAGAAGAAGCAGTGAATCTCTGTAGTGCAGTGACTTAAGTGTTAGAGCGGAATGCAATGAAGGCTGGTTTAGAATGTTGAGTTCACACCTACACTCAGATGAATAAATATGTGTAATACTAAGCTCTGTGTGTGGCGTAGTCATTGGCAGGTACCCAGGCTGGGGAGGACGATACAACTGCCAACAAGTTAAAGGATAAGTAACCCATAGATTGACAATGCTTCCCAAAGAGTTTTCCGTGGTCCAAGCAAACTTCTTGTGCATGCCACGTGTGTTGCAGTCGAAGTACGGAACTGATGCTTAACTCGTATGGAGTCAAAGCGCAACTTCAGCTGCTGTGAAAAAGTTGATAAACAATGAAAGCGGTACAGAGAAATCTCATATTGGTGACCGAGAACCAACTGGTCAAACCATACGTAAAGGTACCACACTGTTACACGATATATACAGTCACACGTAATATGGAGTGATAACACTAAAGGCGAATGCAACCACGTTTTAAAAGAGCAACAAAATAGCGACAGCAAATTGCAAGATAATGTTGCAATCAGAAGTGCTGCAAGAAGGAGCTCAGCCAGGTGCCAGAAAATGCACTGAGACGCCAAAAAATAAAACAGTCATTTATTCAGCGGAACCTAAGTAAAGTGAGCCAGTACCACCTCAGATCTAGGCGCCGCAAGCCAGGCAGAGCACAGGGGTTGTGCATTTGATGCTGGTGAGTCTTTTCAAGCTGACTGAAGGGCTTTGAAGGTGGTCGGAACAGGAACATAGCAGTGGGTGACAATCAGTACGGTCGCAGATATTTTGGAATAGTGAAATGCTACTTTTCCGATGGAGGCAAAGACAGAGGCCGTTTTGACAAAAGTCATCAATGATAATCCAGAGGCCAGCACATCCCAAGGCCTCAGAGATGGCGCACATGAACAGGTTCAAGATGAACAGCCAAGAAATCGGACAGAGCTCCACCCTCAACGTCAACCACTTCCATAAATGGCTACGATGCAGCTATTTTCCTTAAATAACCACCACCATTCGATACTACCAAAAAGCTGAATATTGGCAAAAATGATTTCATTGATGCACTTGAAGAGACTGATGACAAAAGTATTATCAAGTGTCTCAAAATTCTGTCGGTGATGGTGTAAAATAAGTCATAAAGAGAATGCAGTGAACTGATGAGGACGTCACATATCATCCAATTAAAGAAGTTTTGAATCTCAAGTTTAATCCAATGCCAAATATTGATTACAAATTATACATCTTCAACCAAGAATGCCAGAAAGCTGGTAAAAACTTTGATGAATTTGTGGAGAGACTTCACACACTCATGAGACATTATATGTTCAATTAATTTAATGATGAAGAAGCTATGCGTCTGAGAGTTATTTGTCGGATGCTTGACAGATTCATTCAGAAGACTAATGCTGAGAGAAACTTTTGGTCTGGCGCAAGTGTTAATGGCTGCCAGAGCTGAAGAGCATGCTAATAGATAAGCTGTTGACATGGAGGCCGGAGGTGCCCAGAATGAATCCGTCATGAGTGTGAAAAGTGATGTCTACACTTAAAAAGAAGTTATGTTTTAGATGTTGATTTCTGTTTCCACACTATGGTAAATGTCCTGCTCTTGGACAGATATGTAAAGGCTGTGGGAAGAAGGACCATTTTGTGATGGTTTGCAGCCCCAAAAGAAAACGTATGTGCGTCACGGCGCCAGAATGTTCCAGAACCACAGTTCACTGCACATCCGCAAGGCCAAGTGGCGGCATCAGTTAAGACAAATCGACACTAAACAAAGTTTAAAAAACTAAGATTTGGTGTGCCATCCGGTGCAGAACTGTTTCAAGACACCATTCAACATATCATACAGCCTGTCATGAATGCATTCAATTATAGTGGTGACATATTGGGATTTGGAGCTACACAAAAAGAGCATGATAACGCTCTTATGCAAGTGTGGTGTCTACTTGCCAAAACAGGTTTGACTTTGAAATGAATGCAGGCATGTGTGAGTTCCATAAGGCAAAGTTAACATCATTTGGCCATATCTTTTCTGATGGGTGGAATGACACCAGATCCAGCTACAGTACAAACACTGCTTCCCCACAAAATGTTTTTATGGTGTGTTCATTTCTTGGCATGGCCAGTTATTGTTCCAGATACCTACAAGACTTTGCCACTGTAAGTGCTCTGATGAGAGACTCGATGAAAGAGAATGATTCATTTCAGTGGTCACATGAATGTGTTTTAAGAAAATCAAACAAGCAATTGAGAATGCTACTGAAATACCATACTTCAATTCAAAACTTCATACAGAGGTTGTTGTTGACACTAGCACAGTCTATTTAGGCACTATCAGTGCACAGCACCGTGGACACCCGAACGATAGAAGGCATATTGTGGCATTTGCAAGTCGAAATCTGTCCCAAACAGATCTTGCCTACTCACAACCAGAAAAAGAAAGTTTAGCCATGGTATGGGATTGTGAACATTTCCATGTATCCCTGTATGGAAAACCTTTTATTATGGTAACCGATCATCAAGTCCAAAATGCTTCCTTGCATTGAATGATGGGGCCTATGGTTAAAAGAGTATATTTATATCATAGTGCACCATCCAGGGAAGACTTAGAACACTGCTTACGACTTTTCCAGAGTACCTATACAATGTCACAGTACTACATCCAAGATGGCTGAGGCCTATGTTAATTGTAAACTTAATTGTGAAATCAAACACACTAGCTGCCATTTAGTTAGCCTAAATTATCACTGCAACGAGCCATGATAGTGACATGTTAAAGCTGAAGGATATAATTACATATCAATCATAGAACCAATACACTCAACTGCTCAGCACTGATGGTGAATATCAAAGATACAAAAATGTCAAGGATGAACTGTCCACATCTCAGGAAGGAGTTATACTATGAGGGTCGAGAGTTTTGAATCCAGTGAGATTGCGACAGAAAATAATTTAAGTGGCCCATTAAGGACATTGTGGAATCGATGCCACAAAATGAGCTCTGCGAGACCGAGTCTGGTTTCCTTATCTTGATGACAGGGTTGAAAAGGAATTAAAGGTCTGTCATCTACGCAACTGCCTTTCTACAAAAACTAATCACCACACTTTGAACATGTCATAAGACTCAAAGCATTAGAGAGAATAGCCATTGACTTTTTTAGTCCTCTCGACAATGGACATCCCCTGCGGTTGATAATGAATGAATACTGCTGACTTACATTAATTGAAGATCTTTCATCTACTACTCAAGAACGAGTCATTAAAAGATGAGATAGCATCTTGGTGGCATTGAGTGTTTTATCCTTAGTAAAGGCTGACAATGGCCTGCCTTTCAATAGAGAATTCAAAGATTTCTTGGTGTATTTGAATATAAATCTTCAGAAGAGCACACCTCTGTGGCCCCAGGCCAACGCACTTTTTGACTGCTTTATGAGTTACGTTAAAGAAAGCAGTGCAGCATGCTTCTCTTGAAAAGCTTAATTTGAAAATTGTGCTGAATTCTTCTTTGAGAACTAATTATTCAACACCCCACTTGACCACAGGTGAAAGTCCTGTGACACCGATGTTCGGGAGAGCAATGAGCACCAAGTTACCTCAATGGACCAAACAGAGAAAGAAAGATGAGAAAGCAACTCATGAAAAGGACTTGGTGAATAAACAAAAGATGAAAGCATATGCTGACAAAAGATGACATGCAAAAATACATCATCCTTAAGAAAGGAGATCCAGTGCTCGTACGACAAATGCGAAGAAGAGAATCTGATGCTCCCCTTCATACAGGACCTTTTCAAGTGAAGTCTACTAAGGAGCACATGGTGACTGTCCAGCACCCTAGGAAGCCTATCACCAGAGACCTTTCTCATTTTAGACACTTAACTAATCATTCATCAGATCTAACTGTTGAAGGAGAGACTGGGTCTGAAACATCAGTATCCGCGGTTGGCTCTACACCGTTGATGCAGATCCTGTACATTTGTGAGGACACTTCCCAGTTTCCCAGAACAAGCTCAGGTCATACAATTATAGCGCCAAAAAGATTGATTGAAGAGATTTGATTGTATATACATTTTAATAAAAAATTGTAATTGTTTATTTAACAGAGGAGGGATGTAGTGTCTTGTGTGTTTGAAATTATGGAATCCTTTTGGTTCGCGGTGGTCTCTGTAGAACTGTGATGTAAGTGTTAGAGAGGAATGCAATGAAGGCTGATTCAGAATGTTGAGTTCGCAGTTACATGCAGATGAATAAAGACATGTAATACATACCAAGCTCCATGTGTGGTGTAGCCATTTGCGGGTACCCAGGCTGGGGAGGAGGCTAAACTAACATGCACACTCCTTAAACCAAAACTGCATCACTATGGAAAAACTTGGAAATAAAGAATTCACCACTAGATTCTTGGACAATAGCGGACCCACCAATTTGGAAAACATGACTATTGAAAACAGAATAAATACCTTTCCGGAATTACAAGAAGATAACGCTGTGCAGATTCTCAACCTTGGAGACAAAGGGGTAATTTAGAAAAGTGGTCTCTGGAGTATATTGAAGCATTTTTGCAAGCTTATATTCTGATCAGACCAGCCAATACCTAAGGAACAGAAGGCAGCACCCGCTGGACACAGAAATCGAAGAGAAAAACTGAAAGACCATTATGAAAACACATGGCAGAGATCTGAGAGATTCTATACTGAAATTCAGTTAGTACAAGATTCCTTTTGAAAAAGACTTGGAATTGCAAAATTCTGCCCTACGGCAAACTTCAGGCGTTGGGGTGAAATGGACTATGATGACATATATTCTGTGGTCATGCCTGAACGTAATGTCATTTTTGGCACAAATATGGAAGACTATGCATGAGGAATGTGGTTATAGCTTTCAAAATACAGTAATGTTGGTGCTACTCCATAATGTCTCTGGGATTCACAGAATCGTAAGCCACTGTAATGGATTGTTCCTAACTTTGCTAGCGGCGGCCAAGGTGTGCATTCTGGGTGCTGGAATATTCCGACAGTACTCACCCATAAAAAATAGCTTACGGGCTAAGTTTTGCGCTGCTCTTCCGCCACACAGGATATCACAAGGGCGACACAGTCCCTAGCATGATATTTACCAAGCCACGCAAGGCCACATGCGTGGTTCTGCATAGCATGGTAAATGTGGAGTAACGCAATCCAGCGCAAGTCACCGCCTTGCAGTATTCTATCCCAGGATGGGTAAAATGTGACCTTGGAACCCTGTTTATAGTCTAGACTATGCCTAATTCTCAAGGGTAAACTAACTCTTTAGTGTAATTTTCTGATTGGTTGATATTCATAAAGGTATTTCACTAATAGTATGCTTACGACTATGGAGTCTGCACATAAAAAGATAGAACAGCCCTACATATTTACAGTCCTAAATATAAGATTTTTTTAACTTGTTGCATGCTTCAATATTGTGAACAGATGAAAACATGCATTGGCAAAGCCAATAGGTCTGACTAATAAACAGACAAGTGAAAGAAGAGAGCTGACCTGTAGCCCCTCAATGCATGTATTTATGGGTGAGTTTTGTCATTACATCAGGGTGGCAAACCAACTAATGTTGTCTCTATGCCACACCTAATAATGTGTTTGAACAAAATAGTCACTACTATGCTTCACAAGTGTTGATAGTTCCTTACTGGTGATCATCATGACTCTAAACATGTTAACTAAGACAAAGACTAAGGGCCAGATGCATCAAGCAAAGAAATAGCGATTCCTTATTAGCGATTATTAAGGAATCGCAAATAAGGACTCGCTGTTAGCTATGCATGATGAGGATAGCGAAAAAATAAAGATTCGCTAAAAATCGCAAAATACAATAGCGATTCCATGTTAAGGAATCTCTATCGTGAAAAACCTCCATTCTCGCATTTTGCGATCCCGCTATTTGCGATATCGCAAATTGCGATATCGCAAAGTGCGATATCGTGAAAACCACAGAGTCGCATTGGGAGCAGGCTGATGACATCACAATCAGGAAGTCAATCAGCCCATGCTGCCACCTGTGCACAGAGGAACAGAGAGGCAGAAGCAGAGTGCTGGGGGAGAGAGCAGAAAACACAAACTGTTGTTTGCTGACAGGTGGAGACAGCCAAAATGTCCCAAACAGCTACAGAGGAGGGTGCAGTTGCCAGGAAGAGAAAAATCAAGTTCAGTGAGAGTGAACTTGAGAACCTCATCGAGGAGGTGGCAAACAACCATGAGGAGCTTTTTGGGAAGCTCTCCCTTAAAGTACCAGAGGCTGAAAAAAGAAGGATCTGGAACCGGATTAAAAACAAAGTGAATGATGTGGGGGTCACCCACCGCAGCATAGATGACTTAAAGAAACGATGGTACGACCTGCGTAGCCGTGCCAAGGAGCGGATAGCGGAAAGGCTGAAGGAGGTGAAGGGGACCGGAGGAGGAAGCTCAACAGTCCCAGACAACACAGCCCTGGAGGACATGGTTGAGGGCACAATCCAGCCTGAAGCAGTGGTGGGAGTAACGCAGCTGGATACATCCGGGGCAGCCAGTAGCACACAAGGTAAGATGCATGATAATCAACATGTCAAAGTACATACTGATTGTGCCCAAACTTTAATCAACCAGCAAAATCACAGTAGAAATAGTCCAGTCCACATTTTACATAGGGACACTAATGCATTATGGGACCTGTAGGCTGTAGAACCCAATTGCCTGTCACAATCCAACATTGTAAGCCCAAATGCTACCAAAATGCAGTACAGTCATTGATGAGAGACAGTGAAAGCATAAATGTAAAGAATTTCAATGTTGCACAACTTATGCAACAACATAAAATAACATTGCACTGTTTCACATCACAGATGCAGCAGAAGTACACACTGATGACAGTGATTGTGGAGACAGCACACAGGTCATTGATGAGGCTGCCGTATCAAAACCTGTGACACCACCACCCAAATCCAAGGCACCAGCAAAACGCAGGGCCACAGTGACACCACTGCAGCCAATGGAGACAGAACAGGAACCAGAAACTGCTCTTGGGACAAGCCGTCCAAGTGCAAGCCACACAACTACACCCCAGGCACATCTCCATCCAGGAACAAGACGCAGGCCAAGGACCCATATCTAGGCACAGGAGGCAGGAACTCCCAATGAGTGGGGTGGCGTGGAGTCACAGATGTTGCGGGTTGAGCGCCTGCAAGCGAGGCAAATGGCAGCCATCAACCTGCAGATGACGAAAATGAACAAAAACATATCAGTCAAGGCCGAGAGTGTGAGGGAACTAACTACTGCACTTGTGGAAGCAAACAGACAATCAAACAACACACTGCAGGAGGTGGCGCGTGTGATGCAGGAGGGACACACCACGCAGAGGAGGAGGCATCACCAGTTTGTGACCTGCATGGCTGGCTATACCAGGTCCAACAACAAGATTTGCAACAGCATAGCACAGCTGTCACGTCGGTCGGTGGAAATGCAGATTGATATGGGCCATTGTTGTGGGGATGTGTCCAAAGCACTTGGCCAAATTACCACTGCCGTTGAACTGATGCAGTCTAGCACTGGTGAGCACGGCAATGTTACAGGGGAAGAGGGTAGTGAGGCACCCAGCCTAAGCAGCATCACTGCGCCACTCACCACTGTCAGGAGGAGCAGTAGCCATAGACAAACACCTCCTGCTGGATCCGGGAATGTAGATGCAGATGCAGGTGAAAGATGTTTGGGTGTGAGAGGGAGGAAACGCTAAACATAATCAGAAGGGTGGAATTCATCATGGTGACGTAACCATGTCCAAGACATTCTTTGTGACTGCATTTCAAGTCCTTTTTGTGTCCATATGTCCTTCAGTGCATGCAGTTAATGTGCTAATGGACACCAGCTATGTTCAATTATACACCCCTACCGCTTCACGTGGTAATAAATATTTTTCTTCAAATGCAAATAAGTGGTGTGCGTCATCATTACATACCTTAGAAATAATGCTGGGTGATGTCTGTATGTTTTCTTTTCCCCTCCGCTGAACTCGCAAGATGTGCCCAGCGTGGGTGTGCTGGGGGCTGGTTGCCCTCAGTATCGGATTCCTCAATGGGGATACATCTCCTTGTTGCTATATTGTGCAACATAGCACATGCCGCCACTATCCTGCAGCATGTTTCCGGTTGGTACAGCATTGCTCCTCCAGTTTTATGCAGGATGCGGAAGCGACTCTTGAGCAATCCAAATGTCCGTTCGATTACATTACGTGTCCTGATGTGGGCTGCATTGTACCTCTGTTGTTGTGGGCTAGCTGGGTTCAAGTATGGAGTCATGATGTAATGCCTCACCGCGTATGCACTGTCACCTACAGGGTTACAAGCAATGTGTTAGTGTCAGGTATGCATTGCCATTACATACTTCAGTGATGAGTATTGTATTCAATTTACCTAGCAGGTGTCCGTCGCCAAAATCACCCCTGAGCAGACGTGTGTGCATGCCACTATGGCGGAAGATGTAGGAATCGTGGGTGCTCCCAGGGTATTGTGCTACGAGGTCGGTAATGATGTTTTTTGCATTGCACACTGCTTGGACATTTATTGAGTGATATGCTTTCCGGTTGCGGAAGATATTCTCATTTATGGCAGGGAGACATATGGCTACATGGGTGCAATCTATGCATCCGATCACGTGTGGAAACAGGGCAACTTGGTAGAAGTCCTGTTTTGTTTGGGTCAATTCCTGTTGGGTTGTGGGGAAGGTGATGTGGTTGTTGATCAAAGACATCATGGCGGCCAGGAAGGATTTAAAGAACCGCGAAAGGGAGCTCTGTGATACCCCTCCAGCTTCTGCCACTACATCCTGGAAGCTACCTGACGCAAGCAGGTGCAGGCAACATAGCACCTGGACATGAGTTGGGATGGCCTGGGTCCAAAGTGTTTGGCGCTGCAATAGTGGGTCCAATTCATCTATTAAGTAGTGAATCATTGCAGCATTCAGCCTGTACTTGTCATATATTTGCTCACGAGTCTGTCCCAACAAAGTGATGCGCAGGCGGAAGATTCTCTCCTGGATTCTCCTTCTGGGCTGGCCTGCTGCAAGTATCCTCCTCCTCCTCGTAAAAATGAAGAGTGCTGCCATTGTGGAAGGCCACTATGGCCTCATGGGTCTGTTTAAATAGGCTTCAGATAGATAGCAGGTGAGTAAAGGTTTTTTTTTTTTTTTTTTACCACCTGATTGTGATTCCCTTTAAACTGCTATCGCAAAATTGTGATTTTTTATATAATCGATATTTGCGATTTTTCATGATTTGTGTTTGCGATTATTTAGCGATTTCGCAAAATCGATTTAGCGAAATCGCAAAATATTTTGCAGTATTCTTGGATTCTCGCAAATTTCGATTCTCTAAGGGGGTTCCATCTGGATTCTGCGATTTATTTAGCGAATGTGCATTTTCGATTTTGCGATTTCGCAATTTGTTTTTTTTTCGCATCATGAATAGCTTTTCTTTTATTTGCGATCGCAATAGCTAATTCGCACCTATTGCGATCGCAATTTTGGTTGATGCATCTGGCTGTATATCAAGCTAATAACGTAGTTTGTAATCAATATACAGTCCATATGAATTAATATTGGTGGGTATGAAAGCTTTGGTTTTTAAATCTCTTTTTTGGGAAACTCCCAGTGATCTAGCAATACATTTTCTTTTTTGATTTATACTGTAGGCTTCAGTAACATTAATTATTTTGATGTTTTCAGGATCAAGGTCATATGGCCTCGCTTCCTGGGGTTCAGGGTTAAAGGTCATTCTGTCACCACTTTCAATGATGTCATTAATATCAAACAGTGGGTGATGTCACTTCTGCTACCAGAGGCATTTTGGTGAATTGATGTTCATGTCCTTTATGGAACACTATTGTGAATAATGTGGATAGGCTGAAAAAGGGCTAACACAGGGTAACCAAACCCATGGCCCCAGTTCCTAACTCCAATAATTATGTATACTGGAGTTGTGTGCATTCTGCATATTTCTCTGGCAGAGCCATCGATGAACCCACATAGAGTCCTTCTGACGGTCAGTTGGGGGCCCATGCTTTCATATGCGCACTCAGTGGCGTAGCTAGGTGGGGGTCTGCCCCGGGCTGCACTGCTTTTGGGGGCAGCGGAGTCTGTCGACTACTACCATTCCCTCGCCCGCCACCCCCCCCCCCAGAACAAGTTGGCCGCCAGACCCCTTTCCCCCAGAACAAGCCGTCCATCGGCTGCCACCTCCCAGCATCGGGCAGCAAACTAAGGATATACCTTGGATGGCAGTAGGTCTAGCTATGCCACAGTGCACACTACATCATCATGTACAGCAATAATTTCCCTTAGGGGTGCCCCTATGGCCAGTCCTGCACCACCAGCAGAAATGCATCCTCTTGCTTGTTTCCCTGTGCATTGCCTGGCTTGTGTTACGTTTAGACAAGATGGGTACCTCTTGATAGCTCACGTTTTACCGATAGCAATATGAAACCACCATGGTTTTCATTCATGATACAAAGATTCAAATTATACTCATCTCTCGTCTTGTTAGAATAGTGCATCTGGCTGCCCCAGGCCCTGCAAAGCCAGACATGTACACCAACATTTGCACACCAGCTTGGTCTTAGGTGTCTTTTGAAGCAACGCAGACTATGGGCCTGATTCATAAAGGTAAACTTAAACTTTTATGTAAGTTCACGATTGTTTGCTATTCACAAAGGGATTTAAGAGTCGGATACCCATGTATAGCCATGCAATATTCCTACATCCGGGACGCGGTACGTGCCAAGGGGCCCATTCTCTTCTTCTCGCTTCAGACGTGCATTAAAGAAAGCGTGAGTTTTTCTCTGGATCCTACCTACGGAGCCTCTGCGACTTAATCAGCGTTTCTTATAGGAGCAGTGTAAAGATTTTTTTGCTGAGTGTTTTTGAAGCCAGCGTTCCTTCACGTTTCTATTTATGCCGCAGGAGGGCGCTGCACACTGATCCTCTGGGAACCAGTGGTAATGGCGCTGCCCCAAGCACGAGCCGCGCTTTAGTTTGCCACATGACCAGGCTCCAGAGAGCTACCATTCCCGATAAAATCACACTCTTAGATTCGGAACATCTATAGAACCACTCAGTGCATCCTGAACTCCTCTCCTCCGCACCCCACAACTCTCGCAGAGATATACGCCATAAATCCGTTAATAAACATCAGGACAGTAAAAACAATGGGCCTCATTTATGAAAAGTGACGCATCGCTGCGTCAAAACAGCGATGCGTCACTTTTCATTGCACCCTCCTTGCGACACCAATGATGCGTCATATTTACAGTATGACGCACCATTGCGCAAGGAGTTACAGATACGTCAGTATTTCTGACGTACCTGTATGGCGCAAAAGTGACGCATTGCTGGAGTGTGTCACAAAAGTGACGCAACTCCAGCAATGTGTCCTTTCACATGGGGCAAGCCCCATGTGAAAGGGCCTGCGTCAGTCTTACGCCTGCTACGAGGCAGGCGTAAGAAATTGACGCATTTGCGTCCTAGAAGTGGCGCAGTGAAATCTTATAGATTTCACTGCGTCACTTCTATGACCTTTTCTTGCGTCAGAACGCCCCCCTGCATACATTATACCTGGCACAGGTATAATGTAGCGCAGGGGTTTACAAAGTGACGCATCTACCTAGATACGTCACTTTGTAAATTTGGTGCAACAAGGCACATTTTTTACGCTGCTGGTGCGTCACAAAAAGTGACGCACCAGCGGCGTAAAAGTGACGCACGGCCTCATAAATGAGGCCCAATACCCTTAACTTACCTACTCTTTCCCTCCATTCACGTCCAAATAATTTACGGCAGGTAATGATTGACATTTCTGTTTTTGCTGCCACTTTTTCAGTTTAACAAACTCTAAAAGTGGAGTCTTTTCGAGGAGGGAGTGAAAGTAAATAGTATTATTTGAACGTAAGCAATAGAAAGAGACAATTCTGGTCTTCTGGGGAAGGTCCACAAGATTTACTCATCTCCCTCACCGGTAACCTTTAGCCAAATAAGCAGCCATTCCTGTTGCCACTTGCCAAAGCACCAAATTTGAGGCCTGGTTTTCAACCTGTTGTGTAGCCAGTGCGTCATCTAAATAAGCAGTGCCTGGTTCAGAGGTTATGTGTAAAGGGGTTACTGTCGCCATTTTACCACCACTCGCCTTCTCCATCCTCATTTAGAGGTCAGGCGTGCTGGTTTTCCCAAGAGTCAAGCGGTTGCCATCTCTACCAATCAGGAAAACCATTGGATGGAGGCGACACTGGTAAAAATGGTGTCAGTAGGCCTGGCTAATTTAGGATGGACCTCCACACCTCTATGCGTTTTTTTTCCTGTCTGGTACAAATGTCACCCATGCACTGGGGGAAAAAGATATCAGCTTTAGGGGAGGTCTGTCCTCAGGGAAAATTACAAATAAATCTACCATACAGCCATGGCATGGCTGTTATACCGGCAATATCTTTTTAATTTTTTTACCCAAGCGGCTACCCACAGCTACTATTGCCATGGAGATAGCAGCCCATTTTTGGAAATATACCCACCTCCTGGTACCAGAAGGTCGTGTGAGCTGCAGAGTTCCCGAGGGCTCCACACTGTCCTCCTTTTGCTTAAACCTCAGCATGGAGGCCTTTGGGGCTCTGCTGGCCGATACCAGCATGAAAACATCACCAACATGCTGACAACACGCAATTTTATTTGAAAGTCTCCTTTGCTCCAGACATCTAATGCCTCAGACATGGTCTGCACCTCATACAGAGATGGATGTTCAGTACCTACGTGAAGCTCAGCCCCCCCCCCCCCCCCCAATATAGGAATGGTGTTATTTCGTAAGAACAAGCAATATATATATATTGTTTGGTTTATATATATATATATATATATATATGTATTCTCAATTCGCCCTAAAGCAGCAAGAGGGCACACAACAACATTCCGCCCTCCAGCTAAGAAGATTGTACCCTGCCATTTCGATCCATGGAACATTCATTTGCCGACGCGTTTCGAGGCCATGAGCCTCTTCTTCCAGGGCAGCCAAGAACTGAACAGCTGAGTCGCATTCTCATTACTGACTTTATTATCTACAGTGCCTCCCTCAATGGGCGTTGGCTAAATGCTGCGACCATGAAGTATTGTTGGGCCTGAAGTCTGTAATGCGACAGTTCGTAACATCTTTAAGTAAGTTCAATAGTTCAGCTCCACATTAGGCTTGCTTTTAAATCCTTTAGTAGGTCATGTAAAAGAAATGCTGGAGGGCGGAATGTTGTTGTGTGCCCTTTTGCTGCTTTAGGGCAAATGGAGAATACATATATATATATATATATATATATATATATATATACATATATATATAAACCAAACAATTTGGTGAAATTAGCCCACGCCACTTTCGGATGGCGGGCCTCAACGGGGTTTCGCCTTACCCCCAGTAAATCCAACAGTACAGTTGTCGTATTATCTTCAAAAGACAACAAGCTGAGGCCCAAATGCATTCACGGTGAAGTTTTATTTGCGATCACACCCAATGCGTTTCGCAGCCGCAGCCGCTTGATCACGAGTGAAATTCAGTGTTTCAAACAATAAAGTTATATACAAAAAAGAAAACATTCGTCATGTGACAGAAAGTAAAAAGTGAAACCATACTCTCACAAATGTCTTCGTTTTCACATTTTTAGATACAATCCTTTCTCTGTACCATATTTCTTATTCATTAATCAGCAGGTCTGCATTCTGAAGTTTATAGCAAAGTAAACATATTTCTATCACACTATACTCCGTGATAGTTGTTCTACCAGGAATTCCTTGCTGGTTACGTGTCATTCGTATTCTGAGCATAAACCAGATTCTTTTTATATAATAAATGTCAAAACAGTGGGCACAATTCATACGATGGCAGTATTTAAATCGTATCTCATTTACATCCCGATGTATATAAATGTCGTTGATCAGCGATCTCCCCTTCTGGAATGCTAAAAAACTTCCAGATGAAGTGCTCCTTGATTTTTGGTTGAGGAGGGTCCTCTTGGAGAAACTCATCAGAGTCACTGCTGTTGGTGCTCTTGCAGCCATTCTTTCCAAACAATTGAAGAGGAGAAAAAGGGAACAGGTCTTGCTCTCTTCAAAGTGAAAGAGGTAGTGAAGGAAATGGGTGGCGTTTTCATTAGTTGTCAAAAAAAACGGTTAACTACCAATGAAAAGTGTTATTTTAAGGTCACATGACTTGAAGTGCTTACGCTACGCGCACCGGAGCGCTTCCGGGTGCGCTTACGCGGCACGTACGTAGGCGCTTCCGAGGGCGATTACGCGGCGCGCCTGAATGACGTTTTGTTAGATTTTAGGAAATGCGTTTAAAGTTAAAATACGGTTATTTAAAATCAAAAATACTACTTTTATAAGTATGCCACTGAATGTCTTGCATTATTATTTACTTTAAATACATACTTATATTTTTTTTCGCACAACGGTATAGCGCTCTCGCTACGTGTACGGGTGCGTTTACAGGTGCGCGTACCCTGAGCGCTCCGAGGTAAAATGATAAAAAAAAAAAACAGGAAAAATACATTGAAAATAATAATTTTTATAAAAAATATTATAATTAATAGTTATAAAAAACAGCTATTAAAAAAACTTAATAATTCACTTTAAAAATCGTAGGTTACAAACTCGTTATAGTAAGGAATTAGCTTTTAAAAAACCTTTGAAATTCACTGAAAAAAACATAGGTTTCACACTCGTTATAGTTAGGAATTAGCATTTAAAAAACCTTTGAAATTCACTGAAAAAACCATAGGTTTCACACCAGTTATAGTTAGCTGAACATTTTACTCATACAAAACCATTGAAATTCCCACGTTATAGTTAGTTGGACTCACTATAACTCGCGCGCCTGCAATCCACTGCTGATGATGTCACATATTACATCATTCATGACATGATCAGTGACATTACTGATGACATCACTGGTGACATCTCAAATGACATCACTGATGACATCTCAAATGACATCACTGATGACATCACTGATGACATCACTGATGACATCATTCATGTGATAATACGATGCACCTACTCACACTCTAATCTAACCTTTGATACATCCAGTTTTAAATACAGACTACCATTCTAGAAACCATTGACACACCAATACCAGTTACTACATACGCACTCACTGATTCCTAAGTCTACATATTGTGTTTTTATCTAGGACCCTAATCTGATATTCCTAATTTATGCCCTTATATGGCTATAATACATATTATCCTTATAAAGGCATAAGAGTCATATCCATATTTAGTCGTAGCCCGTGCAGTCACATTAAGCAAGGCTACTTCCCCAGACTCCTAGAAAGCACAACGAGTTCTCTAAACAAACCAAACCTCCAGCAACCTGGGAAATCCCCATTGCTTTTGTTTTGATTTCGTCCTAGAACTCCTGTGAGCACTGTAAGATTGGCCAGTTCTTAGTGACATCTTTATTGACGTCTTATGTCCAGCCTTAAGTCAAACCCGGCACCTTTCAGGTATAAATATACCAACGTTGCCTTAAGCAAACACACGGTGGTGGTTTTGGAGCAGAGCGGCTATCTACTTGCCCGAGAGCCCAGCTGATGCGAGAGCCCACGGACGCCGCCCCTCCTCTTTGACGCACTGAGAGAGACACTGTCTTTTCTCCTGCCGAGAAATCCAGCTCCGGTGTTTCCAGATACCCTCGCGGGTTACTGGGATATCGAGTCCTGAAAGAGAGATACAAGACCTCCTGCTTTCTATTACCCAGGCACGGAACTGACTAAACCCTTAAAGAGAATTCTTGAGTCAGATTCCTGGCAAAACAAACTTAACTTAAACTGCTACTTACTTACTCCTTCCCACGTATTAGGCTTAGGTCAGGTACACCGGGGTAGGCGTATTTAGAAGCACCAGTTGAGTACGTTAGTCAATGTATATATGTATGTATATATTTAATCTATTTTAGAGTATCATATGGCTAAGAAACCATATCAATGCTTTTACAGTATTATTTTATAATACTCCTTTTACTGTACGCACTTTACTTTACTATGAGTATTGCAATTGTGGCAATTCATTTCTCTTGCATGAGAAAGAAGACTGCTCAATAAATTACACCTTTTATTGAAAAACGCCCGTCTCTCTTTTCTCTGCACTCTGGTGAAACTAAGTATGCACAATTGACTGAGTGAAATAACTGTCTATTGTTTTCACACGACTCTAGAGATACACTCTTATTCTGAGGGAGCAAAGTTGTCATGTTTTATGGTTGTCAGAAGCTAATCCCTTCTTGTCTATCCAGGGAGGTTAAACTCCTCCTCGTTTATTCGAGAAAGTTTCTAATGACCTCTGAGCTAGCTGGCAAACCTTAAGTCTATTATAGTCAGTAGAGACCTAGTCAACCTCAGTCCTACGTCTACACTGCTGTTTATATTATTCCAATGCGCAGAGCCTATTGGGAATATAGGAACTACACTACATAAATCTAACGCAAGACGTTAGAGTAACTCAGTCGTGCTTTTTTACACAGACCCCTTTTCCCGTAAATACTCCAAAAGACGTCTGGAGTGGGTAAAAGGTTAAAATCAGCCGGAACTTAGTAGGAAGAGATTCCTATGTATAGTTTTTGGTTTAATCAACGTTGAAGGATACAGTGTTCCAAAATATTGTGCACCTAATCTTTGTTTCCTTGAAACTTGATCTGCAACAAAAAAACTTTCTGTCAGTAAAATGCCTGACGGAGACGAAGAAAGAGATGCTACAGCGTCTCAACTGTTGTTAGAAGACACAAGTCTCTAACAGAATGACCCGAATGCTATACTCATTCCGGTCAACATAAGAAGAACTATAACTATTAAAATTATAGAAAATGGACTGACATCACGAGGTGGTACAGTCATATTCGTGGTAGAGGCCCATGAATATCGGCAGACAGAGGTATTCTATTAATGGATAAACTCTCCAGCAGCAAACGCTGTAACACACGACTTCCACTATTACAAAATAGAGGAACCTCCGGATGAATACACTCCTTTCGAGGAGGTGGAAATCCCATTAAATTACCAAGAGCGCCTGCTCTGGTTTAAAGGCGCCCTAAAACATAATAATCACATCACCAGGCTCGGTCCACTAGGTAGACCAGGAGCAACGTGGCCTGTTCTAGCCAGCTACACACCACATTCTGACATCGAAAAAATTTCAGACCGGGAACTTTTAGCCCAGCTAAAATTACTAATTAAAATACATAGACAATTAGTCCAATATGTAATGCGGACTTCAACAGTCCAACCAGCTATTAACATTCCACAGCTGAACCCTCATCAGGGGAACAAAATTACACCACAGAACATACAATCATGTCTTGGTAAAGTACCAACAAAACGGGAACAAATTCCGTTCTGTCTAGCACAAAAAATCACTCAAATAGAGGCAGTATTTCCTGATACTACCCCTACTGAGAAACACAGAATTCTGACTATCTGTCTTCCAATGGGAATCGCACCACATGTGGAGGACTGTGACACTTGGGGCACAGTCTTTGCTTCCATTTACACAAAAACACATGGTGTTCCGTCCATGGCGGTCATACCAGATGTGCTAAGACAGATTCAAAATGAATACGGTCCAGAACCTGCTTTAACTCTGGGTATAAAATTACTGAAAGACTTCAAGCAGGTCTCGGCTATATTATTATCCAACATAAAAGGAGAAGCAGCATCTGTGGCGATTCGCCAGAAATTGAAAGAAACAGATATAGCAGAACAACCTTTTGAACTTGCCAGAATCATAGAAAAATCCTATGAAGAACCAGGAAGAGATAGTTTGGGTGGGAAACCAGTAAAACCCCAACTAACTGAAAATCCTGAAAAGATATTTATTAAAAATAATCTAAACACTCCAAAAAAGAGCTGGGATGGAAATAAACAATCCACTCCCAAAGAAAAAAGATTCCAGTCCAGCGGAAGGTCTCCTCGGCGGAGAGAAAGGTCTCCTGACCAAGGACACAAGTCTCCCCAGAGGGAGCCCTCTGAGAAAAGATACAACCTGAGGGAGAAACGGTACCAATAGCTTACAAATCACATTTGTACACAAAAGCTGAAAAAACATTCAGTCTTACGGAAAACATTGTAAATGCGGTTCAAACAGCTATAGCAGAGAAAGAGCCCAAGCCCAAGGCAGACAGATAATTGTTCTAACAGCAGAATCAGCCTTTGAGGCATTAACAAGCCCACGCAATTTAACTACCGTGGCATTAGGTCCAAAATGGATACAATGGGAAAATTCTCTTGCTGCAGAAAAAGTGAAATACTATTTTGACCCGAACATGAAAAAACTAAAACATCTAAAATATGAAGAAGAATGTCCTCTGCCAATCGAAATTCTGCCTCTGAAATGTTACGCCTGTATAATATATACAGACGGATCAGCACAACCCGCAGTTGGGGATAAGCAAGCTTACAGTGCTGCGTGCGCGGTTGTTAAAAGCCGGTGGCACGAAGGAAAATTGAGACCACTTGTCACAATAACTCAATCTGTAAAAGATAGTTCGGCTCAACGAACTGAACTACTAGCTTTAAAGATGGCGCTCGATATTGCGGATCGTGAATTCCCGACACTAATAGTGTGCGATTCGCATTACTGCGTCAAGTCTTACAACAATGACTTGCAGAACTGGATTCAAAACAATTACAAAGATGACACAGGTGCCACAATAAAGCATAAAAGGCTTTGGGAACAGGTAGTTCTTTTACAGAAAGAACTACAAAAGACTCACGTGATACATACACTGAGTCATCAGCGTGATGGCGTTCACGTTGCAGGGAATTCATTGGCTGACACAGCCACAGCGGAAGCAACTAATCCGGCTTCCGTAGCCACAAAAAAGCGTTCAGAAAAATACATAGACGGGGAAACCAGGCTGGCGGTAAAAACGTCTTCAAAAGGCGACTGTGCAGCACTACCCGTGAACTATCCACTCAATTATACATACATAATTGATGCAAACTCCGTTCCTTTTGCCCGAATCCCTGGAGTGGGTGATAGAGTAATTCCAAACACAAACAGGAGAGTCTTTTTAATAGCAGACGCACACATGGGATTGGGTCTAAGGCACCAAGAGATCAAGGAATCTCTGAAAGAATTACAATCAGAATACTGGTGGCCGGGGATGAGCCTGCATAACTACAAATTTGCGATGCTCTGTCAAAACTGCAACAGAGATCGCAGTGGCGAACCGGCCGGAGTAATGCCAGGACCCTTCTTTTAGAAAGCATAAGGCTATCTATACGCAAAAATCCAATAGGAGAAATGCGTCCCATTTATGTTTAAGACTAGATTCACTTAAAATGTAGACACCAGCGCTCGGCTGACGCCAGAACTGTTACAAAAGATTGCGAGTCCATATCGGCATATACGCAATTGCCGTGCTACATTCTGACCAGGGTCCTGCTTTTAGCTCTCGTGCTTTTAAGGAGGCCATGACCAGCATGGGCATTGAATTGCGGTACTCTTGTCCCTTCCATCCTGAGGGAAATGGGATTGTGGAAAGAAAAAAACGGGATATAAAGCAATCTATAACAGCGAGGGTATTAGGTCCGGGTGATGGGTGGGTCCAATGTTTAACAAGTGTCCAACGTAGTCTTAATATCTGCCAAGAAATTCTCTAAAAGGTTTCAGTCCGTACGAACTATTGTTCGGGACTAGAATGCATATTCAGGACCTTGATAGTCAGACTTCAGTGGCAGAAGAAAAATGCTTTGATATCAATAGTTTGGCTATTTTACAGGACTTAAATGAAACAAGAAAAGACCTGAGCAACGTAAAGTTAAAACAGCAGCCAACAGCCACTGAAGATAAACCACCTGTCCCAGCAAGGCCTGTCTGGATTCCAAAGATTGGGGATCTGGTCAGAGAGAAGATCGCGGTGAAGAAGGAATTTGGGCCTTCTTACAGAAAAGCAGTACCTGTCTTAGCTGTCAGCGGAACAAGATCAGTTGTACTACCGCCCCTTGCTGGTAAAAAGGAGAACCGAGTTGTATCCATCGACCTGGTAAAACCACAATCATGTGGCCAATAATAAGTAGTAGGCCAAGTGGACTCCCAAGAAATAGCAGAGTACCAAAATTTGCTACAATACAAGAGGTTCAAACTGAGAGACTAATCACATTCGATAAACCTGCAGTGAATAAAAAAGGACTATGCAACAATGCCATGGAACTTGTGCCTCTTGAAACCCAAATTGCAACAGTTCGTCAAGAAACACCAGTCTACAACGATGTAGCCTCAGCATATGCTAATGAAACTAAAAATGCAAAAGCAACTAAAAATCCGGAAGCGATTACAAAAATTGACAGAACTTCATCTGGCTACTTCATCAATTTCGATAACTTTTCTGAAGATCCAAGCGAACCTGACGAAACGCCAGCAACAAAATCTTTTAAAGACAAAACAACAGAACTCTTTCATCAACTCAAAGAAACCTATCTGATTTCTCCATGGATTGAATTTTGGATTGTGTTAGGTGTACTTTTCCTCCTGCTTTGGCTCATCATGGTTCTTTGTTTGGGAAAATTCATTGAGGGAAAATACAGTACAAGGGACACAGCAAGTCAGAACATCAACTTGGTCCTAACGCCACTCAAGTCATCTCACATTGAGAAAAGAGAACTATCATCAGTGAATGTCACAGCCAATCCAATACCCGGTGGGGTAGCATGGGACAAAACTGATTATGAAATCTATGGCCCGGTTGAGCTCTTGAGATATCCACATCAATTCAAGGTTTCATTAAGTGACTTTGTAAAATCGAGTACATTCTCTGATGATTGGGACTTTGAAAGTATTAATAATATGATGTCAGATTTAGTAATGTCAGCAAAATTTACAGAACATGATTATTTACAGGGTTCATCAAATTATGAGGAGATGTACTGCTACAACCACTTTGCACATCACTATTTGCATAAATCTGCTCAACCTAGAAATGTTTTTAGTTATAAACAATGGGAACATTGTGCAACTCCACCTAAAAGCAGTTCGAAAACATTCTGTGAGAAATTCCCATACTTCTCAGGGTTTAACACAAGTAATGCAGAAATGTTTTATTTCAAAATGTTAAATAAGACAGGCATGAAAACAATGCTGACAAACACTAAATTGATCTATTCAGAAACATTTTATGAAAAAATGATTACATTTGGTTTTGATTTCTGGAAAAAGAACATTGAGACAAAAACCATCTGGGGTACAAAAAATTGGCAGTTACAAGGTTTAGAAGCACTGTTTAGAGCCTGCATGATCCCAGAACAAATAATATTCCTGAATGATACCATTCAACAGACTACTTGTCTTGGCCTAGCTAAGATAAAAGACTTAAACAAACTGTCTATTCCAAAGCCTAAACCTGATAGTAATAGCACTACAGACATGGAGATAGACGTATCCCATATTTTATACCAAAACAGAACACATTCTGATTGGAAAAAATGGTTGATCTGGCCCACAGACACAAATAACTGTCAAGATAGATTCCTGAACAAAATACAGGGGTTCAAATTGAACCAGGCCAGACCCAAGATACTCCCAGAGACAACATCCAGGGATAGTTACAACATACAGTGTAGGGAAACTCTGCCTCGAAAGGCTACAGAAATCCACACTGGCTGAAATTAAGCAACACTTGACTTTACTTAAAGACGGTGCTGACTTGCGTGATTTCATAATGGGACCACGCAAACAGCGTCAAAAACGTTTCATAGCGGCCGGTATATACGCTGCGTACAACGAAGCTTGGAAAGTAATGCAAATTGAAACAGCAGAGAACATACGAGAAATTGATCGTATTAATTTGGAAAAATCACTTTCTGTTGTGGACAATGGGTTAACGACTCTGTCCTCCAGAATATATTCACTGGACAGTATTGTATCATCTGCTATTGATATAATAGAGCAGGACTTACTAATGTTACAACATGGTCAATCCCAATTACGATCTATTGTACAGCTTGGCTGGACGTTGCAAAATCTGCGTTCAGGCTACATGCCATGGCGTTTAATCAACGTAACGTCATTATTTTCTATCTTTAACCTTACTGATAAACAAATCAGTTTGGCACAAAAAGGAGCAGACTATATGATTCTGAGCATTGAAAAACTTCAGAGATTACCATTGACAATGTCAGAAAGACCTGTCATTGAATGGATAATACACGGAATAATCACAATTCCGATAACAACTTTCCAATTTAAACACTGCCAAGAGTATATCCCAGCGGGCCAGTATGAAAGGTTGGGTAAAGGGTACATCAAGTCAACATGGAAACTACCATACACACACACATGTTATAGTGAAAAGAAACAGAATGTATTTCGTAGTGGTAAAAATTATAAAAAATCACTGAGCGGTATACGTCTGTGTCAAGGTATTAACCTGCATGGGGCCTGTGAAGGGACTTCAAATAACCTTTCATGTCACCAGCACGGCACACCTGCAACACAGATAGAGCCATTTTTTAGACGGCTTTCTAACGGGAGCTATATTCTAATAGTGGATCACAGCTGTTGTGGCTTGGTGTCAGGGAAAGCCTATCTCGTAAGCGTTAGTTCCATGGTCACTTGCTGTATGCAAGTATTGTATCCAAACAGCACTCCGGATACAGAGGCAACAATTTGGCCTTCTTTGAATATCTGTTCTATTCGAATTGATACTTTAAGCAGAATGAAGTCTGTTCTTTTACAGACAACTGTGCCCTTAACGTCATCAAAAGAAACGTATGATCTACAAGTTGCAAGGACAACGGCAGCGATACATACCCTTTTATCAACAAATTGCCCCGTGCATTTCGCAGAAATACTAAGCCAAATCCTAAATATGTCAGATACCAGTGGCATCCCACATGTATTTGAGACAATTTTTTCAGGACTGTTAACACCCTTCAAAACAGTTCTGGGCATTTTTCCTAATTTTGTCCATTCTGTCTTTGGCGGCCTACCACTTCTTTTGGGACTCATAGCAGGAACTTTATTTTTGATCCTTCTGCTCCGATATGGCAAGCCAAGTCACAGACAATACTCCAGCAACGATGGAAGAAACGATCCTAGCTATACGCTATCGGGACCGCATAACTAAAGTCCTTGGATTAGCCCGGCTAAGAGATCTGAATATGACCTGGTTTCTTTCATTCAGACCCATCTGGCAGAATTGCATCTTACCTGTGCTTCGATGTATGCTATGCGGAGAAGAATGCGTGTTGGACGTCTGTCTTACACTACCATCAGCAGTACCATTGGATACAGATACTTTGCTAAGTCCTGTAACGGCTCATGCATCGTGTTGTCCCCAGCGGCTACCGATTTTGATAACGGCATTCGTTGAGACTTCATCACTACGATTATGTGGCAATGAAGTACGAGATGAGAGCAGCATCACCAAGGTACGACCTTCTGTGAGCATTGCTGATCCTGACATCGATGATAGCAATCATTCTCACCACTGTACTGTTGCGGCATTTTCAAACTTGGTCGAACTTTCCCCTGAAGCCGTAGACCAATTTTGTGCGAATCTGTCTGAAATGATGTTTTCCTCTGAACAGAAAGAATAACTTTTTAGGCAACAAGCACACAGCGTTCCCTGAACTCTGAATTCGGCCTTCAGCTTTGATAAACAAAAGCTACTGAGAATATTTGGAACTGTTTTTTCCCCTGAAAGTGAAATAATTTTTTTCCCCCTTCCAAAATATTTACCTTTTTCTGGCACAGAGTACTCTGCTTGAAGTAGAACTATTCTTAGAGAACAGAGCTTCTATTATTAGGAACTCTAGAGACAATATATTACCTCAGCCTCTAGCACATTTACAGCATCTGTATTATTATGTGATGGAATGGTCTCGACCTTCTTTTCTGTATTAAGAGCCATTTCATGTGTAACTCTCGCAAATCATTCATGCTGATATATATATGCATCCTTTTTACTGAATGATAACACTGCTTGAATAGCGTACAGTACCAATAATCATATTCGTGTATTTCGCATATACCATTTCAAATACAAATATGTATTTTGGGGTGGGTTGGATTACACATGCACCTTTATATGTTTCCTATTGCTTAGTTTTAGTAATGATGGACATTAGATCGTGGAGTGGGTATTGTGTTTTTATCTAGGACCCTAATCTGATATTCCTAATTTATGCCCTTATATGGCTATAATACATAATATCCTTATAAAGGCATCAGAATCATATCCATATTTAGTCGTAGCCCGTGCAGTCACATTAAGCAAGGCTACTTCCCCAGACTCCTAGAAAGCACAACGAGTTCTCTAAACAAACCAAACCTCCAGCAACCTCGGAAATCCCCATTGCTTTTGTTTTGATTTCGTCCTAGAACTCCTGTGAGCACTGTAAGAACGGCCAGTTCTTAGTGACATCTTTATTGACGTCTTATGTCCAGCCTTACGTCAAACCCGGCACCTTTCAGGTATAAATATACCAACGTTGCCTTAAGCAAACACACGGTGGTGGTTTTGGAGCAGAGCGGCTATCTACTTGCCCGAGAGCCCAGCTGATGCGAGAGCCCATGGACGCCGCCCCTCCTCTTTGACGCACTGGGATAGACGCTGTCTTTTCTCCTGCCGAGAAATCCAGCTCCGGCGTTTCCAGATACCCTCGCAGGTTACTGGGATATCGAGTCCTGAAAGAAAGATACAAGACCTCCTGCTTTCTATTACCCAGGTGCGGAACTGACTAAACCCTTAAAGAGAATTCTTGAGTCAGATTCTTGGCAAAACAAACGTAACTTAAACTGCTACTTACTTACTCCTTCCCACGTATTAGGCTTAGGTCAGGTACACCGGGGTAGGCGTATTTAGAAGCACCAGTTGAGTACGTTAGTCAATGTATATATGTATGTATATATTTTATCTATTTTAAGGTATTATATGGCTAAGAAACCATATCAATGCTTTCACAGTATTATTTTATAATACTCCTTTTACTGTACGCACTTTACTTTACTATGAGTATTGCACTTGTGGCAATTCATTTCTCTTGCATGAGAAAGAAGACTGCTCAATAAATTAAACCTTTTATTGAAAAACGCCCGTCTCTCTTTTCTCTGCACTCTGGTGAAACTAAGTATCCACAATTGACTGAGCGAAATAACTGTCTATTGTTTTCACAGGACTCTAGAGATACACTCTTATTCGGAGGGAGCAAAGTTGTCATGTTTTATGGTTGTCAGAAGCTAATCCCTTCTTGTCTATCCAGGGAGGTTAAACTCCTCCTCGTTTATTCGAGAAAGTTTCTAGTGACCTCTGAGCTAGCTGGCAAACCTTAAGTCTAATATAGTCAGTAGAGACCTAGTCGACCTCAGTCCTACGTCTACATTGCTGTTTATATTATTCCAATGCGCAGAGCCTATTGGGAATATAGGAACTACACTACATACACACACATCCACTCATTCACCCATACAATCACTCATACATACAGTCACTCATCAATACAACACTATCATATGCACTCATATACCTATACAGACACTCACACACTGCCACTCATTCATGGAGTTACTCACAGTCATGCAAAGAATCAATCACACTCCCATTTCCTCATCTATACAGTTATACACACAAAACCTTACTTATTCAAACATATACTAACACATACTTACTCTCTTTTACAATCACTGATACAAGTACACATTAATCCATACAGTCACTTACGCAATCACAGGCTCTTATGTATAGTCATTTATATATGCCAACTCTCACATGCACTGTGTTTTACATATGTACTTACTTGGACATGTAGCAGTATAACTCATGATTGAATAAGAACACATTGTTCGTTAAGCAGATGTTAATCATTTTTAAGAGCATGTTTGTGTGTTCCTTGGACTTTTACTGAAATTTATATCTCAGACGGCAAACTGGAGTCCACCCTGTTCCGTAAGAAGACAGCAAACAACAGTGTGCTGCATGGCACAAGTTTTCACCCACAAGCACTGATGAAGAGTATCCCATACGGAGAATACATCAGACTAAAAAGGAACTGTTCCAAACCTAATGATGCAGAAACTAAAATAAATGAAAGCAAGATGAGATTTAAATCACGAGGATATCATGATCGAGTCCTAAAGAACTGTAAGAAGAAGGTTGACCAAAAAACAAGAACAGAATTATTGGTGGAAAAACCAAAAAAAGCAGTGGAAAAAGACCCGCCGAGATTCATAACCACATATAACAAGGAAAGTGGAATGATCGCCAACAAAATGAAAAAGTACTGGCATCTCATATCCGGGGACCCGGACATAGGACAGCTGGTAGGTAAGCAACCACAAATAACTTACAGGAAGAACAAATCCCTGCAAGATTGCTTGGTGAACAGCCACTTTCAAGTCAAGACGCAAACAGACTGGTTGACAAACCAACGAAAAGGATTCAAACCCTGCTCGAGTTGCAAGGCGTGTAAAATTGGCATGAGCAAACAATCCATTGAAGAACCAAACGGCAAGATGATGCAGATCGACCAACAGATCTCATGCACTTCAAAAAATGTGGTGTACGTGATCGAATGCAAATGTGGTAGCAAATATATAGGGAGTACGACCTGTATGTTGAAAAAAAGAATCTTGGAACATATCAGAGCGGTCAAAAACAAAAATATGCTCTATGCCACAGCAAAACACATCAACGCTTGCCAAAATGGGGAGTGGAAATCAATGAGATTCTATGGACTTAAAATGTTGATGAGAACGGAAAGAGGTGGTGACACAGTTCGTAAACTGAGACAAATGGAGTCACGCCTAATCATCCGCTTCCGCACCAAAATGCTGAGAGGAATGAACTTTGGGGAAGACCTTCACATACACTTGGAGTGACTGTTACCGGGACCGGCTTAGTCTCTTCAATGCAATAGGGTACTATACCCGATGAACTTTGAGAAATAATTTGGGAACTAATCCCGTATGAACTATGAAAATTACCATTGCCCATATGAACTGAATATGATGCACTTGATTACCAAAACACAAATTGTTTAATACACCAGTCTTCCTTTTTATATAATTTTCTGATATATTTCTAAAACTGTGTAAAAACTACGTATCCCATAATGCCTCCTAATGGCAAAAATGGGCCAGTATAAATAAGAGAAAGAGTGGAAGGACTAACTGACCGTGAGCAAAGCCTGTTGAGGCTGAAACGCGTTGGTGGGGTGAAGCTCTAATAAAAAAGCTTTGAAAAATATCTTGGATGTGCCACTCCTTTTGCGTAAAAAAAAAAAAAAAAAGAAATATATATATATATATATATATATATATATATATATAATATATATATATATATATATATATATATATATATATATATATATATATATATATATATATATATATATTACCAACACCTCCTTTTCAGGAACGAATACGCACTCGCAGGATTGCTTTTTCACCAATTATTTATTCATAAATCGTTTCCAGCACAATAAATACCGACACGTTTCACCGCCAACGGACGGCTTGCTCACGGTCAACCGTGAGCAAGCCGTCCGTTGGCGGTGAAACGCGTCGGTATTTATTGTGCTGGAAACGATTTATGAATAAATAATTGGTGAAAAAGCAATCCTGCGAGTGCGTATTCGTTCCTGAAAAGGAGGTGTTGGTAATTAAATTCGGCGGGGCTCTGCCGAGGAATACTGCACCGGTCCTGGATGCGCCAGGGGTCGACAAGGACGAGCCAAGTTGATGGTATATATATGTATATATATATACATAGTATAAAAGTGGCTCAATGATGTGAACCTAGGCAGCTTTCAACATCAACTTTCATCCAATGCCAAGTCACTTGGGTTCACCCTGGACACCAACCTTACCCTCAAGGAACATATTGCCAAGAAAGCAAAGACAGAAAGCAAAGACAGCTTGGTACCAGCTCTCGCTAAAGAAGAAAGTTAAACCGTTCCTCCTAGAAAGTGACCAGAAGTCATATCTAAGCCCTCGCAATCTTTCATCTGGAAGGTGGTGATACCCTGCTCCGTGGCCTCTCAGACTGGACACTGGGGTCCCTTCGGGCCACCCTACACCCTGTAGCACATCTAATCTAGGGTCTTAAGAAATATGATTACATCACCCCTGCCTGATGGAACTCTATTGGCTCTCCTTGCCAGCCTGCACCATCTTTAAAGTCAGCAGTATTATTTACAAAGCCATCACGATGCGTACACCTGATTATCTGACTTTCAGCACACTGGCACCCACAACACTATCAGACTGGAGACAAAGAAGTGTAAAACAAATAAAGGCAATGGGTCTTTTGTAACTATACACCCAGGATCCGGGACGTCATCCCTGTATCTGTGAGGACCGCCCCAATTCTTCTCCAGTTCAGGGATGAGTTGGTGCACCTCTTAAAAGATTACTTCCTCAGGATGTAGTAACAATCCACAAACCAGCTACCTCTCAAATCACTTGTTGACATCCTTGCCTTTGACCCTGCCTTTGGCTAGATTTATGATTTTAATATCACATACATGCATCCACCAAGACTGCAGGATTTTTTAAATACAGACGGTGGCTTGGTGATTGGGTGGGGGTGGTACCTTCGCAGGGCCAGGTATTTGACCCCTGACCAGACAGGGATTAGTTGTACCTATTTTGTTTATTTAGTCATAGGTTTATTTATTTGTGCATTTATTTTTTCTGATGGGCATCTAGTGCCTAGAAATAGAACTATGGTGTAAAGACAACACATACAGAAGAAAAACACATAAAGCATAACAAAGATCAAATTACCCTATATTTAAAATAAAACAGAACAGCAGGCTATGAGACACTCATCCACTAGTAAAAAAAAGTGTCTTTACAGTGCTTTCTGAAATAATAGTCAGATATCTGACAAAACTCAAGCGGAAGTGCAGTGTGTATTTGAATTTCAAGTACCCGGATAGCTCGCCCTGTGAAGTGGACTCTCTAAAAACTCCAAAGTTGAACAGAGAATGAGCGTTCGATCTGAATACTCTTGAAATGGGATGTATGTCAGTACAACGCGATCTTTTAGATCGCGGTACATGACAACGCTGCCATTACAACGCAACTTGTTACAACGAGGCAACGCAAGTTCTCACAACAAGGAAAGCTGCTCCATGTAGTAGTGTACCTGTGTTGCGCTGCATCTGCCTAATGGGTCAATATGTCACCAGCCGTTCGACCTACCCCTGCCGCCCGGCGGCAGGGGTAGGTCGAAAGGCTGGTGACACGGGCGACTTTATCCATACTTTGTACGTCTGAACCCGATGCACAGTTCGCCAGGTACTGTTGTTTGCGTGTACTATTGACCCATTAGGCAAATGCAGCGCAACAAAGGTACACTACTACATGGAGCACCTTTCCTTGTTGTGAGAATTTTTAGAATCATACACTAGATACTCAGATAGATCTCTTAAACATAGACACTTCTTTGAAAAGATACTTTCTTTATTGTGGTCCTGAAGAATCGCGAGTCAGTGCACACGCGCGAGAAACATGTCGACCGTTTAGAGCACACGCTAACCGAGACTCATAGAGGAAACAAAATATTCCAGTGAGTACCGGCTAGTTCTTCCTTTTAATTAAAGCAGGGGACGCCCAGAATAAACTTGATCCTGGTACTTCTAGCTTTATTTTTACTCACATATACGTCTACGCTACTCTGGCCCCACACCCGCACTTCACCTGACGGCAGTTGGATAAAAGATCTCCGCCAAAGTGCCCCTCTTTGAAGTGTCGCCCGTTGGGTATTGCACCGCCGACCCAACGATGAGCAGCCCAGATGATGAATCATGACACCTGAAAGGGTGTGTGAGGGCATTACATCCAACAAAATGGATGCCCAACTGTAAGACTCAGCGAGTCCATACAGCATCCAGACTTTGGTGTGACACGTACATTCATTAGTTTGAGGAACAACCCAGCACTCTTTGGAACACTTCCGACTTTAGGGCACACGCTGTGGTTGGACCTACCACTACGGACGAGTGGAAATTGCCCACACAAACCCTCTCCCCCGTGTTGTAGACAATGTTTGGAATAGTAACAATAAATGCTGCGCAATGGTGTGCGCAGATTTATTATTACTATTTCAGAAATGCCACTTTTAGAAGTTGGCATTTCTGTGTGCTATGTGTCTGCCTGCCTGATGTGGATTGCATGTCTGGCTTTGAAGTGACAGGGGCTGGTGAGGTGTGTGTGGCTCCAGGGAGGGCAGGGTGAGTCAGCGCTAGGGTGAATAGGGGATCTGCATTTGGAGTAGAGGGAGGAGTAGTCCCCTGACCCTGAATAGGTCTGTGCCTGCCTGGGTGAATGCTGGCTCCACCCCCCTGTGGTGTGTCTGATGACGAGCCCCCCCCCTGATGATAGGGAAGTGGAGCCCTGTAAACAGAGTGCTCTAAAAAAAAAAACGTGCCAGCTCAGGCTGGGTCCCCCAAGCCCTGTGCCAAGGGCAGACAAAAGAAAATGCTGTATAAATATGGGGGCTGTGACCCCATCAAAGGTTGTGCTTTTGTGCTTCCTTGTGACTTGTTGCTGCTGGGCCCCAGGAGGAACCGCCACGAGGGACTGCCTCCCTGCTGGAGGGCCCTGTGAGCTGGCCTGCCTTTTCCCCTTGACCCGTGGGGTCCCAGTGCCTCGTGAGCACTGCATCTTTATTTCTATGCTCCAGGACGAGAGGAGCATTCTTGTTTTAATTTGCAGCAAGGGGCTGCGACGACTTTGGAGGAGATCCTGACATGGGGACCCCCCGCATTGTGGGTGCTTCTGCAGCAGAGCGGGAGACCACCCTGCACTGCAGCTGCTAACAGAGGCGGGAGCCAACCCCGCATTGTTACCTTTTAAGTGGGAACCTATGCCGCGTTTTGAGCGAAGAGTGGGAGCCCACCCCACTGTGGCGTGCCCTTCCGAGCGGTAGCTCACCCCGCATCAATGCTGATTCAATAGCGGAAGCCCACCCAGGTTTGTGCCTGTGGCAGGAGCCTACCCCGCATTTGTATTTATTTAGAGCGGGAGCCTACCTCGCATTGTCACTGCCTGGAGGAGCTGCCGAGATCTGCGAGAGATCACCAACACGGCCTGACCCAGAAGCCAGGCGGCAGTGCCTGGTTGTGGGCGGGGCCTGAGAGAGGCGGGTTCACCAAGATCGCCGGTGATGCAGAAGCCAGGTAAAGTTGAGCTTGAAGGAGGGCAGGAGCCTACCCTGCCTCCGTACGCAGCTGCATGTGCCGGAGACTGAAGAGGTCCCAGTGAAGGAGGACCAGTCGGGGTACAATGCCGCTGTCTGTGAGAGAGACCGGAGGTGTCCCAGTGCCAGTTTGGAGGCCTCATTGGTTGAAGGGGGCATTATTTCAGAGAGAGGAGCCCCAAGACGGAGGGGCTCCCCAGGCACAGTGGTGCCCATGCCAGTTTGGAGACCTCATTCGTTTAAAGGGGCATTTTTCAGAGAGAGGAGCCCCGAGATGGAGGGTCTCCCCAGGCACAGGGGTGACAGGCCTAATTTCCAGCTGCACCGCGAGAGAGAACGGGCAGCTGCAATGAGTGGGGCACATTGTTTGAAGAGTCCCAGTGGGGCTTCAGTAGCACAGTTAGTGCCAGGGCTCATTTTGGTTCACAGCTGCACCGCACCAGCGCGGGCAGCTGCAAGACGGGGCATTGTTCTTTTTCTTTCTGATATTAAAGAAGGGGTGAGTTACACCCCACGCCCCCAGCGCAGTGAGCAGCTTGGTTGCCCTGACATTTTTGGACAGATGGCATTTTGAGCCTCAGAGAAGGCCCGTTTACCTGGAGTCAGTTTTATGGTTGGTAGGGTGCAAGGCCCTAATGTGATGCCCCATGCGTAAGGTGTTATGCCTGTATTGTGATGCCTAATGTGAATCTATGATGCTTATGCATAATGTATTTATGCCTCTGATGTTTATGCAGGATGTGTTTTATGCCGAAGGTGATATAATGCTGAGGTCATTATTATACCAGTAGTTACTGGTTGCGTCATTTACTACTTGTTACTAGTGCTTTCTAAAGGTTCTGACAGTGGCCCGATTGGCCCTGTCCTGTGTATATAATCCCCTGTAAATATTGCCTAGTGCCATTTGGCACAGTGTATATGCGTGATTATGATTCTAATGTGTTTTGGATAATACAAAGGCTATATTTTATATAACCTTGTGTGGAGTCTATTTTGTAGTGTGCCTAGTGTTTTGCGCAAACACTTTACACATTTCCCCTGGGATAAGCATGACTGCTCATGCCAAGCTACCAAGGGGGAGAGCAGGGGTCTTCAGTCTCTAACTCCCTTGCCATGACTAGAGTCGTGGTTTCTGCCTGGCTTAGGCGCAAGCCCTAGCCAACCAGAAAACCATTTCTAACAATTACATTATGTGTTTCACTTTGTGTACGCTGAAATATATTTCATAGTGTGTGTGGTACATTCTGGTAGCTTCTGGTTGTATGTGGCGTAAGGGTGAGCCACCTTGTGTTAGTCAGGGGTGTAGCTATTAGTGGTGCAGCTAGTGCAGTGGCACCGGGGCCTCGAGGTGTGAGTGGGGCCCAGCCTGTCTGCAGCTAGATAACAGGTCACCTGCTCTGAAGGAATGAAATACAGAGCCTTTCTGGGACCTGGCACTGTTTCTTGCTCTTGTGGGAAGGGACGGGATGAAGGGATTATAGAGGGAAAAGGAAACAAGCATTTGCAATGCATAAGGTCTCGCATTAGGAAAGTTTGAGCTATTGGTATTGTAAATGACACATTTTTTATATATGTGTTGGTTTTGAAAATAGCAAAAATAATAGCTTTGTCATTTACAATGCCAATAGTTATAACTTGTGACACCTATAGCATTTGTAATGCAATATGTGTTGTATTCACGTGACTTAGATGTATTGATATTACAAATAACAATGGCTTTTAATTTTTTTAATAATTAATACTTAAATAAAAGTTATTGTAATTTATAATGGCAATAGCTTAAACTTTTGTAAATAACTTTTTGTAATATGTTCAGTGTATTTTATTGTGACGAAAATCCAAGAACAGAAGTGAAATACTAACCTCTTTTTGTGACATTTGTAATAAAGCTTGAAACATTGAGAGATCATATTTGACCCAGTTGTTGGTAAATGGTTGCACAGATTGATGCTGTGGTGGGGCTGAGAGATGTTGTGGTGGCGACTAGTGATGCTGTGGCATTCAATGATCCTGTGGTAGCGCATAGTGATGTTGTTGTGCCCCTTAGTGATGCTGTGGTGGTGCTGAGTGATGCTGTGGTGATGCGATAGATAGAGTGAGTGGGATAGATAGATAGAGTGAGGGCGATAGATAGATAGAGGGAGGGCGATGGATAGAGGGCGATAGAGAGATTGAGTGAGCGAGATAGATAGATAGATATGAGTGAGGGCGATAGATAGCTAGACAGAGTGATGGCGATCAGTATCTAAATAAATAGATAGAATGAGGGTGATAGATAGATAGAAAGATAGATAGAGTGAGGGCGATAGATAGAGTGAGGGCGATAGATAGATAGCGTGAGGGCAATAAATAGATAGATAGAGTGAGGGCGATAGATAGATTGATAGATTGATAGATAGATAGAGTGAGGGCGATTAGATAGATAGAGTGAGGGCGATAGATAGATAGATAGAGTTAGGGCGATAGATAGATAGAGTGAGGGCGATAGATAGAGTGAGGGCGATAGATAGAGTGAGGGCGATAGATAGAGTGAGGGCGATAGATAGAGTGAGGGCGATAGAGTGAGGGCGATAGATAGAGTGAGGGCGATAGATAGAGTGAGGGCGATAGATAGAGTGAGGGCGATAGAGTGAAGGCGATAGATAGAGTGAAGGCGATAGATAGATAGAGTGAGGGCGATTAGATAGAGTGAGGCCGATAGATAGAGTGAGGGCGATAGATAGACAGATAGAGTGAGGGCGATTAGATAGATAGACTGAGGCCGATAGATAGAGTGAGGGCGATAGATAGACAGAGTGAGGGCGATAGATCGATAGACAGATAGAGTGAGGGCGATAGATCGATAGACAGATAGAGTGAGGGCGATAGATAGATAGATAGTTGTGTGTGTGGTTGTGTGTGGTTGTGGTTGTGTGTGTGGTTGTGGTTATGTGTGCGTGGTTGTGTGTGTGTGGTTGTGTGTGTTATGCTTTGTTTTTCTATGTTTTGTTATGCTATGTTTTGTTGTGTTTGGTATGCTATGTTTTGCTAGGCTATGATATGTTTTGTTTTGTTATGCTATGCTATGTTTTGTTATGTTTTGCTATGTTTTGTTATGCTATGCAATGTTTTGTTTTGCTATTCTATGCTTTGTTTTGTTATGCTATGCTATGTTTTTTGCTATCCTATGCTTTGTTTTGTTATGCTATGCAATGCTTTGTTGTGTTTGTTATGCTATGCTTTGTTATGCTATGCTATGTTGTGTTGTGTTGTGTTTTGTTATGCTATGTTTTGTTATGCTATGTTTTGTTATGCTATGCTATGTTTTGTTATGCTATGCTTTGTTATGCTTTGTTATGCTATGCTATGTTTTGCTATGCTATGCTTTGTTTTGCTATGTTTTGTTGTTTGATATGCTATGTTTTGCTATGCTATTATATGTTTTGCTATGCTATGTTTTGTTATGCCATGTTTTGTTATGCCATGTTTTGTTAGGCTATGTTTTGTTTTGCTATCCTGTGCTTTGTTTTGTTATGCTATGCTCTGTTTAGTTTTGCTATCCTATGCTATGTTGTGTTTTGTTATGCTATGCTATGTTGTGTTTTGTTATGCTATGCTATGTTGTGTTTTGTTATGCTATGCTATGTTGTGTTTTGTTATGTTATGCTGTGTTTTGTTATGCTATGCTATGTTTTGTTATGCTATGCTATGTTTTGTTGTGTTTTGTTATGCTATTTTTTGTTATGCTATTTTTTGTTATGCTATTTTTTGTTATGCTATGTTTTGTTATGCTATGTTTTGTTGTGCTTTATTACGCTATGCTTGGTTGTGCTGTGCTTGGTTGTGCTGTGCTCGGTTGTGCTGTGCTCGGTTGTGCTGTACTTGGTTGTGCTGTGCTTGGTTGTGCTGTGCTTGGTTGTGCTGTGCTTGGTTGTGCTGTGCTGTGCTGTGCTGTGTTTTGCTGTGTTTTGCTGTGCTGTGCTGTGTTTTGCTGTGCTGTGCTGTGTTTTGCTGTGCTGTGTTTTGCTGTGCTGTGCTGTGTTTTGCTGTGCTGTGTTTTGCTGTGCTGTGCTGTGTTTTGCTGTGCTGTGTTTTGCTGTGCTGTGTTTTGCTGTGCTGTGCTGTGTTTTGCTGTGCTGTGTTTTGCTGTGCTGTGTTTTGCTGTGCTGTGCTGTGTTTTGCTGTGCTGTGTTTTGCTGCGCTGTGCTGTGTTTTGCTGTGCTGTGTTTTGCTGTGCTGTGCTGTGTTTTGCTGTGCTGTGTTTTGCTGTGCTGTGCTTTGCTGTGCTGTGTTTTGCTGTGCTGTGTTTTGCTGTGCTGTGCTGTGTTTTGCTGTGCTGTGTTTAGCTGTGCTGTGCTTTGCTGTGCTGTGTTTTGCTGTGTTTTGCTGTGCTGTGCTGTGCTGTGTTTTGCTGTGCTGTGCTGTGCTTTGCTGTGCTGTGCTGTGTTTAGCTGTGCTGTGCTGTGTTTAGCTGTGCTGTGCTGTGTTTTGCTGTTCTGTGCTGTGTTTTGCTATGCTGTGTTTTGCTGTGCTGTGTTTTGCTGTGCTGTACTGTGTTTTGCTGTGCTGTACTGTGTTTTGCTGTGCTGTGCTGTGTTTTGCTGTGCTGTGTTTTGCTGTGCTGTGCTGTGTTTTGCTGTGCTGTGTTTTGCTGTGCTGTGCTGTGTTTTGCTATGCTGTGCTGTGTTTTGCTGTGCTTTGCTGTGCTGTGCTGTGCTTTGCTGTGTTTTGCTGTGTTTAGCTGTGTTTTGCTGTGTTGTGCTGTGTTGTGCTGTGCTGTGCTGTGTTTTGCTGTGCTGTGTTTTGCTGTGCTGTGCTGTGTTTTGCTGTGCTGTGCTGTGCTGTGTTTTGCTGTGCTGTGCTGTGTTTTGCTGTGCTGTGTTTTGCTGTGCTGTGCTGTGTTTTGCTGTGCTATGTTTTGCTGTGCTGTGCTGTGTTTTGCTGTGCTGTGTTTTGCTGTGCTGTGCTGTGTTTTGCTGTGTTTTACTGTGCTGTGCTGTGCTATGCTGTGTTTTGCTGTGCTGTGTTTTGCTGTGCTGTGCTGTGTTTTGCTGTGCTGTGCTGTGTTTTGCTGTGCTGTGTTTTGCTGTGCTGTGTTTTGCTGTGCTGTGCTGTGTTTTGCTGTGCTGTACTGTGTTTTGCTGTGCTGTGCTGTGCTGTGCTGTGTTGTGCTGTGCTGTGTTTTGCTGTGCTGTGTTTTGCTGTGCTGTGTTTTGCTGTGCTGTGTTTTGCTATGCTGTGCTGTGTTTTGCTGTGCTGTGCTTTGCTGTGTTTTGCTGTGTTTTGCTGTGTTTTGCCGTGTTTTGCCGTGTTTTGCTGTGCTGTGTTTTGCTGTGTTGTGCTGTGCTGTGTTTTGCTGTGCTGTGCTTTGCTGTGCTGTGCTGTGTTGTGCTGTGCTGTGTTGTGTTGTGCTGTGCTGTGCTGTGTTTTGCTGTGCTGTGCTGTGTTTTGCTGTGCTGTGTTTTGCTGTGCTGTGCTGTGTTTTGCTGTGTTTTGCTGTGTTTTGCTGTGCTGTGCTGTCCTGTGCTGTGCTGTGTTCTGCTGTCTGTGCTGTGCTGTGCTGTGTTGTGTTTTGCTGTGCTGTGTTGTGTTGTGCTGTGCTGTGTTTTGCTGTGCTGTGCTGTGTTTTGCTGTGCTGTGCTGTGTTGTGCTGTGCTGTGCTGTGTTGTGTTTTGCTGTGCTGTGCTGTGTTGTGTTTTGCTGTGCTGTGCTGTGTTGTGTTTTGCTGTGCTGTGCTGTGTTGTGCTGTGCTGTGTTGTGTTTTGCTGTGCTGTGCTGTGCTGTGTTGTGTTGTGTTTTGCTGTGCTGTGCTGTGTTGTGTTGTGTTTTGCTGTGCTGTGCTGTGTTGTGTTTTGCTGTGCTGTGTTGTGTTGTGTTTTGCTGTGCTGGTAAGGGTATGTGAGGGTGTGTGTGAGGGGGTGTGAAGGTGAGGGTGTGAGGGTGAGGAGGTGTGTGAGGGTGAGGAGGTGTGTGAGGGGTGAGGGGGTGAGGGCGTGAGGGTGAGTGTCTCCAATGAATGTCACTGCTTCGCCTTCTTTGAAAATGTTCAGTGCTGCAAATAGAGCATGCCGCCCTAATTATCACAGCATGAGGCCCCAAAGTGATAATTATCACAGCATGCAGAGAGCCGCCCCACACTGCTGGAGCACTCAACTGCATATTAATTATAGTTGAGTGCTCCAGCAGCCTGGGGCGCCTGTTGACATGCTGTGATAAGTGGGGTCTCATGCTGTGATAATTGTTACTTGCGGCGCACAAGCTGTTCCACTGTGAAGCTCGTTCACAGACCTGAATCGGCTCGTGCCCATACTACAATCGGCTCGTGCACAGGTCTGTCTCCAGGTCTGTCTCCCTTGGAGGCAAACACGGTGACTATAAGTCTCGTTGGCGGCAGCGCTTCGCGCTGCAACGCCAGCGAGACCTAAAAAGAGAAGAGAGAGCTACACTAAAGGGAAGGGAGAAAGCTGGAAAGGCGGGGAAAACATGCAGGAAAGGGAAAAGTAGTAAAGGACGGGGAAAGAGGGCTTGGGCTAAGGGGCTAGATATAGTGATGACAGGGAAAGAAAAGGCGGAAGGAGATAGAGAATGCAGATAGAATAAGGAGGGCTTGGAGAGAGAAGGGCATGATGCAGAGAGGAAATAAAGGAATTGGGGAGAGAAGAAAAGAGAAAGAAAATAGAGGTTTTAACAGGAGGGGGGAGAAAAAAACTGAGACGAAGGGAGGAAGTTGATGAGGACGAGTGCAAGACAGGAAGACAAGAGAGACAGAAGAAGGATAGGGAGGAGAGATGGTGAAATGAGGAGCGAGATGAGAAAGAGATGGAAACAGGAAGGAGAAGGGGAAGACTTATGGCCAAATGTACTAAGAACTAGTCGCAAAGTGCTGGTCCTACTTTTGGTGACCAGCGTGGAATTTGTTAACCAACCTATGCACTAATTACCGATTCCTTGTGGGTCACAATTCAACCTACCTAACGAATATTAAATAGTGAGGTTGCAAATTGCGCCCCTCGAGGAATCGCAGCTATCACATGGATGAGGGCCTGCTGAGGTCAGAAGACCACCATACTGTGCCTGGTTTTAAATAAATTACTTTTTTAAATGAAATGCAGACAGTTTTCTTTAAAGAAAAACTGATGCATTTAAAAAAGAATGAAAAGTGTTTGTCTAATTTTTTAAGAATATGTAATAGGAGTACTGCCTACTCTTAACGCATGTTTTTGTCAACAGTGTCAAAGGGGATGGGGTCTACTGTCTGCAAATGGCTTATCACCTCCTTTAAGGAGGTGGTAAAAGATTATCGTTTTGTGACCAAAACTGGGTCACAAAACATTAATAGACACCAATCCAATTGGGTATTTGAAAGGGTTGTTCTAAAAACGCCCCTTCCAAATACTGAATCAGCATTGGGTCGCACAGCCAAACTGCGATTCAGTAACTTGTGACCCTATCACAATTTGTGTTTGTACTTAAGAATATGCAAATCGAGCCATTTGCGACCACAACATGCTTCGTGCATCTGGCCCTTAAAGACCTGTAGCTTCACCGCAGGTGCAGTGTCACCTAGATCCAGGGGTCTGAGGTAAACTTTGCACCCTGTTTATGACTGCCTTTTATTTACAACTCGGGTGGCAGGGAGACTGTTTTCCTTTCTTGGCCATTGCACCCATCATGCTAGGTCACAAATGTTAGTGTGTCATGCATGTAATGTGATACACCAACATTTCATAGAAGACTGTATGCAGCCAGCATGGGAACACCTCTATGCTTGGCTCAGCAAGACAGGGTATCCAAAGTGGTGCTTGATCTCATTTTCAAAGAAAGATTCCCATGTCTGGAAATCTAAAGATTTTTATTGTTATTACATTTAAATGCTGTTATTAAACAGTATTCCAATAAATTGCATATCACTTTAGTCATAAACCTGGCAACTCAAAACATTTTCTCTAGAATACCCACAGGAATGTACACAAAATGGTTGATGTATTGAGAAATGCAATGGGAATTAACCTATATTAAGCACAATTAAATGATCTCTTTTTGATAATACAATAAGGTCTACTGTGGCAAGTCAGTCTTGAACAGTGCACGTTATTGAAAACTATTTACATTTTTTTAATGGTGTAAATATGTCATTCTAGTTAAAGAAAAACACAACAACATAAAGAACCAAAGATCTGAATTTGTAGTGACACAGTGGTCCCCTTAGCAAATTGTTCCTTCTGCCGGTCTGGGCTGGTAGGGCAAAATGGGGCAGCATGGGGGACCCTATTGCTGACTGGAGATTTTTGGTCACGACCCCTTCCATTTAATACCAGATAGGTCTCTCTTTTTAAGAACTGTGAAGAGCAGCTCAAGGGGCTGCATCAATCCCCGCTCTATGATCTTTTTGTGTTGTAGAGATGGTGATTGGCAGACAGCTAAAGCTGTAGCTGCACGGAGTTGGATCGGTAACTAAAAATAAAATGAAACGCAAAAAGTGTTTTTGTTAAAGATGGAACAACAAAGACGAGAGTGGAGGAACGGCAAAGCAACAAGGGGGAGAGTGGATGCTGAACGGTGAAGCAACTCCGCAGATCGTGGGAGGTAAATGATAAAGCTACACAGGAGGGGAGCAGTGCTTAACTTGAGTCGGTGGTTTCCGGTGCACTGCACTGGAACTTTATTGTCAAACCGGCTCTTATAACAGCTTGCCACATGATGGCGTTGTTTATCTGCTTTTGTGAGGAGCACAACAACAGTTGTTTAATAATTAAATATACACTAAAATCCCTAATATCTGCCAATCAAAACTATAAGAATAGATGGGCGGCATGTGTTAGTCGTTTTTAATGTATATTTAAAGTCTGAATTATTACCCTTGTATGAGGGTGATGGTTAGTTGTGATGGTACTGGTACTGGCAGCGCTAGTGGGGAGCAATGGGTGGTGCAAACTACAGTGGCCTTCTGACAAAGGCCCTGGCACTTATGTTTTTACAAATGAAGTACTGGAGAGAGGGTAAACAAATGCAACAGAGGGGAGAACTGGATAGAACGCAACAGGGAGGAGGTGAGGGAGAAAACAATGTAGGGCTTGGGGAAACAACACAGAGGGCGCAGTTGGGGGGAAACAATGGGGAGAAGCACACTGGTGAGAGGAAGAGGTGTGGTGCACAGCCAGGACTTCTGACTCCGGAATAAGGGGGCTCATGGTTCGATCCCTGGCAGCCGGTTAGCCCAGCACCTTGTGCCTCTGGGCAATAGCTCGCTTCATCTTCTCGACGGCCCCCAGCACCGGGACACCTCTCTGGAGGTAGCTGTGCACTTTACAAATGCTGTTATTTATTTATTTATTTAGGAGCAGTTGGGCACCACATAGCAACACGATGGAGAAGGCTCAGAAACACACACACTCTAATGAAGTGTGCTGGGATGGAAAAGTCCTGCACATGGTAACGGACGTGCCCCCTTGCCCAGAATGCTGCATCTGTACTGATGTTTGGATCAGCAATGCTGATTTTTGTTGTCATAGGTAAACACGGATCATGCGTGTGCGCCATAACATAGGCCTATCACACGGTTTACGGGCTCGTTGGACCAGGGGTGGCGCTTAAAAGGCAACCATCAATGTGGTGAAAGGCTACTGTCTTTACCAGGAGCTAAGCAACACATGTGTGGTGGTGGCAGCATACAGGGTAGTTATCAATAGAGGTGAACAGGCCTTTTTACCTGTGTCACTGCAGTGAGACCTACAGGTTCACTCATTTAAACCGTTGCGTGCATTGGATGGCCCCTGGCCGTCCGACGTCACAGTGGGTGTGTGCGGAGGACGGCCGGGGGCCGTCCGAAACACGCCCATTCATTAATTCCCCAGCACCGCATTGGAATTTGTGCCGCGGTCAAGGGGTTAAAGTTCTGCTGCTGTGTGCTTAAATCACCCTTGGCCTACATTGATTTGGCGTGTTGTGCAGCGCATTGCAGGTGTGGTGTACATGTGCTAGATGTGTGTGGGACTGTAAATGGTACAAAACAGTGCTAATGTAGTACTGTGCAGTGTGTGAAAGTTATGTATGTGCTGGGTGTATGTGTGCCTGTGAGTGGTACAATACATGAAGGCTGTATTGCAGTGCATGTAAGCATGTGGTGTGTATGTTACTCGTTACTTATTGGTGTAAATAAGGCGGAAATTACCCGCCTTCAACGTATTCAAAATTCTGCTGCTAGAGCACTAATAGGTTTGCCACGTTTTAGTCCTACATCAGCCATTATCCGGAAACTTCATTGGCTTCCAGTGGCTCAACGGATACAGTTTAAAACCTTGTGTATTGCTGTCAAAACCATTAGACTATCCACCCCTAAACTGCTGAGCCCTCTGCTTAATCTGTATACGCCCACGCGGTCTCTGCGATCGGCAGGACAAAATTTGTTGGTTGTACCCTGGTTTAAGCGCAGTAGAGCAGGAGGTCGTTCCTTTCGTTTTCGGGCGGCTAAGCTTTGGAATTCACTTCCTGTCAATATTCGAGAGATAGAGGAGGTGCTGCAATTCAGAAAAGCCATAAAAACACACCTATTTCCGGAAAATGAGTGGTCCTCCGTCTCTTCTCTACCTTAGTCATGTTTCTTCACTTGGGACTAGCGCCGGGACGCCCCTTTGCTGGGGCAGCTGTGCGCTTAATAAACTGTATAACATAACATAACATAACATGTGTGCCTGTGAATGGTACAGTACATGGCTGACTCAGGATTCCATTTTGGGAAACCCATGGCTGCATGGTGAAACATGAGGAGAGGAGGTAGAGAAATCCCCCTCAGACAGAGTTGTGTATAGATGCACTCCAGCAAGCTGGGTGGGATGTAATGGAGAGAGCGAGAGCCAGGCTACCCTACTACACTTCAAAGGGTGTTCTGTTTCAAAGAGCCGTCACAAGGAAAAGGGCCTGGTCATTTCTCGGGGCTAACCTTTTGATACACAAAACTGTAGCTGACATTCAGGTGTGAACTCCTAGTCACTTTCATGGTCTCAACTTTGGAGTACCGTCAGCTGTGACAGACAGCTTTCTGGAGAAAGAGAAGGCTGAAGAGTGGGTACTTCAAAAGGAAGATGACTCCAACATAAACTTCAATGTCTCAGACTCTGAATCACGTTTGGTGTCTGGAAACAGACTATACGAAGGGGAGTTTGAGACCCCAAATGTGTCAACTGTCAAGCAGCCAGTCAGGCTGTGCGAGGAGGAGAAGCTCTGCAAGACTTCTGCCTATGAGCAGGACTGGGAGCACGGGCCTACTAGTCTCTCAAGTGGGTATGGGGACATCACCCAGGGAATCCAAGACCACCTGCTCCACAAAGGCCATAACCAGTGTGCTCTGTGGTGAAGAGAACAGCATTGGAGGGAGTGAGATCCAGTGGGGAATCCTGTAGAGTTGACTGACTTAGTGAGGTGTGAGGAGATGGCTGCTGCATTGATCAGGTTGTTGCCTGGGTGCAGTGAAATGCAGTGATCCTGGTATGCCAGAGGAAGGTCGCTGTGAAGTGAGCTGTGATCCTTGATGTGCAGAATGGGTCACTATTTATCTGCAGCAGGTACTGACAACCCTGTATGCCAGGAGGGGACGCCATGTAGATTGACATTCTGAGAGGGCCGTAGCCTTTGTGCAGTGTTTAGCCGGCGACCCCGTATGTCAGAAGAAGCCATCATAAAGAAATCCGCTGTGTTGATTGGGCCAGATCCCGTGTGCAGTGGAGATATGGTGACCCTGTATGGCATCGGGACCAAGCAAGAAGTATGACCTGGTCGGGATCATCACCGTGGCGCCTCTATGGACCCGTACCATGACTGAGGACCAGCGTTGAGATGTTTGCACTACTTCCACCCCTCACTTGCCGTGGAAAGGACAAATAGCTTACCCAGCTTGTCGGAGCCACAAAGAACCTCCGGTTGCTGCTGCTGCACGACTGTGTGGGAGGGTCTTGAGGAGCGTTGAGCACAGCCCGCCTAGGCAATGTGCAGAGAACTTACAGGAGACAGCCACTACAGTGCCCTCAGACACTCCGGTTGCATCGATCCTGCGGGTGTGGGTAAGATTGATTTTGGGCCAGGCGGCCCAGGGGAACTTGCTTACCAGATAGCTCTTCAGTGCTGGAACACTTTTGAGTTTAAATAGAGAGTCGTAGCGGGACTCCTGAGACTCAGATTCCTAGTGAAACTCCACCTGAATGTATAATGAATGTATAATGAATGAGGAATAGCCATGATCGCTAGAGTGAGAAGGGAGTGGGACTCATGGAACTGCTTAAAGCAAGCAGAGCCCTGACTTCTGGGGACTGCAGAAGTAGTCTGTGAAGGTTGTGTTTCTCTTTATGATGGTAGCGGCAAAATAAAATACTACTTTTTTCAAAACAAGATTTGTACAGATTGGTTTTGCTGACCAAGCTCTAAACCTATTTGTAGATTAAAATCATTTTTTTCCAATCGAGAGCAGATGGTGACTCTTGGTAATTTTTTTTCTGATCCTTTTCATTGCCTTGTAGGGTCCCCAGGGGTCCTTGTTGAGGCCAACCCGCTTTATTATTTACCATACTCCCCTCATAAAGCTGATTAGATCCCATGGATTCGTAGTCCTCTCTAATGCGGACGCCAACCAAATTGTGGTGTCAATCTCTTCGAACCATGAGATATTAGCCTCCAGATTTAATTGTTGCATGAAGGATGTGGTAGACTGGATGCAGGAGAACTGCCTTAAAATAAATTCTGAAAAAACAGAGATGATGCTTTTCGGCAATTACACTTCTTTTTGAGCTCAGATTGGTGGCCCTCACAGCTGGGCTCATCCCCAGTCCACAAAGTTAGGAATCTAGGGGTCATCTATGACATCAAATTGATCTTCGCAAATCATGTAAACCAGGTTGCCTCTGCTTGTTTTTTCACCTTAACGGTTTTAAAAAAAATCCTTTTATTTCTTCCTTTGGAACTAAAGAAAACAGTTATCTCTGCCCTTGTAACTTCAAGGCTGGATTACTGTAACGCATTGCATATAGGCGCACAGCAGAATATACTTAATAAAATAAAATGTTGCAGAATACAGCTCCCCGTATCCTGTTGAATCGCCCTACGTTTAGCCCCACCTCTCAGAGCATTCACAATCCCCACTGGCTGCCCAATCGAGAATGGATGACATTTAAAGCCCTGTGCTTTAGGTTGGCCCTCTCTCCCTTCAATCAAAGATCAACGGGTATATACCTTCACACAACCTCCGATCTATAAGTGCTAATAAGGTGGTGGTTCCCAGGATAAAGAAAGTCACCAGGGGAGGAAAAAGCTTTTCTTACAGTACCTGCAATTGGTGGAATGCTCTGCCTGTACACCTGAGTTCACAGACAAACCTGCTTAGCTTCAGAAAGCTCCTAAAATCCTTGTCATTCCCTACTGTCCATTGATCAGGTCTCTCTTTTGCCTGTGATGTGACACTCTCTTAGACACAGCAACAAGACGCCTTTCAGGTAGATGAACACATTACAAAATATATTACCATAACATAAAGCATTTGGCTAGACAATCATTAATTGCTTCTGCTGTGCATATTTTGAGTTGTGACCCTGTGTTCACTCCCTGTATTCACGCTGCCCCTAAAAAGCCTTGGACTGCTTGATCCACGGTTTTACTGAGAGTCAGCACGAAGGGGTACTTGGCCGAGCTGATCAGGATCCCTACTATGCTGTGCCCTGGGACATCAGGTGTAAAAGCCCTCAGCCCCCGGGACCGGCCACGTAACTCCTGCCTGTGCCAGAGCCCTCTGACAGATGTTCCAACAATTGGCGGCAAGCGGTGGGGTGCCTAACTTTTAGGAGCTTGGATACAGTTGTGGCTTTGGTCATTACCAAATAACTCCAGTAGTACAATAAGTTCAGTTTTTTTAATACAAAGATGACATGCATAAACAATGGAAAACACAGGGTTGGGAAAAGCCTCAACACCAGGGGCCTCATTTATGAGGCCTTGCGTCACTTTTACGCCGCTGGTGCGTCACTTTTTGTGGCGTAAAAAATGCGCCTTGTTGCGCCATATTTACAAAGTGACGCATCTAGGTAGATGCGTCACTTTGTAAACCCCTGCGCCACATTATACCTGCGCCAGGTATAATGTATGCAAGGGGGGCGTATTGGCGCAATGAAGGGTCGTAGAAGTGACGCAGTGAAATCTATGAGATTTCACTGCGTCACTTTTAGGACGCCGTTGTGTCAAAATCTTGCGCCTGCCTCACAGCAGGCGTAAGACTGACACAGGCCCTTTCACATGGGGCTTGCCCCATGTGAAAGGACGCATTGCTGGAGTTGCGTCACTTTTGTGACACACTCCAGCAATTTATTTATTTATTGCCATTTGGAAAGCGCGACAAATACCCGGAGGCGTCTCGGCGCTAGTCAATTTGCATAGATTCAGATTGGTGTTATTTGCTCCAACAAGTTACCTTTAGTTCATGGAGACTATTGGGTAAACAGCCAAGTCTTTAATCTCTTACGAAACTGGATGAGTGTAGAGCTTGATCTGATATCTTGTGGCAGGGTGTTCCAGAGTTTAGGGGCAGCAACCATGAAGCGACGATCACCCCAGGACACTGTTTTGGTACGAGGGATCACTAGGTGGTTACGATTAGAGGACCGAAGCTGACGGGAGGGTTGATATGGAACCAATTGGTCTGTTAAAATATGCGGGCCTTGATTATTAAGCGCTTTGTAGACTATGCATAGTGATTTAAACTTGATCCTGTTCTGGATCGTCAGCCAGTGGAGTTGTTTGATAGTTTCTGAAATGGCCGCAAATTTAGGGATTCCGGAAAGCAGGCGTGCTGCAGCGTTTTGTATCGACTGCAACTTCCTCGTGACCCTGACCTGAATGTTTACAAATAGACCGTTGCAGTAATCAAGTGATGATAAGACCAAGGAACTAACCAAGGTTTTGATGGCGGCTACTGGCAGGAACGGACTGATTTTTCTGATCATGCGTAATTTATAGTGGGCTGTGGTGGCCACTTTGTTCGCATGATCCATAAAATTGAGGCTGTCATCAAAGATGACTCCCAAGTTTCTGACCTTAGTCACTGGCGTTGGAGGTGCTCCAAATGTGGGAGGCCACCAGTATGATGACCAATCTGGTGAAAGAGGTCCGAAAATAACTACCTCGGTTTTTTCTGAGTTGAGTCTCAGGCAATTTATTGCCATCCACACTCCTATCTCCAACATTCCCTTTTGGAAACGTCGGGCGACCTCCCCTCCGTCACCTTTAATGGCCAACACCAGTTGCGTGTCGTCAGCATAAGAGGTTAGGCTCATCCCATGTGCTTTGATGACATTAGCAAGGTCCGACACATAGATATTAAATAGTGTCGGACTCAGGGATGAGCCTTGAGGTACCCCACATGGCAACGAAAGCTTAGCAGATTGGTAAGGCCCAAGGGTGACGACCTGGGTTCTGTCTGTGAGAAACGAGGCGAGCAGATCTCTTGCTCTATGGCAAATGCCGATCTTTCCGACACGGTCGACCAAGATCTTGTGGTCGACCGTGTCGAAAGCGGCTGATAGGTCCAGCAGTACCAGAACTGCTGTCCCACCCTGGTCTCGAATTACTCTCACATCATCTGAGGCTTTGATTAAGGCAGTTTCGGTACCATGATATTTCCGAAATCCGAATTGTGTATCGTCAAGCAATCGATGTTTCTCGATATGCTCCGATAGTTGTATGTTCATGGCCTTTTCAACCACTTTAGCTATAAAAGGAAGGCTAGCTATTGGCCGGTAGTTTTTTAGCTCGGTCTTATCAAGGCAAGGTTTCTTTAAAAGAGGTTTCAGTAGTGTATTTTTTAAGGAGTTGGGATATGTCCCGGAGCTCAAGATGGAATTACATACTTGTGTGAGGACCGGGGGGATAATCGAGTCCATCACTGGAGGAAGGACCGAAAAAGGACAAGGGTCCAATATTGATCCTGTTTTAATAGTGGAGACGATGGTTAGTGTGTGTTCATTAGTTAGTGGTTTAAAGCTGGTAAAAGCTGTAGCTGGATGTGTATTAGAGGAAGAGGGTTTTGCTGTGGTGGAATTGGAAGTGAAGGCTTGGTAAATATCGTCCACTTTAGCAAAGAAGAAATTGGCCAGTGCGTCGCACATAACTTCAGTTGGAGGTGGAGTCAAATCAGGAACATTACCTGAAAGGGATTAAGTGATTTCATATAGTTTTTTGCTGGAGTTCTTAGCTTGCTCAATTTGATCTGAGTAAAAGGACTTTTTGGCCTTTACCATCATTGTTTTGTAAACGGCCAATGATTCTTTATAGCGGGTCCTGCTTACTGAGTCGTACGTTTTTCTCCAGTGCCTTTCACAGTTCCTATAATATTGTTTTTGCTTTTTTAGTTCATCGGTGTACCATGGAGCAGTTGGAGTAGACCTGTTCTTAGATATTGATTTAATAGGGACCAGGAGATTAGTAGCATGGCCTAGCCGGTCCTGAAATTGTTGTGTTGCCGTAATCGGTTCGGAGGAGACCAGCGGTAGTGTACTGTCCAACTGTTTTTTTAGGTCTGGCTGTTTAATATTATTCCAGGCTTTAAATGAGCCAAGGCCGGGGGGGATGATTATCTTACTCGAGGGTGCATTAATTGTCATGGTACTAAATACGGCAAAGTGATCTGTCCATGGCATCGGTAAAATATCTGATACCTGTAGACCCTCGACATTAGAAAATATGCCGTCTAAGGTGTGCCCCGCCAAATGAGTGGCCGAGGCAACCAGTTGTTTAAGCCCCAATTTTCCATGTCGGAGATAAGGGCAGAGGTGTCTTTATGGCTGATGTCTTCTAGGTGGAAATTCATATCACCCAAGACTGTAATGGAGTCTTCAGTATCGAGTGATTCCAATATTGTGCTTAGGTTAGCTAGAAAGCCTGTCTTAGGTCCTGGGGGTCGATATAGAAGTACCCCCTTAAAATTGCAGAGAGCACTAAGCTTGATTGCAAACTGCAAGGCTTTGCATGAGGTGTCCGAAATGTATGAGGTTGTAACAGCAAACCTTTCCCTGGCTATGATAGCTATCCCTCCACCTTTTTTCCTGACTCTGTCCTGTCTGTAAACTTTATAACCATTAGGTGTGGCAATCACTAAGTCCGGCTCTGAGGAATCGTCAGTCCAAGTCTCCGTGATGAAGAGAATGTCCAGGTTAAAGTCGGTTATAAGATCTGCTATTTCCTGACTGTGTTTACATAGTGATCGCGCATTAATGAGGGCCATCGCTATAGGTGTATCTGTGCCCTTGGTGTGTGGCTTGGCATGCGTTTTAACAGAATTAGTTAATGTCGTGCTATTACAGTGTGAACAACACCGTGCAGCTTCCTTTGAGGTTAGAGTAAAGTCAAATAGTGTGCAGCCTGGGGCTATGGGCGGTCGGAGGTCCATCAAGGAGGAGCGGGAATAGACCAGCTGTCGGTTAGCGTGTGTTGGGCCAAGGGTCATGGCCCTGGGCCCGGTCCCGGGGCGGACGGGCGCAGACGGGCTTGCCTTTGGCGCGCCTTCGGTGCGCCGCCGGCGCGCCCGCTGCGCCCGCCCGCTGCGCGGTCGGGGAGATCTAGTGGTTTTATACATGATTCTGAGGAAGGAGGGTGGGAGGGTTCGAACAACTACCCCGCCAACCCTACCCTCTGCAAGATGGAGGCTGAGGAGGGTCGGGTGAGGTCACAGCGCCTAGTAACAGCGGCGCTGTGGAGGACAGGTCAGTGGGCAGCCTCGGAGCGACGCAAATCTCGCGCCGAGGTAGGGACAGCGATTTTTAAAAATGCAGGCTAAAATATTTACAGCTTTAAAAAAAACGTTATTATTAATCAATAACGAAAGGACAATCAGAATTGCGGGTGAAGCAAAGTGTAGAGCAAAGATCCCCCGGCTTCCGCCTCAGGGGAGAAAATGTGCAAATTACGCGGTGAGCAAAGGACCCAGCCTTAAGTATCCTGGAAGGGCGGAGGGCTCGAACAACTACCCCGCCAACCCTACCCTCTGCAAGATGGCGGCTGAGGAGGGTCGGGTGAGGTCACAGCGCCTAGTAACAGCGGCGCTGTGGAGGACAGGTCAGTGGGCAGCCTCGGAGCGACGCAAATCTCGCGCCGAGGTAGGGACAACGATTTTTAAAAATGCAGGCTAAAATATTTACAGCTTTAAAAAAAAAACGTTATTATTAATCAATAACGAAAGGACAATCAGAATTGCGGGTGAAGCAAAGTGTAGAGCAAAGATCCCCCGGCTTCCGCCTCAGGGGAGAAAATGTGCAAATTGCATCACTTTTGCGCTTACAGATACGTCAGAAATACTGACGAATCTGTAACTTCTTGCGATTTGCGATATGATGCGTCATACATTAAATATGACGCCTTAGGAATGTCGCAAGGAGTGCGCACTGAGAAGTGACGCATCGCTGCTTTCACGCAGCGATGCGTCATTTCTCATAAATGGGGCCCCAGGTTCATAGATCAGATGAAGGATTTATGTAGGGACAGAAGGTTGAGGATTCCCAGGAGTAAGGACATAAAGCTCCTTGCAAATTTCATTAGGGGACAGTTAAAACACTGGGTAAAAAGGATGACGCGGTAGTTGACTGGGGAGGGAACCATGGCAGTGCATTCCGATTCTAGGTTCCTCTTAAGGCATACTTACCCCAGACATACCCAGAGTCTGTCCTTTAATCAACTTTCCAGAGTTTCACCAAGACGCTCACCACATTTAGTTTCTAGATTACCCCAGGTGTATACACCACCTCAGATTTCTAAGGTACCACTGTCACCAACTCCAGGAGTAAATCTCATGGGTGGGTTAGGTCTAGCAGAGACTCTGAGATTGCATTTGGCACTTCAGAAAAGCTACAGCTGAGGAAGAAGAGAAGGCCAGAGAGAATGTGAGTGAGATGCGAAAAATTAGCTTACCTGGAACAAGAGAAGAGGATCCGGGAGAGACAGGAGGAGTGGGCCCGGCAGAGAAATTGAGAAAGGTAGGAGAAACAGAGACAATGGGAAGGAAAACAGAGGGAGTGGGAGGAGATACACAAGGAAAAGTAAAGAGAGTGGGAGAGGGAAAAGATAGCCCTTGAGAGAGAGAAACTTAGGATGTCAGCAATGCGAACTCCATCTGGGATAAGTGACTGTACATCAAGTTCAGGCCAGGTTGTGGCCAAGTTTCCAAAAGATGGATGCATGTGTGTGTAGAAGGTCAGGACATTTTGGAATGGTTTGTGAGCTTTGAGGTTGCTTTTCAGGCACAGGTCTAAAATGAGGTGTCTAAGAGCTGTCATTGAAAGGAGGCCTGAGGCAGGCCAGAAGGTCTATGAGGAGCGAATGAAGAAAGCTCTGATTAGGCACCTCGGGCTGAAGCCAGCTCAGTACCTTCCAAGATTCAGGGAGAAAGAGAGTAGATGGTGTTCCATTTGAAACTTGGATTCAAGGTGTATTGAATGACTGGAATGAGTGGGTAAGAGGGATGGAGGCCAAGGACTTTCAGTCCCTTAACCAGTTGATGGTAACAGAAGATGATGACTCAAAGAGGAGTGCTCTACCCCACTTTGGCAATACCTGCTTGATTTGACAGAGCGGGATCCAGAGAAACTTGCAGTGGTTAGCTAACAGGGTACACAACGGGCTGGAGCAGCACATTCTAAGCCAAAGAGGGAGAACACCTCTTCACAGACAGGTTCCAAACCGGTGGATAAGGGCCTGGGTAATTCTCATGGGAAACAAGAAGGTCCCGAAAAAATGGGAAGGGAAATGGTGTGTCCAGGAATGAGCATCATGTGCAGGGAGGAAAGGGAAGTTCTTCCAAGTACAAGATGGTAACTTCCTTCAAGTGCCACCAGGTGGGACACTTTAAGAGAAATTGTGAGGTGAAGGATCTTGTACCAGCTGTACTCATGATATCAAGCATGCTACACTTGCGTTAAAAAGTACAGGAGAGAGCCTGGTTATACTCAACCTAGTAGCTACCGACACCTGGGGGATGGACCCACATGCTCTGAAGAACAGTTGTGCTAACATAATGGGAGTGGAGCAGGAAGTAATGTAAAGTAAGAGTCTGACCTGAGGGATACTGGAGCCTTCCGCACCATGGTTGAGAGGAAATAACTTAAGCCTAAGGAGATGCTCCCTGGAACCATGGACATGGGTTTGGTAGCCAGTGGGGAGAGTATGTAGTATCCACTTGCAGGGGTTGAGTTTGAGCTCAATGGCAAGGTGGCCATGATTGATGTTGGGGTACAGGAAAAGGAAGGCGCTGCTGGATGTCTCTTGGGCAATGGTTTTTATTGCCTGTGTCTTGGTGCCAGGACCAGAAACCTTTATCGCTTGGTCAGTGTCAGCTGTGTTAACCAGAGCACAGGCTGCACAACAGTCTCAGAATGAGGGTGGAATCATTCCTGATTTGTAGGCACCAGGACAAGGTAGTTTGAGGAAAAGACAGAATCCGGGAAGGTAATGGCTGAGCAGGTCATTGCTCCTGCTCCAGATAGAGGGGAGGATGAGGCTCCTGAAGCAGACCAATTGCTGGAGTCTAAGTACAGTGTGTGTATGTTATATGCATATGCTGTCTGTCTGTGTGTCTGTGAGTTAAACAATACATGAAGGATGCAGTGCAGTCTGTGTATGCTATATACAAGTGCCAGTTTATGTGTGCCTGTGAATGGTAATGTACATGGCTGACTCTGGTTACCACTTTGTTAGACCCAGGGTTGCACCCCCTTGGCCCTCTGAACGGGGCTCTGTAAGAGTGCTTCACAGGGAAGAAAAATGTAGTGCTTAAAAAGCAAGCAGTGAAAGCAGCAAATCCAGCCAATCCGAGATTTTAAAGAAGAAGGCTCTATCGGAGGGAAAACACAACATTGACAAGTTGGATCATGAATAAAAGCAAGCAAATGAGAGTAACAAGCAAAGCCAGCCAATGGGCAGGCTTCAATCACATCTATGTTCTTGGTAAACACTTCTATGTTCGTGGTAAGCTACAATATGACTTGCAACAAACAGTGCATGTGCTGTCTAGTAAACTTGACCTAATGATGGGTGGAATGCCTGAATGTATCCCAGCCACTAGTAATTATTCTGTCCCCACATTTTAGTACTTCATTTCGTTTTGCTAACTGTGCCACAAGAGATAAGAGCTGTCAACCTTAATCAAATCAGCACTTAGCGCCTGATTTAGATCTTCGCGTTCTGACCACTGTCCCGCAGCAGCTTCGGCACTGAGTATTCCGCCACGCTGATGCTCTTCTGCCCGCCATATTTTGATGCGGCGGTAGTTTTCTGTGCTGGCGAACTGCCCGACATAGCCATCTCAAAGGTGGGGTCCCACCAAGCAGATTTGGATGTTCCCATTGGGCTGGTGATGTCCTGTCGGTGGAGTACTGATGGGGGGGTGACTCAATGTCATGTGAAATTGCTCACCATCCCTTGCAGCTCCACCATTAAGTGAGGCCTTCCTCGAGCCCCTGCACTTTCGAGTGTTTGTGTTCGAGGCCCTCATCCACCCGCAGGTTTTACCTGCGCCTCATCCCTGGTGGTCCAGTGGACCTCTGTCTTCTTTCTCTCGCTCTGCTTTATCTCTCCTTTTTCACTCGTTTTTTCCCCTCATTTCTATCTCCCCCTTCACTCTCCTTCTGTGTCTTTCCTCCTTTTCACTTGTTTCCCCTCATTTCAAGCTCCCCCTTCACTCTCCTTCTGTGTCTTTCCTCCGTTTTCACTCGTGTCGCTGCGGGGACAGGAGAGGAAGATCACTGACTCATTGTCAGTGAAATTGCTCTCCTTCCCTCGCAGCTCCACCATTAAGTGAAGCCTTTCCCCGAGCCCCTGCACTCTCAAGTGTTTGTGTTCGATGCTCTCCTCCACCTGCAGGTTTTACCTGTGCCTCATCCCTGGTGGTCCTGTGGACCTCTGTCTCCTTTCTCTCGCTCCGCTTTTTCTCTCCATTTTCACTCACTTTTCCCCCTCATTTCTATCTCCCCCTTTACTCTCCTTGTGTCTTTCCACCTTTGTCACTCATTTCCCCTCATTTCAAGCTCCCCCCTTCACTCTCTTTCTGTGTCCTTCCTCTGTTTTCACTCATTTTACCCTCATTTCAAGCTCCCTTCACTCTCCTTCTGTGTCTTTCCTCCATTTTCACTCGTTTTTTACCCTCATCTCAATCTCCCCTTTCACTCTCCTTCTGTGTCCTTTGTGTCTTTCCTCCACTCTTCTTGCACTTTTTCTGCCTTATTTGCACTTTTCCCTTTCTTTTTGCCTTTTTCCTTTTGCCTTTTTCCGCCCGTCTTGCCCCACCGCTGCTGCCCCCTCGGCTCCTCCCCCCCAGCGCGACCGGCCCAAACCAGCTCCCCTCCCTGCTCCCGCCTCCCAGCTGTCTAGCCCTCCCCGACCCCTAATTAATGGCGACCGCTGTGCGGCCGCATCAGCGGCGGACCATAGGCAAGCCTGTCTGTGCCCGTCCGCGACCCGACCCCATCCAGTGCCGGGAACCTTGGATCTCCACACTGCCAACGGTATGACCCAGTGGCACTCCACGCTCTCAACCCAGGCTGCAACAACAACTGTAAGCTAGCATCCCCAGCCAACATCCACAGACACCAACACCAGGAACAAGATGACCCGGGAGCAGGATTAATGTCGCGCACATCGCGTTATCTCTCTATACTACACCTAAAATTGGAACAATTACACCTTATTAATGAGCGGCACCTCACGACTCAAGAATTCAATGGTTTGAGCTATTCACTCAACCTTCTTCTTTTCACTGTCCCAGAGCTCCCGGAATCCCTGTCAGATTTCACACAATGGACAGCAACCTTCTCCACGTCTTCGTTTCGTTTTGAATGGGTCCAGGGCCTCACCGGGTCGGAAATATCACCGGTAGAGAGACCTTCAAAAGTTCATTCAATAGTGCCTAAGCCCTGAAGATTCGCGTAAGCGATGAAACACGTGTCGGCTGGCTGCTGTTACATGTTTGACTAAATAAAGAACTGAAGATCTTATTCTACAAAAAGAATCATTGTTCCTCTGCAACTTTAATTGTGTTACTTATTGCATATTTGACACTATATTGACTATCTGATTAATAGATGTGTGTGCATAGGGTACTTCTTTTTTCTTAACATCCACAGACACTTCAGCTGTCACCGCTGCCGGCACACCTGCAGCACCGCCAAGACCACGGACCCAGCGCAACCCGCCCGCAAGATCACAACCGAACCAAAGACCATGCAATGCATCCTCCTCAACGTCCGATCCCTCCACAACCACGCCACCGAAATCTGGGACCTCCTTTACAGCACCAGCCCGAACGTAGCATTCTTTAAAGAAACCTGGACCAACACCACCTCGGGACCGGACATCGCCATCGTCATGCCCCAATGATACACGATCTCCAGGAAGGACCGCCGCACCCACCCGGGAGGAGGAATTGCCATCATCCACAAATCCACCCTCCGCCTGAGCACACTCCCTGACAAGCCCACAGACCTGATGGAACACCTTCACTTCAAGATACTGGCCAGCCCTACCTCCACCCTCCGAGGAATCCTCATCTACCGACCCCCTGGACCCCACGGACTTTTCACCAACTCCATCACGGACATCATCTCCCCGCATTCCATCGTGTCCACCAACTACACCCTACTGAGAGACCTCAACGTCCACCTCGACAACCAACTGGACCCCAGCACCACATCTCTCCTGGACAACCTTGACAACATTGGACTCTGCCAGATTGTGATCGAACCCACGCACTCAGCAGGACACACCCTCGAGCCCCTCTTCACAACAGGAAACTCAATCACCTTCAGCCACACCACCGAACTCCCATGGACTGACCATCGATGCATCCACTTCACCTACAGAACACCCACCATCCACAGACACCAGCACCTGCTCCCAAGAAGAAACTGGACCAGAATCACCGACAACCAGCTAACCTCATCACTCAGCAACTCCACCCCAACGATCACAGAAAACGACAACCCCAACACCGCAGCCCAAACCCTGCACAGGTGGATCTCCTACAGCACCAACACCATAGTCCTGCTCAAGAAAAACAACAACACCCACGCCAAGAAAGCTAGATGGTTTACCACCGAACTTCGAGAGTACAGATGCACTTGCCGCCGCCTCGAAAAGGCCTGGAGAATACCAAATCCACAGAAGCCCACAACATCTTCAGAGCCGCCACCAACGCCCACCACCAACTCATCAGAAAAACAAGGAACAAAGATATTGATCTCCACTCATGCACACAACAGCAAAGAACTCTTCAACATCATCAAGGAGTTGCCCAACCCACCAGCGAGTCCACCGACATCCCTCCCTCACAAGACCTCTGAGACAAACTCAGCACCCTTTTCCACCCCAAAATCAAGAGCATCTACGACAACTTCGATGAAGACAACCAACACACTGAACCCTCACCAACCACCTCCGACACCCTGAAGCCAGCGATCAACAACAGGACAGCCCTCACCACCGAGGCACACCTCAGATGATGAAGTCAATTCACTCCGAGCCCCCACGGAGCTCTGCCCCCACCACATTTTCAACAGAGCCGCCGACACCATCGCACTCATGCTCTGCTACACCATCAACCGCTCCCTGGCAACGGCCTTGTTCCCCGATGACTGGAAACATGCCGAGATCAACCCCCTTTCTGAAGAAACCCTCGGCGGACCCCACCGACCTCATAAACTATAGACCCATCTCCCTGCTCCCAATCCGAGCAAAAGTCATTGAGAAAGCCATCAATTGCCAACTCGCCACATTCATCGAAGAGCACAACATCCTCGACTCCTCCCAATCAGGCTTCAGAAAAAACCACAGTACGGAAACCGCCCTCCTCGCCGTAACAGACGACATCTGCACGCTACTGGACAAAGGAGAAACAGCAGCCCTCATCCTCCTCGACCTCTCAGCGGTGTTCGACACAGTCTCTCACAGCACCTTAATACGAAGACTCCACAACGCAGGAATCCAAGACAAGGCCCTCGACTGGATCCGCTCCTTCCTCTCTGGCAGAACGCAGCAGGTCAGACTCCCCCCTTTCCTCTCGGACCCTACACCTACCACCTGCGAGTCCCCCAAGGGTCCTCCGTCAGCCCTACACTCTTCAACGTCTACATGGCTCCACTCGCCCCCATCGTCAGAACCTACGGACTCAACATTGTGTCATACGCAGACGACACCCAACTCATCCTCTCCCTATCCAACGAACCCAACACTGCCAGACACAACTTTCGAGAAGGCATGGAAGCCGTCGCCAAATGAATAAAAAACAGCTGCCTACAACTAAATACTAACAAAACAGAAGTACTCATCATGGGCCCAAACCCCAACACCTGGAACGACACGTGGTGGCCCCCCCGCCCTCGGATGCCCGCCCGCCCGCCCATCCCCACGGACCACGCAAGCAACCTGGGAATCATCCTGGACTCAGAGCTCAAAATAGACCGCCAGATCAACTCCGTCTCGTCCTCCTGCTTCCACACCCGCCGCCTCCTATGTAAGACCTTCAAATGGATCCCCCTCGAACACAGAAAGACCGTAACTCACGCCCTGGTCAGCAGAAGACTCGACTATGGCAATGCACTCTATGCCGTAATAAACAAAAACCTCACCCGCAAACTACAGAACATCCAAAACGCTGCCGCAAGACTGGTCCTCAACCTGCCAAGACACTGCCACATCTCCCAGTACCTGCGCACACTCCACTGGCTCCCCATCGAAGCCAGAGTCACCTTCAAGATGCTCACCTACGCTCACAAGGCCCTCCCAATACTGTACCAGCATACCTGAACAGCCGACTCAAATTCCATGCACCCCAAAGGACCCTATGATCAGCCCAGATCTCCTACGCCATGGTCCCCCACACCAGAAAGACCAGATTGGGAGGCCACTCCTTCTCCTTCTTCGCGGCCAGAGCCGGGAACGACCTTCCGCTCCACCTCAGACAGACAACATCGCTCCCCATCTTCGCAGGAAACCTTTAAACCTGGCTCGTCAACAGACTTGCGAGACCCCCTTCCCCAGCGATTTGAGACCCTTGACGGGTGAGTAGTCGCAGTTAACAAACACCTGATTGATTGATTGATTGATTGATTGATTGATTGGTGGTGGGCAGACAGGTAAGTAATATAAATGTTGTGTATTGTACATATTTGTATGTAGCTTATGTGTAGTGAGCATATTTTGGACATTCTGCATTGCACTCCACCAACCTACCCACACCATTAAATGTATACCTGTACACACCACAAACACCTGCCTTAGGGTCCATCAAAACAGTGTGCCGGTCTGTCGCGGTCAAGGTGCAACAGCTAAGGGGGGACCTGGGCGAAGAAATAAAGTACATAATCGCTGTCTGTACCTAAAAATAGGTGAGCTTTCACCCTTTTTTGACCAATTCTGCCGACTCGAAGTAGGAGGGATTCCTGACGGAATTCCTTTCGAAACAGCCCACATCCAAATCTGGAGGGTGGGAACCCCAGCTGGAGTCCTGCTGCCACCCCCTGCAGCCCATCCCGTCGCAGGGACGGGGTGTGAAGTCTTGGCACAGTCAGCGGGATCGCGGTCGTTTTCTCTCCCATTGCCAGCTAGCATCTAAATTGGGAGGGCGGACTGCCAGGGTGGTGGACGGGAAGACCACCAAAAAAGACCACTCTGTCGCAGTCCCACCAACTTCTAAATCAGGCCCTTAGTGCTGCTCTAATAGGAAAAGCCCATGACTAACTATCAGACCATGCCACCTCTGAACAAGAACAAAAGCTAGCCAAGATTGCTTTTGGCCTTTTTGGGTCTCATTATGAACAATATTTCCTTATTAATGATGGTGACTGCGCTGCTGTTAGTGACATATTGAAATATTTTTCATGTAATAAATGTTTTCTTCATCCACTTACTGCAGTACAAATTAATGGGAAAAACAGTTTTCTCTATTTTTTTCCAAAATCTTCCTCCCGGATGTACCTAATTGTTGACATGTATACATTTAAATAATATATTAATAGTTGGTATTTAAGGAAAGTGCATCTTTTTGCATGGTTCCTCCATATTTACTGACTGAGTGTACAGGCACTATTGTGCGTTGTCCCTTAAACATGAAACAAAAAGGCTGATTCCAATTGGCATATCTTACTCTAATGGCATAAAGGTTTGTTGTCATGTGTGAACTGCAGTGTGGCTTTGCACCATCCACATGTGCCTCTCCAAAATACATAGGATCTGGGCTGCCATTGCTCCTCTGAATTGGTATCACCCAAATAAGCAGCAAAACCATGTCATAGTATACCCTCTCACATGTTTAAAAGCCTACTTTTAACATTACCTATAAGTAGATCCTTGGACCTCCCATATACCGATTATGTAATGTGTAAAAGTTAGACTATCTAAATATGGAATTGGCATGCCTCTGGATTAATAGGAATGAAAAAGTGTTATTTACTACATACATCTGAAGCAGCCTTTCTTTTTTTGTCAAGGTATGCTTTAGGAATAATATTTACAGATTCCTAAGTTGACTTTACAGCATTGTGTTAGTTAGAAATATCTATTTCATTGGTGAACATATATTTCTCTGGCCTGGACCTGGACAGTGAACACACTAGTTAAGCCAGGCTTCCCTTCTGCAGGAGAAATGATGTGAATGGCTCTTATCAAACAACACATGGCCATAGAGAGCAATTAGTCTGTTGGCAGATCTCTGACATGACATTCTGGGAAGGTCAATTTCAGGAATATCCACCCATAATTATCTAGGAACGTCAGGGGAGATGCACCAGAAGGACACCATGGACGACTACCCAGAACTCTCATTGAGGCGCTTATCGCAAGAAGGTCTCTGGCGCGAGCCATGACTTTAATGGTGGCCTGATCCGAGCCACGCAGACTCCTGTCACAACAGGTACAAAAGGGGGTGGTGATGGACGGAGCATCTGAACCAATCAAACACTCAAACCCAGTCAAAAGATCTGGGTTTGATCCATCACCGTTCTTTAGCCCACTCTGCCACCCCAGTTCAGACATGGCTATATGCAAATCAGTCTGACCCTGTGCCTCATGGGAACAGTCCAGCCCGAACCGCCAAGCCATGCCTTCCCTGGACCGGAAACAAGCTTCCGAGGACCGGTTTCTGGCATTACAGCCGTCTTCAGCCCGGCTTGCTTGAATCCAGTGGCAAAGTGAGCAGGGACTCACGTCTGAGCATACCCTGCCACACTTATGGCGGCCAAAGCGGTACAAAAGGGGGTGGTGGCACCCCTACCTTCTCCTCATCATCATCCATGTCATCCTCAGGAGGTTCAGATGGGGAACGTGCTACTGTGTTGATGGTCTACATTGGGCTTAGTTGCAGCAGGAGTGGTGACCTGCAGACTTTAGAAAAGTGAGCACAAGAACAAAGAGAGCACTTCTTGCCTCTAGCTGGACAGTCACGCCGGTGAGATGTCTGCAGGGGCAGTTTGACTCTGGTGGTGGTTTACTTTTGACCTACTGGCTGTATTGGTGATTTGAGCCGATTCCATAATGATTATTTTGCGGAGCACCATCTTCATGTGTAAGGCACTTGCTTTCAAGAGTTCTTTCAAGCAGCCAATGTTAAAATCTATTTGTTCTGTCACTTTTCCGCTGACCCACCTCCTTGGATAAATTGGGCCCTAATTTCGTCTGCAGCATCCCGCTTGAGCTGGGTGTAGAATGTGTCCACTGATTCCTATGGCCTTGCTGAGCTTGGTGTGGTAAGAATGTCTCAAAGTAATTCTTGAGGGCTGTGAACATCTTGGTGTAAGAATGGGGCAGGCTAGATTCAACGAGGTTGTGTGACACTTTGAGAATGTGCTCTCCTACTAGGTGTAGAAGTTGGGTCTCCTTTCCTTCTTTGGAAACCCTAGTATCTGTGAAGTACATCTCCAGCTTGCCCATCCATTAGTTCCTTTGGGGTACTTGTGACAAGGATGACCCAGTGATCACAAATGGGCCTAGTCAGGCATGGAGCATGTGCTTGCCCAGCAGCTCCCAGTGGCCCAGCAGTGAGAGTACCTTTGGTGTGGTGCTTTTGGGTGTGCAACTCATCTTTTGGAATGGTGTGCTACCTGGGAGGGTCTCTTGGCTACCCATGGGTGTTAGACTTAATTTGCCTCCTCTGCTGCCCACCAGCTGCAGCCTTTATTTACCGCCCGCCTTCTCCCTAGTTTCTTTATTTACTTCATTTGCTGTCCCCCTCTTTCCAGGAGCCTAGAGCGCAGTGACCCGTTGCCTCTATGCGCTGATGAACGGGATGAGACCAGTGTGAGGGCAGTTTCAGTGTGCAGTCTCTGCGTTCCTGGCACGGGACTGGACTGTCACGTTGCAGGCCATGTGCTCGGTCCGTGGGCTCCAGACCAGCTTCACATCTGTTAGTCTGCGGGCATGGCCCTGGATGGTGTCAGGTCGCGCGCCACTCACAGCAGCACGTGGCTCACGTCCCAGCGTCGGGTCGCAGAAGGTCAGCGTGCGCGTGAGCATCATGACCTGTACAGGGAGCATTCAGAGGGCGAACCAGAAAATCTGTGGTCGTGGCATGCGGTTGCCTCGCCGTCGCCAATTGTTATATCGGGTGCAAACAACAGGATCCCGGATGCTTTGGTAATTGCCAAAGAGCCCGTATACAGGTGCTGTCAGCTTTTTTTTATTAAACTGCCGACGTCGTCATGGGTTAAAGCAAACCCACCCTAGCCTGCAGGAGAAACAACAGGCTAGGCGACATCAAACCTTCCCAAGTGTCTCGCACGCCACTGCGGGCGAAAGGCCAACAAAATAATTGCCGAATATTGTGTTCTTTTTAGTCATGTCTGGTCCCGCCCCCAGACTGACCAACCCTAAATAAGGGGAGTTGCCTTACACCCTAAGCTGCTGACTTCGAAACTGCAGAACCGACTTAGAGTATTGGCGTTGGCTCATCATCCTGTGATTCTGTGCAAATTGCATAATCTCTAGGTGCCTACAAAAATGTATCTGACCTTGTGTATGTAATGTAACTGGTGCTCATGTGTAGCACTCCAATACCCTCGGGTCGACTTCGTGCTGTAAAACACTGCGAAAAAAGCCTGCCCCTCATTGTCCTGATGATCACACCTCGCTCCCATACTATTATATGCACTTTAACTACGGATCTGCACCTTATTTCAGCCACATTTAAAGGCCCCTGATCCCACCTGTGCTGAGACCATTCATACTCACAGAAGCTGATAATGGTGCCATTAACCAGTGGGAGAAGAAGACGTTAGGTTACTTTCGGCGGTGTAACCTCTGAACTAGGAATGTACCTTGCTGCCAGCTCCAGAGATGGAAATCCCTGGGTGCTCCCGGTAAACCCTGTCCCCCGTGGAGCACCATGCCCCTAACCACGACTAGGGTTTCTCCTGCGGATGTATGACGATACAACGCATGCTTTTACCACGCATGCTGTTACAACGCAGTTTTTACAACGCAAACCTTTACAACGCATAGCGCTTTGGGGTGCTGGATAGTGAATAGTTTAATTTACTATTCCAACTCCAGTCCCCGTGGACACTAGGGAAGGTGTTGGGTAGTAAATTAAATCTATTCCCTATTCTAGAGCGCCCACCAGCGCAATGCGTTGTAATGGTTTTCGTTGTAAAACCTGCGTTGTAAAAGTTTTGTTGTAAAGGATGTTTCCCTTCTCCTGCTGTTACCAACGAGGTACAGTGAAGAAGCAGGAACTTCCAGCACTCAGGGCCTTATTTATCATGTATTTGTGTCACACTCAGATTGCACCAACGTAACGGGGAGCATGTGTGACGCAACTACTCTGTGTAATTTATCAAGCCACGCAAGGATACCCTGCCTGGCCCTGAGTGGCTTGATTAATCCAGCGTAATGCAACGCAGCGCAAATGCGCTGCTTTACTCTGCCATAGGGACGCATTCCATGGGTGCTGTGTGCGTGTTCCCAAGCAACTTGTATGGATTTTGACGCCTTCCCAGATTTACAATAAGTGGTTGACTGCCTCAAAACTGCTGCGCCTCCCCAGGTGATGCGTAGCGAGGAGAAATATGTTTATTGCTCGTTTTTCCTCTTTCTATGTGTGCGGCATTGTGCCGCACACATAGAAAGAGAAAAATGCCTCAGTGATTTGCTTTTGTGCAGGAAGTTGCCCATTCCTACACAAAAACAATCCTGCTTGCAACGCAGGTACCCTTGCACCATGGAGCAAGAGTGCCTGCATTGGCGATAGGCAGCACATTATACATCAGCACTGGGACAAGGAAGGACGGAGCCATACAATGTTAAATATGGCACAGTCCTGCTCTTTCCCTGTTGCGCAGCACAGCGCACCAAAGCGTTTGCTGCATGACTTTTTGATAAAAAGGCCTTTACATGTCCACTATTGCAAAACCAGTCCCTTCCGTGTCATGGTCGCATGTGTGCAGATTAAAAAATATTTCAATGTGCACTACTTGTAAATTTAACTAGGCACAAAACGCACATATGAATTTATATAAATCACATTGAAAATCATATTTTTTCTACAAGTAGTGAGGCAGCTCCTGAGCAGGAAACTTGATGATGGTCCTATGCCATCAGAAATAGCCTGGGCTTGTCCACGCATTCAGAAAAGTGAACAAGTGGAAGAAGTAGTGTTTATCTGTAAGGAAATATAAAAAAGATACCAAAGTGGTTTCTTGCTATTTGCCTCTGTTCAACTCCATGTGCCCGGCTGGAACAGAGCATCTTATCAACACATTCCACAGGTGCAAATGGCCTGTTCAACAGGCTACCAGTGGCAAAATATATTTTCAACAGGCTACCAGTGGCTAAAGATCTGCTCAACAAGCTACCATTGGCCATTCGATCTGCTCAAGAGGCTACCAGTGGCATAAGATCCGCTCAACAGGCTACCAGTGGCAAAAAATCTTCTCAGCAGGCTACCAGTGGCAAAAGATCTGCTCGACAGGCTACCATTGGCAAACGTCTACTCAACCAGCTACCAGGGGCAAAAGATCTGCTCAACAGGCTACCAGTGGCAAACATCCACTCTACAGGCTAGCAGTGGCAAAAGATCTGCTCAATGGCTACCAGTGACAAAAGATCTGCTGAACAGGCTACCAGTGGCAACATATCTTCTCAGCAGGCTACCAGTGGCAAAAGATCTGTTCAACAGGCTACCATTGACAAACGTCCACTCAACCGATTACCAGTGGCAAAAGATCTGCTCAACAGGCTACCATTGGCAAACATCCACTCTACAGGCTATCAGTGGCAAAAGATCTGCTCAACGGCTAACAGTGGCAAAAGATCTGCTCAACAGGCTACCATTGGCAAAACATCTGCTCAACAGGCTAACAGTGGCAAAGGTTAGCCTGTTGAGCAGATATTTTGCCACTGGTAGCCAACAGGCTACCAGTGGCAAACATCCGCTCAACTGGCTAACAGTGGCAAACATCCGCACAACAGGCTAACAGTGGCAAACATCCGCTCAACATGCTACCCATATTGCAGAATGTAGCAGCACGTCTGTGCATCAGACTGGCTATTCATATCTTTGTTGGCTCCGACTTCAGAGCAGAGTCTTCTTCATATGCCTGGTGAATGCCCATAGAGATGCTTACCTAGAGACTCTTGACTTCCTGGCAACCAGATGGCACCTGGCCTTGCTCTAGTTCACCTCAACGGTCGGGCTTCTGCATTGGAGCAGTGAAGGCGTGAGATTCCTTGTGACTTTAAGCTTCCTTGATGAGTTCTAGAAAACTCCTGAAATGTGGCTGTTCGGTCATTATTCTTAACATGCTTTCCCCTGCCCCTCATCAGTCGCAGGTTTTTACTTGGTTTATTTCACAATGGTAGTTTCACTCTATGGCATGCTCCTGCATCTCTGCAGAGAGGATGGCAACGTGGTTAAGAGCAAGTGGGGCCTAGATGTCGCCCTGGGGCCTTTGTCACTGATGACTCTGCTCCAGGGCTTTAAGTGGGATGAAAAAACTGGGGGGGGTCTCTCAAAGGGGCGTGGCTAGCATACTTAGGGGCGTGGTTTTAAAACAGTTACGCTAAAAATCTGTGCTTAGCATAGTGTGACTTGCATTTTGCGGTTTCTGTCATTGCATCCAGATATGTGATACAACAAGTAACATCATACCTACAATAAGTCAGGACTATTGGCTTTGTCAATGGTTATTAGTGGCATAGGATAAATAAGCTGCAACTATGGCTTGTTACATATAATATTGAAAAAGTTTCCAATTAGAGCCTTGGTGACCTTACCACAATGTTGCAGCTCTTGCGTTTCAGAAAGAGAAGGGAAATCCAGAAGGAAAATGACTCTTTAAAGGATTTCCCTTCCCCCACAACGCTCACCTGTCATGACGTCATGGCGTAACTTCTCCACAAGTGAGAAGTGAGCAGTGTGGGCAGCACACATCAATTTGCTTACTGTCTCCAAACGGGTCCCTATTGGGCTGTTTTGCGCTCTAGCAGCTGTCACTGCAGTCCGGAAAAAAACGGACCGCCTGTACCAGGGCTCAGAACAGAGCCCGATAGAGACCCGTTTCGAGGACCGCTAAAAAAACTGCCAGTGCTCAGACCCCTTGAGACCCGGCCCACTTAAGGCCCTGCTCTGCTCCCTATGAGTCTATATGCATAATGAGTCCTCTGGGCTGGAAGAGAGGGAAGGAAAGGATCATAGGCAAGAATTCGGACTGCTTATGCACAATTGACCTCATTCAACCTTCCTTTTTAGATGTGGCCTATAATTGCATTTCCATCCCCATGGTTTACAAAAAAATACTAAATGGACACTTCTATGCATACATGTAGAGGCTTTTAATCAGCCATTGGCTCGTTTCACTGTGAGTGACAACGTTTTGCTTGTCCACAGTGCAAATGTTCAAATTCGCAGTTTAAGCACATCACTTCAGCAAGACTAGCCATTGGACAATAGCTTCTTGACCCTGCACTAATTCCTGTCAGTGGTCATTAATTAATTGTTTGTGAGCTTGACAGTGCCCAGGATTGGTCACAAGCGCTTGCTCCTTTTATATTTTATGTTCTGACTGCTTTGGTGTTTGTCAGCAGATATTTAATCAAGAGACACATTTCCCCAACTTAGTAGATCCTTCTGTGTGTTTTTTTATCTGCTGTTCCTGAATAAATGCAGCCACTGCGTCTACAAAAGTCAAATATCTTAGCTGAAGTAAGGTGGCCACCTCGAGCCAGGTCATTATGGACATTGTCTCCTACTGTAAATGAACCTTTCTTCTAAAAATCATTATTCTTAGGTTTTTTGTATATTTAGTTCAATGGAAGCAAAACAAGACTACAACACCCAGAATTCATAGGTTAGTAGCTATTAACCTGGGGCTCACAATACCTATTCATGGCGCCTGTAACTGCCCAGAAAATGAAATATTAGCTGACTAATAAAGTGTACATGCATAAAAAAACCTAAACGTAAATTTGATTTTTTTTTTAATACTCTATGTACAAGAAATTGAAAATGAGGCTTACAATAATGTAGGTATTCTTAGATTGATGAGCCTGTTCCATCCCATGAGAATCCATCGGCCAGGCAGCCTGACTCCTTCACCTCAGAGCCTCAGTAGCAGTGGCAGCTGCCTCGGAATGGGGGTGGTGGGCAGAATGGATAAAAAATTCAATTAATCAACTTACCTTCCCTTCGCCGCAGCTGCCATACGCTTCTTCTCCGTCCTCTTGATCTACACTGGCATCACTGGAAGCTGCATGAGCAGCGTCGTGATTGGTCTGAGCGGCCTGTTTGGCCACTCAGGCAGTGCCTGGGAGCCTGGGCATGTTCTCCACGGACTGTGCTACACAAACAGGTGGAGAACATGCTAAGGTGGAGAACATGCTAAGCGCGCATGAATGTTTGGCCAGCCCAAGGCGGCCGGACGGCGAAACATTAATGTGCACTTAGGGAGTGCAAACCACTCCTCACTTTGCTCAGCCCTGCCCCGAACTGGCTCCAGTCCCGCACAGAAAAATCTAATTATGTCTTGTTATTATCATTTTCTTTTTGCTCTGCTCAAATAGTAGCGGGGCAACACCTCTCCACCTTAGCAAAGGAGCCACCACTGCAGTCGGTAGGTAACCTCTAGGCTACCTTGTCTATCTGAAGTTGGTCCTCTTCCTCATCCTTACCTTGCCTTACCACGTCACCCTGTCTAGCCCACGCCCCTCCTTCACACACTCCTTCTCTTGCCCCAGCTAGTATCACCACCTCACTGCTCTGTTGCCCTACCACTTTTCTCGTGCGCTATAAATTCCCACCTTCATACAAAGAACCCTGAATTTATGGCCCCTGGTGAAGCCATTATGCCCCCCCACCCTTTTCTTTTGCGAACTATGAGGCACCCAAACAAAATCACCAGTAAATGTCTAAAGATAAGAAAGAAACTACAATTCCAGACACAAAGATTGTCACAACTGAAAGGGCGAGATTTTGATCGATACCTTATCTCTATTGATCTAAACCTCGATCTGGTCGACTGAACCTTTGTTGCCTGTCTTGGAGGAAAACAGTACACCCATCTGCAAGTTAGTTCACCCAATAAAGGACTCTGCTCCCAAAGATCACAAACAACTTCTAGCTTTCAAAGGTTTATTGTAAAGATATGATAAGCTGCAAATACAGGCATCTCAAAATGAGATTCACGAGATACACAGGTCCAATTACATACATGTGCTCTCGAAAAGCCCTCAGACGAGCAACCGAAATCACTAACACAAGTTCTAAGAATAATAAAGCTATCAGCATGGACGCATATCTCTCCTTCATTTAGGTTGGAGGAAAACGCAAAGGTTAGGCTGTCCCTACCCTGCTCTAGATGGTATCCCTACTTAACCAAATCCCAACCTAACAAAGGTGTCAGCAGTGAATGACCCCCAAGGGAAGTCACCCACTCTAAGTCTCTTGGTGAAAACCTATAGTTCTCCAGTCATGACCCCTCTCTGCCTACCCATCCGTTCTCTAAAGGGTCCTCAGGTATCTGCTCTAACTCCACCCAGGGGTGCTGTCCCTAATACAAAACAGTCAACAACATTTGAGACGCCCCTTGCGAAACGCCTCTCACGTGGTGTAGCTTCAGGCTTTTTCCATGATGCTTTGTATTGGGCCTCAGACGTTAGAGTTGACCTTGCTTCTCAGGCTCTTCTCCGGCCCGCTGATACCCCTTAAACATTCCAGAACCCTCCTCCATGTCTGGGCCTTCTACTGAACAGACCTCTATTCATTCATTTATAATTGGATCCCCCCTTTCCTGTTGCAGACAGATATCTGCCGCCAAGAACCCAACTCTCATAGACTTCTAAAAAGGCTTGCAACATTTCTCAGCCCAGACATGTACGTGTAAATCAATGCTAAAACATTTCAGGCCTACAATATTTCATAACGATTATAGCATTCAACTTCTTCATTAATTAAAGCATGTTAATACTCTTATTCTATTATTCAGTAAACATTTTTATATATCCTGGCCCATTAATGCAATGACCAAAACGGTAATACAATCTGTGTCGTGAAAAGAACCACCTTCCCTTTTAGCTCCAGCTCTGGCCCTGAGGCCTACCACATTCTGCGTTTAACCACAGACCATCTTACATTTTAACAGCTACACGACATAGATTCAAAAATAATCACGTCTAATAAAATCATATAGTGTCACACATTTCTGTATTAGTTCCACTTCTACTTAAATCTCTACATTAGCTATACATTTAGAATATAATTGCAGGTACTATTAGCACTCATGGCATTTCTCCTCATGATTTGTGCTTACTACAGGTAAGTGTGATGCACTCATACATTTAGATCAGTTTGCGCTCTCTCAGTTCCCCCCTTTGATGACCTCTCGGGGTCATCACTAACATTTAAACTGACGTTATTGCTGGCATTCTCTGCGCTTCCAGAGCCCTCAGACTCCTGTACTGATTATCTTGTATGGCAGCCAATCTCTGCAGCTGTTCTCTTTGGGCCCTTTCTGACCTTCTTGCTCTGTACCATTTGAATACCCTCACCAATCCCCACAATATAATCCCACAGATCAATATTATGATGACAGGTTTTAGAATATACCAAACAAAGCTTTTGCCTAAGGTGGAAAACCACCCACCAACTGCACTCATTCCGTGGCCCACCTTTTCCCAGACATTTTCTCTACTCAAGTCTTCGATCTCCTTGTGAATATCAGTTATGTTCCTAATAACCTTCTCAAGGGGTTTTGAATTGTCTGGAATGTAAGTGCAACATTCCTGGACCTTCAAAGCCTTACAGACTCCGCCCTCTTTTGCTAATAGGACATCTAATGCAAGACGGTTCTGAAGAACCATAGCCCTTATCGATTGCATCTCTCCTTCTACCAGCATTAAGGACTGAGCAGTGCTGGCAGACAACCTGTCGACAACTGTTGCCAGTCGTCTAATTTTAACATCATTAAGGATTACTCCCAAAAGAGGGAACATAGCTCCAAAGACATCTCCAACCATTTCTGCATCCCCTACATCCCTCTTTCCCCTCGATGATGTCTTGCCCTCAATGATCACTAAGTCTTGTGCATGATATATTTTGGGGAAGACAATTGCCAAGTAACATGATCCATACCAGTTATCAGGTAGTCTCACGTAGGCATTTCTTCCACATACAAAATACACATTTGGAATCACTTGCATTCCCTTCAGGAAATCTTTAGTATAGTACTCTAGATTGAAAGCATGTTCACAGTCTACTTCACCCACGTATACATTTTCATAATACGTTTTGGCTCGGTGAAGACATAGCTTTCCTCTCTGCGCTTTATCTAAAGCTATTGGACCACTACTACCCTTTCTCTGGTGTGACTTCTCTTCCTCGGTCCAATCTGTTTTCCCTTGTCCTGATTTTTTCAAAATCTTTTGTCTTCTGTAACGATCATCCACCTGCCCTATGAACTTCTTCTCGACTTCTGACACCTTGCATGTCAGGTTATTTCTACGGGCATGTGAAGTATCTAAGGTAATCCAAGGAATGAAGAACTTGGCCAATCTGTCTTCACTCTTCCAGTAATCCCATTTGTTCATCTGCTTATAATTTGGGACTTCTGGCAACACTGAATCATAATTGGAGAAATAGTATTCAAAACTATCTCTCTCATAAAATATACTAAGCAATAAGCTACATGTAATGCCATATGTCAGCGGGAGGTGATGATAGCGAATTCCTTCATCTACAGATGCCGGCAACTGCATGCAGACATAACAATCCTTAACCTCCATGGCATCCACGTATTCATATAAGAGTTTAGCATAAGCATTTGACCTAAAGTCTCCTTGGGACTCGTCTACGTGTAACCTGCGGGCTTCTGCAGCCAATAACGCTTTCTCTTGAGTGTTTTCCCTTTTCTCACCAGCAACAGTAGGTGTAAGCGTTTCTACAGATTTCACATCAGTTACCTTTGCCTCTTCCTCATGTCCCTTTACATAAGAAATTGTTACCACTAAAGCTATTAATATTATCACTCCTACTATTAGTGTACCTATTATACATTTAGCTCTGCGGTTCTGGGCGCCGGCCTCCATTTCGTCAGACTATATGGCTCTCTCTTATCTTTAGCAAAAAGTTCTTTTCCTCTCGTTCCTTTACAGTCTCTTTTCAATCCTTTTGTCTTTAGAGTCCACACAACTGGAGGCTGACAACCTTCTTCGCAAAAGTCCTTTAACAGTTCAATAAAGACAACCCTAGCCCTTCTCCATCAACTCAAGGGAAGTTCCCTAAAATTCTCTGCTTCCTGGGCGCTAGGTAATCTTCTTTTTTCTGCTTGCTTTATTTACAAAGTTCTTTAACAGTCTACTATCAGGTTTGTGGTTGCAGCTTCAATAGCATAGTTCAGTATTTCCAAACGAAGATTGTGCTCTTCATGTGCTGTTATCGTTGTACCAAAGTCGGGGAATTGCAATTCTGTAAGAAACATGTGTTTTAACTTGCTGAGGCGGGGAGGTCTGGGGAGCATGAATGTTAGTGACCCTTCTTGTTCGACACCGGGTACCAACAGTCTTATTTCCACGGTGATAATGGGCTCAGAACTGGACACCACCACCGCTCGGATCCTCCCTGTCTCCGGTTTCACAGACATTTGTCGCCAGATATGTCCACTCAGGTGTGGAGTATCTTCTGTTAGGCTCACGCACTCTTCTTGACCTTCTTCGGTCGGGTGCTTCAGCGCCCTGAGCACCTTCTTCCGGGTCTGAGTCTTCTGATATCGGAGGAAGGGTTGCTTCTGGAGTTGACCTCAGGCTAGAGCTCCTTCTTTGCGGCCAATTTGCTTCTCCACGTGCCCTTCTACTCCTTCTTCTTCTTGTCTGTTCTCGCTCTCTCTCAGACCTGTCAGGGTCTGACTCGTACTCCCAGCTACTTTCTCCTTCTGTAGCGTCTTCAGTTTCGCTGTTGTACTGACCGTCCTCAGCTTGGTCAGACTCGTTCCCTGCTTCCGCTGGCACCTCTACAGCTTGGCTAGCCCCCTCTATGGCTTCTCGGTCCTCTGCTGGACGTCTATCCGAGAGAGGAGCTGTTTCCAGAGGTGCTGGAACCCTTCGCGTATGTGACGCGTGGATCCAATTGGGCAGGCCTCCCACCTTTACAGCTGTGTTCGTGATCAGGATGACCTGGAAGGGCCCACGCCAACGAATATCCAAGCAGCTTCTTCTCACATGTTTCTTCACCAGGACCCAGTCCCCAGGGTACAGGTCATGGCACGGGCCCTGGCACGCTGGAACCTCGGCAGCCTGCACCTGAAGGGACACAGAACGCATGGCGTCAGACAGCCCCTTACAATAATCCAGGATCATATCATCTGTGATATTTAACAGCGCAGTAGCTGGGACAGATGGCAGCCTCATTGCTCTTCCCATTAACACCTCATGTGGTGACAACCCTGTTCTTCTGTCTGGGGTACTACGAAGGCTCATGAGAACCAATGGCAGGGCATCAGGCCAACTCAGGGTCGTTGAGGAGCACACTTTTGCTATCCTGCTCTTGATCGTGCCATTGATCTGCTCCACAATCCCTGAGGCTTCTGGTCGGTAACTGCAATGCAACTTCTGGTCAATATTTAGCGCAACACAAATCATCTTCACAAGCTCGCTGTTAAAATGTGTTCCCCTATCTGATTCCAAAAAGGCCGGCACCCCGAAGCGAGGAATGAGTTCTCTAAGCAGTAATTTGGCCACTGTGAGGGTGTCGCACCTACGTGTAGGGTATGCCTCAACCCATCTGGAGAACACACAAACCACCACCAGGACATAGCGGAGGCGGTTGCACCTCGGCATTTCAATGAAATCTATCTGCATTCGATTGAATGGACCTCCAGACCTTCCTATGTGACTTAGTGCAACTGGTGTTCTTTTTCCCACGTTCAGCTGCTGACAGGTCACACAACGCTGGCACACTGCTTCTGCTGCTATTCTAAACTTAGGATTGTACCAAGTCTGTCTAAACACTCTCAGCATAGCATCTCTCCCTAAGTGTACGGGACCATGTATGAGTCTAGCCATTGGACTCACCATCTCATTGGGCAACACTGCTCTGCCGTCTGCTGAGACCCAAAAATGGGTCTCACCCATTACACATCCTGCCTTTTCCCATGTTTCTTTTTCAGAATCAGGAGCATTTTCTTGCATGGTTGACAGTTCATCCCAAGTATCAACAGTTTCCAGTATCATGGCTAATTCAGTTCTTACATTTATTCCACCCACATCCACCTCTGTGAAAGAGTACCCTTGTTCCGCGCAATACCGTGCAACTTCATCTGCATATCTATTGCCTTTCGAAACGAAGTCCTCATTTCTGGTATGTGCGGTGCACTTTACAACTGCGATACTTGCTGGGCATTGCAATGCCTCTAACAACAGGCGCACAAACTCTCCATTGCGAATGGGAGAGCCTGAAGAGGTCATGAAACCTCTTTGAGACCATAACTGCCCGTAATCATGAACTACCCCATACCCATATTGGCTGTCGGTGTATATGGTGACTCGAATCTGATTGCTTGCCAAGCAAGCACGTGTCAGGGCAATAATCTCGGCTACCTGAGCGGAGTGTACTCCTTCCAGGCACCCAGCTTCCACAACTCCAGTAATTGTACAAACAGCATAAGCTGCTCTCAACTGCCCAACTTCGTCTCTTACACATGAGCCATCGACAAAGAAAATTTCATCTGGGTCAGTCAGTGGCTCATCTACGATGTCGGGTCTGGGTTTGGTGCATAGTTCAGTCACATCAAGACAGTCATGGTCTGTATATTCATCATCATCATCGATATCATTTGGAAGTGGCATCAAGGTAGCAGGGTTCAAAACAGAGCATCTCTTGAGGGTCACATTCTCTGCAGCAAGAATAACTTGCTCATAGCGCGTGAGCCTGCTGTTGGTCAGATGCTGTGTTTTGGTTCTGGTCATCAACAGTTCAACAGAATGGGGCACGCACACCTCTAACGGGTGCCCCATGACGATATTTTCACATCTTTCAATGCTGACACCCGTTGCAGCAACGGATTTGAGACATCCGGGCAACGCTGCGGCTACTGGGTCTAAAGTAGCCGAGAAATAAGCAACTGGTCTACGGGCATTCCCATGGATTTGGACCAACACAGACAACGCGCAACCTTCTCTCTCACAACAGTAAAGAAAAAATTGTTTATTGTAATCAGGCATTCCCAGTGCCGGAGCACGACACAGGTCCTCTCGCAGCTGTAGGAATGCCATCAAACAGTCTTTGTCCCATGGTACCGGATCACTCACCTCCTTGTGCGTCAGTTTTTGCAAGGGCTTTGCTTTCAGTGAAAAGTTCACGATCCACTGTCGGCAATAACCCACCATCCCTAGGAACATCCTGACCTCTCTCTGTGTCTTAGGCGCATTCATTTTCATGATCGCCTCTATCCTGTCTGGTGACACTTTTCGTTTGCCTTTCTCTATTCTGTGTCCCAAGTACTGCACCTCTGTCAGGCAGTACTGCAATTTTCCCGGGGACACCTTGTGCCCATTGGCAGCTAGGTGATTTAACAAAGCAATGGAGTCTTCCCTGCAAGCTTCTTCTGTTTCTGACGCCACAAGAAGGTCGTCTATGTACTGGACCAGAACTGACTTCTGGGGCAGCACTAGACTTTCAAGATTTTTCTTCAAAAGCTGGTTAAAGATCGATGGACTCTCTGTATACCCCTGAGGGATACGACACCATGTTAGGACGCGATTTTCCAGCTTAAATGCGAAAAGAAAATGGCTTTCTTCGTCCAGAGGGATCGAAAAGAAAGCCTGACAAAGATCGATCACTGTGAACCACTCTGCTTGAAATGGAATCTGAAACAGTATCACTGATGGATTCGGTACCACTGGACAACACGAAACGACTATGTTATTAATCTTTCGAAGGTCCTGTACTATCCGAAATTTCCCATTTGGTTTCTGCAGACCCATAATCGGGGAGTTGCATGGACTACCCACGATTTCTTTCAGTATTCCCTGTTTGATCATGGACTCGATCACGGGTTTTATACCTGCAATCGTTTCTGGAGTCAATTTATATTGGGGTGTTCTTGGGAACTCAGCATGCGGTTTCACTACAATTTTCACTGGGTCCACCCCTTTGACCAAACCTATCTCTTCCCCAGTGAAATCCCATACTTCTGATGCCACTGTCTCTCTCAAGTCCCAGGGGAGCTCCTCTACTGTCAAAGTAGGGTACAGCTCCACGCATATTCTTGAGTTTGCAACTTTGAAATCTGCATCATCATCATTGGTCAATACCTCCACTCCCTGAGGTGTGCAATATATAGTACAATTCAATTTACACAACAGGTCCCTTCCTAGCAGACACACAGGACTTGAATCGCAAACCACAAACTGGTGCTCATCGCTGTACTTCCCTATTTTCACCTGTACCGGTTCTGTCAATTGGCTGGTTATTCTCCTATTTGCGACCCCTACCACCTGTATGGTCTCTCCAGACATGGGCAGGTCTGGAACTGCAGCTGATCTTATCGTGGATCTAGTGGCTCCTGTGTCCACCAGAAATGTCGTAGGGCACCCTGCTACTTCTGCTTCCACATAGGGTCCCCTTTGGTCTACCTCCAAGGCTGCCCCGAGGGTGCAGTCTTCTCTTTCCACTCTCTGTCCGGTTAATGGGTCCACATAATAGCACTCTTCCCCTTCCACAAACAGGGGCATTTGTCTATAGGTCTTACCCATACTCCCTACTCGAGGAGGTTGCGGGAACTGGGCTCGGGGAGGAGCCCCCCCCCCTTTGAGCACCTTTCCTTGGTATGGCATTACCCCTCTTGTAGGCGCGCTCTGGACCTCTTCCTCCTCTATCTCTTGTTCTCCTATCTCTACATTGTAGGGGCACTCGCGTTTCCAATGCCCCAGCTCGTTACACTGGTGGCACCTAGTCGTTTTCTTCAAGGTAGCTATGTCTATTCTGGGTCTAAAGGTGGAACTCTCCTCATTGCCCTTGTTCTGACTGTACTGCTTCTTTCCTCCTGTACCTGTTCCCTGCTGCTGTTGCTGTTGTCCCCCCTTCCCTGCTGCCTGCATCTGTACCACCATCAACTTTTCTTTTAGTTTCTTAGCCTTAGAGTCTATCTCATCACAGCAGTACCTGGCATATCTCAGTATTTCATCTAGGGGTTTAGTTTGCCAACAAATCGAGTGTTGCTGAATCATTAAACTAATATCCGGTCTCAGTCCCAGGACGAATTTGGACACAAATTGCCCTATGTCTTTTGGATCCATTACATCCAAGCCGCTATACTGTTTAAACGCCTTCAGCAATCTCTCGTAATATTCATGAACTGTCTCTTTGGGTTCCTGTCTTGTTCGGTCTATTCTGACCCAATCTATGTCTTGCATTGGCACTTTCTCTTTCAGCCAAGTCATCACTCTCTCGAATTTTGCCATCACAATCTCGGACGGCCCATTAGTTTTAGCATCTCTCTCTGGCTCCGTTGTGGGCCACTCAGCGCTAACCTTGCATGCTGTCCACAGATCGCCTGGTACTACAATGTCAAACAGCGTGTTCAGATCTATCCAAAGGACCTTTGAGATTTTTACAAATCTCTCGACTTGCTTGTACCACTCCACAGGGTTTTCCCGCAATTTGGGGAAGGAGGTGGTAAAAGCAGCTAAATCTCCCCTACTCCAAGGGACATGTACATAGTTCCCATTTGCAACTTCACGCAAAGGGTAAGCTTCTATTCCCTGCTGTCCTGGTGTCATACCAATCATGCTTCTCCTGCCGGTCCCTTTCTTGGACCACCTCTCTTCCCACTTATCTAGTGCTCTCCATGTCCTTATTCCAGTAATCAGTTCCCTTATGTGTGTTTTCAGCCCAATCGTTCTCCTCTCATCTAGGTCTCGATCTGTATAATGTAGCCTGTGGTTACCCTGTAATGCTTTGGTTCTTGACAGATCCACCATATATTTGCCTGCTAGTTCGACTAACTTCTCATGGACTGCTCTCGCCTTTCGAGTGATGTCCTTTGCCATATACAGTATTTCATCCTGTTCATACATTTCCATTCTTTCTAAAGGCAGGGTACCATCTACCATGTCATCCAGGTCTGACCTTAAACTGGAGACATCGAGTCTCTTGGCTTTTATCTCAGCTCGCAATATGTCTTTCGAAGGGGGCTCACTGGTCTCCCTACCATCCCAACTTCGAGCTCTACGTTTGGGTTCGGGAGAGTTAATGGGTGCCCTCCCTTGCTCCCATCTCTCCAGGTCCCATGCTCGGCCATCCGATCTTGGAAGGTGATGGAACACGGGCCTGTTACCCCCACTCTTGCTCTGCCCACTCTCTTCTTCTCTCCTCTCCCCGCACACCTCTCTATTATTTTCCCTCTGCTCTCTACTCTCTCTTTGCCTAGTATCGCTCAGTATCTGATACGATCCTTCCTGGTTCCCCATATTCCCTGGGCTGCGCTCATTTCCGTCATCACAGGGACTATGATGCGACCTCTCACAACTCCCATTCAGTTCTCTGGTGCCCGGTACACAGTGTGGACACCTAAAGCTGTTTCTGTACTCTTGCGCTCTCCTCTCCCCTTCACTGAGTATTGGGCGCGCCACCCCTCCACTCCCGGGGCCCCCGTTTTCCAGGTCTGTTCTACCTCCACTCCGGGCCCAATGGGTGACTCCCCTACTCCCTCTACAGTCCCACTCCGGGCTACTCTCCCCAGCCCCGCAGTGAGTCCGTGCTCTGCTGTCCTGACTTTCTCTTTCAGCTTCCGCAGCATTGATGCTCTTTTGAGCCTTCACTGCCTCATCCCACTGCTTCATGTACTCATTTAGCTCTTGAAAGGATTTTCGTCCAGATCCCCTCAGATCCATTGGCCATCTAGGGCCCCCGGGATCTCCTCCTGGGTCCCCTGCTGTGTGCATCGGGGTGCTCCACTCTCTGGGTATCGGCATCTGACTTGGGGAATTAGTGGTATCGTTCCTCCTTGCCTCCTCTGCTCTTTCTCTGTCTTTCCGTTTCCGTTCTTCCCCTCTTGCTCTTTCTTGGTCATATATCGATATTATAGGACCTATGGTAACAGGTACCTGTAGTGCATCTGGTAATGGGTAGGATGTGGCGCTTTCCGTTTCCGGCGCTCTTTGTACCACAAACCTCCCGACTACCTGTTGCACCTGACTAGGCTGGGACAGCTCTTTCTTTGCCTCAGGATCCCACTCTGAACTGGGAAGCGGTCTATGCTCTCCTGCATTGCCCCCCTTTTCTCCTTCAGTATTCTCGACCTCCCCCCCTGCTCTATTATACGGGGGTGGCCTGTCTGTCAATAATCTGTTTATCAGGCTATCCTCTGTTTCGCTCTCTTCATCTTCTTCTAGGGGACTTTTATTTACTGGCGCCTCTAACACTGGGTACAGTTTATTTACTTCCATGTTATGCACTCTCCATCTTTTAGCATCCGCATCCCACCTGGCATCCTGCACTGCCCTTACCGATCGTTTCACCCTTTCTTGTCGTCTGTTCATATTCTTTTCATGCGCTGCCCTAATCCATGCATCAAGAGCTTCAAACTGGGTTGGTCTAGGCAAGGGTCTCTTTGAGGTCATGACTGATTTCAATCGATGTAACACCTCTAATCTGAACGTCCCGTACTTCGGGAACGTCAGTTCCTCATTTCCTTCTGTAATCTTACTCCACTCTGATATCCAAAGGATCGTATGTAGCCCAACATTCACTGCCATATAACGAGCTGGCGTACCCTCCGGCGGGGCTTCTTCCCCTTCATACGATCCCCGCTTCTCTTTTTTAAACACCGCTTTCAGCCACTTAAAACACTTCATAATTATGCGCACAAAATCCAGCCTCGCTACTCTGTTTACTTCCTGATGACAATCCACCAATCCTGTCGCGGCTTTGCTAGCTTGGCCTATCGCAGCGCGGTCTTTCTCCGGTCGGCCAATCACGTCGCGACCCTGTCTGACGTCTTTGCTAGCTGGCCTATCACAGCGCGGTCTTTCTCCGGTCGGCCAATTACTGCGCGACACTACCTGACGTCACTTTTCTCCGCTTCGCAGCAGCACCCCTCCTTTCTCAACTCGTCTCCCGGTTATGCATGCGTCCCATTCATACACCGAAAAATGACTACTTCCGACCAAGCGGTCACTTCTCTCGACTGTACGTCCACAGTCTATCTGTAATTGTCAACACAACTGACGAGATGTCTATCGTCTCTCTGATAGGTTGCTTACACACACAGTAACTTCCGACCAGCGTCCGTTACTCACGCACTCACTCTTACGTTCCCCCTATCTCGGTCTCTCGGGTGATCAATGGTACCTCATGACCCCCTTCACTCTAGTTGACAATTACTCTGGGTGTCCGATACACCCGAACCACTTAAGCTCTCCTTGAACTTAAGATTTCCACCGGTTGCGCGCGCTCACAACCTGTTCCACAGTCACTCTACAGACATTCAACTCCGCCAAACATTACAACATAGATACAATACAAAACACCGCAATCTAACACGCATAACCCTTTATACTCACTCTCGACCGATACTGCTGCTGTTTCTGTCTCACGTCTCACGTCATCCGGATCTTCTTCGGCGGGCTGTTCTTCCGATCATCGATTTCTAGGGGCCTTGGGGTAAGCTAACCTGGCCTAGGTTACCGTCCTCAAGAAGGCAACCATCCTCTATAGCTACCAACTGAAAGGGCGAGATTTTGATCGATACCTTATCTCTATTGATCTAAACCTCGATCTGGTCGACTGAACCTTTGTTGCCTGTCTTGGAGGAAAACAGTACACCCATCTGCAAGTTAGTTCACCCAATAAAGGACTCTGCTCCCAAAGATCACAAACAACTTCTAGCTTTCAAAGGTTTATTGTAAAGATATGATAAGCTGCAAATACAGGCATCTCAAAATGAGATTCACGAGATACACAGGTCCAATTACATACATGTGCTCTCGAAAAGCCCTCAGACGAGCAACCGAAATCACTAACACAAGTTCTAAGAATAATAAAGCTATCAGCATGGACGCATATCTCTCCTTCATTTAGGTTGGAGGAAAACGCAAAGGTTAGGCTGTCCCTACCCTGCTCTAGATGGTATCCCTACTTAACCAAATCCCAACCTAACAAAGGTGTCAGCAGTGAATGACCCCCAAGGGAAGTCACCCACTCTAAGTCTCTTGGTGAAAACCTATAGTTCTCCAGTCATGACCCCTCTCTGCCTACCCATCCGTTCTCTAAAGGGTCCTCAGGTATCTGCTCTAACTCCACCCAGGGGTGCTGTCCCTAATACAAAACAGTCAACAACATTTGAGACGCCCCTTGCGAAACGCCTCTCACGTGGTGTAGCTTCAGGCTTTTTCCATGATGCTTTGTATTGGGCCTCAGACGTTAGAGTTGACCTTGCTTCTCAGGCTCTTCTCCGGCCCGCTGATACCCCTTAAACATTCCAGAACCCTCCTCCATGTCTGGGCCTTCTACTGAACAGACCTCTATTCATTCATTTATAATTGGATCCCCCCTTTCCTGTTGCAGACAGATATCTGCCGCCAAGAACCCAACTCTCATAGACTTCTAAAAAGGCTTGCAACATTTCTCAGCCCAGACATGTACGTGTAAATCAATGCTAAAACATTTCAGGCCTACAATATTTCATAACGATTATAGCATTCAACTTCTTCATTAATTAAAGCATGTTAATACTCTTATTCTATTATTCAGTAAACATTTTTATATATCCTGGCCCATTAATGCAATGACCAAAACGGTAATACAATCTGTGTCGTGAAAAGAACCACCTTCCCTTTTAGCTCCAGCTCTGGCCCTGAGGCCTACCACATTCTGCGTTTAACCACAGACCATCTTACATTTTAACAGCTACACGACATAGATTCAAAAATAATCACGTCTAATAAAATCATATAGTGTCACACATTTCTGTATTAGTTCCACTTCTACTTAAATCTCTACATTAGCTATACATTTAGAATATAATTGCAGGTACTATTAGCACTCATGGCATTTCTCCTCATGATTTGTGCTTACTACAGGTAAGTGTGATGCACTCATACATTTAGATCAGTTTGCGCTCTCTCACAACTGTTTACCAAAATATTTTAAGGCATTGATTTAATTTATTTGCATTAACACTGCACCTCTCTATTTATGAAGGGGTATTTTTAAACTACACTGTTTGTGAAGTGGTAACAATAAACTCCATCGTGGGCAATCCGGCATGACCCCTATTGTCCAGGAGTTGCTTCAGAGGCAGCTTGCCTCCTGAGTGTGTAAAGTGAACCCCACGGCAGAGTCACCAGACAAAAGCCCTTGAGTTTTTTTAATCCCTTGTAAACTGAATACACTCCAGGGCCACAGAACCTATAAAGTAAATCATTGTCGCGTTTGTGCGTTTATTTCTTGGACAAGTCTTCTATTTGTGTTTATAGCTCTCACTCCAATAGATGTAATGTTGAGACGCTAATAGAGTAAGCGATTAAATGGCCGAGAAAGAAGACACCGGCGGTGTTTACATCCCTGACAGACACAGAGCGGCTCGTGCTCCAGAGCGCCCTCCTGTTCCATAACACGTCATCTGCTTCCGGTGAGAGGAGTGTCGGCAGATGGGGAGGGGCGCCGGGCCAAATATTCACAGGGCGCCTGTGCTCAGGTGCAAACAGAAAGGGGCATGTCAAATCACTTCAGCCGTTTAATTTACAGTTAAATAATCGGTGGTCTCCGCCGCGTCACTTTTAAAATGAGATGCCATTGACGAAACCCGGTTATTGCATGAACTGTGAATTCCTCAGTCATATAGTGCTTGTCAATGCTTCAAGTAACAAATATCATATGTTTTTATTTTGAAACCCCATTGGTTAAATTCCTGGAATGAAATGGCATATAACTGAAAAATAGTTTGGTACAGTAAGGGGCATAAGGGCCAAAGGTAACACACATGGAGGCCCTTAATTACATGTTGCCACAAACCTGCAAAATCAGCTTTTAAGCAGGTATGGCACGAATTCACATCTAAATGTAAAAACTGAATTTTTCCCGTATGGTTGTCTATTTGTCAAGACACACATTCAACCTCTAAATATTCACACATTCAATATTGGAAACCACCACAAGCATTAGTGAAACATTTGCAAATGAAAAAACTATATATTAACACAAACAATTATATGAACAGCTGTCTGTTTATTACAAAATTTAAAAAAGTTTTAAAACACATTCCACTGAATGTACAATAAATATACAAATAAAAAACAATATAAACTATAATTAGGAGTTCATACAATAATGTTGGAGAAGAACAAATGAGAGGACAATCAAATCTGTCTTGTGGTTGTTAATCAAGGTTCTTGTGGTGCAACATTGAGTTGGATTTAATTCCCAATGCCCTCACTAATGTTGACCCCTCCAGATTTAACTAGTATCAAAGCGTCAACGTGTTTCGGCGTTGTTAAAGGTCTACAACCACCTTCTTCAGGACCATAAAACTTTTACTTCTCCTTATTGACAGCATCACCTGTGCAATCGCACAACGGTGAGAATCCTTTTTTCCACTCTTTCACACGTTCTGACCTTCCGAGGTGGTTATTACACTCTTTAGTAGCTGATTTTCTCATTGGTCTAGTTCAATATATTAAAATCAAGACTCAGCCTGAAACTGTGATATCTCTCTGCTTTTATTCTTTTCGCCTCATCGCTCTTTTTTTCATAGCTCTTACGTTTCTGCACGCCCCTTATTCTGCAAAGGTAGCTGATAAGATCACTCGTTGGTGTCTCAATGTTCTATATAGAATTTTCCGGTCCAGGGAAGACATGGCTTGGCAGTTCGGGCTGGACTGTTCCCATGAGGCACAGGGTCAGACTGATTTGCATATGGCCATGTTTAAACTGAGGTGGCAGAGTGAGCTAAAGAATGGTGATGGATTAAACCCACATCAGTTGACTGGGGGTGAGTGTTTGATTTGCTCAAACGCTCCGTCCATCATCTCCTTTTGTATCACTGTAATTACTCAGGCCGCATTCCAATCCGTCATTATTTGGCACACCGTGCTACTTCAATTTGGTCAAGCAATATGCAAATAAGTCTTTACCCTGCTCCAAGTGGAACATTTCAGCACGGACTGCCAAGCCTGGTCCTCCCTGAACCGGAACACAAGCATCCCCAGACTAGTTCACCTAGTCAGGGCTCATCAGCCAGGTATAGCTTGGTTCCAGTGACACAGTGCACACGGAACCCAGGTCAGGGCATGTTATTAATCAAGGGACACTCAGCTCTCTACAGCCTTTGATCCGAATTCTGTAAAGAGGACTGGACATATGGCTTGGGATGCGAACCATGTCATGGGAGTGGCTCCCCCTCTAAACGGAAGGATGGCAAGCAACGTCGTCAATACTGGGGAGCACAATGGACTACACCAAGGGCTGGTTCAAGATGTGATGGGTTGGTCCACACAACAGACATTATGATTGAGGTCTTAACTAACCAGGGTATTCTCCTTGCTGATAGTTGCTTTTCCCCATGGAATGTTTTCAGATGAAGAATGTAAGTCAGATTTTCTCCACTGCTGTATAATCAATTTTGCTTCTTGGTTGTAACTTTTATATTTCACGTTTTAGGCACTTAGTGACTTCAACAGTGTAGTTCTTTTGTTTTTTAATTCGATTGTTAATGTATTTTCAGCACAAAATGGATGTAGCCTAAAGCTATAGTAAAATCAATCAATTAATTTACTGGATGTCAACTAAAGGCTTCTTCCCCACTTCAGTGAGTGTTGATTAATTGCAATATGACTTCTCCATGGAACCATGGGGCATATTATCAAGGGTGGCGATACGGACTCTTCGCCGCTTTAGCGGCCGTTTTCGGCCGCTAAGCAGTGATAATTCTATCGCCCTGTTAGCAAGCTGTCGCTAACAGCAGTTAGCGACAGCTTTTAGCAGATAGCGAGCGGTTTGGGGCCCGCTTTGCATGTTAGCGATATTTATCGCTAATGACATGCAAAGTGGGCATACCCAAACTGTTAGCGACTGAAAACAGTCGCTAACATCGCTATCGCCTATTAGCAAGGCAGGCGTAGCGATGGAAATATTCGCGCTAAGCACGAATATCTCCAAATACTAACACCTGCCCAGACCAGTTCTTAGCCATATTATCCAATTGGAGGTAGATAACATGGCTAAGAGCATTTCGTCGCTAATGCATGAATATCGCTGTATTCTCCGCGATATTCACGCATTTCGCCGCTATCGCCGGAAAATGTATCGCTTTGGAGATAAACGTTGCTAATAGCACGTTCGTTATCTCAGCCATAAATTCCGGCGATGCTCAGCGATAAAAAAAATCATCGCCGAGCCTATTTAGCAATAAATATCGCTACTTGTTGGTAATATGCCCCCATGTGCAGAACCCCAGCTCGCCCTTCCTAGCTTCTGTGTGGTACAGACCGATGGGCTAAATGATGCAGCCTCTTCTTCATGTCTCAGCCTCTTGTATCTGGCTTCTCCCAGCTCCTAAACCGGCTTTGAGAAAATGGGGAACATCAATCTTTTAATGGTTATTTTATGATTGACACGTTGATGCTCCTGTAAATTTAAATTGAACAAAAACTAGAGTAAATGAAAATGTATCTCTTCTCCTTTTTGGTTGCACAGGAGCACAAGTGCTTTATTGCTGGCTATGGTTTATGCTAAACTTCTCCTTGCTGGGATTTTCGCTGCTAATTTCAGTTCACTCCTAGCAGCCCATGTGTTTTGAGTGTGATTTCTTTTGTTTACTGTCTCTATTCCTGTGAGCTCGGTATGTGGATGTCTCTACCTTCCCTGTCTGTCTGCTCCTCCATCGCCACACCTCCGGTCTGCTTTTATTGAATTTATTGGTGTACTTGCATCAGCTCGAGGGGCAAACCAATAAGATTAAGCTCATTAGATTAAACTAAGTGCTCCAACTAATTCAATTTCTATGTTCAGCAGAGACTTCCAGGAGTACACTTTAACCCTATTTATTTTTATAAAGCACAAAGTCGACCCGAAGGTATTGGAGCTCTTTACATGAGCACCAGTTATGTTACACAAGCTCAAATTCGTTTTTGGTAGGCACAGGGAGATCAGGTGATTTGCCCAGAATCACAGAATGCTGAGCCAACGCCGAGGCTTGAACCTGGTTCCCCAGCTCCAAAGTCGGCAGCTCTGGCCGTGAGGCCACATCCTCTCTTTCCTACGGATGCAGCCCATTCACTATTGTTGTAATAAGCAGCCCGTGCATTTCAATTCCCGTGCATTCACACTTGAAATTTGTCACAATCCAAGAAGTACTTCAGGCAGTAAACCTGAGATTGTGCCAAAATGGTGCGCCTACCACACAGAAGTGGAACGAGGAGCAATATCTTTAGTTCTTTTCGTTACTTCTTCTCCCTTCCTTTTGCTCACACCATGATTAAGCTGCAATTTTAAACATATTGAATGAGAAGATGTCCTATATAAACCTTCGATTTCGGGGGCAAGTCAGAGAACTTTCCTGAGAATTTCTGATGCTGCTGATTTCTTACTGATTTTTCCTCGCGTTGAGGCCTAGATATATTTTTGATTTGGCTCACAATTCTGTAGTGCTTTATTGGTGCTAGCCTTCAGAACACAGCTTCATGCATTTTCTCTTTTACAATTTATAGGGTATATTACCAAGGGTGGCGATAGGCAATTATCGCCGGTTTAGCGGCCATTTTAGGCCGCTAAGCGGCGATAATTCTATTGCTCTATTAGCAAGCTGTCGCTAACTGATGTTAGCGACAGCTTTTAGGCGATAGCGAGCGATTTGGGGCCCGCTTTGCATGTCAGCGATATTTATCGCTAATGACATGCAAAGTGGGCGTACCCAACCTGTTAGCGACTGAAAGCAGGCGCTAACGTCGCTTTCGCCTATTAGCAAGGCAGGCGTAGCGATGGAAATATTTCCGCTATCGCCAAAAACCAACGCCTGCTCAGACCAGTTCTTAGCCATGTTATCCAATGGGAGGTGGATAACATGGCTAAGAGCATTTTGTCGCTAATGTGTGAATATCGCTGTATTCTCAGCGATATTCATGCATTTCGCCGCTATCGCTGGATATTTTAGCACAATGGAGAAAAACGTTGCTAATAGCTTGTTATCTCCGCTAACATATCCAGCGATAGGCAGCGATAAAAAAATCGTCGCTAAGTCTATTTAGCGATAATTATCGCTACTTGTTGGTAATATGCCCCTGTGTTTTTAATACAGTGGTGTAACAAAAGCCCCTGCAACCCCTTGTGGTGTGGGGAGGAACCCGAGCTCTGGGGGGCCCCGTCCGGCACTGGCAGGTCCCTGGCCTGAGAGCTCTGAACTGGATCTGGAGCATCGGGGGGGGTGGGCTGCATGTAGTTTGCAGGGGGACCTTCTCAAGTTTGTTACACCACTGTTTTAATATGCAATGTGATGCCTTGTCTGTGGACACATTGCCTCATGAAATCGAGATGTAACACTTTACCGACCCATTTGCCCATGGGCATGTTATTAAGTTGTCATTATAGGGTGTAGGTATTATTTAGGGGTTCCTTCATTCACATCACTGCATTATATATGGACAGTGTAAACAGATTAAAAAAAAGATCAGATTATTCAAAAGATCAAGCAAGATGTTAAAACGAGGGTGATCCAGTCTAGATTGACCATAGAGTGACCTGGGTTTAAGTGAGTTATTGTTATTGTTATTTCGGTTTCTATAGCGCCAACTCACCGGCAGGTCTCAAGGCGCTCATGACCAGAGAACAAAAACAACACTTAAATAGATCAAAGAGACAGTACCGTGTACAAATTAATATGAGTCCAAAGCTTCCCTAAATAAAAATGTTTTTAATTATTTCCTAAAACGTAGGAAATTACCTTCTTTCCGGAGGGCCTCGGGTAGTCTGTTCCAAATTTGAGGAACCAAGACTGAAAAAGATCTCCCGCCCTTCATTGTCAGTTTAAACCTTGGGCAGACTATTAACTGAGCATTAGATGACCTCAAAGTTCGTTCCGGTTTATAAATCTTCAGACGTTCCTTAATATAGGCAGGTGCTTGCCCATAAATTGCCTTGTGAGCAGTGCAAAGGCTTTTAAACTCAGCCCTTTGTCTAATAGGGAGCCAATGTAGGTTCTGAAGCAAAGGAGAAGCATGGGATCTCCTTGGGAGTCTGAAGATGAGTCGTGCGGCATCATTCAGAACAATCTGCAATCTATTGGTCAGATTTTTAGGTAGACCCAAATAGAGAGCATTCCCGTAGTCCAGCCTCGAGATGATTGTGGCCGAAACTACAGTGCGAAGCATGGATGTAGAAAGAAGGGGGACTAATTTGCGCAATTGTCTAATCAGACCAGTACAGGTCCCTACAACCGAAGAGATCTGGCTAATCATTGACAATTCGCTGTCAATTTTAATTCCAAGGCTTTTCACCTTGTCACAGGGTATTGGGGTGGGGCCCAGTTCTTGAGGCCAGTATAGGTCACTCCATGGCGAACTTGTGGTCGAAACCACTAACACCTCGGTCTTTTCAGGATTGATTTTCAGTAGATTTGCCGTCATCCAACTGACTACAAATCTAAGAATATCCTGAGCATACTTCTGTGCAGAGACAGTATTGTCTATGCTGAGTAGCAGCTGGGTGTCGTCAGCATAGTTAAAAACATGGCAACCCATGTTTACCAGGGAGTTGATCAGTGGTTGTATATAAAGATTAAATAATACTGGGGACAGTGCGGAGCCCTGTGGAACTCCGCACGTTAAATTACCCACCTCCGATAGACAATGCCCCAACTGAATTCGCTGCGTCCTCCCTGATAGGAAGGATTGAAGCCATTGAAAGGCCTTATCCCGGATACCGACCTTGGCCAACCTGTCCAGGAGTAGGGTGTGGCTGACAGTATCGAACGCCGCTGAAAGATCTAAAAGTATCAGGGCGCTCGGTTTTTTACTGTCAGCCATCCCCCTAAGCTTATCCAGCACCGAGAGCATCACCAACTCGGTGCTATGGTGTGCACGAAATCCCGCCTGACGCTCCTGGAAAAGGTGGTGAGACTCCAGGAACGAGGCCAGTGACTTCAGCACGTGTTGTTCCAGGACTTTGGACAAGAACGGCAATTGGGAAATAGGCCTATAGTTTTTCAAGATGGTAGAACCAGCTCCTGGCTTCTTTATCAATGGCTTCACTCGAGCTTCCTTAAAACTGGCTGGTACCGTCCCTGTTTCCAATGATTTATTCAGGAGGGAGGTAATCTGATCTTCTAGAATAGGGCGTGCCAAACAGAAGACACTAGGGGGGCATGGGTCTGCCGGGGAGCCAGATTTGGTTTTGCTCATGAGTTGTTCAAGACTCATCGGATCTAGTGACGTAAATTGTGAAATAGTGACTTTCGAGGGAGTCTGAGCATCCTGAAATATGTTGGATCCGGGTACCATGCTCTGCCTGATGTCAGAGAGGATAGTATCTACCTTCTCCAAAAAATTGTTTTGAAACATGTTACAACTAATTGTTGTTTCAGTATTTTCAGGTTTTTTGCTCAACTCATTTAAAATTTTGAAAGTTTCTTTCTGGATATTTTCAGCTTGATTTATCCGGGTTTCATAGTAATTGGCTTTAGTAGCCAGAATAAGCTTTTTATAGACATTGAGCAAGTTTTTATATTGAGTTCGATCCCCTTCATCTTTAGTTTTCCGCCAGCTTCTTTCAGCTTGACGGAGTTTCTTTTTATGTTCTCTTAAAGGCGATGTAAACCATGCTGCCCCCTTTCCTGCTTTTTTTATCGGTTGTGACTTCTCTGGTGCAATCTGGTCAATCGCTTTCTTCATACTACACACTTGGGGCCCGATGTAGGTAAATCTAATTTACCACTTCTAAAATACCGATTCGGTATTTAAGAAGTGATAAATTAGAGGGGGGGGGGGGAAATGTAGGTAATTCTGATTCGGTAAATACCGAATCTGTAAGATTCGGTATTTACCGATTCTGTAAATACCGAATCGGTATCCCCCATTGATTCCTATGGGCCTTGAAGCCCATAGGAATCGATGTGGAATACCGAATCGGTATTTACCGATTCGGTAATTACCTATTCTTGCAAGGGTGCAGGGGGTGTCACTTTGACACCCTCTAGCCCCCCAATTACAGGGCATGTCTGTGTGCCACATGGCACAGGTGTGCATGCACAGATGTCCACGCACACCTGGATTCGGTATTTTACCACTCAATTGGATTGGGTGGTAAAATACCGACTCTTGAAGGCCTGTGGCACTCTTCAGAGTGCCACCTACATCTCTATTTACCGATTCTGTACATTTACCGATTCGGTATTTTACCGAATCGGTAAATGTACAGAATCGGTAAAATTAACGAATCTGTACTTATGTAGCCCCCTACATAAGAAAACCGTAATACCGGTCGGAAACGGCCGTATTCGGCCGTTTCCGACCGGTATTAGGGCTCCTACATCGGGCCCCTAGTCTTTATAATCTTGGTGTAAATTGTCATGAAAAACCTTTGGTTTAGCCAATTCGGAGAGACTATCTGTTAGAGTTTGTAAATCAACTTTCCTCCATGGACGGACTTTCTTCATTATAGGGGGGGGTTGTGTCAGCTTTACCTCAATAGGGATGTTGCAATAGATCAGATAAGGGTCAGACCATATGCAGGGTGAAATTTCCAGAAGAGTCACCTTAGGATCTAGAGCCCAAAGAAGGTCAAGAATGTGTCCCTTTATATGGGTGGGGGCCAGCTGCTTAAGGCCTAATGAAGACATAATTAAGTCTAGGCATCGGGCTCCTGGTTCCTTATGGGCCTTTTCCCAATGTAGATTGAAATCTCCGGTTACCACTACTTTTTTATATCTTGAACAAATATCCGATATCATGGGCGTAAATAGATCATTAAAAGCTGGGGTAGAGTTTGGTGGACGGTAAACTGAAAGAATCACAGCGCACTGATCGTCCAACATAATTTTTACTCCAAGAATATCAGCCAGGTCCACTGTTTCTGCTAGTATCTTTACTACTGTAAAGGATTTTTTATACAGAATTGCAACACCCCCTCCTCGAGCATTGTGTGCACGATTGTGCCATACTATGTCGTAGTCATTCGGGAGAGCCGCTATGATATCTGGTAGTGAATTATCCCAGAGCCAGGTCTCAGTGAGGGTCAAGACATCGATATCCTCATCCTGAAGCAAGGAGAATATCTCCAGACTATGTTTCTGCAGAGACCTTGTATTCAAGGAGGTCAATTTTAGAGAGCCTAAGTGCGGTTTAGGTGAAACGATAGGGGATTTGACTATAGACATCTCCGCTAGAGTCATCAATATGGCTCAATCTAGAGAATACAAAAAACAGGGGTCCCTAGTAGTTCAGGGATCTTTCGCAAAAATGATAGACATACGCTCAATAGTATGCATGACCTTTGTCCAGCCGGACAGGAATTTTAATTAAAATGATAAGCAAGAATAAAGAGGATTTTTATACAGTGGGTGCAGCCAGCAACCCACAGGGGACAAGACAAAACAAGGGGATGGGGTTAGAACGAACAAGGCGGTCTGTATACTAGTAGTTCAGTGAACAGACAAAAATACATTTTAGAAGCATCCTTGTATACAATTTATACTTTTCATTTTACATATGACGCTAAAATGTCAAGCGCCTTGTTTTGTCTTGTCCCCTGTGGGTTGCTGGCTGCACCCACTGTGTAAAAAATCCTCTTTATTCTTGCTTATCACTTTAATTAAAATTCCTGTCCGGCTGGACAAAGGTCATACATACTATTGAGCGTATGTCTATCATTTTTGCGAAAGATCCCTGAACTACTAGGGACCCCTGTTTTTTGTAATACGTTACTGCCCAAGGTCCCTAGTGCTATACCTTTGGGTTCCCTTGTTTTGTGTAAAATGAATCTAGAGAATGACCAGCCCTATCAAGTTGAAGTAGCTCAGATGAGGAATATACACGCCGCTGGACAAGAGTCCTGGCCCCTGAGCCCGTCCGTGCGCGGACGGGCGCAGACGGGCTGGACTCTGGCGTGACTCCGGCGTGCTCACGCTGCGCGCGAACGCTGCGCGTCAGCATGGCCGTCTTAAATAGCTGCCGCTGTGCAGCTAGCGCGCAAACAAAGATGGCGCCGCCAGGCGTCCCGTTTTTCCCCCAATATGTCTGCCGCCGGTGAAGAAAGGGATGCAGGGACCCGCTAAAACGCGGTGTACTTTCCACAAATTAAAGTGCAAGTAGTTGGGTTTAGTAGAGTTTTAAAAACAGGGGAAAATTAACATAGGATTAAATCAAATACAAAACAGGTACTTTAAAATTCGTATTTGCCCACCAGCACTAAAGCGCGATCTACATGAGCGCTGCTCGAGTTATTAAGCGTCCTACCTGATCAAGATTTGCTTACTGGTTTGCCCGCCCTAAATAGCTGCCGCTGTGCAGCTAGGGCGCAAACAAAGATGGCGCCGCCAGGCGTCCCGTTTTTCCCCCAATATGTCTGCCGCCGGTGAAGAAAGGGATGCAGGGACCCGCTAAAACGCGGTGTACTTTCCACAAATTAAAGTGCAAGTAGTTGGGTTTAGTAGAGTTTTAAAAACAGGGGAAAATTAACATAGGATTAAATCAAATACAAAACAGGTACTTTAAAATTCGTATTTGCCCACCAGCACTAAAGCGCGATCTACATGAGCGCTGCTCGAGTTATTAGGCGTCCTACCTGATCAACTTAATTTGACTGAGATTCAAATACCTGAAGAATAAACCATTTACAACGGAGAAAAAATTCATAATGTGTGGTGTGTTCTTTTCTATTTTACACTGACATAGGTTCCTGACTATAGTTTTGATAACATTTACTGTTAATCTTGGGGGGGGGTTTCGCAGGGAAAATGGTAGGGTTAATAGGTCAATTTAGGTCATCCAGATGCCTTGTTTCTGGTCCTGGGATTCAATTTAACAAGTTAGGGAATTCTGTGATTTGTAGTCAACTCATTTTCCCTTCAGTGGAATAAATGGAACCAATACACCTGAAAACAACAATTTGCAAAAATAAAACTATGGGCTGGAAAATTGTTGTGCCAAGGGCATGCAGTCATTTTGTAATCCACAGAAAGTGTCAAAATGGATGGAAATGTAGCAGGCAGACTGCATCAATAGCACTGTATTATATGCATATGAAAGAACTGGCATTCCAATAATGTTGTAGTTCTAATCAGAAAAGTACAACTACAGATAACAGAATACAAAGCACCTGATTCTGTAATGTCTGACATGGAAGGCCTTTATATCTCCGCTGGTGTAAACCTTTGCACACAGAGTTTAGCTTTAAAGTATAAGTAAAAAATAGCTTAACCCTTTCCCTCTAACTTCATGGAAGCTTCAAAGGAGATGATAACCTATTCTCAATGATGGCAAGTATAGTTTCAGAGACAAGGTCTTCACTCATGGACAGTTGCTCAACATTGGCGCTATACTCTGAGAAGATGCCACATTACCCACAGACCTAGGCCCTCTTTAGGAGTGGCCCGGATATTTGGGATGATATATATCACACCTGATCAAATTGGACACCAGAGGTATTGAAATTCATCGGGTGTGATAAAGAGAATCCAATAAACTTTTCTCCTCAATAATGGGGAATAATATGTGGATTTTGGCGCTTAACTCATCGAAATTGACATGTCTCCGTACACAGTGCCCATTTTTCCCTGCATAAATTTTGGCAGATTTGACCACCCAAAATTAATCCGGGGAACAACTGTGGCAATGTTAGCTGCCAAACTCACAGTTCTGGTATGTGCCGTAACAATGGTCTTAGACTTTGAAGATTAAAACCTTCCCCTTCAATGTTGAAACAATGAAGCATGCACCAAAAATGGACCCCTACTATTACGCCGGGGATTCCTGCACGTGGTTTGGCATGTGACGAGACACCGAGACTACACTCAGTCTAGCCAAGGCAGTTCAGTACTCACCTGTACCTTCCAGAAATCCTGTAGTTGGACACTCTGCTCCTGGCCTCCGTGAGGTGAGTCAGATTTCTTTGCCATGACCACAGGCTTGGGAGGCACTGGTCTATATTTCTGAGGAGCTCCTTACAACTGGCCACCATGAGCAGCAGGTCTGCTGCAGACTACTTTTTCTCCCTCTGGCATGTCAACATGTGTGGTAGTGTTCTTGCTCACACGGTCAATCTCTAGGGTTATTTTGGCTCTCTCACCTGTCCAAGGGTAGGAAAATAGGTGGCCAGTATTCAGTTCAACTTACCTTCATGCACATGATTTGGTGTCTCCCTGCCAAGTCCTAGATCCATCCGCTGTGTGCTGCTTTATAAGAGGTGCTTGAGATTGTCCTGATGAGGCCTTTGTAATGGCTTTCAGGCTGAAACGCCTCACATATTTGGGAAGCCCTTGACCTTAAGCATTAAATTAATGACTTACATTATGGTGGGACTGTCTTTGGGATAAATCACCTTCTCCCACAGAACTGTTTGGCGTCCAAGTATTAAATTAGCTCTATTGATAAGCATGTACATTTCGAAAATGCTACCTTATGGACATTTCATTCTTTGCTTGTGTTGAGGCGTGTACAAAGGCATGTGCGAATTTGTTTTCATGAACTATTTTGAACACATTGATTTAAATTGAACTAAATTAAATTTGGAATCAGCTGACATTGTCCTGTCTATGATATACTGTATGCTCAACCCATAGATTTATTTCTTGATTGTAATTAATTTCTCTGTACATTGTTAGTAGTAAATAATCCACCCTAAAATTCCAGCCTACTGTTTATTTTCTTCCCCTTGAGAGTACATTCTGTTTTTTATTTTGGCATGCATGCCGACACGTCATCATGCTTTTTTTTACTGAAGTTTCAAAGGTTAAAAGCTTCTTTTCTTTCACTTTTTGCCAATCGTAACAGGAACAGCAAAAAGCACTGGCAAAGCCAATACGACTGAATTAGCAGCCAAAAGGCGAGACCAGGACCTTCAGCTTTCCAATGCTTGTTATTGCTTGTTATTAGGAGGAGTGGTGTACAGATAGGGTGTGTCCTTATATACAACAGCGTGATAGAGCGAGGCAGAGAAGTGATGGAAAGTGCACCATTTTTTTAGCCACTCAATAAGATCAGTGGTTGGGGTGTGCATAGGAACTAAGGACGATATCACCTGATTGTCATTCACACTGGTAGCCTCGTGCCAACAGTGCTTGATTTGTAAATAAAAGCGTGTCAGTGCACAAAGCTCCTGCTCAGAAGTCAGCTGCCGGTGCAATTAAATGTCGGTGTCTGTAATTCACTACCATGTACTTCAGCGCTTTTAACCAAGTCTTGCATGTTCCTGCTTTCTTGCTTTATGATGATTTTCCGTCTTTGTCATCCTCCTGCTTTGTGGGCTTTTCCCACTTTAGCTCTTGGGGAATATCTGATGCAGAAAAATAATAGCAGATCCCCATGAATAAGAGGCGGTAACCACCGCCTCAAATTAAGCACTGGTGCCAGAGACACAACTTTCTCATTTTGTACTTTCGGCCTATGAGATCACACAAGCTGCCCACAAAAAGGGTATTTTCCCCCACAGTATCCTGCTTCTTGTTCTCCTAAGTGCTGGTGTCACTGATGGTGTTGGATAGGAACTGCAGCTGGTGGGAGGTAAATCTCCTGAGTGCCCTAAAAGGCAAAGGTAAGGGGGAGACCAGCTATGTGTGTTTGTGCGTGTGGGCTTTATGGCTAGTTAAATGTGTAGACATGATTACCAGATTACTCCATGTCAAAAAAACACTTTTTTCAGGACTGGAAATGTAATTTACCAGTGAAATGCATTTTGGGAGTTGCTTTCGTGGCTCACTTTATTGTAAACAATTAAATAAAACTACAAAGTTGCACAGGCGCTCTAAAGTATAGATACATGCATGAGCATTGTATCTGCTGTGAACTAGACCTGCCTGATAATCCTGAGTCTTGCGGTAAACTAGAGCATCTTAACTGTAGTAGATAATCAAATGCCAGATCATAGAATCTGTGCCCCACTAAAACGCCTGTCTAGACTTTCTAGAAAACCTGCAGAGAGTACATGGCCAAAAGAGACCATTTCCCTATGTGCAGGCCCTGTCGCTCTTTGCAAATGAGAGAATCTATATGCCTGTGCGCATTCTGCAGACTGCCAAAGGTCATGCCTGGGTAAAGAGGCGCTAGTGACCTCGGGGTGCGTTGAATGTGCCTCATCCTTCCATTGTGCCCTTTATTCAAGAACCTTCAGGACGCCCCTGGTGTGGGAGAAGTCACTGCCCTTCCCAAGGGAAGCCACGTGTCCATCAAGGGCCATCCTGTTTGATGGTGGGTAATGTGGTGCTCGCAACCACAGCTCTTTGGGGCTACGGATTCCCTTCAAGAGTTTTTTTGAAGGGGGCTGGAGTGGGGGTGGGGGGTAGAGGCTCCTGCACACATACACACATTAGTATGTAAATTCCAGCTCTATGCCTGTGTGAACCACGCTCTTCTGTGCAGGTAACCGGAAGTGCATGCGCAGAAGACTGCGCCCACCTCCTGAGATGGAAAGCAGGACGACTTAGGGGCAGATTTACAAGCCTCTTGCGCCACTTTTGCGTCACTTTTAACATGGAAAAAGTGACGCAAAAGTGGCGGAAGGGCCTTGTAAATCTGCTCTAATTATTCACAACTATGACATCATGTCACATATAAAGGCAAAATTAGCAAATTAAAATCGGTTCTGAAAAGATACAATACTGTAACCGGTGAACGAGCTATGTTATTAATCTCCCGGCGGCGACCGGAGGTGCTACCGCCGAGTGCATCGCGACATAGGAGCTGCGCATCACCCGGAGTCTGCTGCTTCGAGTGTGGTATGCGGTGGTCGCCCGGGCTGTGTTTACAGCCTGTCTGTAAATCAATGTTAAGTTGTTGAAGTGTCTCGGATTTCGCTATTTCGCCTCGTCTGCGGAGAAAGTCAGGTGACTGGGGGGCTGCCAGGGTGTCCGGACAACAAAGAGAGCAGGAGAGGAAAGGTTGCAGTTGTTTAATTTCCTGCTATTAATGGATCTTTGTCTAAACACCAAATTCAAATATTTGTCTTTTCGGTCTTTCAGTCTTAACGCTCTGACAGGTGACAGATAACTCCACCGCGCTTCCTGCGTATCTGCGTTGATTAAACAACACTCAGACAAGTGCCCACGATTGAAAAGGGCTGACACGTACAGCGTGTGCCTAGAAGTGCTAAAAAATGGGGCATCACTGGTTCTTTTCTGGTATCACACTTATCTCCGGAATCTCGTGACTTTGTTATATTTTCGATGCCTAATGCTGCAGAGTGGCCGATATGTGTGTACTTTCTGAACCTATGAAAAGAAATATGTGTTAAAAAAAATACCTAACTCACCAGAGAGGAGTTCACTTCCCCCTGGGCACTTTCCCGTGCATCTTTCCCCTGACATTTTATTTGCGAAGTTTTATATAGCGCCGGCTAGACCCGGAGGTATCAGAGCGCTTTACATGAGGGTCAGAGTGTTACAGGATACATGGTGAGCTGAATTTCAGGCTTTAAGTAAAGACATATGTTAGAAGGTCGTTTTGACACTAGGGGCCGCCTGGATTTTACGCTTTTTGAGCACCTAATCGTCGAGCTTTTACTGTGGGGGAGCCTCATAAGCTGGGACTCACCCACAGTGAACTCATAAGGAAGGAGACTGCATGGAGATTTTACTGGTGTCTCCCTCGCTTGACTAGGCCGCTGCGCAGCAGCTGGAGTATGGGGCACTGCGCTGGTTACATGCAGACACATGTGTACATGCGTGGACCCATGTGTAGGGGCTGCGCAGTGGAGATTCCTACCGTGCGCAGTCCAGGAGCAGCTACAGAGTGAATGGTGTGGCAGGACTTCGGCAGGATTGGGTGGTGACATGGAATAGGCTATATACACTGGAAGGAAACATGCCAGGGAAAGTCAGGGTGTTTTACTGTGTTTTTCACTTCATTATTTTCTTATGGGGAGGTGGAACCCATGGCTAGAGTAACTTCCACAAGGAATACAGATTCCAGACACGCACTAAAGTTCCGTGCAGCGGATGTGAAAAGAAGTATTCTGCAGAGTCCAAAGTCTTATGTGTACTTCTTTTGGGTCGTCCAGAAATGTCATATTTCTCTGAGTCCCTGGCTGGGGTCTGGCCCTGGCAGGATCGATTAATGACTTTTCCTCCCAGAGCGAAGATCTTCCCTCCAAGGATAAAAGATAGCTGGAGCTATAAGCCAATCCATCAACTGCTGTCGCTGGGTGCCAGGCACCAAGCTAAACCATGGTGAAGGCAGCACTGGGGAAAGGGGGGCCATGTGGCCAGAGACACTGGATGACTCTATTTTGAACAACCCAGAGGCTGGACAAGAAGGAGGGAGCAGGGTCAGGGAAGCGATGTTTTGAAAGGGGGAGAGTGTGTGTTCCGTTTCTATGGCCGTATTCTTTTTTAGAGGCTAGATCCTGTTTTCAAAATGTTCCATTCAAAAAACCAGATTATTCCAAGTTTGAACAGGAAATCTTTATTAGTGCATATTAGAGCATGGACAGCCGACACGTGTTTCGCCCCCTATGGCGATGGGCGCCAGGGCTTTCTCAAGGCTATTTGAACATTCGTTTGCATATACAATGCACTTCTTCCAATTTTTTCAATATTAACATTTTTCTGGATTGTGAATTTCGAGATGAATCTCCTGGGGCACAAATGGCCTCTACCGGAACTCCGAGTCCAGCTAGGTTCGCGCGATGTGTCGCTGTTTGATAGGACACACAGAGACTTCCTGCCAGCCCTCTACTCAACTTTTAAAAAGTACTTGCACAGGAAGAGAAGCTCTCTCTGGGGTGTGGTCTGTTGAGGCGGAAGGTGCTGGAGCCTGTCAATGGGCAGTTGGAAGGAGAGACCCCCTGACTGTCATCCAGGCCCCTAACAGCACCAGAAGAAGCACCCAGGACTGGTGCGCAGAAGCAGGGGCCTCTGCGCAGGGAGAATAGTGGAACAGGAAGCCAGTGAAGATGCTCCCTGTAGAATGCACCCACTTGGAGACCTGGAGGGTGAAGGAGAGTGCTCCCAGTGGCTGGGGATGCCACCAGGAGCAAGAAGACGCGAAAAGGGGGGCAGATTGGACTCCCAGGGGCAGAGATATGGATCCTGGAATGTAGGCAACCTTTGAACCCTAAGAAGACCGATGACGAAGCACGTGGGGCTCCGCCGCCAGTCTCAGAGATGCCCTTGGGGTGGGTCAGGTCCCAGGGGCTGCCCCCAAGGAGAAGTAAAGCCAGGGAGCGCCGGCGCGCTCCCCGTGAAGGTGCCCTGCATGGGGGCCAGGAGCCCACCCTGGCCCCCACCGAAGATGGAGGCGGGGGAGCGCTGTTGCGCCCCTCCGCGAGGAGGGAAGCCATGGAGCGCCGTCGCGCTCCCCATCAAAATGACCCCACGAGGTGCCAGGAGCCCACCCTGGCCCCCAACTAACATGGTGTTGGGGCGCGCCATCGCGCAACCCATCCAGAGGAAGAGGGGCCCGGGACCCCATCTCTGGGCCCCAAGGTGGCAAAGTGAGGGGGAGCACCATCGCGCTCCCCGAAGATATCCAGGGGCCCTGGGCTCCATCCCCAGGCCTCGACAAGGAGGAGAAGGCTGGGGGAGTGCCGCCGTACTCCCCCGAGGACCCGATGGGACTGCTGGGTCCGCATCTGCCCGCCGGAGTGGGCGGACCAGAAGTACTCAGCCAGCTCCGGCTGCAGCACAGAAGAGTGTTGGCCGTGCAGGGAGCCGCCGGGGGCAGCCAGGGGTGGGCTCCCTGGGCTACCCTCCAACACAGGTGACGTGCATTCCCGAAGCAGCGAGAGAGCCGCTCATCACTTATGCAGCAAAGCCCATAATGCCTTGCAGGCCAGGACCAGCCTGCAAGGGCAATCCAGCGTTTTCAAGGCTTGTGGTGGCCCCAGGAGAGCAAGTCACCACCACCCATGTGCTAAGGTGCTGGGGGAGCTGCTAGAGAAGCACAGTCTTCCCCTGCACGAAGAGGAAAGTCCCACCCTACGTGTCTTGGGGATTGGAGAGAATAACCCCTCAAGGGCTCAGCATGCTTTTTAAACCTTCTGGGCTGGAACTTTTGTTCTTCAGCTGAGGGTAAATTGAAAAGTGCTTCATGGAGTGAAGGGCTGAGGTGGTGGATGTTTGGAAGAAGGCATCTCCTTGAGGTGAAGAGGTTTAATTGTACCACAAATGCTTTTATTAATGTTATTTCTTATAGAGAGACTGAAGGTCAAGTGTAACAATGAAGTACTGGTGCAAGGTGATGGCATAAGCAAAGTGGGGTTATGTATCAGACATTCCTGCTAGAGTGTTTGGCTTTATATGCATACTCCTGTGATCATCTGTGATGCCGTTGGGGCTGTAATTGCAATGCATCTTTAATGATATCCAAATGTTATGAGTACTGTCATTCTAAAGTGTGCTTAAACATGTATTCTTGCTGCTGCGCTTAAGTGAAGACCCCTGACTGTTAGCCCTTAAGATGTAGAGGTGCATACCTTATGGTCAGTAGGAGATTCTCAGTCAGGGTCATGTGTCCCCTAGGCAGGTGTACTCCTGTTTAATGCTTGATGAGGTAATGGGGGGCCCACTGGGATGGTGCCAGTGCACAGGGCCCTCGCTCCAGGATATGTTCAAGTAATTGCATTGGGGCAAGATGATGTGCATACCTGGGAGTGGTGGTACTAGACCCCACCCCCCCTGCGGGAGGGGTGGAGATGTTATGCAATGTCACAAAGTAATTCCAACAGCTTATGTATATTTGTAAATTGGTGCATAGTATTGAGTAGTGTGTGTGTTTAATAAATGTACTCTTACTTTTATATAGCAAAGCACAGACTGGACAATCAATTATTGAGTGTTATTTTTGCACACCTGCAAATGGCTATTAATAGCCTACACCACCTCCCTTGAGTAAGCCTCAGACTGCTCTGCAAAGCTACCCTCTGAGACTCAGGCGCTACAATTGGGTGTTTGGTTGCCAGTGAAGGACACATGTAGTCATGTTATTTGTGCATGCCTCACAGATGCTGCCTCGTTTTCCCACAACGTAGGAGAAAAAAAAACATGAGATGCGGGGGAGGGAAGGAAGCACAATGGGACGACCAGGAAAACAATGTCAGATGTCTGGCTGGGTAGGTGTCGGCAAAGGGGGTAAGCCATGGCCAAAACTCCTCTATAGCTGTATAGGACAGCTACACCACGCATCGGCCAAAGTTGCTCGGGCTCCAAGGTAAGTACACACAGGTATGGTATCCGTCCAGGTGTCTTCGTCAAAGTTCCTTCGAAAGGCACCGGTCCTGGTGTTACTGGTGTTACTTGCTAGCCATACAACCCTACAACCAAACTCGCAGATCACTGAAAAGCATATTCAACTGGAAAACAGATTGGTTGGCTTTACCAATACATGCTTTCTAAAAACATCACCGGTCACGTCTTGCTTTAATGCCTAAATTCCCCTTCTACTCCCACATGTCTTCCTCCTTCAGCTACAGCGATTAAAATGTGCCATTGCACATGGTTCCATTAAAAAAAATTAGACAGTGACAAATGGGTTGCCTCAGCCCGATATTTAAAAAAAAAAAGCATAGTAAGAAGAAGTAGAAAGTGTTTATTGTGCCAATTAATAAAAATTGTCACAAAAAAATTCAAATAAAATCTCACTTACTTTGTTACAATTAATGCATACCTAGCAAGTTATGATATGTTATATCTGCTAAAACATACAAGGATGATTTTTACAAACGGGACTTAAAAACAGGTAAAATCAATAAGGTACTGGTATAAAGCCAATAAATCAATTCAATCCTGAAGGGTCCTTCCCCTTATGTGCATGCTTTGCGAGTCTTGCAGGAGAGGGTTGGAGTTACCGAGTTATAAAATGCATTCCTAATAATCTTGGAAATGTTCAAACCCTATTTTAAATAAAAAAGTTTCAATGTTATTGTAAAATACATGAGCCTGACAGTGGCATAAATAAACTGAGTACTAAATATACGTAGGCGATTTCATTTCAATAAGGTGAAAGATGTACAATCTTAAATGAAGCATGAGTCCAAGTAATTTCATTTCAAAGGTGCGAAGTGCCAGCTTTGCCTATGAGTTCTTTAGCCTTATATGCAAACTTTGCAAACCTTGTCAATTCCATTGGAGGCTCCAGATTAAAAAGAAGTTTCATAGCTTCAGTACAGGACCGCACCCCAGGTTTTAGGAACAAGGGTTTCAATAAAGTACGTTGTGCGTGTACAAAACAATGACATATACAAACTAGATGGACCAAAGATAGTAGGTTTGAATGTTTTTATTGTGCAGGCAGACAGAACCACATACCAAACCACAACACACCAACAGACACCCATTTACAGAGACTATCACCCATGCAGTAGAACCAGCAGTCGTACATAACCCTGTCCAGCAGAGGGCGCAAAGTTATGTGTGTCAGGAGCGGTCAACATAATTTGCAGGAAACGGCATAAGGTGAAGTGGATCAAGGAAGCACGTATTGATGTGCACACAGGCTAACGTCTGGATGCGAAATCATTTATATGAAGATATGCAAATTATTTTTAACAATAACCCAAACAGAAAATGCCAGTGTAAATGTATGTAAATATATGAAGTAAATGGTCTAATTTTTTTAAACCATCCTTTTTCAGTAGAACTCTGTGGTTCCTTTCGTGCTAAAAATGAAAGCATTGTGAGATAATTATTTTCACTTTTTTATAGTCTTTAATGTTGCTGTTTTGTTCTCTGTTGTAAGTGAAGGTGAAACTAAGAAAAACCTGAGAAAGCGAGTGAAATCTGCATTCGAATAAGAATAAACACGACTGTAAAACAGCTCTTAAGACTCCAAGGGGCATATTATCGAGGCAGGCGAAATGACATTTTTGCCGCTTTTGCGGCTGTTTTCGGCTGCAAAGCGGCGATAATTCCATCGCCCTATTAGCAATCTGTTGCTAGCATCAGTTAGCGACAGCTTTTAGGTGATAGCGAGCGGTTTGGGGCCCGCTTTGCATGTCAGCGATATTTATCGCTAATGACATGCAAAGTGGGCGTACCCAACCAGTTAGCGACTGAAAGCAGTCGCTAACGTTGCTATCGCCTATTAGCAAGGCAGCCGTAGCGATAAAGAATTTTGCGCTAAGCGTGAATATCGCTGAAATCTAACGCCTACTCAGACCAGTTCTTAACCTGTATATCCAATGGGAGGTGGATATTCAGGTTAAGACCCTATTGGCGATGATGAGTGAATATCGCTGGTTTTCCAGCGATATTCACGCATTTCGCCGCTATCGCCTGTTATTTTATCGCATTGGAGATAAACATTGCTAATAGCACGTTATCTCTGCGATAAAATCCGGCGATGCTTGGCGACAAAAAAAAATTCGCTAAGCTTCTTTAGCGATAAATATCGCTAGTTGTTGATAATATGCTTCTTAAGTTCCTATCTTATCCAGTCTAGTAATATTTTTTGAAATCTAGGAATTGTAGTCCGTCCTTTTAATAGGTTAAACAGTACTAAAAATCCAGAATGCCCTCAAAACAAATATTGGAAAAGTGAATACGTCTCGCCTTTGTGACCTATAGACTTTGTCAGTGGTTTTTGGCGATGCGTTTCAGCATCATCGGTAAAAAGCAAAATGCTTTTAGCCAATGCTGTGCTCCACCAGCAAAAAAAGAGGAAACATCTGTTATGAAGTGACAAGCGCGTAGCACATACACATTATGAAGCTGCTTGTTCCCTATCATTTAGTGGGTATGCAAATGCGTTATGGCCTGTAAGTGTGAATGGTTCACCATGAATTCCCGCACTTACTGATGGTGGATGCTCCTTGGAGCAGTACATAAAAACAAATTATTTGCTCGAAGGCACTTTTCTGAAAGCGAAGCGGTCAGGCTGCAAATGGCAGCTTCCAGGCCCTCAGAAATTAATACATATATCTACTCTTAATGTCCGCGAGGGGTGGGGGAGCAATGCAGAGGCAGGTGGGAGGGAAGCGAAGGAGAGTGGAAGGGGACCAATGGACAAGGGAAGAACTATTTAAAACATTTATTAAAACAGGCAAGGAAGATAAGACAATGCATAGGGTAGTTAGAGGAGGGAGCAACAGCCAGCGTATGGGGTGGGGCAAGTGGAATAAAAAGCAGCCACGATAGAGAAAGTAAATGGGAGAAGAGCAACATGGATGACTGGAGGATAGGATTTACAGGGATTTGGTGGGTAGGAACAGGCGCATGAGAGAGAGATCATGAATAAACATGCACTCTCACATAGCGCCTAAAGAAAGAAATGTGAGCAGAGGAAGGAAATGAGTCAGCAAATGAAAATGATGGTAAAGAGGCTATGCTCCAGGAGAGGAAGAAGATGAAGACAAGCCATTAAATAAGAAGCAAACAATGAGAGAGACAACAAAGCCAATCAATTGCTTTGGTAAGTAGTGGGAGGCTCTACGCCCACTGTAGGTTTTTGGTATGATCTCCAATAAGACTTAGGAAGTTCAAATTTGCCCCAGAGGCTGTCAGAATCAGCCCCAGCCCAGTCCACGACTGATGGTTAGATGTTGAATATGAATGCAATGACAATGAAAAGACCACAGAACTCTAACGTGCCCCAAACCCTGTACATGCAACAAAATACAAATGGCCTGAGATTTAAAGCAAACCCTAGTCCCAGAATTCAGAAAAACTCGTTCGCAAGTTGTGACAGGTCCCCAACAGTTACCGGTCTTCACCAGGTTTGGAGATCCAGGTTCTGATCGATTACAATGACGGTGCCTGAGAGGGGAGGCAGATTCTGTGCTTTGCACAGTCGTTGAGGTAGACCAGAGTGGCCCATATGTGGATGGAGAGGTGAATGGCCACCCTGTGTCGCTTTTATTGACACTGTAAGAACTGTAGAGGTTCCAAACCTACCCCTCTTGTGAAAACAAATCCAAGCTGTTGGTATTATTTCAGCAAAAGTCCAAGAGAAGATAGGTGATGTTAAAGAGGACCATCAGTTTGTAATAGATGACTCGAGTCCAGTGTATCTTTTGGGGATGGATCTACTCTGTAAGCTTAACTACGTGATGTGTTGTACTCCGGATGGTGTCAAGTTTCAACACACAATGAGAATGTAGACCTCAAATTGAGCACACAATAGTCAGCCACTGGATTATTCCCAGTTTTGACCAAGTAGGATTTGCCTCCTGATTTAAAGTATTCCATATAGGAGGAAGTCTGGGATTTTTCCGGCAAGGACTTTGGCCTGATTGAAGATGTTGAAACTGTGAGGATAACAATTAATCAGAATGCACAGTATCCCCAAATGCCCCAGTACAACCACTCACCAAAGGTGGTGGCTGGAATATCCCCCGTAATTTAGTCCATGTTAGAGTAAGGCATTTTAAAAGAGATGTTAGGGAGCCCCTGAAATTCTCCTATAATGGACTTGGAAAAAACAAATACGAATTGGTAGATCGTGCAGAACCTGAAAAAGCTCTGCTATGATACTCTTAAAAATACCCTATAATGCTGAGTGGCATTCTTTTTCCATCATGTTGCAAGAGGACAGCCAGTTCCTCTTTGCATTCTGATTCCACAATAAAGTTTTGGCATGGTGCAAGTTCCACACAGGTTTACAGAAAGCCCCTCGATCTTCAATCAGATACTGGAAAAGATTTTGCAACCTTGCAGTTTCCATGCAACTCAGTCGTATTCCAGGACATCGATGACCTAATGGTGGCATCTACAACACAAGATGCATTCGGACAAGACGCCATTGCCCTTTTGAACTATTTGTCCTCCACCAAATTGCAGCACTGCCAAAAGAAAATTCTGTATTTGGGACACCATACTGAGCAATGAGCTAGGATGATGTCTCAATAGAAAATCTGTACCATACTGAGTATGAACCCTCCCCCAAAAAAGAGAAGTCTGGACGTTTCAGGGAATTGTGGGCTACTGTTGTCAGTGGATTCCCGACTTTTCCCTAATGGCATAGCTTCAACAGAGGCTTACACACCAAGATGTGTCAGATCTGGTGCCCTGTGGCAATGAATGCATGAGTACCTTCCCAGAGCTGAGAGAAAGTCTCTGTTGTACCCCAGTTCCAGAAATGCTGGATTATAACCAGGGCCATTGGAATTATTCGGCAGAGGAGGACTAAATTATGTGGCAGGATTGACTAAAGTGTGTCGCAAGAAAAGGAACATTTTGCAGCATAATGTGGCACATTTTGTGATAGTAATGCTTCATTATTTTGACATTTTTTTTATTCATGGCAGCAGTGTCTGGGAAAAAAAAGTTCACTGTATTACTACCAATTTAACACCCAAATACAGCAGTAAGCAACTGAAAGATGACCAGTCAACCTTTGCAAAAATCATTCTGGTGCGCAGGAACCTGATTTGCCATATTTTTTGTACGTTTTGGTCTGTTTGTGCTAGAAACACGTTTTATAGGTTAACTTCTGCAGATTATGCAAGGGATAACAGATTATGTGGCAAATCGACAATTATGCAAAAATTGCTGCAGCCACAAAATCGCATAATTCCAGTGGCCCTGATTACAACAAAAATGTTGTTTTGTACTGCAGTGAATGGGAGCAGTGCTCCCTGTCTATATTAACACAGATCCTTGGAAATTCTAGGAGCTAATCTCTCAATGTTGGCATTGCTTTTGCCTGTGGCACATGAAAATGATGATGGGGTTGACCATGACTGTCTTGAGGTGACATAAATGTGTACCAAGCTAAGACCCAACATTCAAGACGTCCCTCTAGAAAAGCCCGATTGTAGGTTGTTTGTGGACAGATTGTGCTTAAGAGACAGACGAGAAGTACTGAAAGCAGCCTATGCTGTGTGAAGCATAGTTGGTGTAGTTAGAGCCCCGTGGGTGCAATGTAACTTCAGCACAGGTGGCTGAACTGATCGCTCTTACTAAAGTGTCTTGTGTCCCTAACAATCTATACTGATAGTCAATACGCGTTTTGCATGGTCCATGATTCTGGACAGTTGTAGTTCCAAAGGGGTTCCATGACCTCATCTGGCTCCCCTATCTACAAAGGAAATAGTGTTATGGACCTGGTGATGTTCTACAGTTGCCCACTGAAATAGCGATTGTAATCTGCTCAGCACACAGGCGTGGATATATAATTTTGTAACTACTGGCAATCGATATAAGGCTGGAATGCCAAGCTATTGCACTCTTGGGTCTTGTATATTGAATAGAGACCCTTTAAATGATTCTAGAAGTGATGCTGGCACAAGTCCTTTGTTGAATGTTGCTGATACATGGGAGGAGATCAATAGTTTGAAGGAGGATGTCCCAGTAAGTGAACAGAGAGGTGAGACAGAGCAGGGTGTGTGAAGAATCAGGATGACATTTGAGTGTCGAAAGATGGAAAACCTGTGTTGCCAGACGCTATGTTGACTTCTATGGCTAGGCAATTTAATGGTCCAACCCACACAGGCACTGGCATAAGAAAACTTGAAGGAGCCCCCCTGAAGGGGCATGAAGGGTCTTGCGGGCCCACCCACCCACTGGGGTTGCGGGGGCCTGTGTTACGCTACGGCACACAGGGAGAAACTTGATGATGCACTTGTTCAAGACCCACTTGATCAACCCCCATTTCCGTGTCATTACTGAGAACCTGTGTCACTGATGTGTCACCTTTCAGAAGTTAAATGCAGGAATGAGAACCACTGTAACAATGAATCCTATTTGCAGATCAGGTGGTCCTTTTAATCACAGTCAACTTTATTTTGGAGAGATGCCTGTGGGCAATTGGCTTCCCCAAATCTTAGTGTTAGTGTGTATTTTTTCACACTGGGTGGAAATGTACCTGTGCAGGAGTATTGACAGTCTCACCGTGGCCAGATTTCTCTGGAGTCAGATTGCGCAACACACTTTAAGAATGAGGTAATGAGGATGCTGTGTGTTGCCCTGCAAGTGGATCAGAGGTTCCATTGTAGTTACAGGCCTGACGCATCAGGTAATAGTTGAACAGAGCAATGGGATGCTGAACTCCTGTTTTGCCAAAGTGTGTGCACTCACTTCCCTTAAGTTCCTGATGACCTTCCCTTGGTGCTGATGAGTCTCTGAAACACTCCTTTTTGGAGGAGAGGTCTGTCCCCACAAGAAATCCCAATAGTGAGAGCCATGAGACTTCTCGCTGTCCCTGTGAAAATTACAGATTATATGGTTCTCAATTACTGTGAAAGATTGGCTGATGTGGTGCATTCTGTTTCTAATCAGGACGAGACCAGCAACTTTCCTTTTGAGCCAAGAACACTGCCATGACTTAGGCCCAGGAGACTGGGCACTGGTGAACAAACACATCCCAAAAAGTTACCTGGAGCACTGCTGGTATGGCCCCTTTCTAGTCATCCATAAACACTGCTGTAAAATGTGGTGGCCTCCCAAACGGGATGCATGCTTCTCACACCCAGTGAGTGGGACAAGCCAGTCAAGAGGTGGTGACCACCACCACTGATTTTCTGAGTCACAATCCAGTGCACTCCAAGAGATAAGAGGGGGAGAAGAGGGTGTCACGTGTCTCAAAGTCAACCCGTGATAAGTGCCGTGCCTGCGGGTAATGAGCCAAGAGTAGACACAGTGAACCAAGCTGAAGAGACTGTGAACAAGAATTCTGAGACTGACGAAGGGTCAAGCCATGCAGCTAGAGAAGAGATCAGAAGATAAAAGATGGCCAAGGAAGAGTGAAAGACTGAGACCATTTGTGTCAGAGTAATGCATCCCAGATAGAGTCAATGAAAAAACAGAGAGAAGTTAACAAAGGAGCAGTGAAGATGAACAGCAGGTAATAAGGAGATCAGAGAGAACATGGGTACGTACTCGAATGTGCTCAGCTCCTGAATGGGCATACTTCACTGATAGTGAGGCTGGCTCAAGAACACAGAAAAAGATATACTGAAAGTGCTTGGCAAACGTCCATTAATAGGGCTACCACAGTGAAGACTGTCTGATATGTTTACGTGATCCAAGTGAGCTGTTCAAACAACCTGAAACTATTCAGAAACTTATGAAACTTCTTAGGGCCTAGACTCCAGTAGAAGCGTAAGGTTTTAGAAGAAGCTGATGTAGGGTTAGGGATAACTAATGAAGATGGTTGAACTAATATACTAATCTTTGAACTATGAATGAATGAATGAAAAACAATTTTTAACGCGCAACTAAGCCCAGTGGGCGTCAAGGCGCCTAACCAAACAATACCAGCTACCAGAGTATACTCCTAATTACGGGTATGCCCTGACAAAACACCAGGTCTTGAGTGCTTTTTTAAAAGAAGACAGATAAGGTTGCATCTTAATCTGAAGAGGCAGCAGGTTCCATAATTTGGGAGCAACGATGGAAAATGCTCTGTTTCCCCAACGTACCCTTTTGGCACGTGGGACCACCAACAGATTCATCTCAGAAGATCTCAGAGATCTACAAGGTTGGTAGCGGGTCAGCAAGGCACCCAGGGGATCAGAGAGACCCTCAGCCAAAGCTCGGTAGGCAATGCAAAGGATCTTAAACGAGATCCTAAGATGAATAGGGAGCCAATGAAGGCTCTTTCTGGCCATCGTTGCAGATGAGGTTTTGGGAAGTGCTAGAACAAAACGAGCAGCCGCATTTTGAACAACCTGTAATCGCTGAATGAGCCCCTTGTTGGAGTCTGCATAAAGCGCATTGCAGTAGTCCAACCTTGAACTCACCAATGCCACTGCCACCTGCTTACGTGCTGAGGGGGAGAGATAGTGAAGAATCCTCCTAAGAATCTTTAACACCCCCCAGCAGGTGGCAACCGTACGGTTGACCTGCAAAGTCATGGACAAGGAGGTGTCAAAGATTACTCCAAGATTTCTTGCAGACTGGGAGGGAGATGGACAGGTTCCCAGTGAGTCCGGCCACCACTCATCTGACCAAATATCCTGGTCTTTGCCAAAGACCAGGATCTCAGTTTTGTCGCCATTCAACTTCAGGGAATTCTGAAGCATCCAGTCGGAGACTGTCTGCATACAGATCCTGAAGTTGGTGGCAGATGTTAAAACTGAGTGGGTCAGTGACACCATAATTTGAGTGTCATCGGCGTATGACACCAATTCCATCCCCTGAGATTTTACTAGCCTTGCAAGAGGGGCGACATAAATGTTAAATAGGGTCGGGCTAAGAGCCGACCCTTGTGGCACCCCACACTGCAAGGACATAGCAGGGGAAAGGAATTCACCAAGCTTGACTCTTTGCTCCCTACGCTGTAGAAAGGAGCATAGGAGGTTCAGAGCCATGCCGGAGATCCCTGCCTCCCTCAACCGAGATGTAAGAGTAGAGGGAGACAGGGTGTCAAACGCCGCTGTGAGGTCCAGTAGCACCAACACAGTAGTTTGGCCGGCGTCCACCCTCATACGTATGTTATTTGCCACCATGGTCAGAGCTGTCTCAGTACTATGTGCCTTTCGGAACCCATGCTGGGAGCTGTCAAGATACCCAGATGAGTCCAGGAAGGTAGTAAGATGGCAGTTGAGGTGTGACTCAAGAATCTTCGCAGGAGCGGGTAACAGTGAAATAGGTCTAAAATTTTTCAACTGTTCCGGATCCAGCGTGGGCTTCTTAAGTAGGGGCTTCACTTTCGCCCTCTTCCATATTGAGGGGAAGGTACCCTGGGTTATAGCACCATTCATGACTTCCAGGAGTGGCGGAAGCAAGATCGCTCTGCATTCCTTCAGTATCCTCAAGGGGCAAGGATCAAGAGGGGATGAGGATTTAATTCTATCGAGCAAGAGCTCAGGTCCTTCTTGCGTGAGTAGCGGGAAGTCCATTAAGCTTTCAGGATGGTCTCTAGTCCAAGCTTCTGACGTAGTCAAGGTTTGGAGAGAGGAGTCGGCTAGCGACTTTCTCTGGGTTTCCAGTGCGAGATATATATCCTCAATTTTCTTGTGGAAGAACTCTGATATATTGTCACAGAGCTCCTGCGAGCCCACATCTGGATCAGGAACCTGTAGGGAACAGAGGGAGTCGACAATTTTAAAAAGCTCCCTAGGGGAAGTAAGGGAGGTAGTGAGATTCGAGAAGTACTGCTGCTTTTCCCTGATAACACTAGATTTATAGTCGGCAAGCAGACCCTTATGTACTACCCTTTCAATAGGATCCCACGCTTTCCTCCATTTACGTTCCTGTCTTCTACAACCTTGTCGAAGAAGTCTTAGTGAGTCCGTGTACCACGGAGCAGCGGAGCAACTAATCAACATTGTGCTTGTTTGCACAAGTAGAAGACTACAAATAGCATTTGCATTTGCTTTTTAATTTTTTTAATGTTTCTTTTTTCTTACCTAACTCTGAACAAACAAATGGAGAAAGTAATTTAGTATAATGACAGTATTTTTGGTTCTCTTTATGACTTGTATATCAGTAGGTTTAAATTCTCCTGTTAAGCATGCTTAACAGGTAAGTCCTTTTGTACTCTGGTGGCAGAGAATCCCTGTACACAGTCAAAACCAGTTGGTGGAAATGGCCCTTTTTGCAGGGTTATCCCCAAACTTTTTGCTTCTTCCTCCTATTTCTCCCTGACTTGCTGTTGTTGGTTCTAGGACTCTGGGCACTGTATCACTGCTGATCAGTGCTAAAGTGCATATGCTCTCTGTGTAAATTGTGTTATGGATTGGTATTTCCATGATTGGCCTATTTGATTTATGTGTCAGTTCCTAGTAAAGTGCACTGAGGGTGCCAAGGCCAGTAAATCAAAAGTTGTTTGTGAGCTGCAGCACTAGAGTGTGCCACCCACACAAACAGCCCGTAAACGTAACTCTGGCCTGCCATTGCACAGCCAGCGTGCAGTCTGGTACTGTCATGTTGACTCGGCTAGTGCACCCACTTGCCTGGCCCTAACCTTCCCTTTCCTTACATGTCAGTCACCCCTACGGTAAGCCCAAGGTACCCCTGTGGGCAGGGTGCAGTGTATGCGAAAGGTGGGACATGCCCTGGTGTGTGGCATGTCCTGATAGTGAATAACTGCCCATTTTGTTTTTCACTATTGCAAGGCTACCTGGTTCCCATAGGACAGAATAGGGAGTTTGTTTAAAACATCTTATAAATATAACTGGCCATGGGAACTAAGTAGGAAATTCATGTTTACTATGCCTGTACTCAGAATCTAAAGATGCATCTTTTAGTGGAGGTGATTTTTACATTCTGTGTTTGAAAATACCAGTTTTAAAAAGAAGTTATTTTCTTGTTCAGCCATCCAGCAGGCCTCTGCTGGGGTTGTAGATTGACTGTCTTCGGTTTTGGATGACAGAAGCTGGGGAGCAGAAGAGGCTCCAGGTAGTCTAGGCGGGTCAGGAAAAGGCTGAATAGACCTGGGCTACATTTAGAGTAGGGAGAGATTTCCTTTCACCTGAATGAGCCTGGTCTGCCTCTGACAATGCCATCTCCACCTCCTGCCAGAAAACCACACCAGAGAAGGCAGAACTGGTTCTGGCTGGGCACAGACACTCTCTGCCTGAGAGGATAAAGGATTTTGGGTTATAAAAAGTGGAGCCCAAACCAAGGAACTTTAGAACTCTTTTGGACCAAGAAGACTGCCAAGAGAAGCTGTGAGGAGGAACTACCACTTTGCTGTATGCTTTGCTGTATGCTTTGCTGTGTTGGCCTGCAGTGGCTACTTCTCTCTTGGGCAGTGAAAGGACTGGACAGAACTTTCTGTAATCTGGTTTTGTGAGTTTCTCCAAGGGCTTGAGGAAGAGTTTGCCCCCTGTACAAGAAGTCACAGGAACAGCAAAGACTTCAAGTTCGTCTGCCCTCAGCACTGGGGACTGTATGTGTTGTGCTGCAACAGAAGGAAAAGCAACCTGAAGCCATCTACGATGCCGCTGCCAACTCCGTGTCCTGACGGCACCCCAGAGGGCACCGTTGCAACGCCGCACAGTGACCCTGGTCTCTTCGACGACGTCTGCTGACGCAGCCACCGAGCCGCCGCTCGCACCACCACCGGTGGGCACCGCATCACCTCATCGTGGTTCGAGGGCCCGCCCTACCAACGCCGGCGCCATTGACTCCAGTTCATCAGTCGACGACAGCGCTTCAGCAACGATGACGACGCTGCCTGCACTGAGACCTGCCAGCACCGCGACGAGCACCGCATCACTTTGCACCACGAACCTGGTCTCACAGACGACGCCACCCTGGTGAAGCCACTTCTGGCCTGGGGGGTCTTCATGCTCTGTCAGGTGGAAAGGAGATTGGAGACCTGCGTCAGGCAGACTCTCGCACAACTCATGAGGAGTGTGTTTCCCTTGGGAGGGTTGGTGTACTCCCCCGGAAGTCCTGGTTTGCCTGGCACAGGTCCAGCCTAAGGGTAGAGACCCTGGGTTGGAGGACGACCTGGAGGAAGGGGCGAATGCTAACAGTGCCCCTACCAGTTTTTCTTCTGGGGGTGCTGCTCCAGGTGGGAGGGTTCAGAGCCCCAGGGAGGAGGACCGGGTGTGGGAGAGCCCATCCCAGTCCCTTGTTCATCTTCAAGGTACAGACCCTGGGCTGGTGTACCAGTTGCAGGATAGCACCCCTGAACTGGTGGGCAAATTGTGCAGAACACCTGCCACAGGTGCACTGAGTCGAGGAGGACTGCTCCCATTGGGGGAATGCAGAGCCCCGGGGAGGAGGACAGGGTGTTGGAGAGCCCACCCCAGTCTCCTGTCCAGCCGCAGGGTACAGACCCAGGCTGGTGGTCCAGTGTCAGGATGTCATACCTGACTTGGCCGGAAGGAGAGTGGAGAAAGGGTGCTAGGCACCTGGGGCTAACGCCCCCAACTCTCTGACTCCACAGAGGTCTGTCAGTGACCACTGTGGCTTGCTGTCCTGGTGGACATAGTTTCCCCTGGGAGGGGGACAGGAGACACACCCTGGGGGTGGACTGGGCCACACCACTGTGTTGGCCATGTGGGTAGTAGCTACCTGTTGGGACACATCTGTGAGCAAAGTAAGTTTAGGCGCTGCACAGATCGGGTCCAAGGGTGAGGAGAAAGGTTCCCCATGTGTCAGCTTAGTGGGCCCTGACAATATGGATAGAGGGATCCAACTGGGTTCAGGGTGGCATAGAACGGGAATAGTCCCTGCTGTTGTTGGCCAGGTTCCATGTTCTATCGCCCCAAGCAGGGAAGCCCATTGAGGTATGGATTGGTCTACCCTGGCTTTAGGCTGGAAGGGAGTTGTATTGGAAATGGCCCTTTTTGCAGGGTTATCCCCAAACCTTTTGCTTCTTCCTCCTTTTTTCCCTGACCTGCTGTTGTTGGTTCTAGGACTCTGGGCTCTTTATCACTGCTGAAAAGTGCTAAGGTGCATATGCTCTCTGTGTAAATTGTGTTATGGATTGGTGTTTCCATGATTGATCTATTTGATGTGTGTGTCAGTCCCTAGTAAAGTGCACTGAGGGTGCCAGGACCTGTAAATCAAATTCTGTTGGTGGGCTGCAGCACTAGATTGTGCCACCCACACAAACAGCCCGTAAATGTAACTCTGGCCTGCCATTGCAGAGCCTGCGTGCAGTCTGGTACTGCCATGTCGACTTGGCAAGTGCACCCACATGCCAGGCCCTAACCTTCCCTTTCCTTACATGTCAGTCATCCCTAAGGTAGGCCCAAGATACCCCTGTGGGCGGGGTACAGTGTATGTGAAAGGTGGGACATGCCATGGTGTGGGGCATGTAAATGTAAATGTCAAGGTATTTGTAGAGCGCACTGCCACCAAGCGGTTCCCTGGCGCTATTACTCATACCGCTGTGGAACCCTTCCTGGCTTTCCCTGTGAAGTGTCCACTTCTGGGCACCCCCAGATTGAAGCCAGGCATCCTAACGCTTTGGGGCCGGTGTGGAGGTTAAGCAAGTTATTGCCCAGAGTTGCAGCGTGGGGCCCATGATTAGAATAGGCACCGAGGCGAGAATTGTCAGGTCCGAGGAAATTGAGCCCAAGACCCGCCGAGGCGGGAATTGAACCCTGGTCCCGGGCCAGAACTCTGCATCAGGGTCTGCCGCTCTAACCATTGAGCCACACTCCTCCACATGTCCTGATAGTGAATTACTGCCCATTTCGTTTTTCACTATTGCAAGGTTTCCTGTTCCCCATAGGACAGAATGGAGAGTTGGTTTATAACATCTTTTAAAAATAACTGGCCCTGGGAACTAGGTAGGAAAATAAAGTTTAATATGCCTGAACTCAGAATCTAAAGATGCATCTTTTAGTGGAGGTGATTTTTACAGTCTGTGTTTCCAGCAGGCCTGTGCTGGGTTTGTGGATTGACTGTCTGGGTTTTGGATTACAGAAGCTGGGGAGCAGCAGAGGCTCCAGGTAGTCTAGGCGGGTTAGGAAAGGGCTGAATAGACCTGGGCTGCATTTAGAGTAGGGGGAGGAGATTTCCTTGCACCTGAATGAGCCTGGTCTGCCTCTGACAAAGCAGTCTCCACATCCTGCCAGGAAGCCACACCATAGAGGGCAGAATTGGTTCTGGCTAGGCTCAGACACTCTCTGCCTGAGAGGACAAATAATTTTGGGCTATAAAAAGTGGAGCCCAAACCCCTGAACTTTAGAACTCTTTTGGACCAAAAAGACTGTCAAGAAGAAGAGCTGGAGAAGCTGTGAGAAGGAACTACCACTTTGCAGTGTGCTTCGCTTTGTTGGCCTGCAGTGGCTGCTTCTGTCTTGGACAGTGAAAGGACTGGACTGAACTTTCTGCAATCTACTTTTGTGAGTTTCTCCAAGGGCTTGAGGTAGAGCTTGCCCCCTGCTCAAGAAGTCTCAGGAACAGCAAGTTCTTCTGCCCGCAGCACTAGGGACTGTGTGTTTTGTGCTGCAACAGAAGGAAAAGCTACCCGTCATCATCTACGATGCCGCTGCCGACTCCGTGTCTTGACGGCACCGCAGTGGGCACCGCTGCAACGCCGCACCGTGACCCTGGTCTCAGCGACGACGCCTGCTGACGCCGCTACTGAGACGCTGCTCTCACCGCCACCTGTGGGCACCGCACTCCACATCGCCTCGCTTCACGACCGCACTTAGGTATCCCTGACTGCGCTGCTCCATGCGGAAATCCATGCCGCTGTTTACACTGTGGTTCGAGGGCTCCGTTCGTAAAGTTACACAGCGCACCGCCCTCATCCTGCACCGCAGCTTTGGCCTACCGATGCCGGCACCATCGACTCCAGTTTGTCAGTCAACTACAGCGCTTCAGCAACGACGAGGCAGCTGCCTGCACCGTGACCTGCCAGCACCGCGACGAGCACCGCATCACTTTGCACAGTGACCCTGGTATCACAGACACCGCCAACGAGCCGCTGCGCGTATCGCGACATGAGGGCATTGCCCGCTGCACCGCTGCACTCCGCACCGCAGCAGCCGACGCCTTCCGACGCCAGCGCTCCTGACTTCAACCACGAGAAGTTCAATCTACAACGTGTGTGACTTCAAGGGCCGGACGACTCCTGTACCGGCCTCCGGAACCAAAGCCTGGTGACGGCGGTCTTTCGGAAGCTCAATGAGAGGTCGCCGACGCCCTGCATTTCTACAAGGTACTGTTTTGAGGGTCTTCCTGACACCGTAGCTGACCTGCGATGCCGCGGTCAGTCAGAACTGTTTGTATTTGTTTGTTCAGAACACCGTGATAGCCCCAGAGGGAGCTATCGACTTCAAGGAACTGTTTTTCAAGGTTATTTTGATAACTGAAGATTTCTAAGTACTATATTATGGATTTTTATTGTTTTTGGTCTTGTCTTGAGTATATAAAAATATTGGATATTTTTCTAAACTGGTGTGGTGTCCTTTTGTAGTGCTTACACTGTATTACTGTTGGTTGTGTGCAAATGCTTTACACACTGCCTCTAGAATAAGCCTGACTGCTCATGACAAGCTACCAAGGGGGTTAGCAGGGGTTATTTTAGGAGTGTAACTCCTTATCCTGACTAGGAAGAAAAGGTCCCTACTTGGACAAAGGTACCTACCTGTGCCAACTAGAGACCCCCATTTCTAACACCAGTTGTGTCCTCTCTGGTGCGGCTTCCTGGCAGAAGGTGGAGACAGCATTGTGTTAGGCAGACCAGGCCCATTAAGGTGAATTGAAATCTCCTCCCCCTACTCTAAATGCGGCCCAGGTCTGTTAAGCCCAGCCCTGACTCAACCTGTAAAGGCAGGACACACCTAACCCTCCAAGTGGTTGTCTGAACAGAATGCACATCCTTAGCTCCTGTCACTCCAAAGCCAGACAGTCAATACAAATCCTAGCAGAGGCACACTGGATGGCTAAGCAAGAAAATACCTACTTTCTAAAAGTGGTATTTTCAAGCCCAGAGTGTAAAAATCAACCTTACTGAAAAATGCATCTTAACATTCTGAGTTCAGGCACATTAAACTTTATTTTCCTATCTTGCTCCCCTGGGCAGTAGTGCTTGTAAGATGTTGTAAGCAAACTCCCCATTCTATCATATGAGACAGTTAGCATTACAATGGTGAACAACGAAATTGGCAGTATTTCACTATCAGGACATGCCACACACATCAGGGCATGTCCTACCTTTCATATACACAGCACCCCGTTGACAGGGGTACCTTGGGCCTACCTTAAGGGTGATTCACATGTAAGAAAAAAGAAGGGTAGGGCCTGGTAAGTGGGTACACTTGCCAAGTCTACATGGCAGTACCAACTGCGCACAGACTCTGCAGTGGCAAGTCTGAGTTACATTTACAGGCTGCTTATGTGGGTGGCACAATCAGGCCCTGGGCACACACAGTGCACTATACTAGGGACTGACTAGTGGATACAATATGCCAATAATGGCATCACCAATCCATAACAACAATTTACAAGGAGCACTTGCACTTTAGCACTGAACAGCAGTGGCAGAGTGCCCAAAGCATCTAGACTAGCAAAAACAAAGCCCAGCACACAGCAAAATAACAGGAGACAAAGTCCAAAAATACAGGGGAAACCCACACCAATGATGCCAGGTCTAAGACGTGTCCCCTCCAGCTGAAAAGTGCAGAGAACTACCCACCCTCTTGGAGGTGAAAAATCCGGACAGACCATCAGCATTGCCGTGTTCTGTATCAGGGCAGGGTTCCACCGTGAAGTCCGTCCCCTTTAGGGAAAAAGACCACCTCAACAACTTTGGGTTCTCACCTCTCATCTGCAACAGCCATCTGAGGGGCCTGTGGCCGGTCTGAACCCGGAAGTGAGTCCCAAACAAGTAGGGCCTTAGCCTCTTCAGCACCCAGACCACAGCAAAAGTCATACGCTCAATCGCACTCCACCTTGGTTCCTGTGGAATTAACCTCCTACTAATAAAGGCTATGGGGTGGTCTAGGTCTTCCGCATTTAGGTGTGAGAGCAACGCCCCCAGAATATGCTCTGAAGCATCTGTCTGCACCACAAATTCCTGTGAGAAGCTGGGTGCCTTGAGCATGGGCGCCATGCACATAGCAGATTTCAGGTCATCAAAAGCTTTTTGGCAGGCGTCTGCCCAGTTCACCTGCCTGGGCTGCTTCCTGGAAGTCAGCCCTGTCAAGGGGGCAACAATGGTGCCATACCCCTTGACAAATCTGTAATATCTGGTGAGGCCTAGAAAGTTTCTCACTTCTGTAAGGGCCTTAGGGGGTTCCCAATCCAGAATGGTGTCAATCTTAGGCTGCAGGGGTGCCTCCTGGTGGCTTCCTACCTGGTGTACACCACTGAACCCTTGCTGATCTGGCACTTGCTTGCCTTGATCATGAGGCCTCCCCTCTGCAGAGCCTTCGACACTTCCCAGAGGTGGTGCAGCTGTTCCTCCCAAGTGGCACTGAACACTGTGTCATTGAGGTAGGCAGCACTGAAATCCTCCAGTCCAGCCAACACCTGGTTGACTAACCTCTGAAAGGTGGCAGGGGCATTCTTTAACCCAAAGGGCATCACCAGGAAGTGGTAGTGCCCCTCTGGGGTTGAAAATGCTGACCTCTCCTTTGCCCTATTAGTTAAGGCAATCTGCCAGTACCCAGATATTAAATCAAACGTACTGAGGTACTTGGCATCTCCCAACCGATCAATGAACTCATCAGCTCTGGGATGGGGTGTGCATCAGTCCTGGTGACTGAATTGAGCCCCCGGTAGTCCGCACTGAACTGAAGTTCTGGCGTGGCACCGGGTGCGGCAGCCCTTGGGTCCAAGACCACTGGGCTGGCCCAAGTGCTGTGTGAAGGCTCAATCAACCATAGTGCTAACATTTTGGAGACTTCCTCCTTGATGCAGGCATTGACCCAGTCACTCTGTAAATTGTGTGCTTCACAGGAGGACTGCCCAAGTGTCCATATCATGGACACACCACTGAGTGACACCAGGGGTCAGGGAGAACAGAGCAGCAAACTGTCCCAATAATTGGCGGCAGTCACTCTGCTGTTCAGGAGTCAGGGCGGGGGAGAGGGTTACACTGTCCACTGACCAATCATACTCCTTAGCAGACGGGAAGTCAGGAAGAGGCTCAGTCTCCTCTTCCATTCCAGCATCTGTCACCAGGAGCATGCCCACTTCTGACGTCTCCAAGTGGGGGCTTAAGGCAGTTCACAAGCAGGACCCGTAAAGGGTTCCTTGGAGACTGCAAGTCGACCAGATAGGTGACTTTACTCTTGCACTCCACCACCTCAAATGGCCCAGTCCACTAATCTTGGAGCGCACAAGGCTCCACTGGGGCCATGACCCACACTTTCTGACCAGGCTGAAACGCGATCAGAGTGGCATTCTGATCATACCACCGTTTCTTCTCTTCCTGGCAGGCTTCCAGATTCGCCTGCGCGAGTTGTCTGTAGCACTTAGTCTGGTTCCTGAAGGTCATCATGTAGCTATAGACATCCTGGGGAGGTGTTCTGGTAGCTTTCTCCCAGTCTTCTTTGACCAGACCAGGTCCTCTTACAGGATGCCCATACAGGAGTTCAAAGGGACAGAACTCTAAGGACTTCTGCAGTACCTCCCAGTGAGCAAACAGCAGGCATGACAAGCGGACGTCTCACTCCACCTCATGGGTTCACTAAGACCCATAATCATGCCCTTCAGGGTCTAGTTAAATCTCTGAACCAGCCCGTTACCTTGGGGTTCGTAAGGAGTGGTGAACCTGTAGGTAACACAGCATTCCTGCCACAGGGACTTCATATATTTGGATATGAAGTTGGTGCCCCGGTCAGACACCACCTCTTTGGGGAATCCGACACAGGAGAAAATCCCCATCAACGCACGACCCACCATGGGGCCCGTCACAGTTCGGAGAAGGATGGCTTCCGGGTGGCATGGTCAACCAAGAACAGGATGAACCTGTTGCCCATGGCTGTCTTGGGATCCATAGGCCCCACAATATCTATACCCACCCTCTAAAAGAGGGTGTTGAATACAGGGAAAGGTTGGGGAGGAGCATGGCACTTCCTCCCACTCTTATCTCTTGCCTGGCAAGTGTGGCAAGACCTACAATGCATGTTAGAGTGCTTGAGCATTTGGGGCTAGTAAAAGTGGGTGACAAGCCTTTCAAAGGTCTTGTCTTGCCCCAAATGCCGAGCCAAAGGCACATCAGGAGCCAGACCCAGTAGGAAGGCTCTGAAGTGCTGGGCTACCACCAGTACACGGGCTGACCCAGGCTGAGCAACCTTAGGCTCACTATACAGGAGGCCATTCTCCCAGTATATCCAATGTGATCCAGACTGATCACTTACTGCCTGGTTTGCAGCCTTTAGCCGGAAACAAACAAGAGATGGGCATTCCTGCTGCTCATGGCAGAATTCCTCCCTGGAGGGCCCCCTTCCGGATGCCAATGGGTCAGCTCAGGCAGGCCCCCCAGTTCGGCCACTTGCTCCCCTGAGGGCTCCAGGGCATTCCCCTCAATGTTTGCCTCCTCCTGGACCGTGGGAATATCGGGGGCCAGTTCCCTGTACCCCCTGCCTCTTCTCTTCTTGGAAGGCACCTGGTTCACTGTTTCAAACTCCAGGTCATCTTGATCGCCCTTACCGACTGCAATAGACCAAGTGGTCACACATGCTCACTCAGGTAGACCCAACATCTCCAAATGAGATTTACGCTCCACCTTCTCCCAAGGGGAGCTTGCCAAATCGTTGCCTAGGAGACAGTCAACAGGCATGGCTGGTGTCACAGCTACTCTTAAGGTACCTGAGACCCCGCCACTCAAAGGGAAACTGTGCCACTCTGCAGAGGCACTCTGAGTTGTCAGCTTCAACTACTAGGTAGAATGTGTTGGGGACCACATCCTCCTCAGAAACTAGCCGACAACTGACAGCTGTCGCACAGGCTTCAGTTTCTACAGAGCTTCTACACTATGGCCATTGATGGTCACCCATTGCCTGTACTTCTTAGTGTTATCAGGCAGATGAGCTCTTGGGACCATCTCACTGTCTCCTAAAGAGATCAGGGTCATCTCTGTGGGCCCCCACCACTCCAGGGAACCCGACTCCTCCCCCAAGGCAACACTAGCCAACTCATGGGGCGAGGCACCTGTGGGTGCAGTAGTGGCTTTCTTGGAACACCTAGGATTCCCTATGAAGTCGCCCACCTGACCACAAGCAAAACAGGTGCGGGAGCCCTTCTGGGAAGGCTTCCCTCCCAGGACCAATGGCTTCTTCTCACTGGAGGGCTAGCAACCTTTCCCTTGGGAATTACTTTGGGCCCTTTTTGGAACTCCTTCTGGTTACCCTTGTCCCCTCCACTCTTCTGTAGGAGACCCTGCCCACCTTTGGCGGAGTCTCCCACACAACCTTTTTGGACCCTGGTACTGACCCAGTGGTGTGCCTCCACAGCAAGCTTCCTGGGGTCAGTCAGCCTACTGTCAATCAAGTGCTGGCATAGCTCTGGAAAACAATTATCTGACAAGTGCTCCCATGCAATTGAATCATAGAGCCCATAAAAATTATTTTCCTGGCTACCCTTCACCCATCCATTCCGTGCTCTTTAAAAATAGGAGACGTACTCCACCCAAGTGCTTTACTCCAGCTTCTTACAAGCCCTTAACCTTTGCCTGCATAGCTTTGGGGTCAAACCAAACCATACCTCATTATTAAGGCTTCCTTCATGGGAGCATAAGACATCTGATCCTCAGTGGGTAAGGCTAATAACATGTTCCTCCCTTCAGTGACAAAGCGGCTCCACAATCCTGCTCCCTAGTCTCTCTCAGGGACTGTGTAAGACCTCATCGCTACCTCATAGGCCTTAAACCCCTGACCAATGTCTTCCTGCTTCACAAAATCCTTAATAACCTCCTTCAGGATGTATACGTCCCTTCTCCAGGTACTGATGGTGCGCTGCCACCATGGGGACTGGAATCTATACTTTTTGCGTTCGGATCCAGCTCCCTCAAACCTCTTAGAGTTAGACTCCTGAGCTAACCCATTCTTTTCTTACCTGGCTGAATTTTTATTGGTTTGACTTCTTAGCTTAGAAACAAGGAATTTCCTTTTGGGGGTGGGGAGGCAACTGAAACTTGCTGAAATTGTTTATGAAGTAGGGACCCTTCCTCCTACTCAGGGTAAGGGGATACACTTCTAAAATAACCCCTGCTCACCCCCTTGGTAGCTTGGCATGAGCCGACTGGCTTATCTCAGAGGCAGTGTGTAAAGCATTTGTGCATGCATTCAGTAAGACAATGAAAACACCACAAATGGATACCACGCCAGTTTAGAAAAATAAGCAAATCGTTATCTAAATCAACAAGACCAAGAACGACAAAAATCCAACATACAATACTGAAAAAATAGTTACTGTGCAAAATAATCTTTAAATTGCAGGAAAACTTGAAAACACAGTTCCTCCGTCATGGTAGCTCCATTTGGGACTACAGCGATACTGACCACGACAGAGTCTAACAATTTCAGCCAACCGCACCGGTACAGGACAGCTAAAGCGTCGATAGACTCGGAGAATGTACCTTTCTTGTTGCAGCCAATGCATCGATGCAAGTCGGTCAGGGCAACCGTCGCAGTTGCGATGTGAGATGAAAGCGTTGCAGCTTGCAGTTGCCGCGGAGTCAGTGAGACTACGGCTTGCGTTGCAGGGTGAGATGGTGCTTGATGCGGTGCTGGCAGGTCACAGTGCGGTGAAGGAGCCAGTTAATGATTGAGTCACTCAGCAACGGAGTCGGTGACGTCTGTGCAGCATGTAGCGTAGCGGTGTGGATTGCAGTGCCCATGGTACGCAGTGAAAGCAGCATCTTGTTGACAGAGTCGGTGAGACCAGGGTTGCATTGCGAAGTGAGGCGGCGCTCTCTGCAGTGACTTCAGGACACTGAGGCTGCGACGGATTCTGTGATGGAGTCGGCTGCTCTTTTTTTCTGCGGTGACCGAAACCAGCGGAACCAGAGACGGTACTCAGAAGGATGGTGAGGTCTTTGCTGTTCCTGAGACCTCTTGAACAGGGGGCAAGCTCCACTTCAAGCCCTTGGAGACACTTTATCAAGCAGGATGCACACACAGTTCCTCTCTTTGGCAGAAACAGCCACTGCAGGCCAACCCCAGAAGAAACACAGCAAAGAGGCATTAGTCCTCCTGTTTCTCCAGCTCTTCTCCTTGGCAGATGTTCCTCTTGAAGTCCAAAAGAGATCTAAAGATCTGGGGTCTGGGCCACGATATTTATACAGCAAAATCCCTTGGGCTTCATTTATGAGGCAGTGCGTCACTTTTACGCTGCCGGTGCGTCACTTTTTGTGACGCATCGGCAGCGTAAAACATGCCTCCTGTTGCGCACTATTTACAAATGGACGCATCTAAGCAGATGCGTCACTTTGTAAACCCCTGCGCTACATTATACCTGTGCCAGGTATAATGTATGCAGAGGGGGCGTACCCCCGCAAAAAGCCTTGTAATAGTGACGCAGTGAAATCTATGAGATTTCACTGCGTCACTTTTAGGACGCTGTTGCGTCAAAATCTTGCGCCTGCCTCACAGCAGGCGTAAGACTGACGCAAGCCCTTTCACATGGGGCTTTCCCCATGTGAAAGGACGCATTGCTGGAGTTGCGTCACTTTTGTGACACACTCCAGCAAAGCGCTTACAGATACATCAGAAATACTGACGTATCTGTAAGTCCTTGCGCAATGATGCGTCATATTGTAAATATGATGCATCATTGGGGTCGCAAGGAGGGCGTAATGAAAAGTGAGGCATCACTGTTTTCTCGCAGCGAGGCGTCACTTTTCATAAATGAGGCCCCTTGTTCCCTGGTGGCAGAGAAGCCCTGTGCTCAGTCAAAACCAGTTCTACCCTCTCTGATGGAGCTTCCTGGAAGGAGGTGGAGACCGCATTGCATAAGGCAGACCAGGCCCATTCAGGAGAAAAGAAATCTCATCCCCCTACTCTAAATACAGCCCAAATCTATTCAACCCAGTCCTGACTCACCATGGAAAAGCAGGACACACCTAACCCCCCCTAGTGGCTGTCTGAACAGAACGCATATCCCCAGCCCTTGTCACTTTAAAGCCAGACATTCAATACACATCCTAGTAGAGGCAACCTGGATGGCTAAGCAAGAAAATAGTACCTACTTTCTAAAAGTGGTATTTTAAAAACCGGAACCTAAAAATCACCCTTACTGAAAGATGCATCTTAGCATTCTGAGTTCAGGCATACTAAATTTTCTTTTCCTATCCTGTCCCCCTGGGCAGTTGTGCTTATAAGATGTTATAAGCAAACTTCCCATTATATCCTATGGGACAGATAGCCTTACAATAGTGAAAAACGAAGTTGGCAGTATTTCACTATCAAGACATGCCACACACATCAGGGCATGTCCTACCTTCCACATACACTGCACCCTGCCCACAGGGGTACCTTGGGCCTACCTTAGGGGTGACTCACATGTAAGAAAAGGGAAGGTTAGGGCCTGGCAAGTGGGTGCACTTGCCTAGTCGACATGGCAGTACCAACTGTGCACAGAATCTGCAGTGGCAGGTCTGAGTTACATTTACAGGCTGCTTATGTGGGTGGCATAATTGTGCTGCAGGCCCGCTAGCAGCATTTGCTTAACAGGCCCTAGGCACCCACAGTGCACTGTACTAGGGACTGACTAGTAAATCAAATATGCTAATCATGGAATCACCAATCCATAACAACAATTTACAAGGAGCACTTGCACTTTGGCACTGAACAGCAGTGGCAAAGTGCCCAAAGCATCTAGACCAGCAAAAATTAAGTCCAACACACAGCAAAGTAACAGGAGGCAAAGGCAAAAATACATTGGAAACCCACGTCAATGATGCCAGGTCTAACAGCGCCATACTGGAGATTCAGTTTCGGAATGATTTTTTGGGTTGCAAACGTACTTCTCTATCATCCTTGTGGGGCTTAATGTGCTTCACTTTCATTGATGTATTGTTGAGTTGTAGATGTTAAGCCTCAGCCTGGATCTGCATGGTGCACATCCCATCTCCGCTGCAACAGAGGTAACACTGCACTCTGCAAGTACCACACCCTTTGAGATTGGTAATTACTGGTTGCAGTGTTACCTCTTCAAAATACAGGAACACCCTGAATCAAGCCCATAGTGAATCCACACCAGCCAAAAACCTCTTTCATTGTCTGACTCATGCAACCTTCATATTTCGTCTACATTTTACTGGGGAAAATGCATACAGACGATTTCTCTTTAGTGGTATTGCTGGGGAGGAGAACACCAAATTATGGAAAGGATATCTTCTATAGAACCATTGTTAGTTCTCTGCGACAGATAGCTTTCTATTGGCCAGATGTATTGTTTTTGATACCTTATTTACACTTAGGAGCATATCTACAAAGAGTTCAGGCAATGCAGCGCAGCAATTAAAGTTGCTGAGTTGCGTTGTGTGAACAAAAGAGAGCAGAACTGTACCATAACTACTTAGAAGTGTTGTAGTTCTGTTGCTCTCCCTGCGCTTGTGCACTTGTGTCTGCCATAGTGCATGGGTGTCTGCCTTATACTCAGCATAGTTTTTGTTCTTTAAGGCATTTTCCTATTTGTATGTGTGCTGCAGCCGTTGGGTGAAGTACCCATTCATAGTGGTGGCCACCATGCACCGCGTGTTGTGTTAAAACAGTATCAAATACTGTATCTTTACATTGTTTCAATATTCTTCTTTCCTGATAGTGTGACCGGCAGGCACACTCAACACCATTACTCCTTGTCATGGGATTAAGTCCTTCTTGCCGAATACCACGCTTGTCCTTACCTCGTGGAGCTTCCTACTTTCAATTCTGCTCTGGCACACCGCTCTGACATACACAGAACATGATTGTAATCCTCTCCTCAAGAGACACGAGGGTTGATTACTGTAATCAATTCACATTCCTTCCACACTAAGGCTAAACCCAGCCTTGTCATCCTTTTTCTCTCAATCATAGATTCCTGGGTAACCACCAGGTAACCAACAATTGACCTTTTATTCTTTAAGACACTGTTTTAATCTGTCCCTCTTTTAAATTCCTGTCTTTCTTTAATCTTAAGTCAGCAATCATTTATGCGTTTGAAATATTTGTCCTGATGATGACGTCTAAATAATGAAGGTCGAAACGCCCTCGACACAGGTCAGTGGATTTACGATTTCTGACTTAGACTTTGAAAAAGCATGCCTTTTTCGCCTTTTTACATGTTTGACATGCACCTCTCATTGTTTTTGCGCAAGCACTATGAGGTCACTATGGGGCATATTAGCAAGAACCTCGTTAAAATTATCGCGGTGATAATGGGCTTGCTAATATGCGTTATAGAATTCCAAATAGATGCCCAGGTTAGATATCCTGCACATCTAACCTGGGCTTCTATTGGGATTTTATAACGCATATTAGCAAGCCCATTATCGCCGTTTTAGCGGCAGTTTCCTGACGCTAAAACGGCGATAATTTTAACATGGTTCTTGTTAATATGCCCCTATATACTTAATGCACAGTGTTTAAGTAATGTTCATGCTGCTTCTAAACTCTTGGTATTCATCTCTGAAAATATGATCGCATAAATCAATCATTGGTGCTATTGTTTTATCTTTATAATTTATTTATTCTTCATGCATTAATTCATTTAAAATACCTTTCCAAGACAACTGCTGTGTGCATTTTTGGCTTTTATTTATGATTGCAATAAGTACTGGTATAACAATAGAATTTACAGCTGAGTGCTATTGGTTTCGCCAATGCTTTTTTAACATTAAACAAACATCTCTTTATTTTGAGCTGATAATTCCTATGGGTGTGTATCAGAACTGTATTTATAATTTGTGGCTTTGACACAGAGCGAAAAAGAGAAAGGCAGAAAAGGGAGAAAGGAGAAAGGGAAGATAGGAAAGCAGAGAGAAAGGGAGAAAACATGGATGAAAAACATCCTTCAAGAGAGAGATTAAGAGAGAGGAAATGCCCCGATTACTTACCGGTAATCTTCATTACTCCGAGTGTAGTCTTCCTTGCCACATGAATAACAAAGTGAGCTTCAGCTCCACACCAGAACCCTCTAAAGCAAAAACAGTTAGCCTCCCATGCCTCACATCTCTTCCCAATATGGCAGACCCATAACACCCTTGACCTCTATAAGAGGCGGGCCGTCCCAACCCATCAGCCTGAAACTACCAAGCGGAAATATGAAGCCGATAGCCAGACAGGGAGGGAGGGATGGGAACTCATGTGGCAAGGAAGACTACACTCGGAGTAATGAAGATTACCGGTAAAACCCTGATTCCAAAACCAAAGAACAAAGGGCACCCCCACCACAGTGAAATAAGTCCACAGCAGCAGAGAGATGGAGACCGCGGTGGACCACCAACAGCACGAGAGCCAAACCACCCCAAAACCAATGACCGGAGAGGAAGATGGAGACAAAACCCACCAGCCCTGGCGGCAACCGAAGAAGGAAGCAGAGGAACCAGACCATCAGGGGCCGCCGTAGCGAGAAGACCCCTGGACCCTCCCGGACACCGCACAGCAGGTACTCCAGCAGCCAGCAGAGGAACACCGCACAGCCGCAAGAACAGACATGGGTGCAGAAAGAACCCAGCAATCCAACTGAACCACGAAAACAAGGCCACCAAAACCCCACCAGAAAGGAGAGAAACAGGCGGGACACAGACCCCAGCCGCACCAAGGACCCCCCGGAAGGGACCACAACACCACAGAGAGAAACCAGGCAGGCACAAGACAAAACAGGAACAGGAGGGTGCAGAAACGACACTGAAGCGACCCGGCCACCAAGGGACCCCAACCGGCCAACAGGGAAAAGCCAAAATCCACAAGGCCGCCCACGGAGGCCGAAGAGCAGAAGGGACCAGGCCCAAGGCCAAGTCCAGATAGGAACGTGAACGTCCACCAGGGGCCATCACGCACAAGAATGCCCAAAGAACCTGGAAAGAAGGGGAACGCAGCCCGAATAAGAGAGACAGCTCAATGCAGGGCCCATGCAAACCGGCCCCACCAGGGACCACAAGCAGCAAAGGAGCCTCTGAAGCGAACACCCAGAAGGGCAATCATACAACCAACAAACAGGCCCGACCCAGCCAAACAACAAAGAGACAACAGGAACAGGAGCGCACAAGGAGGTAAGGCCACAGGCAGAAAATACCCAAGGTGTGAAGGACAGAAGAGCTGGGCGAAACGAGCCCGAGCAATGTCAAGACCTCCATGGGCAAACCCAAGCCAGCAGGCCCCAGCACCCCAAAACCAGGCACAAAGAAGAAGAGGATATAAAATCCCCACAGGAAGCAGGGCCCAGCCCGGGGAGGGAGAACCGGGAAAACCCAGCACCCCTGGACAAAGAAATAGCCCAGCACGAACCAATACCACCCTGGGAAAAGGCCCAGCACGAACCAATACCACCCCGGGAAAAGCAGAAAGCAGCAGCAGGACACAAACCTTGCCAGGCACGAGCCCGTGTTTCCAGATCACAAAAAGGACCATAGAGCAACTGCTCTAAGGACCAATAACCGTCGTAGTAGAAACAAAGGCAGAATCACCCAGGCGAGCACCACCAACAGGGCAAAAAGGCCCAGCCAGGGCAACAAGCCCAGAACCCACGTATGGAAAAGGACCAGAGGAAGCGCGAAGCTGGGAACCCGGACGAGAAGGGAGTCCGAGCCAACACCGGGGATACAGACCGAAACAGGAACAAAAGAGACACAAGCCAGGAAAAAACCCAACCATGCTAAAAAGCCAAAGGGGCAAACCTCAGCATCCGGGAAGACCACCGGCCGCACCGGAACACATGGCCGGAGGAAGCCACTGGGGCAAGAGAAGAGAAACCCCCGGGAATCCGGTAAGGCACGGGAACCAAGGCAGCCGCAGAGGCACGGAGACCAACTGGACGGGGAGGCCCCCCAACAGCCCCCCAACGGACGGGAACGCACCGCTGGGCAACAAGGCACAAAGACACCTCAAAACACCCCCCGAGGAAGGCCCCACCCAGGGAGACAACCCCGTCACGAACAGCCAGAGGGCCACTCAAAACCAGCCGGAGGTAACAGGCACTAGGAGGACTGCAACCATAAACCGGCAAACTAGAAACCGGAGGAGGAAGCCCCAGCACCCCACCGGCAAACCGGAACCGACCCCTCAGGAAAACAGGCCAAAACTCACACCTCAGCAGAGGGGGGCCATGACCCCCTGGTCCAACCAAGCTGCCACCACCCAAATTGGCAGCAGAACAACAAAGAGCCACAGCACCCCGGACACGAGAAGGGGTGCACAAGCAACCGAAAACCAGCCACAACCGGTGCGGCCCGGTAGCTGGCAGGACCCAAGGAACGAGACAGAGGCCACCCAGGAAGCGAGGAGAAGCATGACCAGGAAGAGGGTGCAGGAGCAGCACGCAGAGCCAGGGAGCCAGAGGAGGAAGGGGTGCCATGACCGGGGTGCCATGACTGTGGCGCCGGACCGGAAAAGGCAAGTCCCCAGAAGGGAAAGCAAAAAGTCTATGGTGACCACTGAAGCAGCCCAGAGGAGGACGAAGAGGCGCCAACAGCCTGCCACCCCCCAGACCCGCAGCAGACAACAGGCCCGGAGCCCCCAGGAGGATGCCCCAACAGGGACCAACCAGACCAGCCCCTGCACAAAAACGGAGAACAGGTGTTAACAGAAGTAGACAGGACGGAAGGACCAGGAGCCCAAAGCCCGGAAGGGGAAAAGGAGTCAGGGACAACACTGCAAACCCGAAGCTGCGGCCCTGCCAGACAACCCCAACTCAAAGGGCAAATGGTGGACATGCGTGCTACCAACAGGATGGACCTGAATAGCAAAACACACAGCCATCGCCTGAAGAGCGAATGTAATTTGTAATTTGTAATTTGTAATTTGTAATTTGTAATTCGTAATTTATATTTATATAGCGCTTTATCACCAACGGTCTCTAAGCGCTTAATCCAACGGAACCCACAAAAGGTAACCAAAGAAGAGCGAAAGACCGAGAAGGTATAAATGTCGTGCCACAAAGATCACCGAACAGGGCACAAAACAGTCACACCGTACACCGAAGCAGGGTGACAAAACCAGCTCAAGCTGGGGAAAACCACAGACCTACCTGCACCTAGACAGGAAGGACACGTCCCTGAACAACCGAAAAAGCACAATCCATGAAACACCAGGATGCGATCACCTTCCCTTAGGAGTAAGAGGCAGAGACCGGAACCACCAGGCCACAGCGACGCCCAGGACCCTAAAACAGCCGCTAGGCAAACCCAGACTTACCGCCGCAACGGGTGACGGAAACCCAGCAGAAGAGGGGACAAAACCGACACCCCAACAAGGAGACCGGAAGGACCCAGCCATACAGAAGAGGAAGCTCCCTCGAGTCCGGCGCCACAGACCACTCGCCCACCCTGACAGTCCAACAGAACATGCACACAGCACAGCCAGCTGCAAACCAGGACAACCACCGTGCTGCCAGAGCACAACACAGTGCATGCGCAAGACACATTATTCTGAGGAGCTGAACCCAAGGCCAGCGCGAGTCTGCGCCTTCAGAGGCACGAGACCCACCAAGGAGCTATAGCATCCAGACCCAAAGAAACCACAAACAAAGATGCCATGCATATGTAAGGGGACAGCACACCAACATATACCTACTGAAAGGCTGCAGAAAGAAAAGCCCCCGAAGTCATGGCGTCACAAAACGGACAAAGTGCAATACACATGCTGTACGCCCAAAACAGCATGATCCTGTGAATGCGACCCACGACCCGACCACTGAAATGCACCACACGGCTGCAGGAAGAACTGCCGAGGTAGAGCCTCAACTTGAGGACTGAGCGAGGTGGCGGCCAACCCCGGGAAGTGGAAGAAAGTGGCCGCGCAGGAAGCCGGATGAACCCGGAATACCGGACCAGGAACGCAGCCGCCGGAGGCACTTGCAGCAGAGGTCCGAGGAACAAGCCAGTGCCAGGCCGGGAACCAAAAGGTAAGCCCATGAGCTCTGAGGACGCCGGACCCAAAGGAACACAACCGAAAACCAGGGGCGTTGCCGGAGACCGGAGAACGGTGGCCAGGACCCCCCACTCAACCCCAACGCCGAAAGCGCGGACCCTACCCGAAGGGAACAGAGCGCTACCCCGGGGAGGGAGAACGAGCACCAGTAGCCCACGAAAGGAATGGGAGACGAATAGACGTGCCCACCAACATGGAGAGATGAGCATCCAGCTGAGACATGAACCCGCTACAACAACAGCGAAGTCAGCCGCTCACGATCAAAGGCACTACTCCCACCGGGTCACCCCGTGTAGAAAACGGGATACAAGGGGAAAAACCACCCTGTGTGGAATCCCAGAGAGTGCGGGCTAAACCAAAACCAGGGGCCACACGGACGGGGGTCAGAAGGAGCCACCAGGTAGAGCCCAAGACCACCCCGTCCGCCCCCCTGTAAACCCTTGGCCCGCTAAGGCAAAGCCTAACCGTCCCTGCAGGACACCGGGGAAGGAAGGGGGAGGGTCCTAGATCCCACTGGCCAGCTAGAGCAGGACCACCAACCCCGGACCCATGCTACTGCTACAGCAGGAACCATTCACCTGAGAAGCGCAACTGGAGAGTTAAGGCGCGTAGAACCAAAAAAACAGGCTGATAGGTTGGGCCGGTCCGCCTCTTATAGAGGTCAAGGGTGTTAGGGGTCTGCCATATTAGGAAGGGATGGGAGGCTAACTTTTTTGGCTTTGGAGGGTTCTGGTGTGGAGCTGAAGCTCACTTTGTTATTCATGTGGCGAGGAAGACTTTTGAGGAGGTAATGTAGGTTAGTGGAAGGGCTATGAGGTGGAAGCATGGTACCACCTTTCCATTTTTCACCTAGAGCAGTGATACTCAGAGTAGGCGGGGGGACCTCTTGACCTTTACATGTGGCCCTCATGGTCAACTGCATCACTGGGCTGCTATTTTCTCAACTAAAAAGATGTTGAATAAAAGAGCGAGAATTTATTTACAGGTTAACTTAAGTTAAAGAAAGAAAGGAATTAAGGTGTACTACACCACTTAACTATAGGAGCTCCTTCGTTATTAACGACATCCTGCAACAGATGTGTAAAAATAAGATAAAATCACTTCAAAATGTAAAAAGTGCATTTCGTTACCGTATAGAAGTGTTTCACTTTGGTACATAAGACTATTTTAGTGCATTGACAGGTACTTATTTTTTTAAGTGATAGCTTACAAACATAAACTTAGAACCATTTATGCTTCCCCTCACCAACCACCCTGGCAACAAAGCAAATGGTGAACTAAAAGGCAAGTCACTTGTTATGTGCATCCTCTGGGTGGCCTGGTTTGCTATTCTCCATAGACAACAATACAGTTTAGTAAACCAACCACCTGTTGAAGAAAATGGAGGCAAAGTGAAATAAAACAATTGCTTAGCATCACACAATTTGGTTACGTACGGAAGCTGGGATTTATCCCAGAGCTTCACGATGTGCAATTCAGCCTTTAGATGAATATGTTTTACAAGTGCTCTTAGATGCATTCATTAATCACTCTGCAGGCAAGTGCATTTATACATCATGGCATGTCATCCTAGGAACATATACACCCCCTACTGGATAGTGCGCGTCAGCCCGGGCTTCCTCCTTCTGTGCAGCCTCTTTCTGAGTGCCCTGCTCAATGCACACTAGAGTTTGTGCCCGAATTGGGATTAAAATTTGTGCGGTAAAACCTGGTGAATTTTGTATGCGTGGGGGAAGGAGGCTGCAATACTCTGGCTTTTGAACTTCAAAATGTAGGAGACATATGGTATTATTGTTTACTCTTTATTTCAACCTGGAACTCTAGCAGTACCTTACAGCCTGCCTCAGCATATCTTAAACAAAAAGGTCATGGGCATATTTTGTGTCATACTCCCTGTTAGATTTGGGAGTCTCTAGTTGGCACAGGTAGGTACGTGTGACAAATAGGGACCCTCTCCTCTAGTCAGCATAAGGGGATTATAACCCCTGCTCACCCCCTTGGTAGCTTGCAACGAGCAGCAAGGCCTTATCTCAGAGGCGTTGTAAGTTAAGCAGTTGTGACCACATACAGTAACTCAGTGACAACACTACAAATGGACACCACACAGGTTTTATATAAAAAATAAGTAGACTTTATATAGTTACCACAAGACCATAAATGACATAAAAAACACAATACGATTACTTTAAGATGGTACATTTAAGGGTGCACAGACATAATATCGACTCCAAAATATCGTTTGGACAGAATATCAAGTCAAAAATATCATTTGGACAAAATATCGACAGGACAGAATATAGACAGCCAAAATATCGTTTTTAAGGTAAGTGAAGTAATATCGACTGTAAATAATATAGGAAGTGAAAATATGTAAGTATATAATATAGATAGTAAAAAAATTCGTTTTTATTTTTAGGGTTCAGGGTCAGTTTTGGGTTTTTGGGTAAAGGGGTATTTTTAGGGTTCAGGGTCAGTTTTGGGTTTTTGGGTAAAGGGGTATTTTTAGGGTTCAGGGTCAGTTTTCAGTTTTTGGGTAAAGGGGTATTTTTAGGGTTCAGGGTCAGTTTTCAGTTTTTGGGTAAAGGGGTATTTTTAGGGTTTAGGGTCAGTTTTCAGTTTTTGGGTAAAGGGGTATTTTTAGGGTTCAGGGTCAGTTTTGGGTTTTTGGGTAAAGGGGTATTTTTAGGGTTCAGGGTCAGTTTTCAGTTTTTGGGTATTATTTTATTATATTTTGTTACTATATATATATATGTTTTAATAAATATGAAATAAAAAAATATTTATTTAACTTTCATTAATTATTTAATTATTATAAGTTAATTTAAGTAATTTTAAGTATATTTTAGTAATTAATTATTAATATTAATTTAATTTAACACTGTTTTTTAGTAAATACGATATTTTTTACAACTATATTTTTGTAAACGATATTTTTAACTCGATATTTTTGTACTTACCTGTTTGTAGATAGAAACTCGATATTTTGACTGTCGATATTTTGTCAACGATATTTTTGATGGTCGATATTCTGTCCCTCGATATTATTTCAGTGATCCACATTTAATCTTAGTTCAGTTCAGCTCTTAGATGCGACACTCTGCGTCATTGTATCTTAGGTTGCGTTGCGCTTCCATGACTAGCAATGTCGCAGCGATGGGAAATGCGTCAAAGTTCAGATACAAAGAAATAAAGACGTAAAGATGCGGCACGCTTCTCGGGGATGCGAGAAGTTCTCGATTCAATGCGTGGACTGCAGCGGCGACACCCTTACGATGCGACGACAGCAGCTCCAGCGGCGACGCTCTTCTCCCACGATGTGTGAAGCTTCTGCTGGAAGCGACAACTACAGCGGCGACATCCAAGATGCGACGGCAGCAACTCCGACGGCGGCGCGCTTTTCGGGGATGCAAGGTGCTCTTGGACGATGCGGTGCAGTGCGACAGTTCCAGCAGCGACACCCTCCTTCGGAGTTGCGACGGCAGGCACAGTGACGGTGACACGCTCCGACCTTGTTGCGAGATTCTTCTCCTGATGCAGTGCAGTGCGACAACGACAGCAGCGACACCCTCCTTCGGAGTTGCGACGGCAGCAGCAGCGATGGCGACACGCTTCCTCTTCGTTGTGGCATGCTTCTCTCCATTGCGGTGCAGTGCGACAGTTCCAGCAGCGACACCCTGCTTCGGAGTTGCGACGGCAGGCACAGCAACGGCGACACGCTTCTTCTCGTTGAGTCGCACTTCCAGCCCCTTGCGACACGCAGTCCCTCAGAAGGCCCAAAACAGCAGCAGGCATTTCCAAAGAACTCTGGGTAGCTGGGGGTTGAAGTCCGTTGTTCCTGAGACTTCAGCAGGAGGCAAGCTCTTTTCCAAGCCCTTGGAGATCCTTCACACATTGAAAGCAAAGTACACAAAGTTCCTATCTCCTTCCTTTGGCAGTAAGGCAACCACTGCCGGCCAATCCCCCAAGCAGCACTTCAGCTTGGGAATAGTCTCTCCTCAGTTTCTTCAGGTTCCTCTCCTCAGTAAAGGTTTCTTCTTGTAGTCCAAAGTGATCTAATTTCATGGGATCAGGGTCCCAATATTTGTACCCCAAAATCCTTTGTTCTCTGAGGGGAGAGGGGCCTTTGCCCAGTCCAAACCAGTTCTGAAGCACTATATTTACCAGACTTCTCCTTTCCTTTCACAGTGCAGGGCAGGCACATCAGACGCCCCACAGAAGGTGGAGCCAGCATTGTGGAAGGCAAGTATAGTCCTGGAGCACTTTGTTTACAGGACTCCTTCTTTTCTTTCAGTGTGCAGGGCAGAGACATCAGCCACTCCCCAGGAGGTGGAGCCAGCATTGTGGAAGGCAGGCACAGCCCTATTCAAGGTTCAGGTGCAACTCCTCCCTCCCATCTAGATGCAGATCTCTCTATTCACCACTGGGTGACTTAGCCTGTCTCTTGGAATCCCCCAGCCCTGTCACTCACAAAACCAGACAAAGGAATACACAACCTAGCAGAGGCAGGTTTGAATTGTTAGACAAGCAAATACCTACTTTCTAAAAGTGGTATTTGCAAACACAGAATGTTAAAACCAACTTCAATAAAAGATGTATTATATCATTCGGAGTTCAGGCATACTAAACTCGAATTTCTACCATGTTCTCTGAGACAGTTAGGATTATAAAAAGTAATAACTCTAACGGCCCATTCTGGCATATGGAGAACAGGTAGCCTTGCAATAGTGAAAACGAAAATGGCTGTCATTCGCTATTAGGACATGCCACACACATCAGGGCTTATCTTACCTTATACTTACAATGCACCCTGCCCTTGGGTCTACCATGGGGGTGACTGATATGAAGAAAAGGGAAGGTTTAGGGACTGGCAAGTGGGTGCACTTGCCCTCAGCATGACAGTACCAGACTGCATGCAGGCTCTGCAATGGCAGACCTTAGACACATTTTACAAGGCTGCTTTTGTGGGTGGCACAACCAGTGCTGCAAGCCCACCAGCAGCATTTGGATTTTCACGCCCTGGGCACACTCAGTGCACTAGACTAAGGTCTGACAAGTAAACCAAATAGCAAAACATGGAACCACTGATCAATACATCAATTTACAATAGGGAGCACTTGCACTGTGGCACTGAATAGCAGTGGCACAGAGCCCAAAGCATCTAACACCAGCAGAAATACACGAGGCAACAGCAAAAATGGAAAGGCGACCCACGCCAATGGGGCCAGGTCTAACGCTCCCTCAGTGATTAGAAGGGAGTAGCTTCTCCCACAAGGGTCCGGAAAATGTTTCTCTTACTGATCTTTCAAACTGTCTCACTGTGGGCGCTATATTTAATATTTTCTATGCATGATTCAGAGGCACAGATATACATTTACAAACTCTGTTCTCATTGGCCCAGCTCCCAGCACACATGCTCTCTAGGGAAACCAATGAGAGATGAGAAGACAAGGAAAAAGAGACATAGACCCAGCAGAGAGTAAAACACAGATTTGTGCAACTTATGGGTGTGTGTTTTCATGATTGATTGTCTGTATCATTCTGTAAGCTTGTGAAAAGGATTCAGCAGTCAGGAGTACTCATCCATAGTGAAGCGGTGAAGAGGAGGGCAGGGTAGAACAGAAACCTAGGACGCCATAATCTGCTGTACTAAGGACGGGAGATGCTGGGGCAGCCATTTTTGGGTCAAGCAGTCTTGATATATGAGCACAAAAAGCAATTAGGCAGCCACCATAAATAGGTAAAGCGCCAACAAACCTGTGTGTTTGTGTGTATATTTAGGAGAGTAATGAGAAGAGCTGTGGCAGATAGCTGTGCTATCAGACCAGACTAGAAGTTCATATTTTTAATACCTCTTTGCACTCAAAGTTTAGGGGTTTGGGGCACAATGGTTATAGAGTCTCAATTCATTAAGGCCGTCTCAAATTGTAAAGGCACCACACCAGCATTCCTCAGCACACCTGACGAGACTTAGTACTGGAACTCTTAAAACTTGATGCCATGCTTGTTTAATACGAATGAATCACCAATCCTGAGGCAGGCAGTATTACTTTTAATTGGTCATTGCAAGTACCTCTTAACAAGGTTGCAGTTACTTAAAAGGCTAGCGGCAGCACCACTCAACTTGCTCCTATGCTAATTATAGGACAGTTCTAGCATTTCTTAGAAGAAAATATGTGCTTTTAATGCCATGAAACCAACTAAAGACCCCTGGATCAGATGGGCTTCGTCTGACCCCTTCCAGCCTGTTACGCAGATGTGATACACGTGACAGTGACAGAAGTTTGCACCGTTATGTGGGATATCCTACACATGGGCATATTTATGGGACCTTTGTGCTGCCATTGCATCCATTTTTGTGATGTTCTGGCGAGGCAAACCACCCAATCATATATGTATGAGGCGGCGCAAAGCCACTCTGCGTGGCTTCGAATGGCCTAATAGATATGGAGTAAGGCAAGGAGCGCAAATCGCTGAGTTGCCTTACTATGCGCTAGGGAGGTATTCCATGGGCGTTCGTGGGTGATCCCACGCAACACCCATAGATTTTGTCGCTTGCACTGATTTACAAGACCATGTAAACCTGGGAAAGCACCAAACTTGCTGCTATGCTTGTTTAATTAGAGTGTGCCCCTTCCTGCTCTTAAACAATCCAGCCGGCAACACAGGCACCCTTACATCACAGTGCACGGGTGCCTGCATTGGCGCTAGGCTGCCAAAACGGTGCCAGCACAAGGGGAAAGGGCAGGCATGCATCGTATTGGATAAATATGGTGCATTCCTGCCCTTTTACTTTGATGTAGGATAGTGCAGCAAGTCAAGCTGCCGTATGCCAAATTGCCTTTAAATTAGACCCAAATTGCCCTCAATGCAGCAGCCTTTTGACTCTCGCAGGAATGAACAATAAGTAGATGACATTGTCCGAAACCTATTACCATTCAGAGTTACTGGCCTATAGGGGAATAGCAGATATGTGTATTGGCCTTTACAGAGACCAAGGCCTTTTAGGAAATATACCTTGCTTGATTAATGCACCTACTCACAACTCACCTCCTATTCCTACTAGGGCAAATTAAAAGGTGAATGCACCTGCTCTAGAGACCTTCATGTAAACAGCCCTTTACAAATTTTAATCACAGCTGACCGGATTGTTCCTTCCCTATCTTGACACAGCTACACAACTTTCACAGGGACAGTCTTGCCACTTCCCGGCATTGCTTATTTATTTTTAACAACATTTTATTGTTTTCATATGACATAAAACAATAGCTGCTAGGACATATTACACCAGAAGTAGACAATTGTCCATGCTTGGGGGAAGTACAGAGTAAATTGCATAACAAACGCCCTCATCCAACTCCCCCATCTTCGGTCACCCCTTGCCAGGCTGGCATATGTAGAGTTTCTTAATGGCCAGTAAGATCTTGAGTTCTCACTAGTAGTTCCAAATCCCTCCCAGGGCGCCCCGTGCAAGGTCAGAGGGTGCTCAGTTGCTTCCACCCTCTGAATCCTTCGCTGAACGAAGGGAACTGTTTGGTGTATCTACCAGATGTTCCCATGCTCTAGCCCTATCGATTGTTCCCCGTCCTCTCTTCAATTCCTGGAACAATACAGCACTCTCGAGTTCTGCCCATTTCCCGGCATGGCTAGTGAAGTATTAATAGGATAATACTGGCACTTCTCAGCATGGCTGGTAAAATATTGATTGGATAGTACCCGCACTTCTCAGCGTGACTTGTAAAGTATTGATAGGACAGTACCTGCAATTCTCAGGGTGGCTGGTGAAGTATTAATAAAATAGTGACCATACCTCTCTGCATAGCTTTTTAAGTATTGATAGGAGAGTACCCACACTTCTCAGCTAGGCTTGTGAAGTATTGATAGGATAGTTCTCACACTTCTCATGGTGGATGGCGAAGTACTAATCGGTAAGTGCCCCTATTTCTCAACATGGCTGGTGAAGTATTGAATGGATTGTACCCACACAAGCCTGGTGAAGTATTCATAAGATAGTACCCACACTTCTCAGCTTAGCTGGTAAAGCATTGGTCGGAATTTACCCACGCTTCTCAGCGGGGCTGATGAAGTATTGATAGAACAGTACCCCCATTTTTCAGTGTAGCTGGTGAAATATTGATAGGACAGTATGGGCAGGAAACCGATCAGGGAGCTCCTATGTATTTATAACGCAACTTGTGTTGCAATTGCCACATATGGTGCTGGTATCTGGGGATAGGCAAACGTAAAATTGTTGCAGGTGACTGAAAATTGTTTTATGCGACATCTTTTAGCAGTCCCGGACAGTGTATCCACCTACATTTGCCATGCCGAACTTGGACAACCGTACCTAGAAGATGTCATTAAGTTACAACCTGTTCTCCTATGGCATAGGGTATGGACCACTGAGGAGTGTACCTTCAATCGTCTCATCTTGAGGGATGCGTTGACCCTTGATAATGTTAATAGGAATAAATGGTTGAGCTATGTAAAAATGTTCCTTACACAGATAGGCCTTCAAGATCATTATGAAGAACCTTTATTGATGTGTCAGATCCCTGGGACAGAACTGAAAAAACTTTGTATGAGTTATTTAGGGAATCAAAGAATAAAACAGGAAATGACAAAAACCACAGTGGTCGCACATCAGTTAATAATGATTACTAGCGATATCCAACCGTATTGTAAATTTCAGATGAGAGACTTTGAAATGTTCCTACTAGTACGATTCAGACTAAATATTTTATTTAGACTATTAAGTTTTCCTATTATGAATGATTGGACAAGGCAGATTAATAAATGCCCATGTGATGATATGTCAAATCAATCAGATATGCATATCCTGTTATTCTGTAAATTCTACACAATTCCTAGGAAAACATGGATCCTGCCAATATTGAAGTATATGAATTTAAGACAGTGTCGTCCTGCTTTTCTAGCTATCCAGATGTTAGATAACATATTTACTGTTGCATCTGTGTCTTCCTTTTTAGAAATGTTTTTAAGTCACGAAAATCAATACATGTATGAAATGTAATAATGCCTATTTTGCTGTAACCCGTTTTTACACTTTCTAATGGATATGTATTTTATTGTACTTTTATGGTTGTTTTTTGAATAATAACTGAATAGAGTTATTGATTGATTGATTGATTGATAGGACAGTACCCACACTTCTCAGTGTGGCTGGTAAAGTATTAATAGGAGACTACCAGCACTTTTCTGCATGGCTGGTGAAGTATTGATAGGACAGTACCCACACTTCTCAGTGTAGCTGGTGACATTTTGGTAGCATAGCACCCACACTTCTCAGCATGGATGGTAAAGTATTAATAGAATGTACCCACACTTCTCAGCACGGCCGATGAAGTACTGATAGGATATTACACACATTTTTCAGCTTGGCTGGAGAAGTTTTGATCGGCTGGTACCGGCACTTCTCAGGTTAGCTGATAAAGCGTTGATCGGATAATACCCGCACTTCTCAGCATGGGTGGTAAAATATTGATAGATTTGGGAGTGCCGCACCTTTAATGGTAATGTCCAGGCACTCCTCTGTAGGGCTGCTGTGCTTTTAATGGGTCAGGGTCAGCTTTCCCCAGCAACGATGCCTTAATTCTAGTAGATAAAGACATAATACCTGGCTGGATCTGTACCTGTACTGCCCACAACCTAGATTTCGAGACAGGTGTGTTACTTCTGCATAAAGAAGTATTGCACGGTTGGCTCTGTTGCTAAGTGTGGAGTCGGATCTGCCGCTGACTGCACAGATGGATCTGCCATTGAGTGCGCGGTTGGCTCTGTCATTGAATGCGCGGTTGGCTCTGTCGTTGAGTGCGCGGTTGGCTCTGTCCCTGAGTGTGCATTTGGACCGGTCAATGAGTGCGCGGATTGATCTGTCACTGAGCTCAGCACCTCTTATGCATAGACAGGGACTGCAAACTGTGCTGAGTCCCTTTAAGACACTACTTTGCTGCTCATCTGGTTACGGAGGTGCTGTTTGATCTCTCTCTGTTCTCTGTATCAGGAGATGCTGCAGAGTTGAATCTGTCTCTGAATCAAGCATTCTTACATACAGAGGTGCTACTTGGCTGCCATATCCGGTGAAGTGTTCAGACAAAATACCGACTTGCCAAAATATCGAGTCAAAAATATAGTGATATGGTAATATCATCAGCAAGAACATCGTTGTCAAGAATATTGAATTTAAGGTAAGTAATATCGTTTTATAAAATATCGTAGTCATTAACATTGCTTACAAAAATATTGTTGGTTATAATTTCGTTGTTTAATTATTGTTATGTATTTTAGTATATATTTTAAATGTATATGATGTAAATGATTTGTATAAATATTGTTTATGATTTTTAATATAGTTTTACATTTTTAGTAGTTATTACATTTTATTTAATTCATTTTTATGATTTTTGGTACCGGAGTGGGTTGTGGGTTCAAAGGGATACAGGTTGGGAAGTAATTTAATTATAATAAATTAATGATTATTTTTAAATTAATACTATTTATTTAATTGCTAATTAATTATGTTAATTGTGCAATTTTTTACAATTTGTTTATTTTTATGTGCAGGTTGTGGGGCTTATAGGGGTACAGGATGGGAAGTAATTTGATTTAAATTAATTAATAATTCGTTGTTAACTAATATTAATGATTTAATTGATAATTAATTATGTTAATTGTGTTTTGTTTTTGCATATGCATTGCCTAGAGAATGTCATATTAGATAGATATACATCTGTGCAAATCTACACAACACATCCTTTAATACAGGACAATGCCGATGTCGGGGGCTGAGACCCTACCAGGTCACATACATACTATGAGCTAGAATGTTAGAGGTATACTCAACAAGATTAAGCGAGGGGCGGTACTCGGTCAGGCAAAAAGGTCCAGAATAGACGGTGTCATGTGACAGGAAACACGTCTTATGGGCACTAAAACCCCATGTTTAGCCCTCTATGGATACGACCATGTGTATCACGCGGGATTTACTTGAGGTTCCAGTGCAGTGGCCCTTTAATTCATCTTCGAACATCGCTCACACATATAGCTCACTGGACAGCCGTCCATGGGGGATATATCATAGTGTATGGTTCCCTTAAGGGAGAGTACATTGTACTGGCTAGTATATATGCTCCTCCCCCACCATCTCAAACGTTTATTGAGAGCTTTATCAATGTTCGGGCTCTACTGCCCGAATGTCTCACTGTTATGGGCGGAGACTGGAATGATGTCATGTAAGCACTCATTGATAGGGGACAACCCAAGGGGGATCGCGTGAATCCTAGGGAATCCAAACTATTAGCTCTAGTAAAGATGCACAGTTGGGCTGACACATGGAGAATGTCCCACCCCCAGGACAACCGGCATACATAGACAACCATTTCGGTGGAGAATGTCCACATGGCACCTGCTAAACCAGAAATATAAGGAACATATCAATAACGCAGTGGAAGACTATCTTCGTCATAATGAGTGTACCTTGTCTTCGCCGACAGTACTATGGGAAGCCCTAAAGCCTACATCTACGTGTTGCTGACATCATCTACACCACCGCAGCCGGCAAAAGTAAGACACATAAACTTAAACAAATAGAAGACCAAAGTATGACCTTAGAAAAGCAATGTCACAAGCACAAAACCCCTATATTACGCAGAAATCTAACTGTCTCTCAACGGCAATACCAAAGCATGTTAATGGAAGAGACCAGACAAATGTGATTGGGATCCCAGAGTCGAATATATCAATGGGGCGACAAATCTAGTATGCTATTGTATCGACTGTGCCGACAGGCAACGTTATCCATACCCCTCCCCCTATTCGGGATATAAAAGGGACAACCCTTAAGGATCCCATCGATATCGCCAATAGCTTTGCGCAATTCTATGAAGAATTATACCAACCAAAAGATGTGATACATGTCTTTTTGATGGAGAAATTTCTAGTTGACATACCACCCGCACAATCTTGGACGATACACGAGAAGCCCTAGACGCACCTATCACACTAGAAGAGGTCACTACTGCTGTGGCCAAACTGCGGACCGGCAAGGCCCCTGGTTCTAACGGCTTTCCTAGTGCGTTTTATAAAACATTTATAACACAGTTAGGCCCACATCTCCTTAGTACCATAACTGAATCGATGGAGATGGCACAACTCCTGTCAGATTGGCAACATGCCAAAATCGTTGTGTTCCCCAAACCAGGCTGACCACCCAAACACCACTCTTCATATCACCCAATTTCCCTTTTTAATATTGAAGCAAAAATCCTTGTCAAAATATTGGCGAATAGGCCACTAAAAGTCTCTAGGGTTCAGCCCCTTTGAGCTTTTGTATGGTCACCCTTTAAGAGGACCTTTGAGTTTGGTCAAGGAAGGCTGGGAGCAATCTCCTAGGAAACCTCCCCAGGATGTATATAGCTACATGCTGGCCTTCAGGAACCAGACTCGCCGTTTCTGAGATCTCGCTCAGGCAAATCTGGAAGCCAGCCAGGAGGAAATGGAGCAGTGGTACGATCAGAATTCCACTCTGATTGAGCTTCAGCCTGGACAGAAAGTTGGGGTCATGGCCCCTGTGGAGCCTTGCGCGCTCCAGGACAGGTGGACCGGTCCATATGAGGTGGTGGAGCACAAGAGTGATGTCACCTATCTGGTGAACTTGCGGTCTCCCAAGAACCCCTTGCGGGTCCTGCATGTTAACCGCCTAAAGCCCCACTTAGAAAGGTCCGAAGTGGGCATGCTCCTGGCGAAAGATGATGGAATGGAGGAGGAGACCGGGCCTCTTTCTGACCTCCTGTCTGCAACAGAGCAAGAAGGGTCAGTGGATGGTGTCAGCCTCTCAGCCACACTGACCCCTTATCAGCAGCAAGATTGTCGCCAGCTGTTGGGGCAATTCTCTGATCTAATTTCCTTGGTTCCTGGTGTCACAGAGTGGTGCGTCCATGATGTGGAAACTGGCGACAGTCCTCCTGTGAAGCACAAGGCTTACAGAGTGACTGCCAAGGTTAGGGCTAACATTAAGGAGGAAATCTCCAAGATGTTTGTTTTAGGGGTCATTGAGTCCTCCAACATTCCTTGGGCCAGCCCAGTGGTCTTGGTCCCAAAGGCTGCCTTGCCTGGTGCCACACCCGAACTCCGGTTCTGTGTGGACTACAGCGGGCTCAATTCAGTCACCAGGACTGATGCACACCCCATCCCCAGAGCTGATGAGCTCATTGATCGGTTAGGGGCTGCACAGAACCTCAGCACGTTTGATTTGACTACTGGGTACTAGCAGATCGCCTTGACTGATGGTGCTAAGGAGAGGTCAGCATTCTCCACACCAGATGGGCATTACCAATTCCGTGTTATGCCCTTTGGGATGAAGAATGCCCCTGCAACCTTTCAGAGGTTGGTCAACCAGGTGTTGGCTGGGCTGGAGGACTTCAGTGCCGCCTACCTGGATGACATTGCAGTATTTAGCGCCAGTTGGGAAGAACATTTACAGCACCTCTGGGAAGTGTTGATGGCACTGCGCAATCACGATCAAGGCGAGTAAGTGCCAGATCGGGCAGGGTTCCGTGGTGTACTTGGGTCACCAGGTAGGAAGCGGCCAGGTGGCGCCCCTACAACCCAAGATTGATACCATCCTGGCATGGGAACCCCCAAAGACTCAGACACAGGTGAGAGCCTTTTTAGGACTCACGGGGTACTACAGGAGGTTTGTCAAGGGGTATGGCAACATTGTTGCACCCTTAACTAAGCTGACTTCCAAGAAGCAGCCCAAAAAAGTGAACTGGGCTGACACCTGTCAGAAGGCTTTTGAGGCCCTGAAGACTGCCATGTGCACAGCACCCCTGCTTCAGGCGCCCAACTTCTCAAAAGAGTTCATTGTACAGACAGACGCTTCAGAGCGTGGTGTGGGGGCTGTTCTATCACAGATTAACGAAGAGGGCCTAGACCAACCTGTCGCCTTCATCAGTAGGAGGTTACTTGCACGGGAACAGAGGTGGAGTGCAATTGAGCGTGAGGCATTTGCTGTGGTCTGGGCACTGAAGAAGGTGGGACCATACTTGTTTGGGACTCACTTCCAGATTCAGACCGACCACAGACCACTCAGATGGCTGATGCAGATGAGGGGTGAGAACCCAAAGTTGTTGAGGTGGTACATATCCCTACAGGGTATGGACTTTATGGTCGAACACCACCCTGGTACAGAACACGCCAACGCTGATGGTCTGTCCAGATTTATCCACCTTAGTGAAGAGAACCCCCAAGGGGAAGGGTAGTTCTCCCCACATTTCAGCTGGAGGGGACACGTGTTAGACCTGGCATCATTGGCGTGAGTCTCGCTTCCATTTTGACGGATTGCCTCCTCTGTTTTGATATGTTTTTGCTGGTTATATGCTTTGGGCACTGTGCCACTGCTAATCAGTGCCACAGTGCAAGTGCTCCCAATGTTAAATTGATGTACTAATTGGTTGTTCCATGATTGGGTTAATTGATTTACCTGTCAGCCCCTAGTACAGTGCACCATGTGTGCCCAGGGCTTGTAAATCAAATGCTGCTGGTGGGCTTGCAGCACTGGGTGTGCCACCCACAGAAGCAGCTTGTAAAGTGTGTCTGAGGCTTGCCATTGCAAGGCCTGTGTGCAGTCTGTGACTGCCATGTCGACTTGGCCAGTGCACTCACTTGCCAGTCCCTAAACCTTCCCTTTGCTTCATATTAGACACCCCTATGGAAGGCCCAGGGCAGGCTGCATTGTAAGTATAAGGTAGGACATGCTCTGATCTGTGTAGCATGTTCTAGTAGTGAATTACGACCATATTCGTTTTTCACTATTGAAGGCTACTTGTTCTCCATAGGTCAGAATGGGCAGTTAGATTATTACATTCTTACAATACTAACTGACTCATGGTAAAAATTCGAATTTAGTATGCCTGAACTTAGAATAATAAAATACATCTTTTAGTAAAGTTGGTTTTAATATTCTGTGTTTGAAAATACCACTTTTAGAAAGTAGGTATTTTCTTGCCTAACTATCCAGGCCTGCCTCTGCTGGGTTGTGTATTCCTTGTCTGGGTTTGTGAGTGACAGGGCTGGGGGATTCCAGGAGACAGGCATGGGCAGCCCAGTGGTGAATAGAGAGATATGCATCTAGATGGGAGGGAGGAGTTGCACCTGGGACCTGAATAGGGCTGGGCCTTGCCTCTACAATGCTGGCTCCACCTCCTGTGGCTTGTCTGATGTCTCTGCCCTGCACTGTGAAAGGAAGAAGAGAGTCATGTAAACAAAGTGCTCAGGAACTGGTTTGGACTAGGCAGAGGCCTCTCTGCCTTCAGAGAACAAAGGATTTTGGGGTATAAATATTGGGACCCTGATCCCAAGAAATTAGGTCACTTCTGGAAGAAGAAACCTTTCTACCAAGGAGAAGAACTAAGGAAGCTGCAGGAGTTTGGACTGCCCCTCTGCCAGTGTGCTGTTTGCTGGGTTGGCCTGCAGTGGTTGCTTCATTGCCAAGGGAAAGGAGAAGGAACTTTGTAAGGACTTTCTTCTCCAGAATATTCTCCAAGGGCTTGAACGGTGCTTGCCTCCTGCTGAAGTGTCAGGGACAAAAGACTTCACCTCCAGCTCCCTCCTGAATTTCCTTGCTGGGAATTCTGACTCCAGCCACTTGCGTGCCGCTGGGAGCGCGACTCATCGAGAAGAAGCGTGTTGCCGCCGCAGCTGAAATCGTCACATCACCGGAGAAGCGAGCCTTCGCCGCATCTCCCTGGAATAGTGTGTTCATCGAAGCTGCCTGCTGTCGCATCACCGGAGAAGCGTGACGCCATCGTGAGAGTCGCCATCGCATCACCGGAAAAGCGTGTCGCAGGGCCTGTCGCGGCTCCAAAGTACAGAGTCGTCGCAAGGCTGCCAGGGCGTCATTGCATCGTCATCGTATTGCCGCATCAAGGGCCCAATCTTCTCGCATCGCAACCAGATCATCGCATCGCATCAGGGCGCCATCTTGAGCACCGCAAGGGGCCCCCAGGCCGAGAATCTACGCATCACCTCTGCACCGGTAAGGCTCAGGACGAGTCCCCTACTCTGCGCAAGCATTGAGGCAGGAAGCAACCGTTCCCCCGGGTCACGGAACCGACGCATCTCCCCATTTGCGAGCCTTTTGTTCACTTTGCGTTACGCATCCAGGTACTGTGTTGAGAAATTTGTCGAATTTAACAACAACTTGAACTAAGAGACTTTAATCATCTTTTAAGTAATCTTAAGTGTAGTATTGTGGATATTTGTCATTTGTGGTCTTGTGTTAAGTCTATATAAAGAATACTTATTTTTTATGAAACCTGTGTTGTGTCCATCTGTAGTGTTATCACTATAATACTGTGTATATTCACAAATGCTTAACACACTGCCTCTGAGATAAGCCTGTCTGCTCGTGCCAAGCTACCAAGGGGGTGAGCAGGGGTTATTAAGGAGTGTAATCCCCTTATCTGACTTAGAAGTAAGGGTCCCTATTTGGACAAAGGTGACCACCATTGCCATCTAGAGACCCCCAGATATAATATGGCATTCTCTTAAATTATGTTTTAGATATCAACAGTAACAGGACATGTGGCTATATAAATGCTACATGCCCTAATCTAAGATTTTTACTGCATTGATTGGGGAGCTCCCACGCATTTCTTAAGAGCACAGCCCATAACCCATGCTAGTAAATTTAAACTTTTGTAAAAAGGTATGACCTATATTATATATAGGTGATTTATCTGGTCTAATATGTTTTATTTACAAAAATAAATAAAAACATGTGATACATGATATGTAGCTCCACCTCAGCTCTATCCTATTCAATGAAAGTTAGGATGCTAAGGCCAAGAACACACTCTAGCACGCATAGTCCGTTAATGTGGTAAGTCATTTGAAACTATCTTTTGAGTTGCGCAAGTCCCTGTGCAGAATGTTAGTAAATGTGGGCCTAAAGATCTAGGGGATGTACCAAAGAGGTTATATAATACCCAACACCACGGGTCGGAGGCGAACACACCAAAGGGCTCATCAACCATCCATCTTCCACTGTATCTCATCTATGCCCCCCTATCAATCCTTTTACTCCCCCCATTCATCCCACCTATATAGGTTAACTCTCAATCACTCTCCATCATCCGCATGAATCCAACCATTCTTCTGATTTTCACTCTTTTGAAATCTGCATTCTGATGAGCTATCCCCAGAGTGGCAAATATATGCCTCCCATTTCAGGGGGACATGGAGGGTGGGAGGGAACCTGTATGACGGGGAGATTATACTTCAAAACTGATGACTTCCATGCAGCTGATGCAGTGGTGTGAATGGATGAAGAATATCCTGTTAGTCATTTTTATTTTGGGATATAAAAACAATGTACTGATGAAAATGTTAAATCAATAACACTCAAATTAAAAAATGATATTTACAAAGAGCGATAAATAGAAGTCTTTGGAGGTACCAGAAAACGTAGATTACTTACAGTTAAGTAGACCCAAAGTGATGAGAGGTTGTACTATTATTAAACAGAAGTTCTAAAGAGAATGGAGATGGTTCTGGGGGTAGAATGGATATCCCAGTGCATTTTATGGTTTACCTCCTTCCTATAGTATATCTTCCTAATTGATTATAAAAATGGTCTTACCCATCATACTGTGGCATCTGATTAAGTTTGTTTTCATTTTACTCTTTAGAGATGTGAAATGTGAAACAGATCCTGTGGATATGATGGCGCACCCAGTTGCTGGAATATACGCATTTGACAAACGTATCTTTTGAAATAAGTTCAGATGTTATTCATATGTTAAGGATGCAGTGTAAGGAGAAAGGTGGTGTCTTATCTCATACTCCATGGCATATTGATGCCATGCAAATTTAATTTTTTGCACAATTTGTGAATAAAAGGGGCGTTGGGGAAATAAATGGAGAAGCAATTGGGTAGGAAATAAGGAAAATGGTGTATTCGCCCCAACTATGAAAGTTCCAAGGGAAATATATAACTGTACTATCTGAAATGAAGAAATCACAGGCAGGATAAACATGATACATAATTAAGAAATAACTTAGAATTGGAAGAAAGGCTTCCAGTAGGCCAAAAAGTAGAGAAGAAATTGGAAGAATTTCTAGTGCACATGCATAAAATGATCATGCCTCCAAATATGCTGAAACTACATTTCTTTGATTTTTTTTCAACTCTACCTACAGACAGTAATAACCTTTTTGGGATGCCTCGGTCGCATATATTATTTAAAAAAGTAAATGCTTGAAATGTTGGTAGTTCTCAGTTAGGGTATGTTGTTGTATATACTTATTGAACAATAATAATTGCATACAGCAAGCTCAATTACAAATTCTTTAGAAGCCCCTGAAACCATACTGGTAAAAATGAGGATAACTAATGCAATTATAGTTTTGTCAATAATTTTAGCAGGACTATGTTATTTTGCAACCTAAACTGTGTCCAAGAGTGATACATATTGCTGCCCGTTCCATCTACAAATCCATGTGGGCTGTGGTTGGGGTGTGTAAATGTAAATCTAGAAATGTGAAACACTTAGCAAGAGGAGTTGATAAAAAAACATTCAAACATCATTCAAGACCGGCCAATTAACATGAATACATTTTATTTACTTACCATACTTTACAAAACATTTATTTACCTAAAAATAATTTATTTGTGTGAGAAAAAAACACTGAATACTGTTCCCTCAGTTTCTTCAGTTTTCACTGCATATAATCCCACAGTAATATTTCACACACTCTTTGGTTAGCTTTTTAATAGATAATCAATAAACATGTTTTGTGTTGTACTGAAGAACATCATTACTTTGCAGACCAATGCATGACCACACCGTATCTTTGATTATCATGGTTACCTTGCATCAGTCGACTCAAATATTACAGGAGCACACTTTTGGTCTTATGTTTTTGTGGGTCTTCTTCGTCAAATTTACGTATTGCTTATCAAGTAATGCCACTTATCAAATTACTCATTTGATACTCTACACACAAAAAAGGTATGTTACTCTATTCAGTTCAAATGCCTCCTTCACTGGCTCAGGATGTGATCCTATGACTGTGATAGCCCCAGTAAAGATGGCCACCTTTGTTCTGAGCATTGACCTTTGACACTCAACGATGTAATATATAAAGATTTCTTTGATACTAAAAAAGAGTTGAAATCATTAAGAATCTGCATTTAAACAGATTGCAAAGTTATCCATTGTATTTAAGAATATTAAGAAATATTAAATAAAAAAACAGTTCATAAAAATGTCTGACTTTTTTTTAACTTTAAAGACATCTTCAAAAGTGGGTCTTTGTTGATGTGCCACTGAATCAAATTATGCATTTTGAGAATGATCCTTTCTCGTTTCTGCCTGAGCCATTGTGGTGGTGGAATGTTGGCAGTACTCAATACTCAGTTTTTCTTCATCATATCGACAATTTTAGTAACGGAAACATCCAGCATGACACTAAATTGTCCGACTGACCTCAATTGAAGAGTACATGAAGCACGTAAAAATGCAGTTGAAACAGAGATGGTTCACATCCAACACATCCCTTTTCCTATTAGTATGCGAATAATTCAGAACATACTTTTTATGACAATAAAACAATAACTTGGTCGAGAAATGAAACTAAAAGAGATCTTTGATCATTTTGAGCATGGCAGCCATTTTGGATGTGCCACATATACCGTATGTTGCTGAAAAGGCATTGCATTCTGTTCATGCCCACTTGTAGCTTCTCTTTCCAAATCTCAGCAAGACCTCCAAAGACTTACATTTTGCATTGAGATCATTTTCAGTGCCTTCCAGAGAGCAGCCATTGTTGTACCGGTTGCAGAACCCATGCCACACAGTGCCATAATGTATCTGAACTGATGTGAGTCCTCTAGCTGGCTATAACTGGGCATTACTGGGCAAAGAAAGGTTCACTGGAGAACTTATTATGTTTGAAATCGCCGTTATGGCGCCCGACCCTTTGGAGCTCTTCTGCATGCTGATGATATCTCCGCTAATTTGCTCCTGCTCATACTTCCTGAAGATGTTTTTCACAGTGGACTGAAAGTTGTTTGTGACAAAACAGTAGACAATGGGGTCCATGCAGCTGTTGAGGCTGCTCAGTGTCACCGTGACATGGTAGACAACCAGGCTGACGTCGCGGGGCGTGTCTGGCTTGGCGCAGATGGCTACTTGGCTGACATGGAATGGAGTGAAGCAGATGGTGAAGATGATGAGCACCGTGATGAGGAGCTGGACAGCTCTCATCCGTCTCTCGCGACTTTGGTGCATGAGGCTCGACTTGGACAGGGCGCACATGATCCTTATGGTGAAGATGGTGATGATTATGAGCGGGAGGAAATATTCAAAGACCGTCAGGACGAAGAGCTGGAAGAGGCAACAAGATGAAACATTGATGGCCGATGTTAGAATGGAGAAAGTCACAATGATGGCAAAGAGCCAGATACACACACACATTCCCTTGGCAAAGTTTGGGTTTCTCCACTTCCGCGAGGCTTCCACTTGTACAATGGCCAGGTAGCGGTCGACACAGATGCAGGTAAGAAAGAGGATACTGCAGTACATGTTCACAAAGTAGCTAAAGATGTGAACAAAGGAACACGAGCTACAGTCCCCTGCGCTATAGTACATGATGATGCGTGTCGGCAAGGAGAATCCCACCAGTAAATCGGTGATGATAAGGTTAATTGTATAGATAACAGAAGTCGTTTTGTTCTTGGTCCGAAAGCAGAAAACATAGATGGCCAAACTGTTCAGTACAATGCCCACAAGGAATATTATGGAGTTCATCACCATCAGGGCAATCCACAGCTTATAAAATGTATTGTAGAGTGTAGTGTCCAAGTGGGCCAATGTGTTCAGGAAGGGGCAGGGGGTGTCATTTTGAGGCACGGCATGTGTCATTTTGGTCAAATCTGGCCTTTCGGTCGATGTGGTCTGCATAGTAAAAACTTGAATCACCTAAAAAAGAAACAGATCAATATATGAGTACAATGTTGCTTCAGAACATGTTTATGGCCATTGTGAAGATTTTTGATAAGTTCAGAGCTGATATCACGATAATATGAATTAATAGCAACAGAGTGGAGTTTGTGAGGCATTATGAGTTCATCTATAATAATTACAGCATATGATTTATTCTTCTTATTGCATAAGGGTTGCTCTCTTGGCCCATGGTATATGCATACTAAATGACTGACTCGGTTACAGTTTCAACTGAACTTACCGCAATGCTGCTTCCCCTACAACACATCTGAAGGATTTAGTGTACACATGCACTGTCGAGAGCAACACTTCCAGTACAAAACATATGCTAAACATCACATACACTTTTGTGTTGCTAAGCTCAGGGGATGAGTGCAGCAGTGTGGTATCTCGGATGATATGTCACTGCATCAGTTTACCCCTTGTGCAATGCGACTCAGCAACTTACTTGCTGCACTGCATTGCACATTGTTTTAGTAAATCTGTTCCTTTGTGTCAGGCCTCAACAGTGCCTTTTGCTGCAGCAGCTGCTGGGAGCTTAGTTCGGTCCGAATTAAGATGACCGTCTGGCACTACTCTGTATGACTGCTCCAGATGTTACAGGAGGTGAGACTGAGTCTCCTGTAGAGAGATCCCCAGTGTGGGATCAAGTGGTTACTGCAGTGGTACCTTACATGATGGTGCAGGATGGGTAAGCAATGCGGATTACTGGCATGCAAGTGGGTAATGATTATTTGTTGCATGGCTATGGCTCTTTAAATGTGAGTGTAGTAAGAATTCATGGCATGGCTATGGTGTTTACATACCAGGGTAATGTAGACACTAGCATTGTGACTATAAGCCTGATTTAGATCTCGGCGGAAGGTGATGGATAACCTGTCCGCCGAAATATAAATCCCATTATATCCTATGGGATTTATATTTCAGCGGACAGGATATCTGTCACTGTTATGACGGAGTAACCCATCGGCCGAGATCTAAATCAGGCTCTATGCAACATTAAGTCTGTATGCTTAATAGTTTGTTATTTCTTATGGCAATGGATTATAATGGGCATTTTGTCCATTGGGTTACACTATATATCATAGGGAAACTGCTTCTCCTATTCAGTGTTTCATGTCAGGTGCAAATCTTTTCAATTGGTACAGTCATAAAGTGCATCAGTAGAGAAATATTGCTCTTGGTCATGAAATATAATATTATATAGTTTACATTTAGATCTCCCGGCTAAACCTATATCTTTTTAGCTAATATATGTGAAAAAGCTATGCTTTAATATCCAACATTTGGCTACTAATACTTTTTAGAAACACAATCCTCTTGGAAAGGCTCATTGTCTCTCACCATGCTCTTTTATTTGCTATATCCTGATGTTGGTAACAGTTTCCGGGGCCACTGACTGTACTCTTTGACTGTACTTCCCTTCAGTTCTTTAACCTGGCATATAGTCAATTCATATGTTCAGGAAACATCTACTTAAATGAGTCTCTTGCCCACAACATCTATTTATTTATTTATGAGTTTTGTTAAGAGCTCGAGAGGCAGCTTTAAGGCTTCTGCAAAGTCTTTAAACCTGGAAGAGACAGGTATCCAATATGTATATATCAATAGCGTCCCTACTTGTTATTACTCTAACAATACTCTTGTTGATGTCATAGTTTGGAGCCCTTTCTCCTTGTGTTATGTCATTTGATTGTTGTTAGGCCTCAGCTACAGACAGCGAAGTTGTCTGTAGACACTTTTGTTGTTCCCAATACATTACATGTTTGCTTAGAATGGGCTCCTTCATGATTGGATGGCTTTATTTCTTTCTCAAGTTTCTGCCCTTGATTCAAAGGCTTTCTTACCCATTCTTGTGTTTGCCCCTCTGTGAGAATGTGCATCTTTTTGCAGTGTCACCCCCATGTTTGTGGACTGATTCTGCTTGCTTCCGAACTCTGTGCACTGAGGTAGTGATGTCCAGTCTGAACTGTATGTTTTCCGACTTCCAAAACATAGTGTGAGTGGCAAACCCCAAATTGGAATATTTAGCTTCCTTGTAAGACCGTAGTACATAGTGCAGGGAAATACTCCAATGGCATGGAAAAGTAAATGTCACTTGTGGACTGGAACCCATCAAGCTGGCAAGTAACATGTGGGTTCAGGCCCACATGTGTAGGCTGTCAGAAGCAACTTTAAAGCTCCAGAAGTGCCTGTCAAAATAAATAACCCTGCTGTTTTATTAGACTGCCTGCAACTGGCCTGTTACTGCTGCCTTTGATGAGGTGTGAAATATTCACCTCAGAGCAGGAACAGTGGCTTGGGCCTGGCAGAAAGGCTTGGGTGACATATGTGATACAGTCTAGCCCAAGAAGTGCAGTTAAGGAGGGTCCAGGAACTTCATTAACTCGAACAGGACCATGGGGAGACATGTACTTTGATAGTTTAGTGTTAAGGGAAGCCTGGGGAAATCGGGTCCTTTGATCCCAGGATATACTGCAACCCTCAAAGCTTGAATCTCCATGGAGGAGTGAGCTGGCGCCAGAACTAGTTCAGAGTGGGTGAGTAGGTCTGCTCATTACCCTAGACACACCCCAAAGTGTGCCTCTAGCTCCCTCCAGGGGCAGAATGATTCTGCTATGTTGAATTCCATTGAGAATTGTGCACTCTGGGACAGTTTTCAGTGAGGCACACAGGTGGTATTATAAAAGTGGGGAGGACTGCCCTTGGAAACTTTTTATCCATTGGTCAGGGAGTGTTCAGCAGTCCCTATTGAACTAGCTATCAAACTGAACTAAAATAGCACCTCATCCCCAGCAGCTCTGAACACTTTGTGGACATGTGGCAGAACAGAAATGGGCTGGATCTGCTGTCTGTGACCTGTGTGGAGTCCTGAAGGACTGGCCCTGCCCCCTTCTACCTAGGACTGAGAAGGGAGGGTTTGCTGACTTTTTGGGAAGCTACATGGACCAAAAAGATGTAAAAGACCTTTCATAGCATGAACAGTGGCAAGTAGACCCTCACTGGACTCTGCCAGTGGCCTCTGCTGAAGTGCTTCCATGACTAATCACCCAAGACTATCCACTCCAGGTGCAATTATGGCAGGCAGGAATATCTCATGGCTGAGGTATCCAGCGTAGGGATAACCCGCCTAGTTACTGCCTCCAGACCTGTCCCACTCAAGGTTTTTGAATGCTAAAAAGGAGGCTAATTCAGAAGGCAGAAATCTTGACTGAGCAAAGACGTAAAAAGTATCTGTCCAACAAGAGAACTTCAACTGTTGCATAGCATTATAAAAATTTTATATCCTAGTAAATATTTATTGGCTCTATGCTTTAGTTGTTTTAATAGCAAATTTGTTATGGGCTTCAGGAGCCTGGAAACACATTTTCCATATCTCCTCACTCAACCGTCACAACATTGGTCAGTTGCCAGTTTCCCACTGTTGTCTATTCCCCTATAATTAACACAATTTCAAAGGTGAAGAAAATCCCTTTACTTTTGCTCGAACTACTCACGATGTTTCACAGCAAACAGACAAAAAACAAGCACTGCCAACCAAAGCCAATAGGTCTGGATTTAATGTGCTAACATGTGTGTTATGTCTCCTTCCTCCCCCTTCCTCCGACGAATTAGCGTAACATTGCTTTTTTATCCTATGTTAGACTATGCTCTTGTAACAGGTGTAACTTGTAACTTGTAACTCACTGATCCTCATGTAAAGCACTCTGATACCTCCGGGTCTAGCTAGCGCTATATAAAACTCTTCAAAGAAATAAATAAATGTGCAAACAGGAATTCACAGATGCAGTTGGCATGCATTAGCACACGGAAGCTAGACCTATTAGCTTTGCTTTCCCAATATTTGTTTTGTAGTGGTATAGTCATGTTCAGAGGAGAATTTTAGGTAGAGCTCAGTTTCATCAGCTTATTTGTGTATACTTATTTGGAATCTTCTTAATACTTTCTTTAAGGGATCAACATATACGTATAATGTTGGAGGGGCGACAACATAGGGCCAGATGTAGGTCGGCAAATACCGATTTCGGCCGTTACCGACCGGTATTTGCTAATGGAGATGTAGGGGCCTCAAAATATACAGAATTGGTATATATACCGATTTAGTAAAATACCGAATCGGTAAATTTACTGAATCAGTAAATACAGATGTAGGTGGCACAGAAAACAGTGCCACAGGCCGTTACTAATTCGTTATTTACCATGTAATACAATTGCACAGTAAATAACGAATTCTAGTGTACATGCACATCTGTGCATGTACACCTGTGCCATGTGGCACACATACATGCCCTAAGGGCATGTATGTGTGTCACATGGCACACAGGCCACAAACAGGGGTGCAACAGGGTGTCAAAATGACACCCTGTCCCCCTTGCCAATTCGGTAATTTTACCGATTATGTAATTACCGAATCGGTATTTCCCATTGAATCCTATGGACTTCAAGGCCCATAGGAATCAATGACAAATACCGATTCTGTAATTACAGAATCGGTAAATACCGAATCCTACCGATTCGGTATTTTTTACCGAAAAATTACCTACATTAGATTTACCGATTCATGAATACCGAATCGGTAAAATTCGGTATTTATGAATCGGTAAATCTAATTTATCTACATCGGGCCCATAGTGCTGATCCACTCCATGGGGAAAAGATATGAATTCTGGAGTGTAATGTCCCATTTTTACTTCCTTGCAGTCTCTCTACAGACATCAGTTGAATTTTAAAGGAAGCATTGTACAAATTGTTCGACAAAGCCAATCCTCGCTCAAGACTGGATGTCTTTCTTGCCAATCTCAGTTGCCTTGCTCTTATTTGTTGCTTTCCTGCCTTTCTTTGTTTGAAAACACAGAAGCTTGTTCATTTTACTGCTGGGAGATCCAGCATTCGTCCTCCTTCTAACTGCATTCCGTCTGAGAAATGAAAACCATGTTCAAACATTAGTTTATTGCCTTTCAGTGCCACCTAATGGTCACTAGCAACAAACTGCAGCAGAACAGGCATTAAAATCTGCTATAAACAAGCGGGGGGAGAACGGGGAGGGTTAATAATCAAATTTAAAAAACAAGACTTATCTTGTGCTGCCGGCCACCTCCTGCTCCTCTCTTCCTGGGTCCAGCAGTCCCTGGGACAGCATCGGACTCCACATCCGATTACCGCGCTGCTCTTAAGCATGAGAGTAGCATGAGGATTGGCCTGAGTGGGCTGAAAAGAGGAACGCTAAGGCACAGGGAGTCTGTGCTGTTTCTCCATGTTTTAAGCGCGCATGTCAGTTTGGCCAGCTATCTCAGGCTGGCCCAACACACATGCGCACTTAGGTTTCTCCAACTGTGCAATACAGCTGGGTTGGAGAAACCTAAGTGTGCATGTGTGTTGTGCCAGCCTGAGATAGCTGGCCAAACTGACATGCGCACTTATAAGTAGACATACCACTCCTCCTCTGTCCCTCCCATGCCCTGGCGCCGCCCTCCCTGCACACGCTGGCTCAGAGCCAGCAGCTGAGAGCCAGCAGCTGAAAAATAAAACAAAAGTAACATTTTTTTTTCCAGCTGCTGGCTGTGAGCTAGTGGGGCGACGCGACACCGCCATTGCGGAGGAGGCACCGCTGCTGGCAATGCTTCTTTAGTCACGCTTGTATGTAAAGGTAAACGAGATTTCTTGACTTTGTTAATACTTATTCAATCCATCACTTATGTGGTATTAAACCTAGTTAGCTGGAGTGCCACCTAGCCCAATAGATTTTCAAGGATGTTGATAAAAGTGGAATGGCAACTGCATCAAATGTCAGTGCCATATTTAGTGGTAACAAAATGCAAGATTTGACTTTGCCTAGAGCTTTGATGAAATTATGTATCACAATTATAACGACATTTTGTGTGTTATACACTTTCCTGAAGGCTGCTTGGCTAACATCCGGAAGGCTGTATTTAGTGGGGTGTTTCGTTATTTGAACAGGCATAATCTTTAAAGGATTTTGTCTAGGAATGGAGAACTGTTACAGGTAAAAACATGAATTCCAATATCTTCCGAACGGCTGGAGTGGGGTCCTAAAAATGCGGAAGAATCTAAGATTGATTACTTTTTTTTCTATGGTGTTTGCTGTGGAATTTTCAAATGTCTTCTGTGTATGATGCATTTTTCTTGTTCCGTTTGAGCTAGAATATATTGCTTAAGTCTTTCTGTATTTCATTAATGACATTTCGATATATAGAAGAAACTTGCAAATGTTTCATATTTCTTCTTAGAGGTACATGTAAGTTTAATGAAGGGGTTTAGAGATGTGGGTTGTTCTATATGTACTTTTGCATCTATGTTTTTCCATTTCTTGCTCAATGTTAGAGATGCATCAGGCTGACTTCACATGGTAGAGCTCAAGCAGAGTATTTCAAAGAGAATTTTTTGGTTGTCTGACCAGTCGACCATTTTAACCAGTCCTTTCCAATACACTGAGTTTATGATGCAGCCTTTGTCATGTGTGGAATTATTGAAAAAGATAACTTTAATATTGTTAATTTTCCAAAATGTAGCCAGAGTTCTGGCTTGGGTGTTACAGTTGATCTTCTAATGAATTTCAATGTTTCCCAACATAAAGTGTTGAAGTCCCAAATGTTCTGAGAGATGTCTTATTTGTGAACCGAGAGAGCTGTACTCTGTTCTGCCAGGCAAGTAAAGTGATGTACTCCACTGCCCTGGCAGATCACAGCTCCTCTGAAGGTACTGACTGTTTGCTGAGAAGCCTCCATGTTTAAAGCGTCCTCTCCGCAAACTTGCTTGTTTTTCAAAACAAAACCTCCTAAAGTGGGAACTTGTTTTTATAAAACAAAAAATAATGACCTTGACATTGTGGAAGTTTTCTCCTAGGGTTCTGGGAGTCATTTTTCATTTTTCCTCTTCAGAACCACCAGGATTTATCTGGTGGCCCTAAAATGAAATACATCCGACCATCCACCCTAAATAGAGAGAACAGTCTGATAGACCCTGAGTCCGCCAAGCTATTAGTCTGGTTTCAACCAGCAGAAACATGATGGTCCGCCTCACTCTAAAAGAGTGTGTAGACTGCCAGTTTGGCAGACAGGGTATTCCATGATATTTATGAGTAAACGTTCATTCAAATTCTAAATGAGACCCATAATTTCCGCCTTAAGGTATTCGAAAAATGTCAAATGGACTCCATTGGTAGTGCTACATTTCCATGAGTCTATAAATTAGAACATTCTGTCCTTTGTACAATGTGCTCTGTTCACCTGAAGGATGAAGTAATTTTGGGGCAGCATGTGATCATTACTGAGTTGAGAGTGTGGTCTGAACATTTTTTTTTTATATTTGTAAGTTGATATCAAGGAGAAGTAAAATGTCTGATCTTTCATTTGTAGGGTATTTCTGATGTACATTTTAATAGCAACCTTTAAAAATGTCTGAGGACATAATTTTTATGGGGTTTAGGTTAATGGTGATGACATTATTTGGAACCATGTTAATATTAATTTTTGAATTTTGTATTGTGATTTAGGCGGAATCTAGCGCGCATTGTAGGAGGTATTGAAATGGATGAGAGTATTATGTTTCATGAATCAGGCCTGGGCAAAGTTGACAGAGTCGTGTTATGCAGAGTTTTGCAAAGTTCTGAAAAAACTCTGTGCACTGAGTGCTGATTTTTAGCACCAGGAGTGCTGCTTCTTTCTGTCGCTAGAGTAGATTTTCTATGCGAACGGCAGCTTTCCCAATGCGAGCGGTAGCAACCGCCCGCGTTCAGAAATCTCACTGTCAGGTGGTTTACTGCACGATTTCTCTTGCTTGCAAACTTAACGCTGGTGAGCCGTGAGAGAGAAAAAAAACTCTGCTCTGCATCGCAGAGTTTTTCCAAAAGGGTGACCTTATGAGGATGTCCGTGTTTTTTTAAAGTATATAAGTTTGTCAATGCATTACATAATTTGAGGTAAGTTCATGTATACATAGTTATACCTAAATGACTGTATATTTCCACCTTTTTTCACTGTGAATAAAACATTAGGAAGTCAAATAACTATTCCAGAATATTAGAAAACACACTTGTGTTGTAGTCGACTGATCCATACCCCTATGAACATCCGGTACAGTCAGATCATATGTCATAAATGAGTTGCAGCCCATTAATACTCCTTCATTAGTTTGACATTGTGATGATGAGTAGCAGGCCTTTTAGATTAATACAGATCCGTGCCTGCCTAATATCGAGCCATACTACTTCAGGAAAGTTTTCAAGAGGGATGTAGTGGATAGTAATGTAGGTAAGTTAATAGGGCCTCATTTATGAAAAGTGACGCATCGCTGCGTGAAAACAGCGATGCGTCACTTTTCACTGTGCCCTCCTTGCAACACCAATGATGCGTCATATTTACAGTATGACGCATCATTGCGCAAGGAGTTACAGATAAGTCAGTATTTCTGACGTATCTGTATGGCGCAAAAGTGACGCATTGCTGGAGTGTGTCACAAAAGTGACGCAACTCCAGCAATGTATCCTTTCACATGGGGCAAGCCCCATGTGAAAGGGCCTGCGCCAGTCTTACACCTGCTATGAGACAGGCGTAAGAAATTGACACATTTGTGTCCTAGAAGTGGCGCAGTGAAATCACATAGATTTCACTGCGTCACTTCTACGACCCTTTCTTGCGTCACTACGCCCCCCCCCTTGCACACATTATACCTGGTGCAGGTATAATGTGGCGCAGGGGTTTACAAAGTGACTCATCTACCTAGATGCGTCACTTTGTAAATATGGCGCAACAAGGCGCATTTTTATGCCATTGGTGCATCACAAAAAGTGACGCACCAGCGGCGTAAAAGTGACGCAAAGCCTCATAAATTAGGCCCATAGTGTTTAGTTAGAACCCCATTGAGATACTGATCTATGTTGCCGTACACTTACAGCGCATGAACATGTTGCGTAGTATCATTGTGCAGCACTGTTTCAGCAGGAGTAGAGCTGTGGTCATCTATCACCCATTGCGCTCTGGTTGGATATGGCTACCAGGCTTTGCAGGGGAAGAGAAAGGGCTGAAGGGGCTGTCAAGAGAGTCGACAGGTGAGCAGAGATGTGGGAAAAGCTGGTATGAGATAAGTATAATGTACTGAAGTCTTTACAATCCCTCAAAACATGGTGCAATGCATTTCCCTATGTTTGAAGGACACAATTTATAATTTCATATAGGAGCATATTATTCAACATCATTAATGTGAATATTGAATAGAACATAACCATAAGTATGGGTCATACGTACTTTACAAACTCCTAAGAGCAATATGTAACTTCAACAGTAAACAAGCACTGGCAAAGCCAATAGGTTTGGCATCAGCGACCAGCTTTTTGGCTTTGTCAATACTTGTTTTTACTTTTCCTGGTTTTCATAAAACAGTATTATTAGTGAGGCTGCTGGGACATTATCAATCAAAAAAATATTGGCTAATGCAAAAATATGTTTTGGTCTCAAAAAGCATGCATTGCCATAGTAGTTCCTGGTGCTGGAGGGAACTACTTTGTATGTCGATGTACATCTTGTAATAGGGCAGAAAACCGTTACTCAGAATGAAGTGGGCTAAACCACTGTCCCATGCTGTATGTTGTAGCGGGTAGAATAAAAGTGTAAGTGACCCAACAAAATACCAATGTATAAAAAGGGCTGACTGAATGCCCTCAGAATTAAATATATATTTGCATTTAGTTTTAGTCAAATGAAAAGGTCTTGGCTAACACCAGATCTAAAAATAGCACCACGATTCTTGAACAAATCAATGTGATTGCAGCGGGTGAAAGTAAATCGTGATGGACTCTTCAGGGGAAGCAGGTCAAGGGGTTCCGGCCAACGGGTCCTCCTCAGTTCCAACAGGCCAAGGCAGGTACATGTCACGTTTACATCAAGTATCTCTAGATACATCAATACCTTGTCTAGTTTCCCACTTAGGACGAGCAAACTAATGTACACTGTAGCTCCATAAGCCTCGAGAGGAACGCATGCATCACTTTTACCAGAGAATATTCACGTTGGTGCAGCCCCCCCCTACAAATGTCTAAACCTCTCCAGCCCTCGAGGATACAAACTCAACTTTAAGACCCCAGTGCCACCCAAGCCCACCCACATTAAAGTACCCCAGAAGAAATCACTCAAAAACATATAACACAAGTTGATTGCTCCAGCTAATTTCCCAAACCCACAAATTAAGCATCAACCCAACTTTGCTAATAGCATAAATATGACATCAAGTAAATACAGTAAGTCGCCTCCAACCACGACCCAACTGAGAATCAGTAACCATGTGTATGCTGCCATTGTTAGGCCCCAAATCATGATTAGACGTTTTAGTACAGTTTCAAACCCTCAGTTTTGATACTGAACATTGAAGTCTCCACTGTGATCCACAGTTGTGGCAACTACACAATTATGTATCAGTGACAACAGGCATTCAGTAAAAATTCTGAATAAAAATTAGCGATTTAGGGTGTGAATATATTTAGCGGTTAGAGTTGGGAATGGTCAGATGGAAGATATAACGTGTATGGGTTAGGGTAAGGTTGGTGCTATGATTGGGTACGAATTCAGGCTGGCATATGGAATTGAGGTTGGAGTAGGTACCTTTAGGGGTTGGGCTAGTGGTAGGGTTACACTAATAGATTTTGTAAGGACAGGTGTAAGAGAAGGTGCGCAGAGTGAAACTTCGTAGGTTTCGCCCACTGCTAATTTGATGTGCATTTACCCATCTTCCAAAATTGTGACAAAAGCAAGACTGCAGTCTGCCATATTTAACAAATGTCACTATTTCCCAACTCAATGGGACTCATTTGGCAGCTAAATTGGAAAGCAGCCCTCAAAACATTCACACATTGTATATTTGTGGTTCATTTTATTAATTTGGAGCTATGTCTATTTTGTTTGAGCCAATTCTATCAATAGAAGACAAAAAGAAAAATACAGTTGTCTGCATTATAGTTGAGTGGAGTTGAGTATCTAAAGGGGAAACTAAGCTACTGTATCATCCAGTTCTTGAAATGGAAATAGAAAAGTGCAGGTATTCACTATGCTAGAGTGCCTGTTGGCTTCTGAGAAGGGCCAGTTCTACCCCATTAAAAGTATTGCATACATGCCATAAAAAATGCAGGTACTCCTCCGTTAAAATTTTAAAAAGTGCTCGTACTTTGTATTTGTGAATACCTGCCCATTTAAAGCACTGTTTTCATCTCCTGATGGTCTGCCAAAACAGGTGAGATGAGACTGACAACCATCCAATCTGCAATACAATATTACTCGCCACTCAAAACGATCCACAACTTTCCAAAATATGTGGTAACTAGCTTACCCGTCGCGCGTTACTGCGATCTCCGAAAAAAGGAAATTCAAGGAAACTCGTTATGGTAACATTCAATTTACATTGTGTCATTCTTATTGAAACTTATTCATTTTAATATGGAAAACATTTCAAAGTGTCGTTTTAATTCTATTTATTTATTCGAGTGCTTGTGGATACACAATTTTTTGGTTTTCCGTCTTGTGCGTACATCAGTATTTGAAAGATTATGAGGGCCGTGGGGGGCCGATATTTAAAAAATATTTATGCCAGAAACCTTTGCGGGAGTGTACTCAACAACTTCCCAAAGTTTCATGGCGATTGGATGAATGGTGTTTTAATTCTATTTATTGATTCGAGTGCTTGTGGATACACGATTTGTTGTTTTTACGTCTGGTACGTACATCAGTATTCGAAATATTATGAGGGACCTAGGGGGCTGATTTTAAAAACATTGTTATGCCAGACACATTTGCCGGAGTGTACTCAACAACTTCCCAAAGTTTCATGGCGATCGGATGAATGCTGTTTTAATTCTATTTATTTATTCGAGTACTTGTGCATACACAATGTTTTGTTTTTCCGTCTTGTGCATACATCAGTATTCAAAAGATTATGAAGGCCCTGGGGGGCAGATATTTAAAAATAAATTATGCCAGAAACCTTCGCGGGAGTGTACTCAACAACTTCCCAAAGTTTCATCGCGATCGGATGAATGGTGTTATAATTCTTTTTATTTATTTGAGTGATAGTGGATACACGATTTGTTGTTTTTCCGTCTGGTGCGTACATCAGTATTCGAAAGAATATGAGAGCCCTGGGGGGCCGATTTTTATAAACATTTTATGCCAGAAACCTTCGCGGGAGTGTACTCAACAACTTCCCAAAGTTGCTTGGAGATCGGATGAATGGTGTAGTAATGCATAAAGGACAAACAGACAGACATACTTTCGTTTTTATATATATATAGATAATATGAGTACACCACAAATCACATGATGATTAGTGTCCAACATATATCCTTATATGTAAAAGCTACGAGATACGAAATAGTCCAAAATGTGAATCTTAATTCATTCTTTATTTTTCAATCTTCTTTTTCAAAGTTTCAAATTCAGTTGAACCCTTCTAATCTCAAAATTGAGTTGACCAATATTTCACCCCAGGATGAGAGACAACCACCAGCAGGGGTTGGCAGGCATGTTTGTAGGTGTGGACACTTCAAGGGCCTGATGATTATCTTTACAGATATCCATTATCTCTCTGGTACTGCACTGTGCTGGTAAACTTTAAGTGTTGAACTCAAATTGGTTTGCAGCCCATTTAACATTTACACCCACCTTTGGTGGGGACTAATGTGTCTGGTTTAGCACTTCAATAAAGCAAAGTAAGGCTGGGGGCGTGGCTTGGACGGCAATGTGGACGGTCGTCTGAGTCCACTCGCTCCGCACCCTTGAGGCCAACTACGGCGATAACTACCCGCCAAACAAGTTTGTTCTGATTAAAAGAACAAGAATTAAGCATGGGAAGAGCGAGGCTACATGAAGAAAACCGCGACCTCATCGACCTCCTGCTGACAGCGGCAGTCAAAACAGTTCTGTACAATTGGAAGGACACAGGGAAAGCCACACCCAAAGCATGGCTCAACTGGGTCACTTTCTTACGAGGGGCGGACACCATTACAGCTACACACTCACCCAAAACACACAGGCAGTCAAATATGTGGGAGTCCCTAGACAATTACCTATCATCGCACAAACCCCCATAGGTAGCACAGCCGGACACCAAGCCAACAGCTGCCGAGTACCCTGCCCTCCTGATAGTGCACTCACCAGAAACCTGCGCTGCTCCTTTTTCTCTCTATCTCTCCTGCGTGCGGCCAGGGTGGGTCCAAGAATGACAATCAATGCAAGACGGGGGACGGAGGACCAAAGTCGAGCTCGAACGACTGGAAATAGGACTAACTCCAATAAGACTGAAAGCTGAAAAGAAGCAGACCCCCCCCCCCCGGGCGTTTCTTTCTCTTTCTTCCTTTTCTCTCCTTTCTTCTTTTTTTCTCCCCCCACCCATGTATATGTTATGTTCCATGTAATTATATATTTTTCTACAATAAAAAATTACAGAAAAAAAAAAAAAAGCAAAGTAAGGCTGGAGCCTTAGGGCGCCACCTAGTGAGGGTGCACATTTTCAACAAAAGACCTGAAGAAATCGCTTTTTAATGTATGGCACCACTCAAGCATCTAAAATGCTATTTTGACCAGAGGGCTGAAAATCCTTGCTGAGTTTCTGAAATGAATCTATGTGATATGTTTCCGTCTTCTAGAGCCGTTTCCCAGGGCTGATTTAGGCACACAGAAACTTAGGGTACCCTCATGGTGTCCTCTGCCCAGTTAGTTCCTGTTACTGTAACCTTGTGATTTTATTCAGTATCAGACAAGTATGAGTAGTAAGTGTTGCTTACTACGAGGAACAAAGTGGAATTTCAGGTGAGAGATGGGAAATAGATGGTAGAAAAGGTATAAAGAGGGAATCTCTACATCAGAGGCACTCCTGCTGAACAAAGTAAAAGAAAAAAATAAACTCGGCTCAATTCCACATTACACAGGGACATGTATTTAGTACAGAGAGTTCTCCAAGTTAAATAATTTGGGGCCACATGTATGAAACTCATAATTTGCGATTACCTATTAGTGATTTTTACCGACTCAGAAATAGGTCATCGCAAAATGTGATGTAACAAAACGATTAGGAAATCCCTATTTGTAATTGCGACTCCACTCTTTCCTAGGGGCGAGTTGATTGCATTACCTAAATTGCGATTTCCTATTTGGTAATTGCAAATTAGGTAATGCAAAGGCAAGGGTGCACGGAGGATAAAGGTCCCACTAAAGCGCCCCCAAAAAAAGGTGCACATGCAAGGCACACACATGCCCTGATGGCATGTGTGTGCCACATGGCATTTTGGAAAATGCAGTTTTTGCATGTTCCAAAATTGCACATGTTTACCATCAAATTGAAATCAATGGCAATAGCGATTCCTACATTCACAGTTCGCATTTAGGAAAGGCTTCTTACATGTGCATCAGTGAATCACAAATGGCGATCCCCTATTTCATTCACAATTTAGGTAATAACTAAAAATTGTGATTACCTAAATTGCGAATCCCAAAGCCTTTCATACATTCAGAAAGGATATTTTGCATCTGCAAATGGGCAAATGTATCGATTTGCACCGTTTGCAGAGGTCTGGTGTAAGTTGTGATGTGGGAGTAGAGAGTTTGGGGATCAGGGCAGGGTAGGGTGGGTGTAGGCTAATGCAAGCTTGTATGCTTTTCTCATGGTGCTGCGGAGTTCGGATAAGGGCCGGCCTATGCTCTTGCCACTATCCCTGCAGCTGTGTCACCGGATGCACATGGGCACCCAGTGAAACCATAGCCGGTGCCTCTGGGTTGAAAATATTAGGTCCGAAGAAACCTGGCCACTTTTAATGGTTCAGCACGCATAGTATCCACCCTGAGGAAACATTCGATGTGTAATACCACCACTCGTAAACAGAGCCTATGTCTTCTGCCAAGTGTACAGCACATTTAGAGAGTGTATATGTATGAGTTTTTAATCTGTTAATCCAATACTACGTATAAAAGAACATAGTTGTACTGGATGGGCACATTTAAGTGTACGAAGGAGAGGGCACTCAAGGAGCCAGTAACAGTGCTTGATTATTATAAACCATTCATAGCACGCATACATCCAGCACATGCATATAGCATACATGCACTGCACAGTACTACATTCTTCATGTATTGTACCACTCACAGGCACACATGTACCCAGTACATGCATATAACATACACATACTGCACAGTACTGCATTATCACTGTATTGTACCATTCACAGATATGCATACACCACGCACATGTACACTACAGATGCACTGTGCAGCTCTATGCACCAAACTTAAGTAGGCCAAGGGTGAGTTAAGCATACAGCAGCAGAATTTCAAATGAGTGAGTCTGTAGTCTCACTCCAGTGACACAGGTAAAAAGGACCTGCTCACTCCTACTTATCACTACACAGTATGCGGTCACCACTCATGCTGCTTAACTACTGGTAAAGGCAGTAACCTTTCAACACTATGAGGATAGCACTTTGGGTGCCCCTCTTGGTTCAACAAGACCAAAATCCATGAGACAGGCCTATGTCATGGCGCACACACATGATCCCTGTTCGCCCTTGCCAACAAAATCGGACACTAGGGATGAAGACATCAGAACAGATGGGGCAATCAGGGCAGGGCAGGGGTGCAAATCCATTACCAGGTAGAAGATTTTTCTGTCCCAACAGATGCACCTCCTCCAGATCAAAACACCCCGACCAACTCCTAACCTGGATAGGTTGGGTGATTAGATTGGTAATTCTGACAGGATAGTCCATCAGCTTTCCCGTGGCTGAATCCAGCTCTGTGCGCCCATCAAAATGTCTAACCCTTGCAAAGAAATACACCATCTCAACTGATTGGGATTTTCTCCCTTCAAAGCCATCAACCATTTAGTGACTTATGATCTGTTTGTACCACAAACCTAGGGCCAAACAAATAACAGCAGAACGTATGCAAAGTCCGCACTACGGCATAACACTCCTTCTCAATAGCTGCCCAGTTCTGTTTCTGTTCTCTGGGTAGTAATCTCCTACATTATGATGCTCTCTACCTTTGTCATCCAGCTGAGCTAACACCACTCCAGCTCCTTTGTCAGCAGCATCTGTCTATACAATGAAAGGTAGTCAGGTGCTATAAGAACAGGTGCAGTGCATAGTGCCTTCTTCTGTTCCTAAAATCAATTTTGACACTCCTCAGTCCATATCACTTTCCAGGGTTGCTTCTTGGGGTCAAAGCATCAGTGGGCAACTATACTTTGATAGTTTGCCACAAAGTTCCTGTAATGCCCAGTGAGTCCTAAAAAGGCTCTGACTTCAGTTTGAGTAGTAGGCACTTCCCAATCAATCACAAACAGAATCTTGGCATTCAATAGGTGAACCTCCCTGTTTTTCACCTCATATCCAAGGTAGACTACAGAGGACTGTCCAGCCTGACACTTGGGGGCTGATTTACAACCTATTTTGGCGGTCGCAAATGGAAAATTGGGCTGTTTGCAACTGCTAAAAAGGGTTGTAGCATGTACAAACCCTATTTTGCGAGTCAGTAACTTTTTTTCCAACTTGCAAAATGGGGTTTTCAAGTTGCTATTAGAAAGGGGCATGCCATGGGGTTCCCTTCCTAATAGCGAGTCATAGGGGGATGTATGATTGTTTTGCAACCACAAATGCGGTCACAAAATAATCGCAGTTACCACCAACAAGCCAGTTGCAAAGGGGAAGGGGTCCTAAAGGAACCCCTTTCCCTTTGTGTTTGGCAGCGGAAATACTTTTTTAAGAGCAGGCAGTGGTCTCACGCCTGCCCGTAAAAAATTAAAATAAAACTTTTTATTTTTACTTTTAACACCTTCGCTGTGGCGGCTATTCCGCCGCAGCGCTAAGGGGGCAGGGGTGGGGGGCGCGCAGCGCGCCCATGCTGGTGACGGAACCGCTCCGTCACCAGCCTCGGTTGAGCTGTGATCATGACGGAGCGGTTCCGTCATGGCCCCGCCCGCTCAATAGAACGCGCCGCGCAGGCGCGAAATCAGCGCCGCGCAGGCACGTCAGGCGGGCCATGGCGGAACCGCTCCGTCATCAGCACAGCGCCACCGCGGCTGATGACGGAGCGGTTCCGTCATCAGCATGGAAAAGGTTAAACACATCCCATATACCTTGAAGGAAAACAAGCTGCATTTGAAAAGCAGAAAGTTGCTTTATTTCAAAAGCAAACACAGACATGGTGGTCTGCTGTCCCCAGCAGGCCACCATCCCTGTGTTATTGCCCATTTCCAATGGGTTGCGACTGCCTCACGAATACTGATGAGGCATGCCATTTGAGGCCCCATTGGGAATCGCTAAATGTGTCTGAGGCACATTAGTACATTCTATTTTGCGAGTCGCAAATTGTCAGTAGCAAAAAATCGTCATTTGCGGAATGGTCCTAGATCTGGCCCCTGGTGGCTTACATGGTCAGTTTCCCCTCCTGTATCCTAGCCAACACCTATCCTAGGTGTCCCAAAGTTCCTGGCATGAATTGTAGAACACAGTAATGTCATTCAGGTAGGCCATACAGAAGTCTTCCAGCACTGTGAGAACATTGTTCACCATGCAATGAAAAGTGGCAGGGGCATTCTTCAACCCAAAGGGCATTACCTTGAACTGCCATAGCCCCTTTGGTGTAGAGAATTCAGTCTCCTCCTTGGCATTTGGTGCCTAAGTGATCTAACTGATCCACAAGCTCATCGTTTCTTGTAATTGGATGGGCATCGGTTTTGGTTACCATTAAGGGCTCGAAAATCCACACAGCACTGCAAGTCGAAGCAAACCACATTCTGGACCTCTCCCAATCCGGCTTCCAAAGCAGCCATTGCACTGAGAACACCCTCCTCGCCGCCGCAGACATGTCCGCACCCTCTTCGACTGTGGCAAAACTGCAGTCCTAATCCACCTGGACCTCTCACCGCCTTCAATACCGTCTCCCACCGCACCCTATGCACAAGACTACACAATGCCAGCACCTGGTATAAAGCCCTGGAATGGATCCGTTCCTCCTCACCGGCCGAACACAGAGACTGAGACTACCACCGTTTCACTCTGAACCCATGGTGATCAACTGTGGAGTGCCTCAGAGCTCCTCCCTGAGCCCCACTCTCTTCAACATCTACATGGCCCCACCCGCAGCCATCATGAGGAACCACGGACTCAACATCGTCTTCTACGCCAACAACACCAGCTAATTCTCTCCCTCGCCAACTAAACCACAGTCGCCAAGAATAACTTCCACGACGGGATGAAGGCTGTCGCCACCTGGAGGAAGGACAGCTGCTTCAAGCTGAACTCAGAGAAGACCAAGGTCGTCATCCTGGGCTCCACCCCCTCCGCCTCGGTCGACATCCGGTGGCCTGCAGCACTTGAAACTCCCCCGCCCTCACAGACCACGCACGAAAACTCTGCATCATCCTGGACTCCTCGCTCACTATGAATCGCCAGATCAACGCCATCTCATCAGCCTGCTTTCACATGCTCCGCCTGCTCTGAAAGATCTTCAAGTGGATCCCCACCGAGTTCAGTAAAACAGTCACCAATGCACTCATCGGCATAAAACTGGACTACCGCAATGCACTCTGTGCCGGCTTCACCCAGAAGCGTCTCAAGAAACTGCAGAACATTCAGAACACCTCCGCCAGACTCATTCTCAACACCTCCACTGGCTCCCAGTCAACAAACAATCACCTTAAAGCTCCTCACACATGCCTACCAAGCCCTACATGATGGGGGATCTATGCGCCTCAACCACCGCCTTGCATTCCATGCACCCACCAGAGATCTCTGCTCTGCCCAGCTGGCCCTGGGCACCATCCCACGCACCTGCAAGATCACAGGAGGAAGATCCTTCTTCTACCTTGCAGCAAAGACCTGGAACACCCTGCCTCTCCACCTCAGGCAATCACTGTCACTGCCTCAATTCATGAAGGACCTCAAGACCTGGCTCTTCGACTGAACCACAGTGCCTTCGACGGATCAGCAGTCTCTCCCCTTCCCGGCACCTTGAGACCCTTCACTGCCAGATTGTTTCCTGTGTCTATGTCATGCATACAGACAGGTGTCATTCAGGGAGTCAGCGAGAAGAGATTAGCAGACCATCCAAGCACCTCTTTATGTTCCCTCTGCTGCTCACAGGTTTTCTCAGGGGCTAGCTGAACCCCTTCCACAGTTCCATTCTTCATGTTACTGTGCAACAAGTCAGGAAGAGGCTCAAAGTCTTCCTCTACTTCCACTGCCATAGCCATGCCATTCACTTTATATCTCTCCAGAGGTTTGACTTCAGTCTGTTCACATGGAACAACCTCTTTGGAATCCTTGACGCACCTGTGTCCACCAAGTAGTTCACCTCAGAAATCTTTTGAACTATCTTGTGTGGCCCACAACATTTATTCACCAAAACACTGGGACAAATAGGCTTTAACACCAACACCTCCTGACCTTCCTCATCCCCATTCTTTATAGCTTTTCGGACATATCATCCCTTCATCAGCGCTCGGCTGGCCTGAAGGTTTTCCTTTGCTTGACTCATGTGTTGCGCCATCCACTTCCAGAGTCCAATGACCTAGTCCACTGCATCTTTCTGTGGAGACTCTGAAGTTCCTCCCCAACCTTCTATGACTAAGGTGGGTGGTACGCACACTGGGTGTCCATACAGATGTTTAAAGTGACTGAACCCTACTCCATTCTGCAAAATCTCTTGGTAGGCAAACAAGAGACATGGCAAGAGAAGATCCCACTTTCTCCTGCGGTTCTCTGGTAGAGTTCCCATCATGCTCATTACTGTCTTATTAAACCTCCCCACTGAACCATTGGCTTGTGTGTGGTACACTGTAAAGAAGTAGTATGTCACACCGCCTTGCTCCCAAATCTCTCTCATGTAAAAGGAGTTGAAGTTGGTTCCCTGGTCAAAAATTACTATAATTGGAAATCTGACCCTAGAAATGATCCCCAGGAGAGATCTTGCTACCACCGAGGCAGTCAAGCTCCTCAGAGGTACTCAGTGGCGGCTCCTGCACTAAGGCGGAGGAGTGTCTCCCCACTGCTCTTTGAGCAGTACAAAAAAATAAAAATAAAATGATAATAACATGACGTTATTATCATTTTATTCTTCCTAAGGAAACTGTCCCTATATGCTAAAAATAAAATATGGACAAAATACATATTATTATTAATATTATTATTGAAAAAGTAAGGAAGGGGAGGTTGGACTGGGAGCTAAAAGCAGCCTTGAAATTGTTTTAGTACTAGTTCGAAAATTCATCTATCGAGTAACTTTTCGAGTACCTACAAAGAGTAGGTACTAACAGCCCTCTGTCCCCAGCCAACCTGGGGTTTTCTGGTTTCTTGTGTGTCCTGTTCAACCATAAATGGAGCTGAAGACGCTGGTGCCTGACACGCACTCCTGTTCCCACAAAACTCAAGTGCACCAAGATCAACGGTGACATAGATGGATGGCAGAAAAGAAGAATGTGATGTAACTCACAGGTGTACAGGTGCATGGTATTGGAGGGGGAGAACCCTGTGAACAGGTGAGTACAGAGACTATCTGTACTTTGGCATTTAAAAAATAATACATCAAATGTGTCAAAGAATTGTGCAGGGCCACTAATGTATAGTGAATGGAACAAGTGACATTCCCAATGCCCAAACCACAGAACACCGCCTTCCCCTTTGGTGTGTAGTGCTGCAGTTATAATGCAGGATTTGTATTCACAGTTACACCAGAGAGAAAATGGCATGCATGCACATGCAGAGTAATAAAAAAAAGTGATTGTTGGAATACTTGAATAAATATTAGAGCCCCATCCCAGTCCATCATTTTTTGCCTGTCATGCTTCCTCAGATGGGTCCCAAATATAAACAGATCAGGCTGCCCTGCTCCAAAAGAAATAGTCCATCCTGAACTTTCCAGGCCAGGTCCCCTCTGAATGGGCACATGAGAACACAAGCAGCCCCATACTATGTTCTGCATATCTGGGCCTTAACAATAGGGTGCAGCTTGAGTCTTATGACGCGAGTAGCTCAGTTCCCACGTCTGAACATCCTGCCACACAGATGGGTTTCCAGTCATTCACCCTGCAGTGCCTCTTTTACTAGCCATCTCCAGATTGGACACATATATAAATATGTGCATCCTAAATTAAAGAACAGGTACAGATGTGTGCATGCTGGAGATGACTAGTAAAAGATGCATTGCAGCAGATATATGTCCAAAACAAAGTGGTCAGCAAGCGGCGAGCTCTTGCTGCTTGGGCGGCGTTGGGGGTAAAAGGCCACGAACCCCCTGATAATTATTTCACAAACGGAGATGACACTCCAATCCCGAGGTCTCCAATTAGCAACATCCACAATGCATTTCGACATCTGTCTTTATCAAGTGGTGCCGGGCTCATATTGCTCTAATTAAAACGTCTTGAATAAAGTGAAGGGCATTCTGGGAAATGTAGTGATCCAAACTGCAAAGACGTGTGACTTCATAACTGAGGACAGTAAGTTATAAATATGACAGATAGTAATTTGAAAGAGGTGCATAAATTAGAAATATAGGATAACAATAACTTTAGAATTTCTAATGTTTGTGTGGTTTATCTTTGTTTTGTATACAAACAAGAAATACATTTTCCTAACTGTAACTTATCCTTAAACTTTGCTTTTTTCATGGAATTTCCATGGTTTTTTTTCTAATCATACATTTTACCGTTGTCGAGTGGAGTGTCATCAAGTGGAGTGTGGTACAGTATAGTGCTGTAAAATGTACTGTTGTACAGTAAGTATAGTGTTGTGGAGTGGAGTGCAGTAAAATAGATTGAGGTACACTGGAGTGGCATGGGCTGGAGTGGCATAGAGTGAAATGGCGTAGAGTAAAGCGACATAGAGTGCAGTGGTGTAAAGTGAAGTTGCGTACAAAGGAATAGCGTATAGGAGAGGAGAATACAGAGGAGTGGCATAGAGTGGAATGGTATAGAGTGGCATAGCACAGAGTGGAGTGTGGTTCATTGGAGTTGTGTACAATGTAATAGTGTAGAGTGGATTGGTGTACAGTATAGTGACATCCAGCGTCGTGCAATAGACTGGAGTGTAGTACAGTGTAGCGGCACACAGTGGAATAGCGTATACTGGATTGGCGTACAGTGCAGTGGCATATAGTGGAGTGTGGTGGAGTGACGTGGAGTATAGTTGAATAGCATAGAGTGGAATGGCATAAACTGGAGTGGCATACAGTGGAGTGGCGTACAGTGGAGGGGACTGGTGTGGAGTGGAGTGAGACACCGTGTAGTGGCGTACAGTCGAATAGCGTAGAGTGGACTGGTGTAGAGCTGAGTGGCATCCAGCAGAATAGCATACACTAGAGTGGGGAAGAGTGAAATGGCATAGAGTGGAATGACATAGACTGCAGTGGCGTCCAGTGAAGTAGAATACAGTGGAGTGGCATAGAGAGAAGTAGCATACAGGGGTGTAGTGTTGAGTTGAATAACATTGAGTTTAGTGGTATTCAGTCTAGTGACATACAGTTGAGTGCCATATAGTGGAGTAGGGTAGAGTACAGTGTCGTACAGAGCAATAGCGTAGACTGAAGAAACGTAGAGTGTAGTCACATATAGTGGAGTTGTGTGTAGTGGAGTTGCGTAAAATGTAGTGTTGTACAGTATAATAGCATACACTAGATTGTGGTAGGGTGGAGTGACGTATACTGCAGTTGAGTACAGGCGAGTGGTGTACAGTGGAAAAGAGTAGAGTGCAGTGGGGTATACTGAAGTGGGGCTGAGTGGAATGGCATAGAGTAAAATAGTATAGAGTATAGTGTCGTAGAGTGGACTTGAGTACAGTGGAATAGCGTACAGTGGAGTAGCATACAGTGGAGCAGCATACAGGGAAGTGACATAGACTGGAGTGCCAAAGAAAAGAGTGGTGTACAGTATACTAGCATAGAGTAGAGTGGTGTGGAGTGGAGTGGCGTAGAGTGGAGTGGAGTAGAGTGGAGTGGTGAACAGTGGAATAGCATACACTGGAATGGTGTACAGTGTAGTGGAATAGAGTGGAGTGGCGTACAGTGGAGTAGAATAGAATGGCTTAAAGTGGAGGTGACGTACAGTGGAGTGGTGTAGAGTGAACCGGCGTAGGCTGAAGTGAGGGACAGTCAAGTGGCGTAGAATGGAGTGGCGTATAGTGGAATAGTGTAGACAGGAGTGTCATAGAATAGAGTTCCGTTCAGTATATTAGCATAGAGTGGTGTAGAGTGAAGTTCAGTAGAGTGGAGTGGCATACAGTGGATTAGCGTAGAGTGTAGTGGCATATAGTGGACTGACTAAAAGTGGAGTGGTGTATAATACAATATCATAAAGTGTAGTGGAATAAAATGGAGTGGCATAGAGTGGAGTGACGTAGAGTGGAGTTTGTTAATTGAAACAGAGGCAGGACAAAAGTGTGTAAACGGCTGTAAATGTTATGTAGCAGAAATATACATTATGAGGTTTAAATGTTAATTTTTGGTAGTATGTGCAAATAGTATAAGTAATGTTAAAGTTATAAGTTTAAAAAAAACTTGGGGCCATATTATCAAGAAAGGGCGATACATTATCGCCGCTTTTATCGGCAGGAAACTGCCGCTAAAGCGGCGATAATGGGCTTGATAATAGGCCCTTGTGAATTCCCATAGAAGCCCAGGTTAACACCAGAATCTGGGCTTCTATGGGAATTCACAAGGGCCTATTATCAAGCCCATTATCGCCGCTTTAGCGGCAGTTTCCTGCCGATAAAAGCGGGGATAATGTATCTCCCTTTCTTGATAATATGGCCCTAAGTTATATATTCTGCCCCGGTATACAGTGGTAAGTTTTAGGTATACCGCGGGACAAGGGGCTGAGATGTCAGTATGTGATTAGATAATATCTGTGCTTACTGAAGGTAAAAGGCAGCCATGTAGTTTTTATCACAGTTTTGATGCTTTCTACCATCTGTGTGTACTGGTTTAGGGTCCTAGATATAAGGATTAGGTTTTATTGTTGTTCACTAACTATTTCCACTTTATTTAAGTGGTAGTAGGTAGAGGATTTTATTTATAATTTTCTTAATATTTTTATCGTAATCTAGAGAGAACTGTGCATTTTTTTAGAGTAGCAAGGTCATTTGCAGGTATGAACACGCTACTCTGTAGACGTGTGCATATTTAAATATGTTAACAATAGAAAAGATACTTTAGTACACTACATTTGTAGTTTTTTTTTATTTACAATTTTTATTGTTTGGTACTGCGATACTCCACAGGTAATACAAAGATTGATGATGGATTTTCCAGTAACACCTTGTATATACTTTTTACCAAAAATTCATAAGACTCAGATAAACCCTCCAGGGAGACCCATAGTCTCCTCTTGCAGTTCTTTGTACGAAAATCTGTTCAAGTATGTTGATAAATTCCTAGCCCCAATTGCACAGAATATGAGCTCATATTTGAGGGATACGGGTAATTTCCTCAGGATACTCACAGGAATAGCGTGGAACATGGGATATCTTTTAGTCAAAATAGACATTGTCTCATTATATACGTCGATTAGACATGAGATTGGACTAAAAGCCTGCCAATATTTCCTCAAACAAAGGAACATATCAGAACTGGACCATACAACAATGCTTCTCACCATGATACAAATCTGTTTAACCAACAATGTGTTTCTATTCAATAAAGAGCTGTTCAAACAAGAGTGTGGCACAGCTATGGGAATTTCGTTCTCCCCGAACTATGCCAACATCACCATGGGATGGTGGGAGAGGACCAAAGCATGGAATACGGACAATCAGACAGATCTAGAGCGGGTCATTCGATGGCTCTGCTACATAGATGATCTGTTCCTCATCTGGAATGGAACAGACCAGGAATTCCGGGAGTATTTTACCAAACTGAATCAAAATCAAATCGGTTTGAAGTTTTCATGTACAACACACAAAAAGAAAATTGGGTTTCTGGGCACAAACATTATTATATAGGATGGTAAGATCGAATCAACACTGTTCAGAAAAAAGACCGCCACAAATAGTGTTCTACATGGAACAAGTTTCCACCCAAGGCCACTGATAAACAGTATACCCTATTGGGAATTTACACGCATGAAAAGGAACTGCTCTAAAGAAACAGATGCAGAGGAAAAATTTCAAGAAAGCAAAAGGAGGTTCAAGTTGAGAGGTTATAATGAACATACACTGAGCAAGTGTAAAAAAAGAATAGACAACATAACAAGAGCAGAGACTTTGATTGAAAAAGCTAAAGTTTCCCAAGACAAAGATCCACCACGTTTTGTGACTACCTACAGTAAGGAGAGTGGATGCATTGTGAACAAATGAAAGAATATTGGCATCTCATCTCAGGAGATCCCAATATAGGAGAGCTATTGGGCAATAAATGATAGAGTGCAAATGTGGCATGAAATACATAGGGAGCACGAGCTGTATGCTCAAAAAACGTATCTTGGAGCACATCCGTGCAGTCAAGAACGCCAATATGACATATGCCACAGCAAAACATGTGAGTAATTGCCAAAAGGGAGATTGGAGAGCAATGTGTTTTTACGGAATAAAAATTATACCCCAAGGAGAACGTGGGGGTGATTGTGTAAAAAAACGATGTCAAATGGAGGTCTGCTTGATCATAAGAGTCAGAACGAAGTGCCCCAGAGGCATAAATAATGACGAGGAACTTTATGTACACCTGGAATAGTAATATTAGCCAGATATTTACGGGCACATGCATCATTCATACATTTTGAATTTCTTAATTTGCGAAAATTACCGAATCGCAAATTAAGAATTGCAAAATGCTATGCATCATTTTTTTCGGTATTTATTTGTGAATCGGTAAAAATCGCAATTTTCCTTCACCCTCTCCTTTTGATACAGAATTCGGGTCATGTCGGCCTATCCGCTATAATCCTTTATATGCTGCTGCCCTTCTATCGTGTGCACTAACCGCCGTTATTGGACGCTGTTCCTCACACTTTGGTGAGACTTTTAATTGTACTGTTAAATTATGGGCATGGTTTAGTATATACCTGCAAAGTAGCCCTATAACATTACTGTTATGTGTTGGTTTGGTTGATATCTCATGGGTGGCTATACAATCTGTGCTTTGTTGCAGGCCTTTATTGCTCCTTGTGCATATTCGCTTAGCTTGACTTGTTTGATCACTTATTGGTCTGTTTAATGGGGATGCTCAACCCTGATGGCCGCGCTATTGTTATTGCATGTGGACATAATGTCGTGATTCTGTTTTATGTATGATGTTTTGATTCTTCATGATATTTCCGTATCTAGCCAGTACTTCTAGTGCCTCTGATAACTACGAATATTCTCACTTCCAGGTTTTCTATCCTTGGATTATAACAGTGCCCCCTGATACGTTCATCTTTGACATCACGAATTCCACACATGATTTATGGTAGGGATTATTTTTCCGTCTTGGTCCTTAATGACTTATGTTCCATCCTTTGGGGTCCCCCCCTTTCTCTTGTTTTAATATTTTCTAGTAATGTTTCTCCCTAGCACATGCACTTTGACCAGTAGGTTATGATGCACTTTATTGTTGGTTAAATCTTGTCACAAATCTTGTCTGCTCACAGGTAGTGTCTTTTGTGATTTGTTAAAGTTCTCATGTATATGTGTAATGTTCCAGTGTTTTTTTATATATGTGTCATTTTAACATTGTCTATGTTTTTGTAATATTGTGTAAATATGTTTATATATAAGTCTTCTAAATGTTTGTATTTAATACTTCCAGCCTTGATAAAGTCTCAGCAAGAGACAAAACACGTGTTGGCGAACAATATGCTGGAAAAATCCTTATGAAATTTTGAATAAAGAAACCTTGAAGAATACAGACTTGGATCTCAAATTATATTGGCGTCACAACTGTTGATCCCGTACTATATATAAAGAAATTGCTCCTTTGAACTGCATCTGTGTTTGCTTGTCTGAACACTCCTGTGTATAAAAGCTTGAGTGCTGAGGGCTATATACTAGAGCTCGTTGTTGATTTTTACCAATTTGGAGTGCTGTAATTAGAATTTCCCCATATACAAATACCGAATTCCTAACTGCTTTTTCGCAAATCCCATTGATTCCTATGGGCCGAAAGGCCCATAGGAGTCAATGGGAAGGCATTTACGAATTCGCAATTTGTTGATGCATTCCAAGGGTGCAGGGGGGGGGTCCAAAGGACCCCCCCCTGCACCCCTGAAATGTATTTGAAAGTGCATGTTTCAAACACACATGTCCTAAGGTCAATGTACATCACGTGTTAATTGTAATGCAACTATGATCCAAAAATCACACGTGACAAGACTCGGTTCTACACCTATACTACAAATTGGTACTAGACCCAACGTTATATATACTGTGTTCACATGCAGTCTGTTATCAATGGCCAGGTTAAGGATAATGCGGACTATATTACACAGCCAAAAATGTAATGATATGACAAATAGCACGAATGTCTTTCTGGTGTTTGTATAAAGTTGTTGAAAAAAATTGTAATACACTACATCTCCCATAATGCCACTTTGAGGCAGAAATGGGATTATAAATAGTGAGATTAAGGAATGACTTACTGACCGTGAAAAAAGCCTAGAGTGGCTGAACCCCGTTGGTGGGGTGAACACTTATCAATAAAATAAGCAAAACACTATTCAAGAGTGCTGCATCCTTTGTTGTGAAAAAATTAATTGGGCCAGGATCCGGCCCCTGTGTAGAGCACCCGCTGTGGAGTGCCCTCGGAGCAACATGATCACTTTGAATGCATATATATATATAGCAAAGGAAGAGCACAAGTCATATGCATAATACAAAATCATCCATTATTTATTTGTTCCAACCCAATCCCATTTCACTAAGAGATTATGCATAATAGTTTAAACTGATATCTTGACAACTAAACCCACGAGGCACTTTTATAGCAGGCATTACTGCCTGGCTCCTCCCAGATGTGTTTATTTATTGTCTGGGGTCTGCTTAGTGTCAGCGTGCTGCTAACAGCTAGGTTCAGAGTGATTTTGGGGTACTGCCAAGTCAGTGATTAGGGAGGTGAAAAGAAACAATGTGCTGAACGTTGCAGAGGCCTCTTCTCCTGTATCATTTTCTGCTCCCACCACTCTTTTATTTACTCATGCCAGCAGTATATTCTTGGTCGTTTCAAAAATGAGAAACTACTTCCAATTTACAGCTATTATTACCCCCACAGGGCCCCCTGTTGGCCCTCTGCATGGGGGTGCATGCAGGTGACCACATGCTGTGCCCCCCTGTGTGCATGCACCCCTGTTCCTGCACGGCATGGACTGTTCAGTGCATGCCATGCAGGAACGTTCATTGGTGGTCCCGCAGCAGTGCAGTTCTAAGGCTCACTTATGAGCTTTTAAACTGCCCCGCCGCGGGACCGCCAAGCCACCCGCCCACCAGACCACAAATGATCTCATAATCTGACAGGATGGCGGCAGTTGGGTTTGGCGGTGTGGGAGCAGGGCAGTGGCATGGCAGCCTTCTCCTAAGCCACAAAACTCACAATCGGGCCCAAAGTCGGTATAGAAAAGCTGACTACAACAGTTCCTTAAGCCCAGTTCTACTTCTTTCCCACTCAGATGAGCAGTGCACTATGAAACACACTCTTTCTTAAGGGGCCCCTTCCACTCTCCAAATGGGCCTTGTAGACTCTGCCTGAAAGACAAACACAGTAACTATTTTGTTTCTCTTCAGTCCTGGGTCTGCATGGTATCAGTTCAGAGCATGCTGCTTACAGCAGCTGCTGTAGAGAGAGACACACCTTTACAGCACAGATAGGTTGAGGGGGCCCTCTTCTTGTACTGAAGTCTTGGGACCCTTCCGCATTGCGGGGGTTCTCGGGGAGTCTGTTTAGACCCTGCCGCGAGTCAGGACATAGACTGTTGACAGCACAGCTCAGAATCATGGAGCGGCAGCCATTACACTGCGTTTAATAGCTTTGTTTTCTGTAGAGCACGCGCTAACGGTGCTCGAGAGCATGTGCTGCTGCACGAGAAGTTTCTTTAAGGAACTTGTGCATAGTTCTCTTCTACAGCTTTGCCCACTTACACACGACATCATGGTGCAGCCTCGGTTGCTATCAAGGACCTTGGTGCTAATTAGCACCTACAGCTATCTAGTGGATGTGTGCACTGGATCAGAGCAGTGTTGAGCACCCTTATCAATGCAATTGCACTGTCAAAAGCACATAGATTTAATTCAGAATGTCTCTAATTTAGTGCATGAGCTTAGCTCTGAAAAAGTGAGTAGGGATTTCCTCTCTGTTTTGGGGCTGTTTTGGAGGTGTGCTGTCCGCAGCTCATGCAGTAATCCAGAGAAATTCTGGATTTAAAGTATGTGTATTCAATTGTCCCATCACTTAAAAGCAATTGCTCAGCTCTGAGCCAGTCCACAAGTTCCTGATATGGGCCCTATTGTTCTTTCTCTATTTCTTGCCAAGTTGCTGGATTTAGGGCAAAGGGGAAATGATAACAGGAGTAGGACCCGTTAACAAAGGTGAGACCGCGTAATTAGTATAGCAAATTATCAATGTCTCAACTGGGAATCATTTAGCAAGGACAGTTAGGAAAAACAGTATACATCAAAAACCAGGGAAGAGAACAAAAGGGAGACCACAATGGAAGGAGTGAAATTAAATTATTTAGTTATTGCAGGTAGTTATAACAGCACTACAGTACAATTGAAGTATAAGGTGACCATAACACACAAGTGGGCACTGGGCGTGCTAGTGAAAGGTGGTCGGCGCAGTGACACAAAGTGGAAAAACAGCTTGAACGGTGGGAAATATAACAAATAGTGGTCGATAAAGAGACAAGTATGTACAAAATTGTTTGTGAATTGGGTAAAGTCAATTGACCACTACAGCGCCAAGGTTCTGTGCTGAGAAGTCAACGGTGTTTCAACCTGATTGATTTCAGGTCATCATCAGGACAATTGGTCACGTTATTTACAGAGATAGTGCTGGGAGCCGCATGACAACAACCAAATTCGGCGGCCAGAGTTACAGTAAAGGAAGGGGGTCCAGAAGGGTATGTCAGCGTAGAAAATCACGAGACAACTGAGTGTTCCAAGGCTGGTGTGTGAATCCAAGAGCAATTTTCAATTATGGCCATCTGATTGAAGCCACGGAAGCTGGAAAGCAGAAGTGCGGGCCACGTTTGGAAGAATGACGGGCTGGATGATAATTAGGGCATGAAGCGGAGGCAATCCGGTGAATGATGCCGGTGGACGACTCGTCTCTGTAAATAACGTGACCAATTGTCCTGCTGATGACCTGAAATCAATCAGGTTGAAACGCCGTCGACTTCTCAGCACAGAACCCTGGCGCTGTAGTGGTCAATTGACTTCACCCAATTCACAAACAATTTTGTACATACTTGTCTCTTTATTGACCACTATTTGTTATATTTGCCGCCGTTCACGCTGTTTTTCCACTTTGTGTCACTGCGCCGCCACCTTTCACTAGCACACACAGTGCCCACTTGTGTGTTATGGTCACCTTATACTTCAATTGTACTGTAGTGCTGTTATAACTACCTGCAATAACTAAATAATTTAATTTCACTCCTTCCATTGTGGTCTCCCTTTTGTTCTCTTCCCTGGTTTTTTGATGTATGCTGTTTTTCCTAACTGTCCTTGCTAAATGATTCCCAGTTGAGACATTGTTATTTTGCTGGACTTAGGGCAAAGGTGAATTCCTGATTTGTAACTAGTGATGCACATAGAATATAGGGGCACGTGCAGCAAGCAAAGCAATTGCGATTCCTTAATAGCGATTATTAAGGAATCGCTATTAAGGAATTGAAATTCCTAATGCATGTAGGTTTGGCAGAAAAAATATCAATTCCTACACATTCCCTATTAGTGAATCGCAAATTGCGATTCCCTCACTGCATTTGCAAAATAGTTAATCGCAAAAATTGTGATTATCTATTTTACAAATGCCTTGGTGGTTGATGCATCCAAAAAGGCAATTTACTATTTGCAAAGGTGCTGATTCTGCGAATTGGCCAATTGCGAACGGTAAATAGGTTGATGCATGTGCCCCTTAGTATTTCTATATTCCTACTAAAATACAGATTACTGTGAGAACAACCTGTCATTTTCTGGGAGGTTTCCCCTCAAGAGTATTCCTCCCTGCATATCTCAGCCTATAGCATGTGTGTGATACATACACCATACATGTAAGGTAGCCTCAAGGAGAATGTCAGAGCTGACTAGCTGTTATTTCCTTCTGTTGATTTTTGATGAACAGAATCTATGGACATTTGCCACTTTTTAGATGGAATGGGAAAGATATCAATATTAAACCTAGGCATGAATTTATTCTGGTCAGCGATGGCCTTATTTTGTGACTGTACAAAGGCTGTGCTAAAAAGACCGCTTATTCTCTTTAGGGGAAATGGAGACACATTGATGACAGGTCTGTACGTATAGCAGCCTTGATAAGGTGTTTCCCCATCCACATAAATGATACATGTCATCAGGACAAAGCCTGGATTGGCCACTCTGTCACTCTGGCATGCAGTCTACCATCTAGGGGGCTGCTGTGATCCAAACATGCCCCATCCTACACGAGCCCCGTGAAAAGCAGGCTGGTTTGAACATCTTTGGGATGGCTGATTTTGATTTACAGTCTGATCAGGAAGGTTCTGTCTAAAGAAATAAAACCGAGCTGTGCTTCACAAGTCTGCAGTGCTCTGTGCTGGCATCCAGTACGCCCTGGGAGGTAAGTAGACATAAAATGAAGTTTGCAAAAGGTGGTGCATTATGCACACCAATGTCATTGCTTTAAATTGGTGCATTCAGGACAGAAAAGGTACAGACGCGTGCTGGAGATGCCTAGTAAAAGATGCATTTCGATATGAATGACTAGAAACCCTTCCGTGTGACAGGATGCTCACAAGTAGGCCCCAGGCTCACTGTACCCTAAGACTCAAGCTGTACCCTCCTGACAAGACCAGAATTGAAGGAAACAAGTCTGGGGTATCTTGTGTTCCTGTGTAACTGTTCAGTGGGGTCTTGGCCTAGCAGTAGGGACTGAACGGTTCCTATTGGAGCAGGACCTGTTCAGATTTGCATAAGGCTGGTCCTTTTCTGAGTGACATGTTGGCAAAAACACTATGGATTGGGAAGCAGTAATTACCCATGGCTCATATTAATTCACGCCTTCCACCCATTTTGTATTCCTCAGTGCAACGACCTAAGTGTGACGCATATGCCCAGATGTTGGTCCTCCAGTAAGTGTGCCATAGAATCATCGCTGCAGCGTAGTAATAAGGCCTAACTAGTCAGTGGTTGGTCTGGGGTTTCTGGTTTCCTTTCAGGTGGGGCCTGACTTGGGAGTTCAGGCTGGACTATTCCTTTTGGAGCAGGGAAGCCTCATTTGTATATGGTTGTCCCTATCTAAGATGGCATGGCGGGCAAATAAATGATGCGCCTGGATATGGCGCTGAAAGTTAATCAAGCATCCACTTCTTACTTTTTGCCTTCCTCTGCATGTGCATGCATGCCATTTTCTCTCTAGTGCAGCTGTGGATACAAATGTTGCATAATAACTGCAGAACTATACGACAAGGGGGATGTGGTGTTCTTTTGCTTGGGCATGGGGAATACCACCTGTTTCATTCACTCTACATTAGTGGCCCTACACAATTGTTTGACACATTTGTTGTGTTACTTTGCAAATGCCAAAGTACAGATGGTTTCTGTACTCACCCGTTCACAGGAGGCAGTCCCTCCAATCCCATGTACCTGTACACCTGTGAGTGTAATTCACACAAGTTCATTCTTTTCTACCATCTAAATATTTCATCATTGAGCTGCTGCTGAACTTGAGTGCTGTGGGAGGAGAGCAGAGGTGTGAGTCAGGCAACAACTTCTTCACCTCCATTCAGGGCTTGACAGGCCACATAGGAAATCAGGAAACCCCTGGTGGGCTGGGGACAGATGGATGTTTGTAAGCCTTGGTGGGTTGATAGATTCTTGTATCCAGCCAGCCCTGAGAGAGCAGCAAAAATAGTCTTATAATAGCATGTTCTGCTGCATCACAGAAATATTATTTCTAGACTTTGTACAGGCCGTGAAGGGACATTGGACTTACACTCCATAGTACTTAATCTCCTTAGACTTACTCTTTGCAGGTACTCGATAGGTGAATTCAGATTTTCATGGCCTGCTCCTTGCCCCATTCTTCGCCTCATTCAATGCCTCGTCCTCCTCATGGGTGGGCTCCTTCTTAATGCACTGTGCATTCCTTCTCCAGTTTTTGATAGATTGCCCTAGTGCCAGAGTGCAGAATGTGCGTCATGTCCACGTTATTGTAAGCTACAGTGTACACAGGGCCAGAATAGAAACTAAAAACAGCCCTGGCTATTTAAATCAACTCCACACTGCAAGAAGCTGTGGCTAGAAAGGGCCATGGGCTTTGTTTGGGTCATGGCAGAACATCTTCTTCTCAATGTTGTCTCCCCAGCATGCATCCCACTGGGAAATTGTCGGGGTGGCAGAATGACCAGTCCGGCCCTTTGCCACTCTTGGACGTCTCTGTGTTGAACTTTAGAACGATATATTAGACAACAGGTGCATACTACCCACTAATCACTAGACGTGTAACTCCATCACCTGGTTAGACAGAATATCCCTTACAGAACACTCTTGATTTCACAGTACTCGGCAACAGATACCTGGACAGCGGGCGGGATGTGTGCCATATTATATTAAATACGGTGCATTCCTGCTCTCTCCCTTTCACGCAGCAAGGTGACTTGCCACTTTGCGTGAAATGTTGATAAATATGGCCTGTAGTTTCAACTTTCTGCTGGCAGTATCTGTCGTTGAATGATGGTGAATGGTGAGATTGAAAATAATCATATACTGCAAAGCCTGCATTTTATAGTAAGTAATAAAACAGAATATCCAGGGCTCTGGATGCAAATGCAGAGATCTGGGTGGTCAACCATCTGTTGGCAGGCTGCAGTATTTTGCACTGGGAAAGTACAATGGTATATGATAAAGTGCTAGGAGCAAGAATTCGATTGTAATCCTGCAGGTGGGGGTGACAGCTCTGGGGCCTGGTGCCAAGGGATGAATGTTCTCACTCCCCAGTCCCATGTCAGCATGTGAGCAGCTGCCTCCTTCTTTGTTTAATGTTCTGCCTCTGTATGTTTAGTTTCCTCCTGTGATTAATCATGATATTTATTATGAAGGGTTAAAGCACCCAAGAATCATTTCCCCATCTCCGCATGTTTGGAAAGTTCCTGTTTAACAATAGCTCAGACTGGCCAAATATGGAGTTTTCAAGCAAGATGAGAGAAGCTTTTCAAGTGTAAACACCAGGTAGTAAAACTGTACTTGTTACACCAGACAGGGCTGCGCCAGTGCAGAGCTTCTGGCACCTCCAGTCTCATCCTCAATAAAATTAAAGTTAACAGTTAAGCAAGATTGGAAACGTATGCTGTCTTTTCACCTGTGCACTTACCAAATGTATTTTGCTTAAACTAAAAGTACAAAGCCTCAATTTTTAAACTTGTACTTGTTAAACAAAACAAAAGGTGCATGTATTCCCAAATTTAGATATAGACACACACATACAGACAGACTCAAACAAACATATATATATATTCTATAGAAAGAAGTTCGCCTTTTAGGGCGGAGAAACACAAGCCACACCGATCAGCAGTTTCAAAGGTATGTATTCAGTCAGCAGGGGTCTTGGTCACGTGACCATTGAATTGGATTGAGTTGTTTTAAAGTCCAAATTGGCTTAAAACACGACACGACTTTGATCAACATAAAAGAAACACATATCGGTAAATGGGTCGATGACAATTTGTAGTTTCACTGTTAACAACAAAAGAACTGTCACATCCGTTCAAATTATCACAGATTTCATTGGTCAGAATTTCGTGAGACATAACCGAATTCTACATACATATAGTTTCAGAAAAGTACATATATATATTTATGTATAGTTTATAGTTAATTCAGGCTTTCTAAAGGAAGAGCATTTTGTGTTTTGCTAATAATGTTGCTGCCAATTGACGAATCTTCACAAACCTTTCCAAAAAAAGGTCATCAACCTCAGCTCAATCCAGGAAAGTTTCGGGGTGAGATAAAGCGTAGCCTCTTGAGTCAATTTCCCCAGGTAGTTTACATAGGTAATGCTATACAGTGTTACAGCAATAACGACAAAATCAAATTACACAAAATTTGGCAAAAAGCTGATCAGTGGTGTAGCAACAGGGGCGGTCCGACAAGGGTAGCAGAAGTTTTGGGGGCGCTCTTCCATGCAAGTATGCCACGGGCGGCAAAGTGGCTAGCTACGCCACTGAAACTTTGGCGAATATGTCCTAAGCACTTGTGCTGTCCTTACGCCATGCAAGTCAACGCAAAGCAACGCAATTGTTTAAGTGACATTAACAAAGTCATGCAAATCTTGCATCACTTTTCACCTGTAAATCAATGCAGCACTTTGTGCTGCCTTGCATTACCCTGTGTCGGGAGGTGTTACATGGTTGGACCATAGGTGTTCCTGTGCATTTAGCCATGTATTTTGACACAAACACAGATTTACTAAAGTTAGTAAACCTGGGCTTGTGCCAAAATGATGATATTACCTGACCTTGGCGTAACAAGGAGAAATCTCTTTATTTCACCTCGGTACTTCTTCTTTGCTTGTGTGCTGTGTTCTGCAGCCCACATAGAGGAAGGAATATTTCTCTAAGGATTGTTTTTGTGCAGGAATGTATCCCGTCCTGCACAAAAACAATGCTGCCCACAACCCAGCACCCTTGCACCATATTACAAGGGTGCCTGCATTGGGGCTAGGCAGTCACAAGTGTGCCAGCATGGGGACAGAGATGAAGAGCGACATATCTTTGTAAATATGTCAGAACAATTAGTAAATCTGTGCAAAGATCTTTACCCAGAAAGCGTGCTTTGGTGTAAATCTGTTCAGTGGTTTTTGAGAAATGAATGTTCAAAATGTATAGATATGTTGGCAGTTAAGCATGAATTACAAAATTCAAGAATTTTGATTGGCTGAGGGGTCTTTTTTGTAGTGAGCGCTCTGATTAGATGGCCGCAACATGAACGAACATGTTGCGGCCACCATTACAGGACTAGGAGACTTGGTCACTGTGTCCTGAAATTGTGTTTTTAAAAAAAGGACATACGGGGTCAGTGTAGGGATACCCTGACACTCTAGCCCTTTTGAGGGCAACCTGGGCCCCAAATTTAACAATGAAAAAAAGTTTTGGGGTTTCTGTGACCTCGAGGGAATCTTGAGGGATTCCTGTTGAATGCCCAAGGAGCCAGGAAAATTAATTGTAAAATATGTGGGGGTGGGTGTCCATGAGGGTTGGCTGCCGCTGGGGTTTGGAGCAATGCCACGCTGTGAATAGCTAAAGGCAGGGGGTTGGCCCTCCATGGAGGTTGTATATGCTAATAAGACTTACTTTACATTAATAAAAAAAAACATGGAAATTTAGGGAAGAAACCAAAGGTTAAAGAGACATTATAGATAGGTATGATAATAATATTTTACTTTACATTAGAATAACATTTTAGAAATCTATTGAAAAAAAATAAAGGTGAAAGTGGCGTTATAGTTAGGTGAAAATGTCAGTTTTCTTTACTGTACAGTAAGATATTATTACAAGTATTGACTATAATGTCACTTTAACCTTTTCTTTTTTTCAGTTAATTTCGGAGACTTTTGTTAAAAGTAAAGTGAGATTTTATTACCCTACTAACTAATAAACATCACTTTAACCTTTGTTTTTTTCAGTGAATTTCTATATTTGCAAATTACGATCTTATTACTATATCTAACTACTACAACATTTATCATTAACATTACATATGTGTTACAATTTTTCTTTTACACTCATCAGACCAGAACATGCAATCATAAAAACAACCACAAGGGATCCCTGCAATCAACAGCTGAAAATCAAAAGCTCCAGCTCTGGGAATGCTTATAAACATCATAAATGTTTCCTAGAGCCATGCTGTTTACACCCCAGGAAACATAGGATTACTTTTAAGAAATTATTTCTGGGGGGCTGCTGCACTTCTTGCGGCCAGTCACAAACTTTTTGTGAAATGATGGTGGGGCCACTGCCCAAACTGGGGCACCATAAAGCAGGAAAATATATGAAAATTAGCCCATGAAGAGCAGTATGGGATGCTCCTTGCCAGGAGCAGTGAATAATAAATGAGTGACTCCGGACGCTCATTAATTATTACTTTTGGTAGTCTTGTGCTGCATTCTGTCTTTTTTTATTTTTTGAGTACCCAGATCCCATCCGGCCATGCCTGGGAGTTGATCATAGTTATATGTTCTCCTGCTCGCGGAAGCAACCATTCTTTCTGCTTTTTGAGCAATCCTAGGTCCCCTGCCAATGCTCTTGCAGGCGACGAAGAAACATGTCTCTTTCATATCCTGGGGATGGGGTCACTGGGACTAGGTAATTGAGATGGGTCCCGCGGATGGGGTCCCCTGGGTTGCTACATGGCTCAGGAAGAGGAACCACACACCCTTTTCCCTGGCCCACCCCCGGTAGATTCTAACAAAAAAGGGCACCCCACACTATGGGCTTGATTCAGATCTCACTAGGAAAGCCCTCCGTACGACTCGAATTCGGAGGGCTTTCCAAGCAAAATGTGCTTTGTGAGTCCGAACGAGCGAGTACGATGCAGCCGTATGCTTACTTATTTATTTATTTTATTTGATGAGTTTTATATAGGACTGACTAGACCCGGAGGTATCAGAGCGCTTTACATGAGGTTCCACATTGTTACAAAGTTACATCAGATACAAGTTACATCAGTTTCTTGAAACATAAAATAGCATAGAGGATGAGATAAGGAGCGTAGAGGGATAAAGGTGGTCAGGTAAAAGGGTAGGAGGGAGGTATAGCGGTGAGACGAAGGAAAGTTTTGCCCAAAGTCCGGCTAGGTAGGTGATGGCCGAGGGGTAAGTCCACAGCCCATTTCCTCTTTAGCTATCAAAGTAGCTCCACCGGGCATCAGCCAAAGTGCTTGGTCTCAACGGTCAATAGCGAGTTCACAGATTCAATGTCCTAGTAGGTGAGACGGATGGGGGATAAGCACGAGTTCTGGACGATGTCCAGTTTATGTCTAAGTGTAGTAGCTCATTGTGATAAAGGACCACTGTGGCGACCATCTTGGGGTCAGGCAAGGGATTCAGTCCCTGGTTTTCCATTCGGCCAGTCCCCATTTTTAACATTCCCCTTTGAATTCTCAGGGGCCCTTAGTGTATTAGCGCTGCTTTTTCATGTGTCTCTTAGATCACTCACCCTATTTTCGATGGGGGACCTCGTTATACGCCATCTTGAAGGGTAAAAATTCGAGGAATGTGGCCATGTTACTGATCGTGCTGCCTGGTGGAAATGAACATCAAAGAGGATGAGGGAGTCCACTGACTGTCAGGGGCCGTTCAGCGGTCAGGTGAAGGATGGCACGATGCTCAGGTGTCGGAGACGTGGACCCGAAACAGACAGAGAGGACTTGGCATGTGTCCCTTGCAGTGGGAAGGGGGCCGGTCTAACGACGTTGGGGGTTGTGCGGAGGCATGGGGGCAGACCAGGTCCTGCCGCCTCGTCAGTCTCACGACAGGACATTATCACCTCAGCTGGCTTGTCTAGCCATAGCCAGTGTCACAGGGAGGAAGAGGGAGAAGGCTGTGCGGAGGGGAGCCTCGGCTCAGGTTCCGTAGTTCCGGCGGCGGTCTGCGCTGAAAAGGCTCCTCACTGTGTAGGTAAACAGAGGTGCTCGCACCCGCAGTCCAGCTAGTGGTGGAGTGCGATGAAAAAGCCCATGCAGGTGGCCAGTAGCCCTGCCAGTCTGGGCAACAAGGGAGAACCTCTCTCCAATGCCCCTCAGTCCCCGCGATGCTGGTGAAAATGGCGATGGGGGAGAGCACGTCCCAGCCCAAGGGACAGCTAGACCAGCAACGGAGTGATGTGTCTGACGATGGAAGCAGCTTCGTCTCCGTGCATATGGGGGTGAAGGAGTCGTATTACGAAGCGACGAGGCAGGTGTGTCAGGTCGCCAGAGGACGGCTCGGAGGGCACGGTCCTGGCAAGGAGTGGCGAGGCCAGCGAGTTGAGGGAGCGTCGGTCACTGGGGGTCATCTCCGAAGGTAAGATATTCTGCAGGCGTAGTCCGATGTTAGAGGTACTCGGTTTGCTTTGACTCCTATTGAACTATATGGGAGCCTGTGTACAGACGTGTACACAGGCTCCCATAGCAAAAAGGAGTGGGTGGGGAGTAGCGTACACCCTGTGGCGGGCACCCCATGGTGCCCACCACACTGTGCATACCTGGATCGGGGGATCCATGGGCATACCCCTGTTTCAGATTCGGAGTGCCCCGGGTGAAGGGGGGCCTGCTAAGGCCCCTTAGTACGATTCCGACAGCTTTTTCATCTCACTGAGACCAAGGCTATGTGCCTGTCCGAATCGTGCTTCGTACTCCCTTGGTCGGAATTCGGCTCCATAGCGCGGCATGATTCGGCTACAAATGAGTTGTAAGGACAGGTTCGGGTCCTGGAAACGATTCAGTCGACAGGTACGCGATCTTTGCATCATACTTGGTTGTTCGGACCTGTGTACCATTTGGTTGTAAACAAGGGCTAAGAATTGGATGCGGGAAAGCCAAATCCGATTTGGAGGCCTTCCGGACGACATCAGAATCTGCCCTACATGTTCATTATTTTTTTTGCCAGTTGGACATCCCCGGGAGGGAGGGACTCTTCCCACATATGTTCCTTCAAGAATCACCCAGTCTGGAACAATCTTATAAATTACTCCTAGCCAGGTAGGTGAGAGCAAGGGTTGTATGTCAGATTACCAAGTACAAAATATGATGAGGCCAAAATATTTTGCACTAATGTCATGAATGTAAATCCCTATAGTTTAGATAGACAGGCAGACAGACAGACAGACAAACATATAGATAGATAGATAGATAGATAGATAGATAGATAGATAGATAGATAGATAGATAGATAGATAGATAGATAGATAGATAGATAGATAGATAGATAGATAGATAGATAGATAGATAGATAGATAGATAGATTGATTGACTGGTGAAATACTAGGGAGAGATCTCTTATTTACTGGAGCAGCATAAAAAGCATGGGTTCGCTAGTCTCCTCGGCAGAACAGCTGTCTGAGTCACCACAGAATCTTCGTGACAGGACCATCCAACATTCTTAAGGAAGGAGGGGAAGGTAAAGGAATGAATAGGGAGTAAGATTCAGAAAGATAAGGTATTCTCTAGCACGATAATTACAACACAGAGCTCCCAAGTTTATCAATTTAATAACAATGTAAAGAACCTCGAAAGCATAGATTGAGTCTGTGATGGAGACATCAGGGCACTAGAACTCAAAAGGCCAATTGCTAAAAACACAAGGTCTTAAGGACATCTTCACATGGTTCGTGTGGTGATTTTGGGACCTTTCACTTTTTGTAAGGCTTAGATCAGCCATGGTCCATGCAGGTAACAGCGGTGGTGCCCAGTGGGGGGTGATTTCGAGGGACGATGCAGAGGGAAAATTAAATAAATAATTAATTGCCCCTTGTCATCGTCCGTCGAAATCCACTTGCCCCACCGCTGTTACCTGCACAGGTCACGGCTGGCTTAGATTTGAATCCCATTGCCTGTTCTTCATCATCAGAGTCCTTCTCCACTGAGCACCTGGTGACGCTTCAACCCTGGGATCACAGGCAGTGGTACAAACTGGAACTTCTAGAAATTGGCTTTATACCATGAGAATACAGAAAACCACGTTATCTTAGAAACAGCCTCTTATATTTTGAGTTTGCCCAAAAGCACGTATTGGAACCGCAAGCATACAAACATACAAAATATGAGATATGAGAAAACACCTCTACCTCACCTCCCTTTGTATTAAAATGTCTACCCACATGTAATCATTTTACAATTTACCAATATTCATAGCTGATATAGCAAATTTATCAAGAATATAGACTTGATAAACTGAGAAAAAAACAAGCAGTAGCATTACTGCCAAACGTCAATCACAGTTCTCCAGTTTAATTGCCTTTTCTGTAGCCAGAAATGTAATAGCCATTATGGACCTAGCCTCCATGGACTTTTTTAAAACCCGCAGATTCACTCCAAACAAATCTTCTCTAGCAAAGCCATCTGATCAGCTGTCACCATAAGCCTGATCAAAGTTGATTTTCCAGAGCCTTCACTGTTGTTATATTTCAGATAAATATTGGACTATCAAAGCCTTGCCCCCTACCTCAATTACAATATATATCTTGGTCAGATCAAATATGATTGTTGGCTGGGTTTCCACTACCTGACAATCTAGGAAGGAAGTTGCAAAAACCAAATATGTTTCAACAAACTTGTAGGGGCCCACGGTGCATCCTATTACTGCAATCTGCAAACCTTAGTGCCAGAGCACGCTTAGGAGTAAATCACGCTTTCAGTCAACCAGCATTGCATTGCTATATATTGTTTACATTGGTTGGTAGGGAACAGCTACTGTATCAACTTGGAATACCGTTTTACTCACACATCCTCTAGGAAATATATGTTGCAATCAATCTTTTATACACTGAATACATTCCTGCTATTTCTTGGTTTCTACAAGAAGACATATCTACAGGCTTTGAGGACCCCTCGATGTATGAAATGTTACCATTATGCCTGTGATGGTGGGGGAGGGGGTAAGAAGGCATATGTGATTGGCCCAGATTAATTGACAACAGAAATCTTCCCTCCAAATATTTATGCTTGTTCCACAAGCACCTGGCAGCGTGATCACTTTGAATCCATATTGACTTCATTCATTTTAGGTATCAAAATGACAACACGCGATGTGCTGGTGAAGCTCTAGATTGTAAATATTTTGGCGCTTTAGTTTATTCCTTATACACCACGAGATAAGTACATCTCTTGCAGTAGCACGACTTGAACACTACTTTTCTGAAGTGTGTCTTCTTCTATTAGGTTCATGTTCACTTTTAGCCAAAGCTAATATTAGAACAATCTCTTTCTTCTCAATTTTCAGCTCACGTTGCATTCTTTTTCCTTTAAAAAACTCCACCACTACTTTGCCCTTGTACATCCTCCTCCCCAACTCTCTCACAAATGAGAAGGGTGAACTTAAAACTACTTTCGTTACAAAACCCCAGGATGTTCTGGCATGCATCCATAGGTTCACACCATGAGGACCACCCACAGCCTAAGATGCACACCAACTGATTACCACTACTCTATTTGTCCCAGTCCTTTTGGTGCTGTTTTAGCTGGACTTTCTGTTCTTCATTCACAGACAAATGTGCACATGTCGCATATTTTGAATTTATTGAACAACTTCACCAAATGACCATCTTTGTGAGCGCCAGCTGATTTAAATATAGGAATCATCTGGTGCATTTCAGGGAGCTTCCCAGAAAACAAGCAGATCGATGGCAGCCGCGTGGTATGCCTTACCTCAGCAATCACTGTGCGACCCTTACCTGCCATAAGGCTCCATAGTGCTAGCATTTTCATGGTAGCTTCCAGATTTTTTTGATACTTATTGGAATTTGACACTATAGCTAAACCCACCTCACTGACGGTGGGAATTAGGGTTGCTAGGAGAGCCAATAGAAGCAGGACAAGGGCCTCTGTTGAGTCATTCAGAGGGCCACACTCAAGTGAGGGACACCAACGAGTGTTTTGAAGGAGTAGGAGTAGGTGCTCCAGACCAGTTCCACAGCTGCAGCTGCAACCTTGAAGGTCAGCGCCCATGAACTACCAAATTTGGTGCAGGTGGTCGAGCCGAATGGGTTGCAAGCCTTCTGAAATAAGAACTTGTAGAACCAGACAGTGCTGGAAGAGGAACTATTTCCTCGACCTCGGGCAAGTATGAATGGAGGGCAAAATACCACCTGTTACCTCAGAAGAGAAGAGAAAATCCTTGAAGTAATGGGGTTAATAGTGGCCTCTGAATGGGGTAAATATTGCATCATTTGAACAGGTTAAAGTTAAACTTGAACAGCTATATTATTATGTTTTGCGCAAAAAAGAGGCTAGAAGGGCGAGCGTTTTCTCCACTCTGGCAAAATAGGTGTGGGAGAACTTTAAAAACAAGTCCTCCTGGCGCGGATAACACAAATAAGCAAACTACTGGTTTAGGTTCAGGGCAGCGTGGGACTGAATTTGTTTACCAGGATTACTATACAAATTGTTACCACATTTAATAAACCGTGGACCGCTTATTAAAACTGAGGTTTGGACTAAACTCACTACTAAACTGCATTTAAACCATTTCATAAAGGAAAAGCGTGATGTGAAAAGAGTAGGAGGTGAGAGTTAGACAGAGCAATTCCCTCATACTCTCTTGACTCTCCAGAAAATGAAATGTGTGTTGATAGTCAGGGAGATGCCATGAACCACTAATGTTGGGAATATACTCCAAATCTGGGGATCAGATATTTGTGTGCTGGCTGTGTTATTAATAATCTATCGGAAGATGTAAAGTGAAATGTGTCGAAGGTAATAACAGAACTGCTTCACTCACCCCACACATTTTCCTAGTGGTTGCCCAATCTTCTCTGCAGAGTCACAATAAAACACGAGAGAGGCCGTTAGAGGGGGTTTTAAGAAAATGTCCGACAGAATACAACCTTGCTGCCTAGGTGAAGGTCTTTAAGTGAGATCCTGGTTAAGAGTCTTTTTTGCTACAACCAGGGGAGAAGAGGATTCAAGGATGGAAACTCAAGGTGAACTTGTACAAAGGGACATTTCACTACATCATGCTCTTCCCTGCATACCTGATAGTGATATCAGAAGGAAAGACATATCTCTTCCTGCCGCTGATGGAAGTATCAGAAGGGTTTGAAGGCTGGCAGGAGGAAAACAGGGGACTAAGAAAGATGCTTGAGAAATCGTGAAGAGGAATGCTTGGGGATAGTTGACCCCGCCACGCACTACGGCAGCAGACGTTGCTGGGGGTCTGGGTCACCAGGTGCCTAGGTCAGAGGCAGTGGAGTGGGACCGATGGCGTGCAAGACCTGCAGTGATGTATGAAACTCCTCCAGACTTAGATAGCAACTCTGAACATCCACAAATGGATCCACAGTGAGAATGACGCGACACTGAACTGCACAGAGAGAGGCAGGCATGTGATCGGATCAGAAGCTCTGGCATGATACTATAGAGAAATTCTATATGTGGCCTAGAGTGAGGATAACAAAGGGTAATGATTTCAGTCAAGGCCATAATTGAGATGGAAGTGCAGCGTGACAGAGGAGCGGCTGATCCTGAAGTTGATCCTCACCCAGATGCTGGGGCAAACGATACAGTTGTAAGAAGTTTCAAATAAGTAAAATGTTAACACTGGGGAGACAGGCTCCCTGTGAATTGGAGTGGCAGCCAGCTGAAAGCTTGCAGCATAGTGTTGTGGGGTGAACGGTCATCAGGGAGTAAGGTTTTTATGGGTTACTACACTTTATTTTGGTTATGACATCAAAATAACTAAATGTTCCAGTACTGGAGAAAACAACAATGGGTCTGTAATGGAGGGGCAGGCTTAATATACAAAGGTGAAAAATGGTTTACCTCATGACAGTGGGCTTAGGCTCTTCTCCTGTAATGTTAGTGGCTTGGGAAGCTAAGTCAAGAGGAGGGATTGTCCATCAGATGTTGAAAAGGCACAGCCCAGATGTGTTATTCTTCCAGGAAACCTTTCTCTCGGGCATGAGATGTCTGGCCCCAGGAAGGGAAGCATACTGTCCTCTGGGCCTCTCTGGCTTAACATCTGATTCAAGAGGGGTAGCACTACTGATCACACGAATCAACCCACATCATAGTTAGGCAGACCATGTTCGATTCCAAGGCTGCTATGAAGCGGTGACAGGGATTTGGAATGGTGATAAACTCATTCTGTGTTCCGTATGCTTCCCACCTATGCTCCAGTTAAGTGTGATGGACAGACTGGGACCCCTATTGATGCAGATGCCAGAAGGGCTCCTGGTGAAGAGAGAGGTCTAGATTCAGTCATGTGAGAGGACCTGGTCAAAATGTGAGGCAGGTAGTGCAGGAATGACACATGCTGTGGAAATTCATCACAGCCTTGGCCTTAGTGGATGTTTGACTAATGCAGAACTTAACGGACAGACAGTATTCCTTTCACTTCAGGGCCAATAATTCCTTTTCCAGAGTCACTTCTGTTTGAAGGAATAGTCTTAACAAGAAGAAAATAGAGGTTGGGTGGAGTTGTGGGTTAACCAATGGGAGGCCTACAAGTCCGTTTTTTATAGGGGACAGACAATTTCCTGTGCCACAGCATTAAAGAGGTCATGGTTGTCTGAGGCCACCCAAGCTGGGGCTGAGGTACTTCAGCTTGATAAGGAATACTTGCAAACAAATAACCCAGTGACAGGTCACTGTCTTGCTCTTAAGCACATGGATTACCAGGCGTTACCTAGAAAAGATGCTCAAAACTGCTTCCTTGCTACCCAGAGAAAGCTCCATGTAGTACATGGTTGAAGAAAAGAGACAAAGTGGGTGGGAACTGAAGTTCTCTTCTAAATGCGGAGTATCTTAGCCAAGATACTGGCCACCGTCTTGGGCTAAATCATTGGTATCCTCTGGCATCCTCACCAGTTGGAATGTATGCCCATCAAAGTATGAGACTAATTCTTATGCCCCTAGATGGTTGAATGGCATGCACTGAAAGGGTGGCACAGCCAGAGGTGGATCTGCCCTTGGATGTGGCCTAAGCCTTTGATCTTTGAGTAGTCTTCAATGTTCTCTTTGTTGATAAAAACAGGGATGCGGGCTGAAGTACATGGCGTGGCTTATGTTGTTGTATGGGCATTCTCTGAGCAGGTTTAAGGCGGTTGCAATCATATCCATACATATCCATCTCTTGAGGGGCACAAGACAGTGGTGCCTCTTCCCCCCCTGTGATTTTTGCCAAGGCGCTATAGCTTCTATTGTGCTGGGTAAGAAATCGTACAAAAGGGGGTGGTGATGGACGGAGCATCTGAACCAATCAAACACTCACACCCAGTCAAAGGATCTGGGTTTAATCCATCACCGTTCTTTAGCCCACTCTGCCACCCCAGTTCAGACATGGCCATATGCAAATCAGTCTGACCCTGTGCCTCATGGGAACAGTCCAGCCCGAACTGCCAAGCCATGCCTTCCCTGAACCGGAAAAAAGCTTCCGAGGACCGGTTTCTGGCATTACAGCCGTCTTCAGCCCGGCTTGCTTGAATCCAGTGGCAAAGTGAGCAAGGGACTCACGTCTGAGCATACCCTGCCACACTTATGGCGGCCAGAGCAGTACAAAAGGGGGCGGTGATGGTCCCTTGCTCACTTTGCCACTGGATTCAAGCAAGCCTGGCTGAAGACGGCTGTAATACCAGAAACCGGTCCTCGGAAGCTTGTTTCTGGCCCAGGGAAGGCATGGCTTGGCAGTTCGGGCTGGACTGTTCCCATGAGGCACAGGGTCAGACTGATTTGCATATGGCCATGTCTGAACTGGGGCGGCAGAGTGGGCTAAAGAACGATGATGGATCAAACCCAGATCTTTTGACTGGGTGTGAGTGTTTGATTGGTTCAGATGCTCCATCCATCACCACCCCCTTTTGTACAGGTAAGAAATGAGGCACTGGTCCGGGGCCTGCCATGGGTTAACACATGGGATGATTGAGTCTCACTCTATGTGGACGATTTACTCCCCTATTTTGCAGAAGTGAATGCGACCTTCGAAAGACAATTGCAGATCTTTGGGATATTTGAGCAACACAATCAGAAAGGATTGAGAATCCAAAGCCATGCACCGGCACGGCTGCTGGACACTGGAGGGGAATCTGCTCCATGCCTATATTTGCTACCCTGAGAGATGAAGATGCAAACAATTGTAGACTTCTCATTTATCTGGGGCATGAAGGACAGGACACTGGCCAGAATGATGTGTATGACTTGATGGATGGATTTCAGAATATTGTTAGCAAAAATACTGCCGGACAAAAATGTTGGGTCCTAGATATCGTTTACAAAATGATCACCCTATAGGGTGTAGATTTTCTATTATTATATCCAAATAGGTGATATTTTTGCAAACAAAATTTAAGACACAGTGTTTCTGTATTTTGATTACATTATTTTGACTGCATATCAAGTGGATACCTCAAAAACGTAGGCGAAGCCTTGGAAGCTTGTGGACATGATGGATAGTCATGATTCAGCTCTCCCAACACCGTAGCTGTGATATTACATGATCTGTTCACTGCTTTTGGTACAGTCTCCCATCCAGGATTTGAATTTAGTCAACACAAACATGCCTGCTAACATGCCCCACCATCTCCACTTTCTATACTACCACCAGAAGGCACTCTACTACCACAGGGGGTTCAGCAACCAGCAGCACTGGAACCCACTGGACAGACACATTCTTTTCTAGGTGAATGTTTAAAGGCTGTGCAGAGAAATAAGCAACATCTCTCAAAACAATTCATGACAACAATGCAATATTGAGGGAGATTCATCAAAGCCTCAAACTGGTGGCCAGTGAATTGTGAACTCCTAGATGCGGCCGATGCAGGGCATGGACAGTCTCTCATATTTAATTTAATTTAATTGTGGGTTTATATAGCGCTAGGAATCGACTCCCAGAGGAGTATCTCCACGCTTCGACCGCTGGGGAACCCGTCCTGGCTCACCCTGAGAGATGGTCCCTGATGGGTATCTCTAAGGTGCGACCAAGCATCCCCAGCGGTCTGGGGGGGCCGTTGTGAAGATGAGACAAGCTGATGCCCAGAGTTGCCGAGTGTGGTTTCTGACTAGAGTAGGCACCGAGGCGAGAATTATCGAGTCCGCTGACCCTGGTCCACGACCCTGCTGCGTCGGGAATCGAACCCTGGTCCCGGGCCGTTCTCTGCTTACGGGTCTGCCGCCTCTAACCAGTGAGCCACACTTCTCCTCTCAATAGATCAGGTGAGACAAGCTCCCATTTCCAGAAAAAACACTGGTCGGTGCCCCAAAAAATAACTTAGTCGCATCAACTGACCAACAGAAGGAGGCAACCTCAAGTCACAACAATCAAGTTGCAGGGCATCATACAGGTTTATACATGAGATGTCTAACCTGTAAACCTCACACTTCCACCAAGTAGGAGCAAAATGTAATTCCCACTTAGATGTTAACAAAAATCAGTTTGGTGCTAGCACCCTATGGGCCATGGAATCATCTAATCCATCCTAAATTAACCCATTGTGGATGCACACATTTTACGTGAACACTGACCCATCGCAGGCCTTTGCTGGGTTGCAAAGTCACAGGGAAATGTCACTAACCCACAACTCTTCTCCCACCTGAAGTCAAACAGCTGTCCAAGTGATTGTGTGTTGCGCTTCAGACACTGAAGGGGAACTGAGACTACTGTATTAAATAGCGACTACTCTATTAAGTATTAGGAAATAACTTCTCAGTTCCTATGGCCAAAGCCACCCTTGCACACTGATCCTACTTAAACTATCATGGGCCGTTGATAACACAGAACAGTGCACGCTTATTGAAAGGCTGTCTGCGTCAACTGGCAAGAGCGGTATAGCGTTGTCATGGTTTACTACCTTCTTGCTGAACCGCGGTCATCAAGTCACATTAAGGTAATTTCTTTCCAGAACAATTTCCTAAGGAGATTGGCATATTAGACTCCTACTACATAGGGTATGATATAGTTCCATCATAAGGCTTAAGGTGAACCTAGCAAGCTGTCCAATCTATGCCACTCCCTCGCTCAGGTTCGTTTGAGGATGCAAATAAATGTCGTTGCTAAAATGGCAATAAAATTGAGCCCCCAGTCAATCCAGCCTAAGGTCTCTACTGCAGTCAGCGGATCTGACTATTCCCCCAAACCCAATGGATGAAGCTTATAATTTGAATGTGATCTTCCATGGCAATATTTCATTTGCCCTGAACATAGGTGTGCTCTTCAAACCCGCATTCTGCTGTCTACATCTGCTGAAAGGGGCTTTGTCACTGCTACGCTGCCTTCAAAAATTCACCCTAATCCTTGCTGTGTAATGATACATCTGGATTACCACAACACTCTAACTTGGTCTCTCCATCGCATCTCTGTCAAAATTCCAGAGATTTCAGAACTATGCAGCTCAACTGAGGTCTGATGTGAAACAACAGGAACACAGCACCCTAGCCTTGAAACCTCTTCACTGGCTTTCAGTAAAACATAGGGCATCCAAATAAACACCTTGCCTTGTGTACAAGAAGTTCAGTGGCTGCTGACTGAAGTAGCTTGCAAAACTGCTTTATCCCTAACTAACCAATCAGAAAGCTCAGGTCTATCAACTGGTGCGTAGTATTGGTGACTCGGCCTTCCAGGTACAGTTGACCCCTATCCACCCTGTGAAGCTGCCAACACAAGCGTAGTCAGTGTATCATGAGCAAGGAAGGAAATGCACCGCCAGCGGCTGTTTAAATTATAAAATATGGCAAGAATGAGCGATCGGTGAGACTCTCCGGCCCCTGTGACCCTGGGCCACCACTCCTACTGAACCAATGGAAGCTACGCCCCTGGCTCCCAACAACTTCACCTGAGATGGGAAAATTATCATCTAAAATTCAGGAGATCCTTCAGGGCTCACCTCCTCAGCCAGACATTTAGATACACACTCTCCACCACAACCCTCTTCAGTGTCTTAAGTCCAGATGCCTTAAGATAGCCTCACCTTCTTACCCAGGCTTCGTCATATAGCTGCTATTCGATGGTGGGCTATCGCGAGCCTTGGTCCATCGCTGATGGATAGTTGACTGGTCACACCCCACAAGTGCCTCAACCCGAAACTGCTCTAATTTCACCACTGGGTGATCAATAGTGCTTTAGAGTGCCCCAATTCTAGAATAAAAGCACCCCGGCGCCTGCCCTGGTTTATTTGCATCATGGGGAGCCAAATAAATGTGTTATCCTCACCAAACCCCTCCTCCCCCCCCCCCCCCCCCCCCGACCCCACGAGTTTTTCGACATACAGGCACCTGACCATTGACCAGATTTATCTGCGATAAGACAAAACATCATTGGCGAACACCCTTCTTCTCATGAAAATCTTTCACGTCAGCCACACGAGAATGTCTGATTTCCAGTCAGTGGAAAATCTGAGAAGAATCCTGTATTTGGCAGGGCTCTCTCCCGCCCGCCGTCGGTCTGCCATCTTAAGCGCTCGAGGCTTCAGACTTGCGCGCGCTTTTGTGCGGTGAGTATTTTTATCCGCGGCTCCACCCAACACCGCCTCGCGCCTGGGAATAGCAGTGTGGGAACGGGCTCGGGTGGCCTAACGGGAACTTGCCCTTTTATTTTGGCAGTTTTACATTGTATTATAGCGCTGTACGTGAGCACCAGTTACATTGCACAAGGTCGCGTTCATTTTTTTCTTTTTTTTTTTAGACATGGGTCGAATGGGTTAAGTAATTTGCCCGGAATCACAGGATGTGCAGCTTTGGCCGTTACGCCGCACCCTTTCCCACACACTGGATTAAACACAGGTTTCCCATGCTCTGCAAAACCTGTCCAAGGCACATTAAAAAAAAAAACCGCGGCAGGTTAATTTGGGCTCAAAATCAATGTTTGAGAATTCCATTTAAAAATAATTCGTCAGGGCGGACTTATTCAAGGCAAGTGTATATTTACGGTATATAATTCAGCAGTTAACAAGAGACATTCAACACGAAAATTGCTTATTAGTGCACTGGCGGGAAACGGGTGCCACAATCCCTGATGCAATCGATGGCGTCTTCTGTCCCTACAATATGACCTAAGGAATTATCAGCTGCTGTTAAACTGGTACTGAGAATTTGTTATTGTGTAGGAAATTTCACCTCCAGCTGCACTGGGCATCATCTGCTCATCAGAAAAACCAAAATCCAAATGATGTCTCAGGTTTTCAATAATATGTGTCAAGAAAACCAGTGTGGTTGGAAACTGGTGCCAGAGTAAATCCTGCATTCGTAAGTGTAGTCCAGGCTTAGAGATCGTCCTAGCATTGCTCAGGGTGGTTGTCTAGGCATGCCTTGGGGTGATGTGGCGCTTCTTCCACCCGTAGGAGGTAGTTTTGTAGTATTAAATAAAACAGTAGATGGGGAGGGCTGCAGCTCTTGGGTCAAGGGAAAGCCAGAGCCGGTAAAATAGTGCCCGTATGAAAAAGTATCCAAAAGTGTAGTTGGCTGAGGAGAGCGTGAAGACTTTAAATCATAGCAGTGGATATTGATGGAGGTGGGCGAGGTGGGTGGTTTGAACATGGGAGAGGGACAGGGATTTGAAGAAGGCCAGCTTGTATGTCAGGAGCCATTAAGCCTCGAGGCAGAAGAGTGAGATGGGGTGTATTTAGGTAGAGTGTACAAGAGATGGAAGGTGGTGGTCTGTGGTGCAGAGAGTGGGAAATGGCATGTCAACGGCTCCATGGAGTTGAGTGTTACTCGCTTGCATAGGGTGCAGGACTTATGGGTAACATTGAGGCCGCCTCCCTTCTAGAAAGTGCAGTATACAAATTGGATGCTGTAGCCTGAAGGAAGAATGATGTCTAGGATATGCAAAGATGTGAACCTGAACCATGTTTCTGTGATGAGGAGGGTGTCAAGCTTGTGATACGTAATGAGATCTGCAATGTCTGTTCCGGGGATTACTACACAGTGAGCATTGACGGGCATGCATTGGAATGTGTGTTCTGTAGTTTGAGGGTGTGTAGTAGTTAATGGGATGTGTACAAGGTTGCATGTGTGTGTTGTGGGATGTTTTGTGAGTGTTTGTGGCGTCTTACTCTGGGTGTGATTGTGCCTATTGGCAGTTTTTGTGGGTGCTGGGCGAAGCACATGATTTTATCTTACCTTTTAAGGTTCACTGGAACAGAGTTTGTGACTGAAGGCATTATCTGACAGCAACAGGTCGAAACAGGGAATGCCCTTCTCTGTGTATGCCCTTTGCCCAGGTGTCCGACTGATAGGACCTCGCTAGAGTTGACTGAAATAGGGAGAACATCCTGTGCAGTTTGGTGATGGGAAGTGAAGAACTACTGCTTGGCGTCTTCTTTTAAAGATGGTTTTGGTGGGAAACTGGTGACGTCACTTTCTGAGAAGATGGTTGATGGGAAATTCAGCGATGTCACTTTGTGTGCAGATGGGTGATGGGGAAAAATTCCCCGCCAAAGTTTTGAAAGATTCTCTGTGAGCTGTGTCCTAAGAGACATTCCCTGGTTTGGCAACCAAAAAGGGATAGGGAACTACTGAAAACTCTGAGCAAAGCCAGTTGGAGGGGGGAGAGAACAGATGTCAGGGGGCAGTGGGCTAGCTAGAGAAGGGGTAGGCGGCAAAGTGCCTGCTAGCAATGATCATTTTGCTTTTTGAACAGAAAGGGACAGCTCTGGTTTCCCCCAAAACCATCTTTAAAAGAACAGCCAAGCAGAAGTTCTTCACTTCCCATCACCCATTTGCACAGGAAGGAACAGTATATGTCACCCCTTTAGTGTCCACCACCTGCTCCAAATTTGTTTAAATTGGAGTGGTAGAAGTGAAGGCCGCTTCTTTAGTGTCAAACACCTTCCTAAAAATTAGTTTAGATTGGAGTGGGAATAGTAAATTTCAATACTTTAGTGGCCAACGCCTTCCCAAATTGGTTGAGACTGGAGTGGGAAAATTAAATGTCACCCTGTGTCCAATAGTAGTATCTACTCGTGCGCCTGACCTGACAGCAACAGCGCGTTGCAGGGCTGATTAGCTACTTACGCAATAGCGTTTTTAAGAATTCCCGTTTTGTATCTTGTTTAATTTTAATTGTATTTACCCTGCTTTTATGTTCTGCGCCGTCCTCTCACCTGCACCATAATTGTTAAGCACCGCGCTTTGCGGGTCCCCTGATTCACCTCTCGTTTTGGCCGCCATCTTGGGGGAAGTTTTGGACGCCTGGCGGCGCAATTTGGGTTAGCAGACCAGCTGTCACAAGGACACGCTGACCTGCATATAAGGTGGGCATTCTAGGTGGGCTCTCCTATTAGTATCTACTCGTGCGCCTGACCTGACAGCAACAGCGCGTTGCAGGGCTGATTAGCTACTTACGCGATAGCGTTTTTAAGAATTCCCGTTTTGTATCTTGTTTAATTTTAATTGTATTTACCCTGCTTTTATGTTCTGCGCCGTCCTCTCACCTGCTCCATCAGGATTCAAGCAAGCCGGGCCGAAGAGGCTGAAATGCCAGAAACCGGTCCCCGGTAGCTTGTCTCCTTTCTGGTGAAGAATTGGCTTGGTAGTTTGGTCTGCCCTGTTCCCATGATGCACTGGGCCAGGGACAGACTGATTTGCATATAGCCAGGTTCTGAGCTGGGATGGGGCAGTGAGATAAATAACGGTGATGGATCAAGCCCTGATCTTTGGACTGGGTAAGAGTGGTCTGCTTAATTCAGACACTCTGTTCATCACCACCCCCTTTTCTGTATCGTTTTTGGCCACTATAGGTGTGGCAGGGTATACTCAGACATGAGTCCCTTTCTCACTGCTCCATCAGGATTCAAGCAAGCCGGGCCGAAGAGGCTGAAATGCCAGAAACCGGTCCCCGGTAGCTTGTCTCCTTTCTGGTGAAGAATTGGCTTGGTAGTTTGGTCTGCCCTGTTCCCATGATGCACTGGGCCAGGGACAGACTGATTTGCATATAGCCAGGTTCTGAGCTGGGATGGGGCAGTGAGATAAATAACGGTGATGGATCAAGCCCTGATCTTTGGACTGGGTAAGAGTGGTCTGCTTAATTCAGACACTCTGTTCATCACCACCCCCTTTTCTGTATCGTTTTTGGCCACTATAGGTGTGGCAGGGTATACTCAGACATGAGTCCCTTTCTCACTGCTCCATCAGGATTCAAGCAAGCCGGGCCGAAGAGGCTGAAATGCCAGAAACCGGTCCCCGGTAGCTTGTCTCCTTTCTGGTGAAGAATTGGCTTGGTAGTTTGGTCTGCCCTGTTCCCATGATGCACTGGGCCAGGGACAGACTGATTTGCATATAGCCAGGTTCTGAGCTGGGATGGGGCAGTGAGATAAATAACGGTGATGGATCAAGCCCTGATCTTTGGACTGGGTAAGAGTGGTCTGCTTAATTCAGACACTCTGTTCATCACCACCCCCTTTTCTGCGCCGTCCTCTCACCTGCACCATAATTGTTAAGCACCGCGCTTTGCGGGTCCCCTGATTCACCTCTCGTTTTGGCCGCCATCTTGGGGGAAGTTTTGGACGCCTGGCGGCGCAATTTGGGTTAGCAGACCAGCTGTCACAAGGACACGCTGACCTGCATATAAGGTGGGCATTCTAGGTGGGCTCTCCTATTAGTATCTACTCGTGCGCCTGACCTGACAGCAACAGCGCGTTGCAGGGCTGATTAGCTACTTACGCGATAGCGTTTTTAAGAATTCCCGTTTTGTATCTTGTTTAATTTTAATTGTATTTACCCTGCTTTTATGTTCTGCGCCGTCCTCTCACCTGCACCATAATTGTTAAGCACCGCGCTTTGCGGGTCCCCTGATTAACCTCTCGTTTTGGCCGCCATCTTGGGGGAAGTTTTGGACGCCTGGCGGCGCCATTTGGGTTAGCAGACCAGCTGTCACAAGGACACGCTGACCTGCATATAAGGTGGGCATTCTAGGTGGGCTCTCCTATTAGTATCTACTCGTGCGCCTGACCTGACAGCAACAGCGCGTTGCAGGGCTGATTAGCTACTTACGCGATAGCGTTAAGAATTCCCGTTTTGTATCTTGTTTAATTTTAATTGTATTTACCCTGCTTTTATGTTCTGCGCCGTCCTCTCACCTGCACCATAATTGTTAAGCACCGCGCTTTGCGGGTCCCCTGATTCACCTCTCGTTTTGGCCGCCATCTTGGGGAAAGTTTTGGACGCCTGGCGGCGCCATTTGGGTTAGCAGACCAGCTGTCACAAGGACACGCTGACCTGCATATAAAGCAGCCATTCTACGCGCAGCGTTTCGCGCAGCATTTGCGCCGTAGTGACGCCGGAGTCACGCCAGAGTCCAGCCCGTCTGCGCCCGTCCGCCCTAAGGACGGGCTAAAGGGCGGAGTGACTCTGGACTTTGGGTGTACTCGATATGCCTCCCGGGGCAGGACCTTTATATTCCTATCACGATCTCACTCGTTTGAGACCTGTTCGGCTCCCATGCCATTTCTCCTGCTCTCCGGACACTCTCCGACATGCTTTTTATTGCAATTGTTTTAGCATTCAGGGTAAGCTTCCGACTGCTTGCTCCCTTAGACTTCCTCTTTTTTCTGCTACCTCCCCAATGTTGCCTTCTCGGAAGGAATTGGGCTTCTTGATTAATACTAGATCTTTGGTGAAGAATAACATCGCCTTTCGGGATTTTGTTACAGCAAGAAAGCCCACATGGGTGTTCCTCACCGAAACCTGGGCAACTGAGTCTTCGGGACCGGTCCTGGTAGAAGCTGTGCCGGACGGGTACTCTTTAGTTAGATTGGATAGAGTGGGGCGTAGAGGAGGTGGCCTTGGTATTCTTTACAAGATCTCTCATACTTGCCATACTTCAACTCTCCAGGCCCTCCGACTATTTTCAAGCCCTTCACTACCTTATAAAATCTCCGGAGGCCGCTCCTTTTGGGGGCATCTTGGTGTATAGACCCCCCGGGCCCAGGACAGATTTTTGCCAGTCTCTTCTTAATATCTTAGAGCCCTACTTCGGATCTGCCAATCTGACTGTCCTGGGCGATTTAAATTTTCACCTAGACAATCTTGACTCTAAAGACTCCTTGGCCCTTCTGGACTCACTATCAGCATGTGATCTTGTGCAATTGGTCAAACATCCCACTCATCAGGCGGGTCATATATTGGATGTGGTATTTTCTAATGATGCCAGGCTTACAATAGAGGTGCCCATGCCACTGGCCTGGTCCGACCACTTTGCCGTCCCCCTGGAGTTGCAGATTGCCCCGCCGCCGGCAAAGATTGGGGCCCCTAGTCAAACTATATCTAGGAGGAACTTTAGAAACATTACGAGTGCCTCGCTGGCTCTATTGTTGCAAAATTACAAAGCGGACCTCTCTGAGGATGTTAATCTTGCCGCTTCAGAACTGTCCAAAGCCATCAGAGCAGCAGTTGACGTGTTGGCCCCCCTGTCCTCTTGCTACTCTGCGAGAAAAAAACCTTCGGCACCCTGGTTCTCGGAGCCTCTTAGGCTCATGAGACAGGGGTGCAGGAAGCAAGAAAGGGTTTGGCGGAAGAGCTGGATTATGAAGGAGAGGGACAAACACAAGAATCTCCTCAAGGAGTATAAGAGGGAGACTATCAGAGTGAAGCAAGAGTACTTTGCTAACCTGACAGTTGCTCTTTCCTCTCCCAGGGATCTTTTCAAAATAGTGGACACACTCTGTACGTTACAGATGCCGGACCCCGTAGTAAGTTCCCAGGAATTCTGCGATAAAATCGCAGGATTCTTTCATTCAAAGATCGCGGACATTTACTCGGATCTTGAATCACAAAGATCCGCTATTTCTCTCCTGCCCGTCTCCTCTGTTCTGTTCTCGAAGGAGGTTTTACCCACCATTTCAATGACTTTCCCTGAGTTTCCGCCTATATCGTATCAGGAGCTTGATCTGCTTTTAAAGAAGATAAAGTCGGGGCCCCCACTTGACCCTTGCCCCCTTAAAGTCCTGAAGGAGTGCAGAGACTGTTTATTGCCCTCACTGTTGGATATCATGAATAGGACTAGGAGAGAGGGCATTTTTCCATCTCAATGGAAGAGTGCGGTGGTCAAGCCCCTTCTAAAGAAGCCTACACTTGACCCCGAGGTGCTTAAGAATTATCGCCCCATCTCTTTGCTTCCAGCACCGGCAAAGATGATGGAGACTTATCTCAATCAACATCTGGTGGCTTTTCTGGACTCCTCGGGTCTCCTGGATCAATCCCAACATGGCTTCAGGAGGTACCATAGTACCGAGTCAGCCCTCACGGTCGTTTTGAATAACATCCATATGGAGGCAGACCAGGGACACACCACCATCCTGGTCTTCTTGGACCTGACAGCCTCCTTCGATACCCTGTCCCCTTCGGTTTTAACATCTCGCCTGAGGGAGATAGGGGTGGAAGGGACGGCTTTGAGTCTGTTGGCCTCCTTCCTGGACCAGAGAGAGCAGAGGGTCAAGTTGGGAGAGTTCTTATCTCCATCCCTGCCGGTGCAATGCGTGGTCCCACAGGGGTCGGCATTAAGTCCGACCCTGTTTAACATCTACGTGACCCCGCTTGCCAGGCTTGTAAGATATTTCGGGATGGAGGTAGTCTCTTATGCTGACGACACACAGATCTTGGTGTCCCTTTCCCATCTGGGTAACTTGTCGCCGTTCAGCTTTAGGAACTGCATGGAAGCTGTTTCCTTGTGGATGATTCACAATTCACTTAAGCTGAATGGCGAGAAGACTGAGATCTTGGTGTTTGGCCCTAACCAGAACATCTGGTCGCCTGATTGGTGGCCGCCCTCTCTGGGAGCCTGTCCCACGCTTACGGAGTCAGCGCGGAACCTGGGAGTGTTGATTGACCCCGCTCTCTCCATGACCTTGTAGGTAAACAGAACGGTTGCTACCTGCTGGGGTATTATTACAATACTCAGAAAAATAAAACATTATCTGTCTCCTCAGGCGCGGAAGCAAGTGGTGGTAGCTCTTGTCGCTTCGCGACTAGATTACTGTAATGCTTTATATATTGGCATGAATAAGAGCTTGTTACAGCGTCTTCAGACTACCCAAAATGCGGCCGCCAAATTTGTTCTGGACGCTCCCAGATCAGCGTCAGCAACAGCAGCCAAGAAGGCCTTACACTGGCTTCCCATTGAATCGAGGATTACATTCAAAACTCTCTGTCTCACTTATAGTGCCCTCTCTGGTAAGGGTGCTGAGGGTGTTAAGAAGCTGTTGCTACCATACGTGTCGGGTAGAGACTTACGCTCCTCCTCAAAGAACTTGCTTGTGGTACCTCGTTTCCGCAGGAATAAGTGGGGTGGTAGGGCTTTTTCTTCAATCGCCCCTAAGTTATGGAATACTCTTCCTTGCGAAATTAAATCTAGGCCCTCCGCTCTGCTTTTTTGAAAAGCCTTGAAAACTTGGCTGTTCGCTAGGGCGTACCCGTAGTTACTTTATATTTGTTTTCATGGTTTTGTTGTTAGGCGCCTTGATGCCCTCGGGCTTAGTTGCGCATTATAAGATTCCTTTCATTTCATTTCATTTCATTTCAATACCTTCCTGATATAGGTTTTGATTGGAGAGTTAATAGTAAATGTCAGTCCTTCAGTATCCAACAAATTCACATTTGTTTAGATTGGAGTAGGAATAGTAAATGTCACTCCTTTAGTGTACAGCGCCTTCCCCAAATTGGTTTAGGTTGATGTGGGAATAGTAAATGTCAACACTTTAGTTTCCAACGGCTTCCCCAAACTGGTTTAGATTGGAGTGGCAATTGTAAATGTCAACCCTTTAGTGTCCAACACTTTCCTGAAAATGGTTTTGATTGGAGAGGGAATAGTAAATGTCACCCCTTTAGTGTCCAACATCTTCCCAAAATTTGTTTAAATCGGAGTGGACAAAGTAAATGTCAACCCTTCAGTGTCCAACGCCTTTTCCAAATTGGTTCAGATTGGAGTGGCAATAGTACATGTAAACATTTTTTTTGTCCAACACCGTCCCCAAATTGGTATAGATTGGAATGGGATTTGTAAATTTCAATACTTTTGTGTCCAGCACCTTCCCCAAATTGGTTTAGGTTGGAGTGGGAATAGTAAGTGTCGCCTCTTTAGTGTCCAACACCCCTTTGCTGTTAAATGCTTTGCTTAAGTTTGGTTTAGATCTAAGTGGAAATAGTAAATGTCACCCCTTTAGTGTCTAACAATCTTTTTAAATGATTTATGTTGGAGTGGGATTATTTAAGTTTAGATTTTTTCTGAAATATTTAATTTTACTCTTATTTCTGTGCAGTAGAAATAGTTTGTATTATTTTAGTAGTATTGTTGGTGATTAGAAATTCATAAAAAACATAGTCAGTTCGGCCTGGCTGGAGGCTCCGGGGATTGCGCTTTGGTTCGCCCCCCCCTTTCTGTGGCTGACCTCTCTGGGGCCCCCCCCGGACATCGGGGGGTTTTCGGCCCCTTTGGAACGCCCCCGACTCTCCGGATTTTGGCCCAGGGGACCGCTTTGCGGGCGATTGAGCCCGGAATTATCTTGCCTTCTTGGGACACGGCACCAGTTGTTGACTCGGCTGGGGGAACACAGGGGGGGCCCGTCCTGCTGCCCATACCGTGGGGATCCACGGTCTTATCGATTGGCGGGACTGGGGAAGACCAGTCTCCGCGAGAAGTGAGGCGCTCTGCGCGAAGTGCAGCGTCTACCAGCTGTGGTGGGCCTCGTCCCCTGTGGGCCCTGGAATATCGTGCTGGGCCTAGGAGCTTGGGGCGCGTCATGGAGCGCGCGTGGCCTCACCTCCCGGGCTGCCTGTTCCCCCTCGTGGTGCGAGTTCCTCCTGGCCGTGGGTTTGCTTTGTTGTCCTGACCCCATACAGTGACCGGTTGCTGGGCTGGTAGAGCCGGACACTGGGTATTGATCTCGGTCGGAGCTGGGTCGGGGCTTCGCGGCTCCCGCCGGCCGGGTCAGGATCCTTGGACGTGTTAAGTGCTCTGGAGTGCTGCCTACCCGGGGGTGCACTGGTGGGCGCACCGGGTGCGGGTAGTATGGCAGAGAGGCAGCAGCCTAAGACCACCAGGGGGGGCGACAGGTGCAGTCCAATAAATTGATAGATATACCCTCCCTAAGGGGTCACCATCGGATTTGAAGAAGGGCCCTGGTGGAGCTTCGGACGACGTCCCCACTGGGGGGGAACCGACATTGAAAGACCTTATGGCTGCCATCACGGGGGTCCGGACGTCGCTGGGCCAGAAGATGGAGACTCTGGACACTAAGCTGGATACTGTGTCGCTTGAAATGGGTCTCATCAGGGCGGACCTCTTGAAAGCTAATGAGAAGGTTAAATCATTGGAGGTGAAGATGACGAGCCTGATCGATGATGTCAATCAGCTGCAGCAAGAGGTGCGTGGTCTTAGGTCCTACAGGGAGTCGGTGGATTGCCGGCTGGATGAATATGAAGGGCGGGCTCGGCGCAATAATGTCCGCATCCTGGGAGTTTCGGAAAAGGGGGAGGGGCAGGCAGCGGACTTGTTTGTCGAGAACCTCATCCTGAATATTCTCAAGCCCAAGGGCCTCAGTAATCTGTTCTCGGTGGAGCGTGCCCATAGTGTCCCATGTGGCAAGCCACGTGTTGGTGCGAATCCCAGACCGATCATCGCTCGGGTCCTCAACTTCCGGGACCGGGACATTATCCTGCAGACGGCCCGGGCTTCTGACCCTCTGGAATACGAAAATGCAACACTCTTGTTCTTTCCGGACTTCACTCAGGCGGTGCAGAAGCAGCGGCAGAGGTTCCTGTCGATCAAAAAGAGACTGCGGGACAGAGGCATGAGGTACGCTATGATGTTCCCAGCCCGCCTACGAGTGGAACTTGATGGAAAGGCCTGGTTCTTTGATAATCCTGATGCGGCTAGGGACTGGTTGGACAGTGTTCAACGGCCGGACCGGGAGTCCCGCGGCCAGGGGGAAGCAGAAGAACAATGACTTGGTCCACTGTGAAGTATGCAGGGGGTTGTAATATGTGGCTCCGGGGATGTTTGGGCGGGGGCCAGAGCTGGGGATTCCTGCAGGTCTGAGTTTGCATAGTGATTGATACGCTTAGTTAGCAGGAGTATCCACATAGAGTTGGGTGGGGGGGTGGCTGGTTGGCTCATTGGCCCTCTTCTGTTTTCTACTTTTAGATTTTGTAGATTAGCTGGGGGCGACAGGCACACTGCTAGTTGGGGATGAGCGCAAGCTGTAGGCAGGGGTGCAGGGAGGGGGATTGGAAGGGATGGTGTGGGGCGTGTTATTGTGTTATTGTATATTGTTTTGTTTGGGTTTTGTTTTTACACCGGGTGCCATCTTGTTATCCTGTTCTTTTTTGGATCGGTGATGTCTTCCGTTAGAGGGGTGGTGAGGATCTCCGCATTGGGTTGGAATGTACACGGGCTGGGAGATAAGGTTAAGAGGGGCATGGTCGGCCAGTTGATTCGGAGACACTCCCCGGATGTGGTGCTATTGCAGGAAACTCACCTGATGGGAAAGCGGTGTATGGCCCTCCACAGAGGGGGGTATAAATTGGTTGTGCATGCTGGGTTTACTACAGGGTCGAGAGGGGTTGGGATTTTGCTTAAGAACTCATTCCCATTAGCCATACAGGCCACGTGGACCGATAATAGGGGTAGATATGCTGGCATTTCGGGGTTGTGGGAGGGGAGAACTGTAACTTTTTTGTCTGTTTATGTTCCACCGGCCCTTCAGACCGATACATTTCATGACTTGTCCAAGATTTTTTTGAAGTTGCCTGTTGGGTTGTTGATTGTTGGGGGTGACTTCAATGCAGTTATGGATGGGGAGTCTGACAGGTGCCCGGCTCGGGAGCTGTTGCCCTCCCGGAGGTGGTTGGCTGACTTTGTTGACACTGTTGGTTTGGTGGATGGGTGGAGGCTTAAAAACGCCAGCGAGTCTCAGTACACTCACGTTTCGGATGCGCACAAGTCCCTCTCCAGGATAGATTATGTGTTGGTGCCGGCGGCCCAGGTGGCGTGGCTTCGGGAGGTGCGGCACTTGGCTAGGGGGGTCTCGGATCACTCACCTATCTGGCTTAGTTTAGACCTTGGTGGGCGTGATGTAGCCCGGGTTGCACCTATTAGTGCGTGGCGGTTCCGGGACCCAGCGGGTAGGAAGGAGCTTGTGCGTGTGGCTGATAGATATTTTCAAGAGAACGTAGACTCGGTGGACTCCAAGTATTCCCTGTGGGAGGCGTATAAAACTGTCCTCAGAGGGGAATTATTATCATATATTTCGGGAAAGAAGAAGGAGGGGCGTGCCGAGATAGATAGGGTGGAATCGGAGTTGCTTGCGCTGGAGCGGGAGATGACGCTTGTCTCCACGCCGAAGGGATTACATCGTTTGCGCCTCCTTAAGGATGAGTACCGGGGCCTGGCCCGTGATAACGCAAAGTCACAATTGGCCAATACCCAGAGTAGGGTGTACGAGCACGGGGATAAGGCCGGGAAGCTGATTGCCTGGTTGGAGAAGATGGGATTGGGCGTCGCGGTTGGTTCCGGAGCTGGAGCCCGCCGGGTCTGATAAAATTACGGACCCGCAGGGGATTGTGGATGTGTTTGCCGGTTACTATAAGCAGGTGTATGCGGCCGAATGTTTGCATTCGGAGTCTGAGAATGCGGACTTGATCTGGGACATCCTGATGCCTACTCTTTCGGAAGAGGATAGGGAGTTCCTCGACTCCCCCCTTACAAACGGCAAGTGGCGCAAGTGATTAGAGGGGTCCACTCTGGCAGGGCTTCTGGTCCTAATGGGCTCCCGGTTGAGCTCTATAAAGTTAATGCGAATAAGTTGGCCCCCTTCGTTCGGGATATGTTTGTGGAGAGAAGGGAGAGGGGTCAGCTTCCGTGCGATCAGCGGGTTGCGAATATCATAGTCCTGTATAAAGACGGAAAGCCTAAGACCGCGTGCTCTTCCTACCGCCCGAGCTCCTTGTTAAATGCTGAGCCGAAAGTCTTGGCGAAATTGTTGGCGACTCGTCTCGTAAAGGTCATTACGACATTGATCAGTCAAGTTTTATGCCTTGCCGTAATACGGCTCTTAATCTGCGTAGACTACATGGGGTTCTTGGAGGGGCTTCGCAAATACATGAGCCAACGATCTTGTTATCCTTGGATGCCACCATGGCATTTGACAGGGTGGAATGGCCCTATCTCTTTGCCGTCTTGGTTAAGTTGGGCATAGGCCCGGAGTTTGTTTCTTGGGTCCGCCTTTTATATTCTGGTCCACTGGCTCGAGTGGTTGTCAATAATCATAGGTCAGCTGACTTTGTGCTGGAGAGGGGCACCAGACAGGGATGTCCTGTTTCCCCACTGCTATTTGCATTGGCACTTGAGCCGCTTGCAGCTTGGGTCCGTTGGGACAGGTTGATTAGGGGGCTCAGGTGGACTCCCGAGTGGGAGCACAAGATATCGCTCTATGTGGATGGATCCTCGGAAGAGGTACTCCAATAACTTGTTGCCGCCCCTTGTCCGGCTTCGGCGCGACGTGGCCCGGTGGAAGTCGCTTCCGCTGTCCCTGCTCGGTCATGCTGTCTTGTTTAAGAGGATGGCTCTTCCCCGCTTTTTGTATGCGCTTCAGAACTCGATGGACCCGGTTCCCCCGTCGTACTTTAGGGAGGTCGAGTCTCTCCAGAGGCACCTTCTTTGGGAAGGCAGGCCTCGAATTGCGTTTGCGAAATTGACACTGCCGTGGTACGATGGGGGGGATTGGTCTGCCTAATATTCGTAAGTATTATTGGGCGTCACAGTTGGCGGCGATTAATCAAGCCATATATGGCTCACCGCTGGACCCTGGTTATGCTATGGACCTCGGTTCCTGGGGGGGAGTTTACTAGGGCGCTATACGCTTGGCATGGCCGTTTTCCCCTGGTGGGGCCCACGGCGGTAGCTGTTCAGGTCTGGCACGAGGCCAACCGCTCCCTTAAATGGGAGGGAAAGATAACACTGGTTACACCTCTCTGGAACTCTGAATGCCTGGGAAGCTTATGGAAGTCCAAGGGTTTTGATAAATGGGACCTCATTGGTATCTCCAGAGTAGGGGATCTCTGGGGTAGAGATGGTATCCTCCTGTTTGAAACCTTGCAGGAACGGTATCAACTGCAAGGGAGTGAGAGGTTTTGTTACCTCCAGATTCGGCATGCGTTATTAGCTGGTATTCCCCGGGAGGAGATACTCCCGGAGGCTTCCCATTGGAGGATCGAGTGTTGGATGGTCATCTCCCAACGAAGACGCTCTCCTTGATTTACAAGAAACTGGTTAATAATACGGAGGATCCGTTAGTGGTTCTCAGAGACCAATGGACAGCTGAAGGCCTGATTCTGGAAGATGAGGACGGAGGGAGGCCATGGCCTCTCCGAGGGTCGTTGCAGTTCCGATGAGACTCCGGCTGGTTCAATTAAAGATTCTACATTGCTGCTATGTTACTGGTCCACGGATGGTGCGAATGGGTCTAGCTGCGAGTGACGAGTGCAAGAGAGGATGTGGCGAGGTCGGAACGTTTTTTCATATGTTATGGGACTGTACTCTCATTCGGGGGTATTGGTCTGCTATTCATGCCAAGGTACGGGAGGTGAGGGGAGTGAGCTTTGAGTTGGATGCGCGGCGGTGTCTTCTGAATGTTTGGGATCCGACTGACCTTCCGTCCTCCGGGATGGGCCACGCTGGCATGCGGCATGCGGTATTGCCAAGCGTAATATCGCACAATTGTGGGGGGCGAATAGGCCGCCTACTATTGGGAAATGGATAGAGGACTTGGACTGGTGCATGTTTAGGGAGTGGGCGGTGTACGTTGCCAGAGGGAGATCTAAGAAATGGGGTCAAATCTGGGGGCCCTGGAATGCATATAGGGGTGATATCTGTGCTCCTCCTGTCGCGCCAACTGATCCAGCAATGTCGGAAGACCCTTGAACTCCTGTGATGTTATTTGTGTAGTAATTTTATGCGAGAGTACGTCTATTTAGGTATTGCGTGCTATGATGCGACCCAGTGTTTTAATGTATGTGTTTATGATTTTGTTTGAGTGTTTTCAATAAAAAGAATTAAAAAAAAAACATAGTCAGTTGTATGTTTGTAATCAATAATCGTATTAAATTTTTTGGTATAATGAAACCACATGACACATTTTTCTATTTTTATTTATGTTTCCAAAGTTATTTATTGTATACAATTACATTTTTATCATATATACTTCAAGTTAAAACAAAACATATATATGAAGCTCATTAAATACGATATTTTTCTTTGATTTTTTTATTAATAAAAATATTTACATTATATTTCAATACCATTGTGTGTTGTACATTTTCAACTTTTAGTTGCCATTGTTGAACAGACCTTTAACCTGTCTTAACTTTTTTATATGCATTTTTTCAACATTATTTTTATATGGAATTATTCAGCATATATGGAAATCTTGCATTTATTTTAAACTTATATTTAATTTAAAAATTTTATACATTTTATAACAATTTTTTTTACATGTTTTCAATTTTAACATTTCTTTTTACTTTTTAAAATATATTTAACAGTTTTGCAAAATTTTTGATTCATTTCTATCGGGAGATAATCTTTTTTTTAGTTTAATTTAGCTGCTTTTTTTTTTTACCGCTACCTTCTATTTCAAACCTTTGTGTGTTTTTTTAGTCTGTTTTCCCAGAACCAGGTTTTGGTAAGAGGCTGCTGTTCGCCAGAGCAGGTAAGTCAATTTTTAGGGATTTATTAAGGGTTTTGAGGGTAGGAGCGGTCTACGGGGGAGGTCTGCAAGTTAGTTATAGTGTTGTTTGTGGGTTTCTTGTATATTGAGATGTTTTGGTGTTGCTGTGTTTCACTAGTTTATCAAGTTGGCTTATTGTCCACTATTTTAGTAATGTATCGCGATGTTATGTTAAATTGTGTTATGTTAGTTATATTGATAAATAACTGTTATGTATATGAATTTATAAAAATGTAATGTGTTTTGCTGGTAGGTTTTCCCATTTACTTTATTGGTTTTTGTCTACAAGCATGTCCTATGGGCATTTGGAGTGTACTTTAAAAAAAAAAGAAAATCAGTTTTGCTTTATAATATACCAATGCTTTTGATTTTGATTTCCTTTTTTATGTGTTTCCTGGAGCGTTTCCTTTTTTCAAACACTTTTTCAGTTTTGTTTATGGTTCCTTGATACTTTGGATTGCTTTGAAGGATTTCTATTGAATTCATTTTATTTTAGCATTTTGTGTGGGGGTCTATGGACAACATTTTTCCCAGTTTCGGTGAATTTCTATTGCATGGCAACAGAGAAAAATCTGCACATACAAAACAGTATGTTTTATTGACTTCTTTTCTTTTCAGTGGGAAATGTAACATTATATTGTTTGCATAAATATGTGATTGTGATGTGGACTGTTTAGTTTATATGTTTTAACTATCTTATGTGATGGATTGAGTTTGTTTATACATTTTCTAGTTGATGACAGTTACATTTTTCAATAACAATTTAATATCAGTCTTCATGATTTTTGTAATTAAAATTATTTACTTGACTGATGTAGTAAAATAATATATTTATCATTTTAAATAAATAAATATTTGGTGTGTTGGTTTTGAACTTGTCATAGTTTTTCAGGACTTTGATAGTTTACTACTTATTTTACAATATGCCTTTGGTTATCATTTCTAAGTAATCTACTTTGTTATTTATGAAGACTTTGACTTTAAATTGTAACATCTTGTACTTTGTTTTGGTTTGTTTGCTAAGGGCCACTTTGGCTAACAGATTGCTACGTTTATAGTTCTTGGTAGCTTTTCTCTTTTTGTAATGCTTCTATACATTTGCCAAGTGTAGGTTGGGTTCTGCCCAGTGTGAATTGGAAGCCATTCTTCCACTGCATTGTTTACTTTGACTTTCTGCAGCAAGGTGCTGTCATAGGCATTCTGCCATGGCATTTGAAATTTGTGTTGGTGTCCGGAGTGAGGCAGTCTGCCAACCCAAGTTAGTGGACTAAGTTTGTCTTCATTTTGATGGTACAAAGGAATTTCTATTAATACATTGTAGTGATTGGCTACCTCTGTGACAGTAACATAGTCCAGTGCTTTAATTTGTTTTTATTTCAAAGGCAAATTGGCTGTTTGTGGACTATTCTACAGTTAGTGCAAATTTTGGTGGGGTCTGCATATAAATTTATTGACATGATAATAACATCCTTATATGGCTGTATGGGGGTAAATGTTTAGAATGGTTTGAAACATGGCTTGCTCAAAGTCTATGATTATTTTTTGGGGGTAGTAATTATTTGTTTTCTATTTTATATGGCGTAAGAGGCCGCAGCAAGTGCTGCTTTTTTTTTTTAGAATTGTGGGTTTTTAGTTTGTGGGTTCCGGGAAGCTATTGGCTGCCTCTCTTATAACCTGTAATACATCTCTCACTTCTATTTCTGCCACATTTGGGGAGGTGGTTGAGCTCTCTTACATGAATTATATATCATATTTTATAGTCGCTCTCCAGCAGCATGCATTAGAATAATATGTATTACATTTCCAGTTTAAAGTTTGTGATGATGCACTTTCTTGGCTGTAGGTGTAGCCCATGTGATTTAGTAAATTCTTTCCTTTCTGTGAAACAATATGTTTTGCATCTTCTGTAATTTTATCTGAAAGAAGTGTAATAGTATAAATATATATAATCAATTTAATTTTGCATGTTTGTCATTTTAATGTAAAAACCTGCAACTGCTTTTATTTTTTTATACTTACATGTATGTTCTGTTAAAATGTTTCACATGGTTTTGCAGCTGTTCTGCAGGGGGTGTTCTAATGTGGTGCAGGTTCTTTCTTTTCTGTTGGTTGAAAAAGAAAAATGTAAGTATCATTTCAAAGGTTAATTTGTTGGTAGTTTCTAGGGTTTGAGATCTATAGGTTTATTTTTACTTGCTATTTTGGTGAGTTTATAGTTTTAATATTAATTTACGTACACTTAATTCCATACATCTTTTTGCTGGTTTGTGATTGTTGTTATTTTCTGGCAGTTTATTGATTGTTCATGTTTTTCTTTAAGGAAGTCTGTGCAAAGAGATAGAAGTTGGAGAGTGCTTTAACTGTGCTATTTTACGTTTTTAGGTTAAATTGAACATACTTTGTAGTTTAAATATAAGTTTTAATTACTTGGTTAGGTAGTTGTTTAGATGTATCTATTTCTTCTTTAGTTGTCTGGTGATAGAATCCAGCGGAGTTTCCTTGTCTTTAGCATTTGTTGTTTTCGAGGAATTTAGTTGTTTAAATTAGTGTGCCTTTTATATTGTTGATTTATTTGTTTGTTTGATTTTATTGGTTAAAGTCCTTTTATGGTAAACGCTAATTAAGGTTATATTGTTAATGTATGATATATAGTTTTGAATATACATTTATATATTTACTAGCAGCCCGTCCCAACGTTGTCCGGGTATGAAATAGAATGTGTGTAATGTGTGTATTTGGCAAGGCCAATGAATTTTAAAATCTCGCGGTAGACAAAAAATTTTGTTTCATTAGAATAGGGACGGAGAAGGCCCAGCTGCAGCCCTGATTGATGTTAGCAGGCGCGTGTAATTGGTGTAGTGATCCACCGCCTGAGCCCGGCTACAGCCCTGGTTGATGTTAGCAGGCGCGTGTAATGTCGTTGAATGAGAGAGTTATCAGCCGCGGGTAAATCCGTTTAATGAGAGAGTTGAGTGACAGCGAGTAGGAGAGGCTGCAGTAATTGTCCCCGCAGACACGCTCATTTGCGTGTTCCCCCGCTTGAGGCCCAGATGCAGGCCTGTTTGATGTTAGCAGGCGCGTGTAATTTCGTTGAATGAGAGAATTCTGTAACAGCGCGCAGGAGAGGCTGCAGTAACGTTACTTACCAGGCCTCCAGGTGAACGCGTTTGTCACGCCACCAGCACACGGCCACAGCAGACGATCTTCTGATTAATGCCCGACCCACATGGCATGAAGGGCGGAACGTAGCACACGCCCCCAGTGTTTCTCACGCCCCCAGCGTGCCCCTTGATGCGGTGCAATGGCGTTCACATGGCATGAAGGCCGGACACACGCCCCCAGCGTTTCTCATGCCCCCAGCGTGTCACACCCCCAGCGTGCCCCTTGATGCTGAGCAGCAATGTAATTGGCGCTTGTATGTACAACTCGCATGGCATGAAGGGGGGACACACGCCCCCAGCGTTTGTCACGTCCCCAGCGTTTGTCACCCCCCAGCACACGCCCACATCCCACGATGTGATGGCCGTACCACACACCCCCAGTGTTAGTCACACCCCCAGCCCATGCCCACAGCACAACGCAGACACTCCCACAAGTGACTACTTTGCTGGCTCGGTTCTTTCACCTTTTAAATGTATAGAGGAGTTGGCCTAACGGCTAAGGTGCTCAACCTCGGACCTGGGGATCTGGGTTCGAGTCTTGGTAACGACGCCAAACATCCTGTGATTCTGGGCAAATCACTTAATCTCCCCGTGCCTAACAAAAATGAATGTGTGTCCTCATGTAACGTAACTGGTGCTATGTAAAGCGCTCTGATACCTGATTCAGTTCGGGTCAAGTTCGCGCTATATAAAACTCTGCAAAATAAATAAATAAAATATGGTGGCCGTCTGCATAGCCTATGTCCTTCTGCTGCAACTGCCCTTTCCAACGCTGTATTGGGTGTTGTGATTGGTGCTGTGGTTACTGAGATTACCCGCCTCAAAGGTTTGGGCTCTCTCTTTATATTATTAGAATGGATTAATATTTAGGTTGGGGATTAAATGTTCGTACTTAGGGGCTCATTAGGATGGTGGACGGACCTGCGTCCGTCCGCCACCCTAGAGGAGGAGGGACCGTCCGCAGGGGCAGCGGCGGTCCCTCCAGTGCAATTAGGATGTGACCACCAGCCTGGCGGTCACATCCTCAATATTTAACATTGCGGCGGGTGCTGCTTGAAGCAGCACCCGCCGCAAGGTTAAATATGCATGCTTAGCATTTGCATGCACAAAGCGGCAGGCACCGCGCGGTGCCTGCCGCTTCGTGCACACAAATGCAGGGGGGTACCATAGGTACCCCCCCATGTGCACCCCCCATCCCCCCACTCACCCTGGGGGCCCGCAACAGGCCCCCAAAGAATTCACCGTATGCCTTTCCACCGCGGAGAATCCGCCGCGGAAAGGCATCTGTTTTCTGCCATCCTAATATGGCTGGCGGTGTCTAGATAGACACCGCCAGCCATGTTAGAGCTTTTCCTCCACGGTCGGAAGGCGACCGCGGCGGAAAAGCTGCGGACCGATTTTGAGACCCACCGCCATCCTAATTTGGCGGTGGGTCTTTTGTGCCTCCCCAGCGGTTTCCCCGCATCCTCCGGGCCGGCGGTGGCTTCCGCCGGCCCTGAGGATGCGGGAAAACCACGATCCTAATCGGCCCCTTAATGCAAAGTTTTAGGTTTAAAGTTGCATTGTTAATATTTTAATTATATGATTTATTGAGGTGTATGGTAAATATTTTGCTGATGAAAACATATTTATTCAATTTAAATACGTGTATTTCTAAAATATTTATTCATTATCATTTAATTTTTTTGGCGATAATATTGTAATCGTTATCATGTGAACCCATATTTTTGACATATTAGATGTTTATTTAGAGAGAACGATATATATATATATATATATATATATATATATATATATATTTATATATATATATATATATATATATATATTTATATATATATATATATATATATATATACCACGTGACTCTCCTTGAATCTCTCTCGGCGTCTCCGACCCAGCCTGGCCCCGAGCACACACCAGCAAACAAAGGGAGACGGACCACAATGATTCAGCTTCGGCAGATTTTAATTGAAGCACAGAGCAGCTACGCGTTTCTGGCAAGGTATGCCCTTGATCACGCCGCAACATGAATGCATAACACAAAGCTATTTTTAAATGCAAATCCACAAGGAAACACCCCTCACAGTGACGTAATGTGTCATGTGACATAATTTTTTAGTGAAAAGAGAAAACATACTGCCGTTATTCATTCCTTGGATCACGATTTGAATTATAAATGTATTGCTGGATAAATCCACAATTAATGTTCACAGCCTGTAATGCGGATACATTCAACCTTATTCAAAATATAAGTCTATTTCCAGACCCACCTCTAACTGTATAAATACAGAATAAGTATCTTTAGTAATAGGCATATACAGTGAGCTGAACGAAGTACAGATCTGATCATTAATGGGAGGCAGATAGTAAAGTGCTAAGTGAGAGTGAATAGTAAAGTGCAAATAGCAAAGAAAGAAAATACATGGAAACGAGAATGGCTAATATTCAATACAGTACCATAAAATATATTAAACAACATATGTATACTGCAGTCCAAAAGTCATATCTTTATTTATTTTTATTTATTTTGAAAGTTTTATATAGCGCGAACAAGATCTTCGCAGATATCAGAGCGCTTTACAGAGGAGGGGAGCATGTATACGCAGATACATCAATCATGTTAACAGTACATTGAAGTGATATCATAAAACAGTCAAGTAAGTCAATTTCAAAGTCAAAAATAAAAGTACAAGGGTTCGAACAAGTAGTACAGATGAGTATCGAGTCTTTGTAGTTTTTCCACAGTAGTCGTTCAAGTGTATTTAGCCATGAGGATCGCTTTCACTTCTCTCTTGAAAAGTATGGTAGAGGTGATAAGCCTTGTTTCAGGGGGGAGCGAGTTCCAAATCCTGGGAGCCATTCCTGAGAAAGAGCGTTTAAAGGTTTTTTCCTTGCGGAATCTTTTAGGCTTTAGCAAAAGGTTGTTTGTGCCTCTAGTGTTTCTGGAGCCTCCAGAAATCGTCAGCTTCTGAGCGAGGTATCTAGGTGAGCTCAGGTGGACAGCCTTGTGGGTCAAACAAGCTATTTTCAGGTGTATTCTGGCTTCAAACGGCAGCCAGTTCAATGATTTGAAGTCAGGGGAAATGTGTGAGTGTTTTTTTGATCCAGTGATAAGTCTCGCTGCGGCGTTTAGAGAGGCTCTTATGGGTGCCGTAGTAGCTAGGGGGAGACCGCAGAGGGCGGTGCTGCCGTATTCTATTCGAGGTATGACTAGTGATTGTACCGCCGTCTGGAAGTCTTTGGCTGGAAGGAAAGGTTTAAGTTTCCTAAGGGTGTTGATTTGGTAGTTTGCTCCCTTAGTTGCTTTGTTGATGTGTTCCTGCATGCTGAGATTGGTGTCAAGTGTTATGCCCAAAGATTTCGCTGAATCCACGATGGTGGGTTGGACATTGAGCGCCGTTAGTTCTTTAAGCCACATTTGTGCAGTAGTGATCTTCGCTGGAGGTGAGATCAGAAGGAACTCTGTTTTTAGGGCATTGAGTTTGAGATGATTAGCGGCCAACCAAGATTGGGTGCTTCTGATCGTTGAGTTCAAGAGCGTGATGTCTTTGGGTGATTGTAGTTTGAGATAAAGTTGGGTGTCATCAGCATACATGTGGAAGTGTACATTGGATTCTTGCAGCAAAGTGGTGAGAGGTTCCATAACTAGGTTGAACAAAGTTGGGGATAGGGAGGATCCTTGTGGTACGCCTAGCGATACGGGTCTTGGTGCGGACATCAGGTTGTTGCTCTTGAATTTCTGCGACCTGTTTTGCAAAAAGGAAGTGAACCATTTGAGCACAGTTCCAGATAGGCCCATTCTTGTGTTTAATAGTTCGAGTAAGCTCTCATGTTTGACGGTGTCAAATGCGGAGGAGAGATCAAGGAGGATGAGGAGGCAGGTATCGTTATGATCTAGGATTTGGAGGGCGTCGTCGATTATGTGAATCATGGCAGTTTCCGTACTGTGATTAGCTCGGAAGCCTGATTGATGAGAGTTGAGGAGATCAAATTGAGTAATGTGTTTAGTCAATTGTATTTGTGCGCATTTTTCCAGCAGTTTGGCCAGAGTCGGAATGTTGGTAATGGGACGGTAGTTGTTTAGGTCAGAGGGGTCGGCTGTAGGTTTCTTTAGCAGGGGTGTTACTTGTCCGACTTTGAGGGAGTCGGGAATGATCCCTTGTTGAAGTGAGCTGTTGATAATTTTGGTCCAGAGTGGAAGGAGCGACGGGGTAAGGACTTTGACAGTGTTAGCAGGAAGGGGGTCCGTGAGGTGATTGGATGGTTTCAGAGTGCTGAGCAGTTTGCCAATTTCTTCTTCCGTGTAGGTGACAAAGGTTGACCAGGTTGCATTGTTTTTTGGTTTAGTGGGTGTTATGCGGTGTGGTTTGGGATAGCTGCTTGCGTCCATGAGGAGGTCATTCTTTATGTTGTCAGTTTTTTGGTTAAAGAAAGAGGCGAAGTCTTCGCAGGAGGGAGCTTCGCATATAGTGTTGAGAGGTTGGGGTTGTTCTTTGGTTTGTGTTCGGATAAGCTCAAACAGCTTTCTCGGACGATTTTTGGCTTGGTCGAGCTGACGGCTGAAGAAGACTGATTTTGATCGTTTTATTTTCCTGAAGTAGGCATTTCTCTTTTTCTTCAGGTTTTTTAAGTTCAGTGCAGAGGGAGCTGATCTCCAGGAACGCTCTGCCATTCGCATGGCGCGTCTATCGTCATTGAGACTCCCGTCGTACCAGGGATTGGAGATTTTTGTGGTGGCTTTTTTTAGCTGCAAGGGTGCAACTTCATTAATTATTGCGGTCATATTGTTAAGATAGTGATCAGTCAAGGATTGGACGTCCTTAACGCCAGCCGGAGGAAGTAGTAGGTTGCAGCTGTTGGGGGTCAGAGAGTTTGAGTTTAGCTTTTTCATGTCTCTTTTCCAGACTTTGGGCCTGGCGGATTGAATAGGGTTAAATTTAACTTTTTCATTGATGAAGAACGTGATAATATGATGGTCCGACCAGTCACAGGGTTGGATAGATTCGAGTTGGATAGAGGCCTCTTTGGAGATGATAAGGTCGAGGGTAGAGCCTTTCTTGTGTGTTGGGCTGTTGCAAATTTGTGTAAGGTCAAGGGCGTTAAGGAAATTCTTCAGACCTTTTACCACCGCATCATTATGATCGTTCCAGTGGAGGTTGAAGTCCCCAAGGTATATTTGTGTGAGTTGCCGCCCTGAGTTGGTTGAGATCATGTCCATGATTTGTTGGGAGAAGGTGAGGTTGTCACCGGGTGGGTGGTAGACGCCGTGAAGAGTGCAGATCGGTTTGCCCTCACTGATAATATCTAGGCTGATGTATTCACAGGACGTTGGGGAGGGTAGGGGAGGGGAAGGTACTTTCAGGACAGAGAGGTTGCTCCTGTATATACATGCGATTCCGCCACCTTTTTTATTGCCAGACCTGTCAAGTCTAGTGATGTGGTAGTTGGGGGGAACCAGAATGTCCATTATAGGTGTAGAAGATTCTGTTAGCCATGTTTCAGTCAGGATCATTAAGTCAAGATCCAATTTTAGGATGAGATCAGCGATAGCGGCGGAGTGTCTAGCGGCTGATCTGCAGTTTAGGAGAGTGCATTTGAGACGGGGTGTGTCGAGGGTGGAAGGGTGTTCTAGAGCGAGGGGGACTTTACTCAGGTTACTGTGTATAGCGACTCTGTTGTTCAGTGTGGGGGGTCTAAGGGGATTGGAGTGAATCGTAGGTATGGCAGTGAGAGTGTCGGGTGTGTTGCTAAGGGGAGCTGAGTCATAGGAGCGGAGGAGGATGATTGTGTCTAGGTCCGAGAGAGGGTTGCAGGAGCGATGGGGGCGGTTTTCACGATTGAGAACAGGGATTGAGGTCCAGTGCGGTGGGGGTCGAGTGCGAGAGTTTGCCGCCCGGGTGGGGGACCAGTTGGGAGGGGAGGTGATGGTGGAGGCGCGTGAGTGATGTCTGGGGTGTGTGCTGAGCCGTTGTTTGATGATGTGGATGTCTTGTTTGATCTGGTGGAGGGTGTTGGGTGAGGGGTGACTGGAGTGTGATAGACAGAGTAGTTGTTGTTTGATGATGTACATGTCTTCTTTGAGTTGGAGGAGTGAGGCCGTAATGTGGTCCGCAGTGGGACATGTGTTGGAGGTGGGGATGGGAGGGTCAGGCGTGGATGACATAGGGGAGAGGTTGTTGGTGCGGGGGAGAGTATTGGTGGTGGGCGTAGAGTGCAGGGTGGAGGATGGGCGTTTATTTGTGGTGGCGGGGGTGGATGTTGGGTAATGGGGGGTGAGCCTGGGGGGGAAGTGGGATTGTAGGTGGGGTCGAGTTGAGTTGATGGAGGTGGCGTGTTCTGTGTGATTAGTTAGTGGGAGGAAGTGGGTGCTGAGAATGGGTGGGGGTAAAGGGTGGGGTTTGCCTTTGTGTGTGTCGGTCTGCTGTTGATCTAGACTAGGCCGGTTGCGGGAGGGAGCTGAGGCATCAGGGGTGTGAGGGACGGGGGTGATAGGAACGGGGATGAGGGCTGGTATGTAGGTGGAAGGGGTGGGGTGGTTGTTGTAAGAGGGAGAGAGATCTATGTCTGTGCTTGAGGGATGTGGGGTAGCTACGGTAGGTGGGAGAATGACTAAGGTGCCGGGAGTAAAGGGGTGGTGCATGTCTTTTTGGGTGGGGGCTGTGGTATCAGGGGTGGTGAAGGGGATGAGGGCTGTTGTGTGGGGGGAAGGGGTGAGGTGGATGGTGCAAGAGGGTAAGTAATCTATGTCTGTGCTCGACGGGAGGAAGGTAGATACGGTAGATGGGTGAGTGACTTGGGTGTCGGGAGTGAAGGATAGGTGCATGTTGTTTTGGGGTTGGGCTGGGTTGGAATGAATGTGGATTGAGGCTGTGATGTCAGGGGTGACGGGAATGGGTGTGGTATGGGAGGGTGACAAGGTGAGGTTGTAGGGGGGGAGAGGGTAGATGGGTGAGTGACTGGGGTGTCAGGAGTAACGGAGAGGTGCATGTTGTTTTGGCGTTGGGCTGGGTTAGAGTGAATGTGGTTTGAGGCTGTGGTGTCAGGGGTGACGGGAATGAGTGTGGTATGGGAGGGTGACAAGGTGAGGTTGAAGGGGGGGGAGAGGGTGCCGCTGGAATGTGTGGGTGAGGGATCTATGTTTGTAAATGTGGAGTGCGAGGTAGCTACATTAGGTGGGTGAACGTCTAAGGTGCCGGGGGTGGAAAGAAGGTGCGTGTCGATTTGTGGTTGAGCTAGGTTAGAAGGGTTGTGGTTGGGGGCTGTGAATTCAGGGGTGATAGGCCTGCGGGTGCTATGAGTGGGGGTCCGATGACTGGCGAGGTGCTGTTTGAACGTGGGGAACAGGTTGTCTAGTAGTTCCAGGTTCTTGTCTGTGGATTGAATTAGGATAATCCCGTTATTGTATATAGTTATGGTTGTTCTGTCCGGGAAGAGTTGTGATGGAGTGATGGAGAGTTTTAGGCCATGCGCGAAATTCCTGGAGGTGGAGACGGTGAGTAAGGTGCGGAACGTGTTTCTCCATTGGGCTCTGCGTGTGGTGTGGAAGATAATATCAATGTTCAGTGAACCATTGACTGGTGAGAAGTAGGTGTCTGCACAAGGAGTTTCAGGGTGGGACCTCAGGAAGCTGTGTTTAAAACGTTTAGCGGCTTTTTTAGTGAGTGAGGGTGGGTAGTTGATTCTGTATGTGTGGTTGCCGACAGGTTCCATATCTATGCTGAGTATTCTAATGATCACTCAAAATCATATAATAGACATGATTTTATATGGATATAATTAATCGTTCCACCAGAAATTGTATAAAATAGTTATCAAAAAAGTGTAAAATCCTGAAAAAATTCCCATAAAACTTCATTTCATTATCCATATACACACATATACAAGCCTATACATACGTATATATACACAATGGAAGGAGCTTTTTCCAAGATACAATATTTACAAGTCTTTAAAATACTGCCCTAAGCCTAGTACACAATTAGAAAATTAGAAGAATGGAAAAGTGGTAAAGTAGAAACATAGAAAAGCAGAAAAATAGAAAAATAGAAACATAGAAATGCAGAGAAATTTATATATATACAAGCTGAAAGATTTCATATATTCCAATCTGTAAAGAAATATATATATATATATAAACCCCCATATATACAACAATGATCAATTCATAGACCGGACAATTTCATATAAATATACATAAATATATAAATATATATAAATGTATAAATCCAATAAATAGTCACAGAAATTCATAGAGAATATATACCTAGATAATGTAAACAATCATGTTATAAGGTAGCACTACATTTAAGGACATTGTTATCTCCATTCTCAACCTCGAAATAGGGAACCTAACTAAGAGGGAGTAAGTGTAGTGAACCCGACAAGCGTAACCATCAGAGGCCATAATGGTGATAGAATGGAATCTAAAAGAAATGATGCATCTCATCAATATTATTCAATCCATTGGGCCAACGAGTGTCAAGTTCCAAAATCATCCTGGTTTCCAACCGCCTTAATAATGTCTCTCTATCCCCGCCTCTTTTGAGTGGAGGTATTGCTCCAATCACAAAATACTTCAAACAAGCAAGATCATTCTTGTGTGCTCGTTTGAAATGGCGAGCCACGGGGTAGGCCGGATCATTATGAAGTATCGCACGTAGGTGTTGTAGGATCCTGACGTGTACCTGGAGCTTGGTACTACCCACATATCTTAGCCCACAGGTACACGTCAGGACATACACGGCAAAGTCTGTTTTACAATTAAAATTGCCAGAAATGGTCTTAGGTTCCGCATCGAAAGGAGTTACATAATGCAAAGTATTTACTCCGAACCTACAAGCGCGGCAGCTGGAACATTTAAAGAAGCCTTTTGAAGGTTTCAACCAGGGAATTTTAGCTTTTAGTTCAGGGGCTGCTTTGTCTAAAGCTGAGCCCATGCTTCTAGCTCGTCTAAAAGTGATGGTAGGCTTAGCAGGTAGTCTGGTATTTAAAACGTGGTCACTGAGAACAATGGGCCAATTTTTCTTAAATATGGCCGTTAGTTTTCTGTCCTCACTGCTAAATGCAGTAATCATTCTGGGGTAGTCTTCATGGGTTTGTGAGATCCTTTCCTGGTCGAGTTCTAACTCACCCTCTGGAAAAAGGCTATCTCTAGATCTCATTTTGGATTTCTCCACTGCCATGTTTAAAATAGTGGCAGAATATCCTCTGGCTCGCAAACGTGCTAACAGTTCTGATAAGCAACGCTCATAGTCAGAGGGGGAACTGCAAATTCTTTTGAGCCGAAGGATCTCACCGTAAGGAATTCCCATGATGGTATGTTTGGGGTGCATGCTGGTGGCGTGAAGGGTCATGTTCCCTGCGGTGGATTTCCTATGCAATGTGGTATTAAGTTTGCAGCTAGCTACATACACCTCTACATCTAAGAACTGTATTTTATGTTGATCAATGTGAGCTGTAAAATTCAAATTCATGGAATTGTTGTTCATGCCTTCTACAAACAGCAATGCCTCATCCTTAGATCCCTTCCACACCATGAATATGTCGTCTATATACCTAAGATAACATACAACATGGTTGCTTATCTCGGTGGAGTGTAATACGGTGAGGACCTGCTCCTCCCACCAGCCTACGTGCAAGCACGCATAGCTGGGGGAAAAACAGGCCCCCATCGCCACACCCCTAAGTTGTTTGTAGAGGTCTTTGCCAAAGGTGAAGAAATTATTGTACAGACACCATCTGATGAGGCCCACAATTACTTTGTTGTGCTCATAAAATGCTATGGGTTTTTGGTCCAAGTAATATTGGATAGCATTGAGACCCTGAGTGTGGTCAATACTGGTATACAGCCCTTCAACATCCAATGAAATTAACCACATACTATTGTCCCATTCAATATTAGCAATTTTGAGCAAAAAGTCACTGGTGTCTCGTACATAGCTCGAGAGGTTTTTTACAATGTCCTGAAGAAAAAAGTCAATGTACTGGCCAACTCTCTCACCCACACTGTTGATGGCACTGACAATAGGCCTGCCTGGCACAGGAACCACCCCCTTATGCACTTTAGGAATCAGGTAAAGTGAGGGCATAATAGGAAATTCCGTGTGCATAAACTTGTATTCTTCAGAGGAAATAAGTCCCTCTCTTTTCCATTGGGCCAACATTTGTTGCAGTTCAATTTTTGCATTAGAATATTCTTTATTGTTAGAGATTTTGTAGCAAAGGGGGTCATTAAGTTGACGTTTGGCTTCCTTTATATAATCATTTTTTGGCCAAATAACCAGATTGCCCCCTTTATCCGATTTCTTCACTACTATCTCGTGATTTTCCCCAAGTTTTTTAATTAGTTTCACGTATTCTCTTTTCATATGTGTGACTCTTTTGTTCGTCTTGGAATTAGTTTGTTTGTACAGTTTCTTGATGTCATTTGTGACACAGTCGTGGAAGACGTCAATGGCATCTTTAGGCATCAACGGTACGAATTTGGATTTACTTTTGAATGGACTCAGGCCAGTTCCTTTCTGCAATACTGAGATTTTACTCAACCGTGCTTGGGTTGCCACATCTGGGTCATCCTGGGAGGCCGACCTTGAAGTCTGTAAATCATTGGCGTCTAAGAATGCATGTACATCTGAGGCTGATAAAGCGCCAATGTTATCATTATTTGCTTCCTCAGATATGTGGTCAGTATTAGGCAGTTCTTTGCCGGCTTTCAATGCAAAATGCTTTTTTAATTTCAATTTTCTTATATAAAGGAATAGATCAACTCTAGTCATTGCATAATTGAAACTTTGAACTGGACAGAAATTCAGGCCAAGACATAATAATTGTTGTTCAGCCTTAGTTAGTGTGACATTTGAAAGGTTTATGATAGTATTGTCATTTAGCGGCGCTTCACCCATGTTTTTTTCTTTTTGTTTTGTGTTTGGGCAGTGCTGTTGTCGCTTACGGCGCCTTTCTTTTCTCCGCCTGTTCCTTTTTTGTTTGTTTGCAATGATTATTGCCTTGGCCTCAAAGTCTGTAATCTTTCCTCTACAATAAAGTCCATTTCTTGCTGCAGGCTGAGTTTTGTTAGTCCCACCAAGTTTAAATCCGAATTCACAGAGGAAGAAGAGGTTAGGTTTTCACTTGAATCGCTTCTACATGAGCCTGTGTCTGAATCCAAGTTACTTGTTTCAATTGATTCATCATTAGCCGCACCAGCAGACGAATTCCCAGCACGTGAGTTATTTCTATGTGTCAAGCTGTCTGAACTGGTGCTTGGTGTAACAGTGCTCGTGGTTTCAGTGATAACTTTGTTTTTACTGAATGCTTGTCTTTTTGCTGAATCATATTTATATATATATATATATGATATTTTTGCTTTTGATATAATAATATTTGTGGTTTTATTTTTGTTACCAATATTTAATTGACAATATTTTTTAAATTTCAATATTGTATGCATAGCTATTATGTCAGTAATCCACCATTCTTTTAAACATGCTAATATTACTAATAGCAGCATCCATATTTTGTTTTCTTTTAAACGGTTTACCTACTGTATCTTTTGTTTATATCAGTGTTTATAAACAATGTTACTTTTTGCTTATTTTATGAAAGTTGTTTTTATTTCTCATACCTACATTTACTTTGGTTTTTTGTCTAACTCTCCTTCAGATATTGTTGAGACTCTCTTTTACGTATTAAGATTGTTCAGTAAGTTAAGTGCTTGCTGATAACATTTTCTTAATTTCTTTTACATGAAGCTAAAATCTATGTCTAATCTGCAGTTCACAGTTTCGAATGCTGATCGGGATGATTCAGACTTGCATCTCACACATGTTGATAAATTAAATAATTTTAAACTGGTATTACAAGAATTGCTTTTTCATAGTCAATTAAGTTAAAACAGAAATTGTGAGTGATGCTTCAAGGCGAATTAAAAATCAATAATGCAAATTTGTAGAGAAACTTGTTTCTGCGTAATACAAATTAATATCAGAGTATTGATGATAAGTTTAATATTGGAGTAGCACAATCTAATGGCACTCATAAATATGTATGTTTTGGCCCAAGACATGGGTGCAATGAACTGTATTTATCAGATCTTGGCTAAAACTCAAATGGTAAATGGCTTTGTGCCTTAATTATAATTTGGCATTTGGGATACTCTGCCCATAAGTCCCATAGGCTATAATGCACAGCTAAGATATCAGACGAGGCATCCACCATGTTGTGATGGAGTATTCAATGCACCAAACTCTAATTACGGCCTTTTATCTTCAGCACTACCTCGTAATTTTTCAGTAAGGGAAGAATGATTTCTCTTTCAAAACCTCCTGTATTCGGTCATGCATCAAAATGACACTAATTCCTCTGTCTATATTTTGACAGTGTCTTAATACCATTGTAAATTGCAGAGCATATCTCTTCTTCCTCTTTCGTGTCTGAAGCCTAAGAAAGTCATTGATATAAATCTGCATCCAGTGATGTAGTGAGCTCCAAAGAACAGTAGCTAAACTGGGGACTGCCCTGCCCACGAAGGATATTAGGTTGGTATTGTGCTGGTGCTCACATGACACAAAGGGATGCAGAGCATTGTGTAGGTATACTCACTGTTAGAAATGGGGGTCTCTAGTTGGCAATGGTGTACACCTTTGAACAAATAGGGACCCTTGCTTCTAAGTCAGGGAGAGGGGATTACACTACTGGATAATCCCTGCTCACCCCCTTGGTAGCTTGGCACGAGCAGACAGGCTCCATCTTATCGCATCGCACCGGATTGTCGCATCGCGGCGCCATTTTGCCGCATCGCAACCGGGCCACAGGACGAGAATCTACGCATCACCTCCGCTCCGGTAAGGATCCAGACGCATCCCCTACTCTGCGCAAGCATTGAGGCGTGGCGCATCATTTCCCCCAAAGCACGTAACCGACACATCTACCACTCTGTGAGTCTTTTGTTTGTTTTGTATTATGCATTCAGGTACTTTTGTGAGAACTTTGTCACATTTATCATCAACTTGAACTAAGTGACTTCTACCATCTTTAAGTCTATTTTTAAGTACAGTATTGTGGATTTTTGCCATTTGTGGTCTTGTGTTTAGGTCCATATAAAGAATACTTATTTTTATAAAACCTGTGTTGTGGCCATCTGTAGTGTTATCACTGTATTACTGTGTATATTCACAAATGCCTAACACACTGCTTCTGAGATAAACCTGTCTGCTCGTGCCAAGCTACCAAGGGGGTGAGCAGGGGTTATTAAGGAGTGTAATCCCTTTATCCTGACTTAGAAGTAAGGGTCCCTATTTGGACAAAGGTGAATACCATTGCCAACTAGAGACCCCCAGATCTAAAATTGGTGTTCAGTGGTGTGGATTTGGACTTTGCATTTGTGTTTCATATACAGTGATTGGTGTATACTACTAGTGAGTGCAGACCAAAGGCGACCACATACTTTGTTTTAGAATCTTTTTCCTTGGACTGTTAGTTTTTTCCTGAAATCTCCCAACTCTTACTACCATGAGTAAACCAGCATCTGTTGCATCTATGGATCTTGATTTTGAGGAAGAGAGGTTGGAAACCTACACTGTGAAACAGCGCAAGTATCTCTGCAGGAAATTGAAAGTTGCTACACCAGGAGTTTCTAAAAAGGAAGACTACCAAAAGGCGCTGAGGGCCTGGGTAGAAGTCAGAAATGTCCCTGATCTTGTGGTGGAGCCTGTTGGGGATGCAGATGGGCAAATTGATGGGCCTGAGTTTCCAGCCAGGGGAGGGGTGCCGTCCCCACCTGGCAGCAGCATCTCTTCCAAAGACCTGTCCCCCAGACAATTGGAAGACAGGGAGAGAAATAGGGCTCTGAAGCTGGAGTTGGCTAAACTGAAAATGGAGAGTCAGAGGGAAACAGAGAATAATATGTTGTCTTTGGAAAGGGAGAGAATGAGAATGGAAAGGAGAGAATGTTGAGGGAGTTAGAGATCAAGGCCAAGGGCTTAGAGATCAATTCCTCTGGTGGCAGCGCACCATCTGTGCCTTCAGAAGGCAGGGTACATATTCCCAAGGATGTCATCAAAGATTTTCACAAGAATGAAGATATTGGGCAGTGGTTTACAGCCTATGACATAGCAATGTTGGCCCACCGGGTCCCTGAGAACGATTGGGGAACGGGGTTGTGGGGCCGCTTTTTAACTGAAGGTAGGGATCTTTTGTTAGACTTGCCCAGTGATCATAGGATGTCTTATGCCCACATGAAAGAAGCACTGATAACAAGGTATGGGTTAACTCCAGAGCTCTATAGACAGAGGTTCAGGAATTGTAAGAAACTGGAGGGAACCGCTTGGGTAGAATATGTGTCTTTCTTTTGCAGAGCTGTGGATGGTTGGGTGAGGGGTAGCACTGTTGATAATTTTCAAACGCTCTATGATTTGATTGCTAGGGAGCACTTGTCTGCTAATTGTTTTCCAGAGCTACGCCAGCACCTTATTGATAGCAAGTTGACTAGCCCTAGAAAGCTTGCTGACGAGGCGGACCGCTGGGTCAGTACCAGGGTCTACAAGGGTAATGTGGGAGACTCCGCTAAAGGTGGGCAGGGTCCCCAGCAGAAGAATGGGGGGGACAAGGGTAAACAGAGGGAGTTCCAAAAAGGTCCCCAAAGTAATCCCCAAGGGAACCAGGTTAAGGGTTCCCAGCCTCCCCCTGAGAAGAAGTCAGGACCCTTGACAGGTAAACCTGTTCATAGGGGGCCTGTTACCTGCTTTCAGTGTAAGCAGGTGGGACACCGTTGGTATGATCCCCAGTGTCCTCATAAAGGACAGTATGTGCCACCCCGAGCACCACTCCGTCAGATGGCCAGTGTAGCCCTGGCTGGGGAGGAGATTGGTGCCCAAGGTGGGTGGGGTCCCACAGAAATGTCCCTTGTCTCATTAGGAGACTTTGAGATGGTCCCTAAAACTCAGCTGCCTGATAACACTAAGAAATACAGGCAGTGGGTGACCATCAATGGCCATAGAGTGGAGGCTCTGAGAGACACAGGAGCAAGTGTGACAGCTGTCAAGTGTCACTTGGTCTCTGAAGAGCATGTAGTCCCTCATGCATTCTTCCCAGTTTTGCCGCTGACAACACAGAGAGCAATTGCAAAGTGGCTCAAGTTCCCTTTGAGTGGGGGGGTCTCTGGTACTCTTCAAGTAGCTGTGAGGCCACCCATGCCTGTTGATTGTCTGTTAGGCAATGATTTAGAAAGTACCCGTTGGGATAAGGTGGAGAGGAAGGTGCATTTAGAGATGTTGGGTCTTCCTGAGAGGGCATGTGTGACCACTCGGTCTATGGCAGCTAAGGGTGTTTAAGAGACCCTGGAGCCTGAAAGTATGGCCCAGGGATCTGCCTTAAAGAGAGGGGGTGGTGGGAAACCTGCCCCCATTGTTCCCATGGTCCAGGAGGAGGCAGACCTTGAGGGGGATGCCCTGGAACCCAGTGGTGAACACGTTTCTGAACTGGGGAACCTACCTGAGCTGACCCATTGGCAGCAAGAAGGGGGTCCCTCCAGGCAGGAAGTTTGTGAAGAGCAGCAATCCTGTGGGTTTGAGGCAACAGGCCACAAACCAGGCAGCAGGTGATCAGTCTGGATCACATTAGATCCACTGGGAGAAGTGTCTCTTGTATAGCGAGCCTAAGGTAGCTGAGTCTGGGTCAGCCTGTGAGCTGGTGGTACCCCAGTGCTTCAGAGCCTTCCTACTGGGTTTGGCTCATGATGTTCCTTTAGCTGGTCATCTGGGGCAGAACAAGACCTTTGAAAGGCTTGTCTCCCACTTTTATTGGCCCCAGATGCTGAAGAGTTCAGTTACTCATTGTAGGACCTGTCAAACTTGCCAGTCAAGTGGGATAAGTGGGAGGAGGCACAAGGCCCCTCTCCAACCTTTCTCTGTAGTCAGTATTCCCCTTTGAACGGGTGGGGATTGACATTGTGGGGCCACTGGACACAAGACAGCCATGGGCAACAGGTTTATCCTGGTCTTGGTAGACCATGCTACCCGGTACCCGAAAGCCATTCTGCTCAGGACAGTGACAGCCCCCGTGGTGGGACGTGCACTGATGAGGATATTTTCCCGTGTGGGGTTCCCCAGAGAGGTGGTGCCTGACCGTGGTACAAACGTCATTTCTAATTATATGAAGTCTCTGTGGAAGGAGTGTGGTGTTACATACCAGTTTACCACTCCTTACCACCCACAAGGAAATGGGCTGGTTGAAAGATTCAACCGGACCCTCAAGGGCATGATCATGGGTCTTGAAGAACAAATAAGGCGTAAGTGGGATATCCTCTTGCCATGCCTTTTGTTTGCCTACCGAGAGGTGCCACAAAAGTCTCTAGGGTTCAGCCCCTTTGAGCTTTTGTATGGTCACCCAGTAAATAATAATAATAATAAAGTAGCTTGTAGAGTGCTTGGTGGCGCCATCAAGGCGTGTCCCCGCGCTATGGAGAGAAGAAACAGAAGACAGCAGAAGATGCAACAACATTCATCTACCGAGCTTTATGAGCTGTACAGGTGAGTTTTTAAGAGACTTCTGAACTTGACTTCAGATTTTTCCAGTCTGAGGCAAATCGGAAGTTTGTTCCAATTTTGAGCTGCTGAGACTCTAAAGGATTTGCCCCCAAGTTTGACACTTCTTACATGGGGAACCATCAACTGGCCCGTGCCTTCAGAACGTAGGGCTCTTCTTGGCTCGTATCTTTGTATTAGGTCATGGAGATATGAGGGAGCGTTCTGCCATAATATCCGATGACATATGAGGAGAGCTTTATACATTACTCTCTTTTTAACTGGCAAACAGTGTAGGGCCGCAAGAGCATTTTAAGACGCTGCTCTTTTCGGAAGTCTCAGAACTAGGCGAGCTGCCGAGTTTTGAAAGACTTGTAAGCGTCCCAAACTTTTTTCCGTGGCGCCAAAAAACAGTACATTCCCGTAGTCTAAACGGGACGTCACGAGCGCCTGTGTCAGGGTGCGTCTAGCTTCAAGGGGAAGTAGATCCAAAGTTTGATTGAGTGTTTTTAGCACCCCAAAGCACTTCCCCACTAGGCGACGAATGTGGCCATCGTAAGATAGCATGGGGTCCACCCATATCCCCAGGTTCTTAGCCTCCTTACAAGGGGTGGGGGTAGGACCCAGACAAGGTGGCCACCAGTTTGCTGTCCAGTTGAGGCTAGTGCCACCAACCACCAGTACCTCGGTTTTGGAGCCGTTTAGCTTTAGGCAGTGCGAGTTCATCCATGTGGGCAGATCCTGCATACAGGCCTTAAAATTTGATGCCGCTGTTAAAGGTGCTTGAGATAGGGAGATTAGCAGTTGGGTGTCATCAGCGTAGGAGACTAACTCCACTCCATACGCCTGCACCACTTCGGCCAAGGGGGCCAAGTATAGATTAAATAGGGTTGGACTCAGGGCGGAGCCCTGGGGCACTCCCTGTTCCAACGCTAACTCTGAGGATCTGAAGGAGCCCTGTTGAACCTGAAAGCTCCGACATGTAAGAAAGGATTTCAGCCACCCCAGGGCCGAGCCTGTGACCCCCGCCCGGTTTAGACACTGTAGCAAGATGTAATGAGCTACAGTGTAAGTGTAAGTGCAAGAGGACCTTTGAATTTGGTCAAGGAAGGCTGGGAGAAATCTCCCAGGAAACCTCCCCAGGATGTGTATAGTTACATGCTGGCCTTCAGGAACCAGACTCGGCGTTTCAGGGATCTCGCTCAGGCAAATCTGGAAGCCAGCCAGGAGGAAATGAAGTGGTGGTACAATCAGAATGCCACTCTGATTGAGCTTCAACCTGGGCAGAAAGTTTGGGTCAGGGCCCCTGTGGAGCCTTGTGCACTCCAGGACAGGTGGACCAGTCCATATGAGGTGGTGGAGCACAAGAGTGATGTCACCTATTTGGTGAACTTGAGGACTCCCAGGAACCCCTTGCGGGTCCTGCATGTGAACCGCCTAAAGGCCCACTTAGAAAGGTCTGAAGTGGGCATGCTCCTGGTGACAGTTGATGGAATGGAGGAGGAGACCGAGCCTCTTCCTGACCTCCTGTCTGCCACAGAGCAAGATGGGTCAGTGGATGGTGTCAGCCTCTCTGCCACACTGACCCCTGATCAGCAGCAAGATTGTCGCCAGCTGTTGGGGCAATTCTCTGATCTATTTTTCTTGGTTCCTGGTGTCACAGAGTGGTGCGTCCATGATGTGGACATTGAAGACAGTCCTCCTGTGAAGTACAAGGCTTACTGAGTGACTGACAAGGTTAGGGCTTACATTAAGGAGGAAACCTCCAAGATGTTGGCTTTAGGGGTCATGGAGTCCTCAAACAGTCCTTGGGCCAGCCCAGTGGTCTTGGTCCCAAAGGCTGCCTCGCCGGGTGCCACACCTGAACTCCGGTTCTGTGTGAACTACAGAGGGCTCAATTCAGTCACCAGGACTGATGCACACCCCATCCCCAGAGCTGATGAGCTCAGTGATCGGTTAGGGGCTGCACGGTACCTCAGCACGTTTGATTTGACGTTTGGGTACTGGCAGATCGCCTTGACTGATGGGGCTAAGGAGAGGTCATTATTCTCCAGACCAGATGGGCACTACCAATTCCAGGTTATGCCCTTTGGGAAGAAGAATGCACCTGCCACCTTTCAGAGGTTGGTCAACCAGGTGTTGGCTGGACTGGAGGATTTCAGTGCCGCCTACCTGGATGACATTGCAGTGTCAGCGCCAGTTGGGAAGAACATCTGCAGCACCTCTGGGAAGTGTTGATGGCACTGCGCAAGGCAGGCCTCACAATCAAAGGTAATAAGTGCCAGATCGGGCAGGGTTCCGTGGTGTACTTGGGTCACCAGGTACGAAGCGGCCAGGTGGCGCCCCTACAACCCAAGATTGATACCATCCTGGCATGGGAACCCCCAAAGACTCAGACACAGGGGAGAGCCTTTTTAGGACTCACGGGGTACTACAGGAGGTTTGTCAAGGGGTATGGCAACAGTGTTGCACCCTTGACTGAGCTGACTTCCAGGAAGCAGCCCAAGAAAGTGAACTGGACTGACACCTGTCAGAAGGCTTTTGACGCCCTGAAGACTGCCATGAGCACAGCACCCGTGCTTCAGGCGCACAACTTCTCAAAATAATTCATTGTACAGAAAGACGCTTCAGAGCATGGTGTGGGAGCTGGTCTGTAACAGATGAATGAAGAGGGCCTAGACCAACCTGTAGCCTTTATCAGTAGGAGGTTACCTCCACGGGAACAGAGGTGGAGTGCAATTGAGTGTGAGGCATTTGCTGTGGTCTGGGTACTGAAGAAGTTGAGACCATACTTTTTTGGGACTCACTTCCGGGTTCAGACCAACCACAGGCCTTTCAGATGGCTGATGCAGATGAGGGGTGAGAACCCAAAGTTGTTGAGGTGGTCCATTTCCATACAGGGTATGAACTTTACGGTGGAACACCGCCCTTGTCTCTACTTTGCACTGCTATGTTTTATAGTTATTTGTTAAAATATGTACGTTTTTTTTTTTTTTTTTTACAGAACATCCCAATGCTGATGGTCTGTCCAGATTTTTCCACCTTAGTGAAGAGAACTCCCAAGGGGAAGGGTAGTTCTCCCCACATTTCAGCTGGAGGGGACACTTGTTAGACCTGGCATCATTGGCGTGAGTCTCCCTTCCATTTTGACGGATTGCCTCCTCTGTTTTGATATGTTTTTGCTGGTTATATGTTTTGGGCACTGTGCCACTGCTAATCTGTGCCACAGTACAAGTGTTCCCTAGGTTAAATTGTTATACTAATTGGATTCCATGATTGGGTTATTTGATTTATCTGTCAGCCCCTAGTACAGTGCACCATGTGTGCCCAGGGCTTGTAAATCAAATGCTGCTGGTGGGCTTGCAGCACTGGTTGTGCCACCCACAAAAGCAGCTTGTAAAGTGTGTCTCAGGCCTGCCATTGCAAGGCCTGTGTGCAGTCTAGCACTGCCATGTCGACTTGGCCAAGTGCACCCACTTGCCAGTCCCTAAACCTTCCCTTTGCTTCATATTAGACACCCCTATGGTAGGCCCAAGGGCAGGGTGCACTGTAAGTATAAGGTAGGACATGCTCTGATGTGTGTAGCAGGTTCTAATAGTGAATTACAGCCATTTTCGTTTTTCACTATTGAAGGATACCTGTTCTCCATAGGCCAGAATGGGCAGTTGGATTATTACATTCTTATAATCCTAACTGATTCAGGCAACTTGGTAGAAGTTTGAATTTAGTATGCCTGAACTCGGAATAATAACATACATCTTTTAGTAAAGTTGGTTTTAACATTTTGTGTTTCAAAATACCACTTTTAGAAAGTAGGTATTTTCTTGCCTAACTATCCAGGCCTGCCTCTGCTGGGTTGTGTATTCCTTGTCTGGGTTTGTGAGTGTCAAGGCTGGGGAATTCCAGGAGACAGGCTGGGGCAGCCCGTTGGTGAATAGAGAGATCTGCATCTAGATGGGAGGGAGGAGTTGCAACTGGGACCTGAATAGGGCTGGGCCTTCCCTCTACAATGCTGGCTCCCATTCCTGTGGCTTGTCTGATGTATCTGCCCTGCACTGTGAAAGGAGAGGAGGAATCATGTCAACAGAGTGCTCCAGAACTGTATCTTCCCTCCCCTGTGCTGGCTCCACCTCCTGTGGGGCGACTGATGTCTATGCCCTGCACAGTGAAAGGAAGAAGAGAGTCATGTAAACAAAGTGCTCACGAACTGGTTTGGACTAGGCAGAGGCCTCTCTGCCTTCAGAGTACAAAGGATTTTGGGGTATAAATATTGGGACCCTGATCCCAAGAAATTAGATCAGTTCTGGTGTAGTGTGGTTTATGGGCCTCTTTCTGCGTACATGTTAAGTCAGCATGGCTTATTAGGAGTTTAAACGCAATTTTTCCTTTTGCTGTTTTTTTGCACACAAAACTACTTAGTTGTTTTTGCAGAGTTAACTTTCACGAAGGTCTATACATTAGAAAAGGATTGTTTTTCGACATCTCTAGACATACATCGTGTCCCCAGTCTGTAAGTGTGTGCTGAGCCACCAAGGTTATCATAACGTGCGAGCCTGTTTATCGGCATGTCCGTGTAACACATTCTAGACACAACAATTTGGCAGCTGCAAGCCGAGTAGGATTCTGGCGCCTTTATCATGGCACACTTGCCAGAATTGAACACACTTGGAAGATTCCAGTCATGCAGAGAGACTAACCAATCCTGATGTAATTTACACTTACTGAGCGGACAGGTAAATGGGGTCCCCCTAAAAAATCTCAAGAGACCTTCTATAGTTTTATAATACATAGTTCATAGATAGGGAGGGCGTTTTAAATAGGCGCTTTTATCACCTGCACTATCATTGTAATATGATTTCTCCCTTTGTATTTTATGGAATTGTAACCATGCTGTCCGTATTATTCTTACCCACATATAAGCTTATGTTGATTAAAATACTGCGCTTGAGATCACGTCGTTAAAATAAACATTTTAACCTTACCGTGTCTCTATTTCACTCCTGTTGTGGACTGGTATGAACGTATAACAAAAGAGTGTTCTCACTTCCCACCATTCCTGAGATGGTCCTAAGTCGCATGTTCTAGGTTGTCTAATCATTGGTTTCTTTGCTATAGGACAAAGAGCTAATGTGACACTAATTGCTAGTTTGGTAGGGGATTTTGGGTACTAAGGTGAGTTTTGGCACACCCTAATTCACTGAGGTCCTAAGTCTCTGTGCACAGTTTTGTGTTTGCACAGAATCCCTGCTACACTGGAACAAGAAACCTTTCTGCCAAGGAGAAGAACCAGGGAAGCTGCAGGAGTTTAGACTTCCCCTCTGCCAGTGTGCTGTTTGCTGGGTTGGCCTGCAGTGGTTGCTTCAATGCCAAGGGAAAGGAGAAGGAACTTTGTAAGGACTTTCATCTACAGAATATTTTCCAAGGGCTTGAACTGTGCTTGCCTCCTGCTGAAGTCTCAGGGACAAAAGACTTCACCTCCAGCTCCCTCCTGAATATTCTTGCTGGGAATTCTGACTCCAGACACTTGTGTGCCGCTGGGAGCTGGAAGCGCGACGCACCGAGTAGAAGCGTGTCGCCGTCGCAGCTGAAATCATCGCAACGTCGGAGAAGCGAGCCTTCGTCGCATCTCCCTGGAAGCGTGTGTTCGTCGGAGCTGCCTGCTGTCGCATCACCGGAAAAGCGTGACGCCATCGAGAGGGTGGCCATCGCATCACCGGAAAAGCGCGTCGCAGGGCCTGTCGTGGCTCCAAAGTACAGAGTCGCCGCAAGGCTGCCAGGGCGTCATCGCATCGCCGCATCAAGGGCGCCATCTTCTCGCATCGCAACCGGATCGTCGCATCGCATCAATGCGCCATCTTGCGCACCACAACGGGCCTGCAAGCTGAGAATTTACACATCACCGCCGCACCGGTAATGCTCACGAAGAGTCTCCTACTCTGCGCAAGCATTGAGGAAGGATGCAACCGTTCCCCAGGGGGCACGGAACCGATGCATCTCCCCTTTTGCTTGCCTTTTGTTCACTTTGCGTTACGCATCCAGGTACTTTGTTGAGAACTTTGTCGCATTTACCAACAATTTGAACTAAGAGACTTTAATCATCTTTTAATCAATCTTAAGTGTAGTATTGTGGATTTTTGTCATTTGTGGTTTTGTGTTTAAGTCTATATAAAGAATACTTATTTTTATAAAACCTGTGTTGTGTCCATCTGTAGTATTATCACTGTATTACTGTGTATATTCACAAATGCTTAACACACTGCCTCTGAGATAAGCCTGTCTGCTCGTGCCAAGCTACCAAGGGGGTGAGCAGGGGTTATTAATGAGTGTAATCCCCTTATCCTGACTTAGAAGTAAGGGTCCCTATTTGGACAAAGGTGAATATCATTACCAACTAGAGACCCCCAGATCTAACAGGTCCCCATATTTATACTACTATTCTCTTTGTTCTCTGAAGGCAGAGAGGCCTCTGCCTGGTACAAACTATTTCTGGTCAGTCCTGGAGCACTTTGTTGACAAGACTCCTTCTTTCCTTTCACAGTGTAGACCAGGGACATCAGATACACCACAGGAGGTGGAGCCAGCAATGTGTTGGGACGGCCCAGCCTTATTCAGGTTCCAGGTGCAACTTCTCGCTCCCACCTGCATGCAGATCTCTCTATTCAGCATTGTGCTGACTCACCCTGTCTCCTGGAATCCCCTAGCCCCTGTCACTCAAATTCCGGACAAGGAATACACAACCTAGCAGAGGCAAGCAAATACCTACTTTCTAAAAGTGGTCTTTTGAAACACAGAATGTTAAAACCAACTTTACTAAAAGATGTATTTTATCATTCTGAGTTCAGGCATACTAAATTCAAATTTCCACCGTGTTCCCTAAGTCAGTTAGGATTATAAGATGTAATAATCAAACTGCCCATTCTGGCCTATGGGGAGCAGCTAGTGAAAAACGAAAATGGCTGTGATTCACTATTAGGACATGCCACACACACCAGGGCATGTCCTGCGATATACTTACAATGCACCCTGCCCTTGGGACTACCTTAGGGGTGTCTGATATGATGAAAAGGGAAGGTTTAGGGACTGGCAAGTGGGTGCACTTGCCAAGTCAACATGGCAGTACTAGACTGCACACAGGCTCTGCAATGGCAGGCCTGAGACACACTTTACAAGCTGCTTCTGTGGGTGGCACAATCAGTGCTGCAAGCCCACCAGCAGCATTTGATTTACAAACTCTGGGCACACAGGGTGCAATGTACTAGGGCCTGACAAGTAAATCAAATAACCCAATCATGGAGTCACTATTCAATACATCAGATTAACAGGGAGCACTTGCACTGTGGCACTAAATAGCAGTGGCACAGTGCCCAAAGCATCTAACCAGCAAAACAGATCAAAAACAGAGTCACTAGATGGCTGCCATTTGATGGCGGTCGGACCGCCAAGAAAAGGCAGTCGGAAAGGGAAATTGTAATCCCCATGGCGATGCCATGCAGGCATCTCCCCCATAGTAGGGATACAAATCCGACCATTGCCCTGATGGGATCCTGGATCCTGTTGGAGGTGGAGGTCTATCCCCCGACATCTGCGGTTCGACCGCCTGAATCATAATGTAGCCGTCGGACCGATGGCCTGGATATTGGGTGGACCACCACCGATGACCTGTCGGTCTGCTGACATCCTAATCAGGCCCTAAGTCATGGGTATGAGGGCTGGCAAAGGAGGTAAGTACAGAGATGTGGACAGGCGAAACAAAAGTGATGAATATGTTGTTAAAATGAGAGAGAGATGTGCAAACAAAGAGAGAGAGAATAATGAAACAGAGAAATGGTAAGGAAGTGAGAAAAAGAAGCAAGTATGGCCAGTGCCAATAGCTCTAGCCTTGGAAAGCTAATGCAATAGTTACTCTTTAAACCATGTTGAAAGTATTCCCCATGGAAAAAAAGAAGAAAAAAAGAAAACGTGCCATCACCTAACTGACATCCCTTTGGTCTGACCGCCGGAATATGATACCAGTGGTTGGACCATTTGCTGTCGGGGGGGAAGACTGCCGCCACCGACAGGAACTACGATCCTGTCGGAGGTCGGACCCCTATCCCTACAATGGAGGCGGTGTCTGTGCAGGCACCTCCATAGGGATTAGGATGTCTGTTTCCGTCACCATCACCATCAGGGAGAGGTGTGGCGCCGCGGCCAGGGCGACTGACGCTGGAATCTGGGGATCAGGGTTCGATCCCCGGCTCCGGCGGCAGGTTAGCCCAGCACCATGCAACTCTGGGCAATAGCTTGCTTAATCTTCCCGACGGCCCCCAGCGCCTAGAGACCCTAACGGGTGATTGTGTGCTATACAAATGTGGATTATTATTATTATTATTATTATCAAAAGGCTGCCAGAAAGGGCGGACCTGGTAGCCTTTATAGAGAGGACGTCTACATACGCGGCTTATCAGAGCCCACCACTTATGCCGTACGAACAAAAAGGTTCTCAACATTAATTGGCTAAGAAATATACAAGCCTAGGAGAAAAACGCGTTCGAGGTTGTCATCCCATATGCTAAAGAGAGGAGAAACCAAGGACAAAATTAATAATAAAGATTAGATTCCTCTTAAGGGATAAAGGACTCAGAGGAATATATTTAATTTGCGAGCTTAGACTTGAGTTGTCCGTTCATACTCTGACTTTATTACTAAGATAACTTTTAGTTTTCCTTTGAGATCAACAACGTGTAAAGCACAGTTGGACTTATGAACTGCAGCAAATAGGAGCAACTAAAAATGCTTGGATAAAGTCATTCGCCAGATGAACTCTGAGAATATGGCAATCACCGAGAAGAATAAAGATATAGGCTTATAACTTCGCCCTATAAATATTCAGAAGCCTTGAGGAAGTCACATGACGTGACGAAACACGTGTCGGCTGTTTTCTTGTGTGGACCAGGAAGAGGTGGACATATAAAATATCAACTATCTTGTATACTTTGTTTACCATCCTCTCGTGTCCTGTTATGTACTGTCATTTGAATAATGTATATATCATCTTGATTTTGCTCACCAATATTTGTTAATACATTCTTGTTACCAATAAGAACCAAAATTGTCACTTGTGGATAAATATTCAGGATCTATGCACAGGATAATTTCTATTCCTTAATAAATAAGGGACTAAAATCGATATAATTTGAGTGCCGGGAAATTGGTCACTTAAGCTGCCAGAAAGGGACTTTGAGGGCTCCAAGCAGGGCACCCATCCCCTGTGGGCCACTGTTAAGTGACCCGGGGACACATGTAATGCCCGTCACACACATCCATGCAACGTGTGCCAGGCACTAGATGGTGTCTGGCCCATGGTGCATGGATGTGCACAAAGTGCCTTTTACTACTACGGCATGGCGTACCGATCATTATAGGGCAGGTGGGACCGGCGACTAATTGTCGAATGGATACCTGTCCGTGGCGATGCCATCATAACGAGGGCAGTAGTTTGTATATAGGTCACAAGGCACATGGGGAGATTTTGCAATGAACTAGCGCCTTTCTTTCTCAGTTTTCTGCTTTCTTTCTCTTGCTTTGAATCAAAGTCAGTTAATGACAAATAAGTCCAGGTTAACAACAAGCATTGGCAGAACAAATTGATCTGCTACCGTTTGTTGCCTATAGCTGCTGATATTTGCTTTTAGAGTGCTTGTTCAATTACGGCACAAGCATTGATAAAGCCAACAGCGCTAAGTGACCATCTTGGAATTCAATATGGTTGATATTGTTTATTATAGTTACGTATGTTGGAAATGGCCATCATGTTGCATTTAGATGCAATATGGCACAACATGATGGCCATCTTATAATTATACTGTTTCAAGATGGCCATCATGGATAGATGCAGCATGATGCATTGTAACAATGTTGGACAAAGGAAGCACCGCCCATGGAGGTGCTACAAACAGCAGCCTCTTGTTTGTAGCCCACTGCTTGAGTTATTGAATGCTGATATAATACAGTGCTGTCCTGCCTAACGTAATTATACAAATGACAATAGGTATTCGGTGACTGAACAAAAACTGAACCATCTGATATGGATTGATAAATCCTTTGTGGACTGATCCCCTCATTTATAGAGACACCAAGGGGAGTATATTCTTTGTAGGATCATTATTTGTGTCAACGACTCCCTTCTTTATGGAGTACACTATTGCTGCAACAAGAATGGTGGTTTACACTTCACAATACTATTTGCCTTTTGTCCTGAAGAACACATATAGGTAAAAGAAAACATCAACATGTTTAAGCTCACAGGTTGAATATTGATATTTCTAATGTCAGCTCCAATTTATGAACATATCTCTACACATCTAATCACCTCAACATACACTGCAGAGCTTTTTGATGTTCTAAGTGGCATTATTGTATTCATATTACACACAGCAATTTGTCACACGCACCCTAAGAAAGACTTTTTACCACCATTAATTGCATAAAAGCTCATTGTGCTTTGACCGTGTATTAATCAATACACTCAGGGTATTAGAATTTAGCTTAATTACCTTTCCTTGGTTAACATTTTCTAACTAGATTAAATGTTACACACAGTAGCCAAAAATTGCACAAATGTTTTTGAAATAATTCCTTGTGGAACATTGCTTTGTGAATTCTGTAAAGACTCAGGTTTCCATTTTGAATACAGTGTGGCCCTATTTTTTAATTTATTTTTAAAGCAGGGGATATAGCACATACTTGGGCTAAAATCCTCAAAATGCTCAATCTCCTGAAGATTGTATCAATGTAGTCTAAAAGAGATTTGAGTTGGCCATGTCCCCTTTTTAAGTCTGGCACAATAGTGCAGCCGTCTGTAAGACCATTTGTTACTGATTCTTTCAAATATACGTTGTTTGGGCTTTGGTTCCTCTCAAAGGGGTATTTCTCTGTCACCTTATACTGTTGGCTCTTTCATGTACCAATCTGCTTTCTAAGTATTACTTCATTAGGAATTCATAAGTCTGTATCTTAGATCAGAAAACAGCAATTAATTATCACACTGTTTGGTGTATTCAGTTCTTCACCTCATATATGTATTCTATAGAACAAAATAGGCAACTTGAACATATTACTTGTGTTACTATGGCATTTCAATTAAAGTCCTAAAGGTGATAATTAATTATGTATATTCCTGGCTCCCTGTAATTGACTAAGGGCCTCATTTATTATTTGGAGGTCCACCCACCCTATTTAGAGATCCCAACTAGCTAACCGAGATTTATGTGAGGAAAGTCCCTCCACGGGTGTGGCTCATGCTCTTTAATGACCTTTTAAGGCAAAGTGGGAAATCATGTTTTTTCGGGCCACTCAGCATTCGCTTTTCGTTTTCAGCAACAAATCCCCAAATTGAGGCTTCTTTCTGAAAAGCAAAAGAAAAATGTCCCTCACCTGCAGGGAGTATTTTCCCTCCACATTTGGGACACATTAATATTTTCCTAGCTGGACCATCATGCCTCATATTCCGGTCCTGGGAAGCATAATCAGAGGGGTCGTCCAGTCCTAAACAGAGCAGGCTGACTGTCACTATGCTGCTGGATGAAGATTTTTTAACCGCATAGCCAGTTGAGGCTTTGCTTTCAGAAACCAAAAATGTTCCCTGCTACTAAATGAGTAAGTGAAACTGCAAGTTCAGGGATGGTGGTAGCCCTGACAAGTTGAGGCAAAGCTCTCACTCCGTCAGATTCTACATGACCTCGTTAGTTCTAAATTTGTGGGGTTATACTTAGGGGTGATTACAACTTTTTGTGCAGCCTGAGCAGGCTGTACACATCCCGCCACGCTCCCACTACGCCAAAGCGTGGTCAGCTGCCCACCAGATTAGGAGTTTCCTCCTATCTGCCGGGTTGATTTTTGACATTCCCAAAGTGGTGCCTCTGAAAACAGGCACTGCAATGGGAAGGCCAAAAAGAATTCCTGCACAGCACAGACTGGACATGTTGTGCCCCCTGTGTGCATCCACATGGCGTCAGGCACCAGGCCCCCCCCCCTTGATTTTTCTCTGCCACGGTTTTCATGGTGGTGGAACCGTGGCGGAGAGGAACCTCGTAATATGCTTGGCATGACCATGGCTGTCCCACCACGCATATTGCGGTCGTAGGACCGCTGTGCTGCTGTCAGGAAATGGCCGTTCCCTGGCAGCAGTCCCAGGGTGGTCCAACTGCCCAAGCCAACCATCCAAGTCATTATAGGGCAGTCGGGCCACCGGTGCGGCAGTGGCTGGATTTCCACTGCAGCGCAACCATGAGTCTGGCGGCCCTCGGACCCCCAGACTTGTAATCGGACCCTTACAGTTACATTTTCAAAAGCTTCCACTGCCATTTGGCAGCTTTCCAAAAGAAAAACTGCAATAGTTTTGTGTCAGCCCACATTTTAGAACAGTCAGTAGATTTTCTCCACTGGATGTGAGTTATAAAGGAAGGTATATCACAATATTTTTAAAAGGTTCCTGGCCATGCAAGGAAGGATTTATGAACAAGGGCTAAAACTAAAGTATGGCTTGACTGCAACGTGTCTCCAACAACACCAGGGTAAAATGTTAACACTTCATGTAACACCTGCTAGTTTGTTATGATTGTTGTTTAAATGTGTGGACAAAGGGTGAGATACAGCTGGGACCGATCTTCTATGAACTATGAGAACTTTTGGTGATCATCATACTTTTTCACATCGTGGAGTGGGCAAGAATTATTGCTAACACTTTTCGTTCAATGTAGATTGTAGGAGTGCCCTTCACACAAAGAACGTACCTAACTGTTAAAGAACCTTTAGCTAACAGTGGCGATGCAGTCTGGATGATCTGGTGTGCTAGAACCTTGAGGCATATAGCATTCTGGCCCTTCGCTAGATGCTGGCTGAAGATGGGCCTCAGACCAAATCGAAGATGAATCTAATGGACTAAAGAGGAACAGTGGCGACTGGCACAGATCGGGAGCGGGGTAAGGGGGTTTAGAAAAGAATAAAAAACATACCTGATCGTCGCGTCTCACCTCCGTCTCTCTGTCACCATCTCTTCCCTGGGGCCAAACAGGAAGCACCCAGGCTCCCCTGAGCCAATCACAATGCTGCAATGCAGTATTGTGATTGGTCTGAGCACTATGGTTCGGCGTTCAGCCAGGGAATAGGAGCCTGGACATGTTCTCCATTCGGGCTGTGGGGAACATGCAAAGTGCACATGATGGTTTGGCCAGCCAGAAAGAGACGACCAAACAGTCATGTGCACTTGGAGTGAGCAAACCACTCCTGCCCCTGCTCCTCTGTCATCGGAACATCCCCGCCCCGCCCACCAACCTGCCGCAGCAGGTAAACATAAAATGACATTAACCTCGAGTTAGTATAATTTTATCTTTCCTTTATTTCACTGCTGCAAAGTAGTGGGGCGATGCTCTTCCGCCTTAGCGGAGGAGCCAGCACTGAAGAGGAATGCACTATTTAGAACCCCGTCCATTGCACAACTATCTCTTCCTCTACATTGTGTAACTATAAACTTGGAGAACTTTGGACTGATTAGACTTACATTTCCAACAGTTTTCCACCCAATATTAGAGGGCTCCACTTATCCAGGCGTGCATTCAATGTCGATGTCCTTCTTACCTCCAGAGTTTAAGAGTTTGTCGGGAAGAAAGTCACTTGTGAAACGTTCCAGGAAATGACTACTAAATTGTCCTGTATTTCCCACAGAGTGTCCTGGGTTCTAAATGAGGGCAGCTGGCTACATTTTCTCCACTATCTTTGCCTGCAATAGGAAAAGAGGGGGGATAGGAACTGGGAACAGAAAAGTCACTGGAAGAGGGATTTTTGTGTAGGAAGTTTGATGACTATGCTTGTGGAGGGCAATGTGAAAGTGTGTGAGGTATGAAGAACTGCTGGAGGGTTCAAGCAGATTAAACACTGCCTCTAGATTCTAGTTTGGAATTTCAATTTGCACCTGAGCAACACGTATTATAGCCTTATAGCCCGCCGTAGAGGGCTATACCGGCTGTTAAAGGCCCTCTCCAGCGTTAAAGGCCCGAGCCGAAGGCGAGGGCCTTTAACAAGAGAGAGGGAATTTAATAGCCGGTATAGCCCAGCTACGAAGGGCTATAAGGCTATTAGAACGTTCTGCTCTAGAGGGCAGAATGTTCTAACAAAAAAGAACAAAGTCTTATGGGAGGGTGAGGGGATTGGAATCCCCGCGGGCTCCCTGAAGCCTTTGTTCACAGCCAGAGCTGTGAACAAAGAAAGATTGGAATGTTGGAGCTCCAGGCTTATACCAGCCATTATAAGCCCGGAGCACTCCATTGTTTTCAATGGAGCTCCCAACATTCCAATGTTCTAACATACGATAGCATACCTCAGATGCATCCCTGAGAATAAGTGTGACCTGCTTCCTCTGGCTTGCCCATGGTTACTACTGGCACAGCCCTTGCTATACGGTAGTCTCAAAGGTCATGGAGGCAGCAGAAAAAAGTAAACATGGCTCTCTGAGCTATATTGACAAGCTTTAGTTTCCCTTCCATACTCTTTAGAATAAACATGTAGGCTTCTGTGGGGCTAAGTGTGGGATAAAGAGTTAAACCCGATGATTTCATTGACACTTATGGGGCATTTGATCTCACTTTCATTACCGTTGGCGAATTTACGTCTGTGAGTATTAGTGGCCACACTAGTCCATACAGATACAGTCCTCTCTGTCTGGGGGGCATTGATTGGGATCCTGGCCGGCAAGAACACATTCCTGGTAACGCACAAGATGGTGAACGACAACAGAGTTGGAAAATGGCCGCGCCGAAAAGATTCCTCAAACCATTAGCATAGCAAACTTTCCGGTCCTCTCACATCCTCCAAACAAACAGAGCTTCCTGCCCTTGCTCCCACAGAATGTGTTCCTCTTAGATGAAATACAAAGACCTGACAGGACACAGATTTTCAAATATTAGCGTTAGACTGTCATAGCAAACAGTACTCTGTTTCCAAAGTTCTCTTGAGCAGCACACCATCCCCTGCACTTGTCCAAATCCATCACACCCTGTATTTAGAGTTTGATGTTCTTCTCCAGAAGCGTCAACGCAATCTGAACATCTAGAACACCAGGCGCTGCATATTGGGCATTATCGTGATCAGTGGCCGTATGGTGTATATTTATATTTGTACATTCATTTGTTAGCCCTTCTCACAGAAGTGCTGTTCACAGCTTCAGTAAGTTCCAGACGAACAACTGCACGTGGGTGGTCAAAAATTTATACTATGATTTGTTGTGGTTGAGTGTTGTAAATGGGCTCAACATGTACACTGCTTTCATTTTTATAGATATACATGGTTTTACATTAACAAATAGAATTATAAAGCAATTATCTAGATATCTTGTTAGGCCTGACCTTAGCTTTAGCTGTGTCACCAGCCTAAGGCTTTCCCCCAAAAAATCATGGAAACATTACATACGTATGCGTATAGATTGGTCTGTTCAATTGTCATTAACAATTTGTTTCCACCCACCATAGCCTTCAAGATAGGGCTGTGGGTCTGCCCACTGCAGTCATTGGCTTACTTCACAGCATTTTGCTTTTGCACAGGTATAAATCTCCATAACAAGTAGTCAAGTGTTGTGCCAGCACAGGTTGCGAATCTCTGCTTTCATTTAATATTTTTTTAATCATTTATGCGATGGTTCATTTTTTACGTACTTTTTTTAATGCCAATATATGGATGCCACCCTCAGAGGGTGGCTTTTTTCCTTTTAATTCCTTTTATATTTGTATTGTCTATTTCATATGTTTGCAAAAAAAGAAATAGATTAAATAATAGCAGGCTTGCCATGGTCAGACCTTTCGATTTGGCCAATACTTGTTCACACGGCCAACAAAATTGACGACACATTAGTCTGAATTGAACTATTTAATTTCTGGTACTTCCCAAGTAACTCTTAACCTATGTTAAGGTTACCCTAGCCCGACTGCTGTTAGGCACTTCCACATGCACCCATCCATAAACCTTCTGCTACTCTCTTTCTCCCCTACCAATCTTACATACTGTTCATTCTACTTAAGTAATTATTTATACGTGTATGCTGTCCATACAGTTCATGAGGGTCTTTGAAGATTGGAGTGACCATACATTGATGCTATACTCTTGAATACATCCATTTTTATTCCAAACCATCTCTTTTTCAAAGCTTATAATTTAGTTTGTTAAAACTTGTCATGAAGCAAGTTGGCATCTTTCCTGCTGCAACAGGACTGATAGGACAGTTACACAAAGCTGCTCCGAAGGCACCTACACATCCGGATAAGGTGAGGCAGAGGAAATGACATCAGAGCTGAGCAGTAATATAGACTGGCCTATCTCCAGAGCAATCCATTGGAAACTATATTCACACAGTATATTAGAACTTAATTGAAACTTACGGAGTAAGCACTCATCGACATGTAAAACAGCTTCAGAGACACAAAGCGCCAATTTTAGATCTCAGCGGATGAGTTACTTCGTCACAACGGTGTCGGATATCCCCTCTGTCTAAATGTAAATCCCGTTATATCCTATTGGATTTACATTTAAGCAGACTGTTGTGATGGAATAACCCGTCCGCCAAGATCTAAATCAGGCCAATGTGTTAAATAAAAAAGTTATTCCTAAAACCATTTAATAATAAGAGCTTTGTTAATGCAAAAGTGTCCCATTAATTGTTCTCTGACAGAGCAAGGGATGGTCTCCTTTGCAAATTCCAGAAAAGGGAGGTTAGCCTTGGTAGAGGAACCCCAGGCAAATCCATCAATCACAGTACGGGCTCACTTGATGAATGGTATAAACATCAAGACTATATGTCATAAAAGTATTAAACCAAAAGGTTCCATTTTGAAGTGTGAGTTTTATTACAAATCCTAATGGTGTATCAATGTTGAAAAAGTTCTCTTAGAAATCTTAATTTCGGTGAATGTTAAATCCTGTGTCCTGGTTTGAAACATGTACTTTTTCTTTAAAAGTAAGTTATTTATCTTTAATAAAAAATCATTGGGAGGTCTGGGCTTTTACGGGCTATCAGCCTGATTCATGAAGCGAAATAGCGCCCGCAATGGCTGCGAAAACGCAATTGCGGGTGCAAAACACGGAATCGGCATTCAAGTACGAAATAGCGAATTCGCAAAAAAATAATAGCGATTGGAATAGCGATTACGCTGTAATAGTCGCAGACTCCGGGAAGTCGAGCATTAGCGATACGGAAATAGCGACCAACCACGGAATCTGCGAAATGAATAGCGAAACGCAATATTGTCTCAATCGGCATTCATGAAAGAAATACATTAGCGAAAAAGCGCTAAATCGCACGTTTGCGCGGCGCAATTTAAGGACAACTCAAAGCAGGTGGTAACCATAAAAGCCATGATTAAGTAAAATTTGAAAAACTGTTGGCCAATCACCAACAGGTCCAGGCCTGACCAATCACACATAAGGACATTCAGCAGCAGCATTAGGCGTTCCACAATGCCTGGGATGTACATGGTGGTGAGGCGGCGAAGGCTACAGCGAGCAGCACGGAGCAGACGCATGAGGCAGGCAAGGATTTACCGGCAGCGGGTCACCTTGCTGGGCCAAACCAGAGAACAGATTTATGCAAAATACAGGCTGAATGGGGAAATGATCACCTGGCTGATACAAGAACTCGACCCCATCATGCAGCACCCAACAAGGCGAAACAATTCTGTGCCCACACATGTGCAGGTATTGTGCAGCCTGCACCTCCTGGCCTCCGGCAGTTTCCAGGGCATAGTAGCCGCTGCTGGGGGGATATCCCAGCCCACCATGTCATGCTGCCTCCACACTTTTGTTGACGCCATGCTCAGCCAGCTCCACCGGCACATCACATTTCCCACGAGCCAACAGGAATTGGACCTGACAAAACTACAATTTTATAATGTCGCCCATTTTCCCCATGTCCTCGGCTGCATAGACTGTACCCACGTCGCCATCTGCCCACCAGCTGGCACGGAGTATATGTACCGCAACAGGAAGTCCTACCACTCCCTCAACATACAGATGGTCTGCAATGCCAAGACCATCATCACTGACATTGTGGCCCAGTACCCAGGGAGTACCCATGACTCCTTTATCTTCAGGCACAGCGGACTCCACACACGACTGATCAGGGGAGAGTTTGGGGAAGGACACCTACTTGGTAAGTACACTTTGTCGACAATGTCACATTGCTATGAAGTAACTGCGCTGCACAGGCAATCAACATCTGCTCCTCTCATTCAGGTGACAGTGGCTACGCCCTACGGGAATACCTCCTGACCCCTTACCTCAACCCTGCCACACCTCAGCAACGGCGCTACAATGTTGCGCACATCCGGACAAGGAACTGTATTGAAAGGACATTTGGCCTGCTCAAGAGCAGGTTCCGTATACTGCACAAGACAGGTGGGGCCATGTATTACAGTCCTGCAGCGTGCTGCCGCATTGTGGCTGTCTGTGCAATGCTTCATAACATTGCAACCAAGCGCCGGATACCAGTTGACATCTCAGGCAGTGAATCTGAGGGGGACGACCGGCCACCAGCACATGCGCACCATGCACGCGGGGAGAACCCAGCTGAAGGCCACAGACGTCGCAACCACATCACAGCTAACAATTTCTAGCCCACCCCCTTCCCCCACCCCACATATCACAATTGCATGCAAAATGTAATGATTACACAAGGCGAATGTGTGCAGCAAAATAAATGTATTTGTTTGATTCACAAGAAAAAAGGGTCATGGTAACAACTATTTACAAAATACAGTATTCCTGCATACTGCATGTGAAGGTTCATGGCAGGCTTAGCGTCAGCCTGCGCCTGTGTCCCTCACACAATGTCATTGGCGCCTCCGGCGCGTAATTCCCAGGCGCCTGTGAGGCTCTTCCTCATCCTGGGCAGCTGTACCAGGCGTAGCCCTGGTGCTGCGCCTAGGTGGGGGGACCTGCGTGGCAGAGTGGCTGCTCACACTGGAGGCACCCTCACTCGCATCGTCTCCCCCTACAATGGCCGGTAGCACAGGTGTATGCAGTGCGGTAACGGCGGTGGTCAAGTGCTCCAGCACCCGGGTAATGTCCTCGCAGCACTGGACCAGTTGGTGCTGCTGGGTGAAAGAGCGCCGCGACAGCTGGGTGGTGGCATTCGCTGCCACATAATTTGAGCGACTATAGGTCGACAGCCGGCTCAACAGTTGGTGGTGGCGCCTGCTTGCAACACTGCGGTGTTTCACGAGCGCTGCAGTATTGTCCTCCATTGCCGCCGTCATGCGGTCCATGGCCGCCGTCATGCGGTCCATCCGCTCGCCGACTCCCGCCACATTGCGGCCAATCTTATGCAGCTGGAGCTGGATGGCTCCTTGCTGCTGCGACTGGCGCTGGTGTATTCGGAGCATGCGCTGCTCCACGCTCATGCAGGCATGGAGATGCCCATTGCCCCTCCAGCTGTGCGGCCGCTGTGTTGCGGATGTGGCTGGCCCAGATCTGGTTGGACGAGCTGCAGGTGGTGTAGCAGCTGGTGTTGCAGGTGCGGCAGGCACTGGAGGCACATTGGTGGGGTGCCTGGCTCTGGCAGCCGGTGGGCCTGCAGATGTAGCAGCAGGTAAGGTGGGGGCCCTGGCCTTGGCAGCCGGTGGGCCTGCAGATGTAGCAGCAGGTAAGGTGGGGGCCCTGGCCTTGGCAGCCGGTGGGCCTGCAGATGTAGCAGCAGGTAAGGTGGGGGGCCTGGTCTTGGCAGCCGGTGGGCCTGCAGATGTAGCAGCAGGTAAGGTGGGGGGCCTGGTCTTGGCAGCCGGTGGGCCTGCAGATGTAGCAGCAGGTACGGTGGGGGGCCTGGCTGCTGGTGTTGGCGCAGCGGCAGGGGCTGGTGGCTGGGTATCGGGTAGGGATTCCTCCTCCTGGGCCTCCTCATCAATCAGCAGCCTCTCGCTGTCACTGCTATCATCGGCACCTGTGAGGGTAAGTGGATACTCATTAGGTGCATGTGACTGTCAGACGTGCAGATGTTACATGCATGCTGGGTGTCATTCCCTGGATGGCTGTGGATTTGCGCACTTTGGAACCTTTCTGGCCGCATTGTGGTACTACTACATTGTGGACATACTACGTCTCCCACAATGCTTCAGGGCATTTCCTGATGCACAACATAGGCATGACTAAGGGCCAATGAGTGAGCCTATTTGGTCAGGGACGGTCATAGGGGACAGGGTCGCAGTCGCATGCCACTTACCTTGGGTGTCTTGGGTGGGGCGGGAGGAGTCCAGAGGGGTCACGCCAACACACGCCTCCCTCTCCAAGGTGTCCTCAACCTGGTCCTCCAGGGGTGTGTTGGGTGGGACAGTCGGTCCACCACCTCCAGTGCCTGATGCCTCACCAAGGCGCTCCGCCACCCTCTCCTTGGCACGCCCTCGGAGGTCGTACCAGCGCTTTTTCAGCTCCTCCAACGACCTGTCCGCAACGCCCACAGAGTTGACGCTGGAGGCTATCCCCACCCAGATCCTCCTCTTCTCCTGCTCTGGGACCCTCCTGGAGTTGGCACCAAAGAGCTGGTCGTGGTTGGCCACCACCCCTTCAATCAGGTTCTCCAGCTCCTGCTCGGAGAACTTGAGTTTGCGCTTGCGGCCAGCGCTGTTGCTGGGGCCAGGGACAGGTTCGTCGGACATGGCGGTCGCTATTTCGGCCGGTTCGGGAGTCGCTAACGGAGGTTTAGCGTCAGCTTTCCGTCGTGAACACTCGAAGGATAGCGTCGCTGTGGTGTTTGGGGGTGGGATTTGGCTGCTTCCTGGTTGTGATGTCATCACGGTGCTGGGAATGCGTCTTCCCGTTTTCCAGATCCCGCGAGAATGCGACTCGCATTCCCGATCGCACGGGATTGCGAGTCGCAATCCCGTGCGATCGGGATTGCGAGTCGCAATCCCGTGCGATCGGGATTGCGAGTCGCAATCCCGATCGCAGGTAGCCGGAAATAGCGATTTTTCTGCGTTTTTTGTAGGTCGCTAACGGCTTTAGCGCCCGCGTGCGAGTCGCTATTTTTTCCCCGAAAAGTACATGAATGCCGTTTTGCGTTTCCTCAATAGCGAGTCGCTATTAATCGCTATTAGGGACACGCAAAACGGCCCGTACATGAATCAGGCTGCTAGTCTTTCTTAGAGGTGCAGAGTGATCCAGGTAGTCATTTGCAGAAGACACATATGACTTCCGGTATCTTTACAGGAAGTAGCATCCTTGCTGATGTCAAAATGGAATTACAAACATGTTTCAAATCTGCAGATTCTACATTATTGAACTAATGAATGGCTCACTGGTCAGCTTCTCCTCCACCAGGTTAGGATAATGTGCAATATTTAAGCGAAATCACCTGACAAACCTGGCACCAGCTATTATGCGAGAAAAATAAAACAAAATAAATAGCGTAGCATGGAACAACAGTCACTGGACCGCACTGTGAAACTGACAACACATCTAACACTCTAATGTTTGAAATATGTATTAAAAAAACAAATGCTACCTGACACTGACATGTTAAATCCTGGAACCGCACTTGTTAATTTCTTGTTACGGAAAACGAATTTGCAGAAATAGTGCCAGTTAGCAAGAATAATTAAAGAAATGTTTCCTGGCAAAGATTGCTCATGGAAAAATAAATCTACAATAACTCTGAGTGCCATCAGAGACTGGATTTGTTGCCCAAGAGGGAAACTAGCCCCCACCAAGGATATTTGCTGTGACCGCTGTGTCGCGAGATTGGGATCCCTGCTGCAGCTGGACTTTTACTGTTGCAGAGAGGATGTCTTGGTATCCCAAGTGTCGTGGTCAAAGTCACCTCAATCCATCTATGGACTGAGGGATCAACTGCACTTTACCCACGTGTACCGCACAGATGTATGACATTACAACGCATGCTTTTACATCGCATGCCTTTACAACGCAAGTATTACAACACAGTCCATTACAACGCATAGTGCTTTGGGGTGCTGGATAGTGAATAGTTTAATTTACTATTCCAACTCCAGTCCCCGTGGACACTAGGGAAGGTTATTGGATAGTAAATTAACCTATTCCCTATCCTAGAGCGCCCCCCAGAGCAATGCGTTGTAATAGTTTGCGTTGTAATGGTTGCGTTGTAAAGGCTCTGCAATGTAAAAGTTGCGTTGTAAAGGTTGTTTACCGTACCGCACAGCTCCAGGAGCATCATTGAGCAACTTTTCTGCCTCCATCTCCAGCATCAGGACCACTCCATTATCATCTATGGCAGTCGTTTCTTAAAGCCTGGAATTAGACTGGAAAAGTCTCAGGTGGCCAGGTAACTGTCGAAAATAATCCTACTGGTCTCCTAGAACTCTGCCCTGTCACACAACCCAGGATGGAGTTGCTGAACTAAATGTTTTAAACTATTCAAAAGTTAGCACACAGTTTTTGTTGACCAATGCTTGTTTGCAGTTGAATTTAAAATTATTTATTTGTTCTAAACTCTGTATCTCTGAAACCCTCCAGTGAGTTTTGATGATCAAGGAATCTAAAAATGTATAAAAATATGCTCAATTTTTTAAAATCGTTGTCATGTCTTTTTCTTGTTGTGTGACTTTCTCATTTCGTTTTTTGGTGCTGTTAAATGCTTTTCACATTGCTCCTTTGTCAGGCTTTGCTGCTCAAAGCTACAGCTACCTAGAGTTGAGCTTAAGGTATATAAACAAGCCTGATTTGACCCGACAGTTTTTGCAAGTATATTACACAATAAAGCCCCACAGCCATATCATATAATACATCCAAATCCTCACATGATTCCATTGTACAATTACAGAAGAACAGTGCTGGACTATTAATGAACAGTTAGCACACAATTTTTAAATGTCTCTGTGTAAAAAAATGGACCCATAATAAACTGTACAACCTCACACCCCTGTCAGTTGCTGCTGCTTTAACTATCAGGATAGGGATGCAGAGGAATGAACCCTATGGTGCTGAGAAGAAAGTGTTCTAGTAGAATATCATGACAGTCTGTTGGAGATAGGTGCCTTTAGACCACTGCCTTGGTAAGTTGCTTAGATGTGGCATACCAACTAGTATATAGAAACCAGGATTGTATGTGTCGGGTGGATTACAGAAGGAGAGTAACTTCCTTGGTGCAGTCTTTAAAGCCCTCCATCAAAATATATCCCACACTTGTGCCATATAATATTTTCTCAGACCAGCTCATTCGTCTCTAGGTAACAAGGTGCACTCAAATTGAAACCACAAGAGCAACACCTTGGTCCAACATATGATAGTCGGAGAAAGTGAAACCTTCCATTGCAGTGTAATATTGCATTTTGCTGGAAGAAGAGCAAGGTTGTTGGACTTGGTGGAGGATTTCTCAAACTGAGGGTGAGGAATACACATAATTGGACCACTTCAGAGTATTTTGTTAGTACACAGCTCATTGTGGTCAACAGCACCTCAATAGCTCTCTGCCAGTATGAAAGGATTGTGGTGCAAGATCAAAACATATAAAGCAAATCAGCATCTAATTACATACTGCAAGGACTTGCAGCTGTGACTCCCAGGTATATTTTGTTAATTTGTACAGGTGTAAGGTAGGATTAGTTAAGAATATTAAATTTAATATACTAAAAACAGGAGCCACAGGATACTCAGACAATCACCATCACTGCCTCAATTCAGGAAGGACCTCAAGACCTGGCTCTTCGACCACAGCGCCTCAAATGACCTGCAGCTCTCTGCCGCCAGCATCTTGAGACCCTTATGGGTGAGTAGTCACACTCTACAAGACACTGATTGACTTAATCCTATGTAGGTACTCCAAATAAGAGAAGCAAAGCAATTTACCCAGGATTCCCGAAGTGGCAAAATGGAGAAGCTACGAATCAGACTCCAGTCTTATGTTGAAGAAGGCTTCAGCTTTGTCACTAGCCCTCGGCTGCCCGATCCTACTCACATTCCCTAACCTGGTGGAATGTAGCTGTAATACTGCAGGGGAAACTACTCTGAGGGGCACTGTCCCACCAATCACAATTCTAATTTTTAATAGGTTTATTAAATGTAACTATCTTCTATTTTTTATCAAAATAATATTTCAGACTTGGTTACTTAGATGTCTCTCAACCCTGCAATGACCTTCCTGTGCACACACATGAATTCTTGAGTGCTGTTAGACGTAATGATATATTTGAATGGTGCCTTAAGATCAACCGCTTAAAACTCTGTCATTTTTATCACCACAAAAATAGTCTGCAAATGAGTTTCAAAATATTTAATTTAACCTCTTCCCACCAGCAGTACTTCATTCAGTTAGGCTTTCATGCTGCTGTCACTCAGTGATTCCCAAGGCTTCTTTCAGAGACATAACTATTTGGATGTCCTTTTTCTAACTTTCCCTTATTGCAAGTTAAGCTAAAATTGTGCTCATGTGTTATTTTTACACGTTATTGTACTCTCAGCTGTAAGATGGAGGCAAAATAGGTTCTATAACAAGCACAAAATACGTTGCTCCTAACATTCCTAAAAAACTCTTATGGTCGAATTACTAATATTGGAGGTATGGCAGTGGGCCACCACGCCAGCGCCGTGCTACCACACCGCCAAACCCGCACTGAGACCGCCTGCCAAATTCCGACTGGAATCCAGGTTGGGAGGTCCTGCTTTGGCGGTCCCACTGTGTGCCGTGCTAAGGCTCATATGGGAGCCTTAGCAAGGCATCAACATGGGACTGCCAAAGCACGTTCCTGCACAGCATGGACTGCGAAGTCCATGCCGTGTATGAACTGGAGATATATGCAGATAGGGGAAAATACATGTGACCCCCTGCATGCATCCCCGGGGTCTGAGGCAACAGGGGTCCCTGTAGGGTCCCATTCGTTTCCTCAATGCCTCACTATTCATGAACATGAAAACTGTGGTTGTGAGGAAACTCGTAATATGCTTGGTGGTGCTGCAGCGGCACCGCCAGCATATTGTGGGCCTCAGACCACTGCAAGACCGGCAGGGATCGAGGATCCCTGTCGGTAGCAGCAGTCCCATGACAGTCCAACCACCCAACTCGGAAAGCAGCAGTCGTCTGCAAGTGTGGCGGTGGCCACACCACCACCGTGGGTTTGAATTAGGCCTTTAGTCAGTTTGCAAAGCCAAGCACAATTAGAAAGTGTGCCTCAGGGTTTTCATGCCTAATTTAGAGTGACATTCTAAATTAACTCAGCGAATATAATAACCTTAAGTCTGGCATCCTGGATTACTCCTGTGTACCACCTGTCACTGCAAATCCCCTGCCTCAATTGCTCTATAAGCAGGACTATTGTGCATGATCTGCAGTTCTTAAGTTCGAATCCTGGCTAGCTTAACTCAGCCTTCAATCCTTCTAAGGTGGATATGACACCTAAAAGTTATTCATAGTGCTTAGAGATGGCAGAACTGGTGTAAAGCCCTTTATGTTAGAAACAGGTTTTAACCAAAAATGTTGAAAGTAAATAACACATGATTCTACATGCAAATTGGCCCATCCCTATGCTGGACATGTAGCTGAAAACTAGCGTCCATTGTCTGTAGGGAAGGGCAAGATGCCAAATAAAGGGGTTGTCTTTTTGGAAGGAGGTTATGGAAGGATGGCAGGTGTGGGACAGTGGTGTGTCTGTTGTACGAGAGATGACAAGCTACATATGTAGACTATGGTGTTTTACAGCTGTTCAGGATTTTGCCGTTTATGAACCCAATATGGGACTGTTTGTGCATCGCTGCTGGCAGGACAACCAGGTATGGGGTAATTTGTGGGTGAGGGTGGCAGGATATTCGGAAATGGGACTGGAGGTCAACCAGCTATGGGTTGTTTGGTTTGAAGTGCAGGACTCTGTTATGGGGTTGAGCATACTAAGTGTGATGCAAGCTGTGTTAGGGAAGAGGCTTGAGGACCCTAAATATTGGCTCATTTACGGGTGCTGATAGGGGTGAAGGCTGCCTGGGGTGTGCACATGAGCCTAGTACTGTTTTGCTCGGCTTCTCTTAGGCTCTAGGATGTTACCACAAGGGCTTTAAGTGGGATGAAAAAAACTGGGAGGTCTATGAAAAGGGCGTGGCCTGTGCAATTAATGGTGCGGCTTAAATATATAAGCTAAAAATCGGTGTGCGGCCCAACTGGTATTTTGCTGCTTCTTTCTGTTATTGCATCCAGATATGTAATACAACAAATGGCATTACACCTAAAACAATCCATGACTATTAGTTTTGTCAATGGTTTTAGTTGCATAAGATAAATAAAACAACTTTGTAGTATATAATATTAAAAATGCTTCATTATGAAATGATGAGACTGTGAAATTAGTTTAAGTCTCTTTCAAGTTACATCAAATGTCATGAAGGGTGGTACTGGTGCGGAGTAAAGTTTTTTTCCACTCTAGGGTTAAGGCAAAAATGGACAGCCCAATAAGGACCCGGCTCAGCACCTGGGGGCATATTATCAAGGGGGTTTATCTCCGCTTTTTTGGCTTTAAAAGCCAAGAAAGCGGAGATAAAATTATCTCCCTATTACCTAGCTGTCGCTAACACCAGTTAGCGACAGCTAGTAGGAGATAGCGACCATCTTGGGCCCCGCTTTGCATGTCAGTGATATTTATCACTAATGACATGCAAAGTGTGCGTGCCAAGATGTTAGCGACTGGAAACAGTCGCTAACATCGCTATCTCCTATTACCAACTTTTGGAGATATTCACGCTAAGCGCGAATATCTCCAAAAGCTAACACCTGCCCCTGAGCAGTTCTTAGCCATGTTATCCAATGGGAGGTGGATAACATGGCTAAGAGCATTAGCTCGGTAATGCATGAATATCGCTGACTTTTCAGCGATATTCATGCATTGCGGCCGATTTTTATCGCTTAGGAGATAAACCTTGATAATATCAAGGCTCCTAAGCGATAAAAATCGCCGCAGCTCAGCGATAAAAATATCGCCGCTAAACCAACATAGCGATAAATATCGCTAGTTGTTGGTAATATGCCCCCTGATTTTTAGAACTGCCAGTGCTGAGCAGCAACAGGACTCAGCCTACTTAAAGCCCTAGTTACCACAACTGATGTATACAAGATTTGCTCCTGGTTTAGTTTAAACATGTCTACTTAAAATTTCTGGAATACATTTCGTCTTGTTAAGGTTGAAAACTACTGATTGTGGATATAACAAAACTCTCCAAAAATTCAGCAAAAACATAATTGCCTGCAGCCGAATTTGGCTTTTTTTGTGCCGCAAAATTAAATCTACGAGCCATGATCCAAAGTATTGCACCTAGTTCTAAAGAGCATACCTCAGAAGATTGAAGGAAGCTTGGAGTATTCCCAAAAAGGGTTTACTAGGTTTTTATTGGTTTAACTGGAAATAATCCTTCGCACCTCCGTTATTGGAGGCTCCTACAGTCCCCGGCCCCATCCGCGCATGATCTGAGCCCCGCCTGAGGATGGTCTGGACCCAAGTAAGGAATGGGCTGTGCTCTCAGCAGCCCTTGTTCTTTACCAGGTGCGGTTAATATGAGCTGCTTTCCTCTCAGTGCAAGACATTTTTGTGACGTAACACAGTAAAACATAACAATTTTAAGCATTTGTGCTTGAGTATGTGCCATTTTTGTGTATACATTGTGAGAGGGAGAGTTAATACAGCCTCCAGTGAGATGCTACACTAACATAGTGCCAACATATCACTATGCAAAGAGGGGTGCAGCATGAAGAAACTTAATAAAACTACAGCCTGCAAGCACTATCGAGAGCAGACAAAAGTAGATGCTGAGAATTGCTGTTGCCTGGTCCTCTTGTACACCCCGAAAACAAGGGACCTACACAGCAGCAACACACAATACAAACAATGGGTGGGACGCCATGTGCCCAAATCACCTCCATGATGTTCCGCCCGGTGTGGCACTCCCAGCGATCATGGTGTGACGTACACGAGCAGGAAAGGGAAGGACTTCCCTTCCTGTCCAGTTGCACATGACGCCTCACCAATCCTGGAGCTGCTCTCAGCACGTGAGCAGCTCCAGGATTGGCGGGAGTAGGATAACCCAGCGCTCATTTTGAGGCTGGGGGCATGTGCCAGCAAACCCATGGTTGTTTCACAGCTGGTGGATTGCTGGGTGTACATGTTGGGCTGGCTATAGGTAGCCAGCTGGACAACACGGCATGCGCACTGTAAGGGGCAGCAGTAATCCTGCAATAGCAGGATTCAGCACCGCCGTCCTGCCTCACATTCGCGCTGTACACAATGCAAGCTGGTGGCAACAAAAAAAATGGCATTATTATGCCATATTATTTATCACTGTTTGCCTGCTGCACTTGCAGCAGCTGGGGTTGACGTACTTCCACCATTTAGGAAGAGCCAAGCCTGGACCTATACCTCAAGCTGAGCTACTTTGATGCTTATCTTTACACCTTGTTGACTCCGAGCTTGCATCCCTCACTGGTGGGAGGAGACTCATAGTTGGTGGAAACATGTGTAATGTGATATGAAGTAGAGCCCATGGTGAGAAAATTTGGTATGGGTTATAATTAGCGAGACTATGAACATCTGAGGTCAACTAAGCTTGGCCTCAGAGAAATAACCAAATTGATGTATGACCTTTCCAACTGAACATCTGAAGTGAGTTATGATTGGCTCGAATAAAAACATTTGAAGAAATTCATTCCTTACCTGCCTAGGAATACCTAAAGTGAATTATAGCTAGCACATATTAAAATATATCATATGAGTTACACCATGCTAGGAGAACCGTTAGAACTTTCACTCACACCTGAAGTGAGTTATTCCTATCTCGACTACATAAAATGGATTTGATTGATGCCTTCCGAAAGTAAACATACAGAAGTGACTAATATCTGTCCCATCTAGGTTTAGCTGTAGCAAAGTAGGTCTGACTCGACTAAATATGCCTGATCAGACTTATGAATGGCTCACATAAAAACACCTTTCATATATATGCTTGTCCAGGCCAACAATACCTCAGATAAGTTATGCATGACCAATCTAAGATTAGCTGTTATAAGTTGTTTCTTATCGACTAAGAAAGCCTATTACGAATAATGCGAAGCTAGCCAAAAAATATGTGAAGTGAAATGCTTCCTGTTAAAAAAACCTGGACTGAGTTATGCCTGGCCCCACTGATGCCACATGCCACTGAAGACACAAGTTCAGCTTCTACACCATGAACACACGGAGACAACTTCCCATCCTTTGGATAACAGCAAAACTACAAACAATCCTCACACGTGTGATCTCCAAGCTCAAGTACGTCAATAGACTAAATCTGGGTGCCACCAGCTTCATTATACACAAAATGCATCAAATCCATATTTCTTCAGCAAGACTTCTCCACCACCAAGAGAACACGACACCAGTCCTGGAAACACTCTACTGGCTACCTGTAGCAAGAAGATCAATGCTCAAGGCACTTTGTATTGCCCACAAAACCTGCCAAGGAAAAAGGATCATTATACCTATAAATGAAATGTCAGCAATACATGCAGAATATGGCAGGGGGCTCCAGGTTAGCACCATGGGTCTTCATTCCACCTTACAATAAGAAATCAATTGGAGGCTGTGCTTTTTCAGTGCACGTTGTCCAGTTCTGGAACTCAATATCAGCCAAGATTCAAAGCAACCAGGAAAATTCAAGAGAGGAATAAAACATGGATGTTACCAAAGTAGCTGAATCACCCACTGATGCTGGAGTAGAAGGCAGAATAATAACCCCCTCTATCAGTATAAGTATGCTCTAGAGCTATGGAACAATCAGCACACCACACCAAGAAGACAGATGCTCTAACCGATCCATGAAATTTATAATGGCCTTGACAAGTGGATGCACTATGATAAGCACATTATACAAAATATGCATTCCAGCTCAATATCAGAAGTATGATTTGCTACTAAGCACCTGCAAAGCCACATCCCAGCCAATTAGATGAAGGTCTGTAATAATCGCCAACCTCCAGACACCACAGACATAGCAAACAGTGTCTACCTTACCTACTACTTCCAACTATAAGATAGGCGGCAGTGACTCCAATCTTTCTAACAGTTCTCCATGTTTCGATCAAATATAACCCAATTCACTACATGATACTATTTATCAATTTACTCACTGATCCTTCATTCATCAATAGGGCTGCATTATAATATATGCTAGGACCTGTGGAATCTTAATGGCAACTAGAAGGCACAGATACAGTTTATACTAGCCCGCTTAACTAACTACTCAATACTAACCAGACAGACCTGTGAAGACCAAAGAGATATGCCACATCATTGGACGATTCTAACATAGTCCACCTTGAAAGTCCCAAATAATCACATACCTTAAGCAGCAACTTCCTACAATGACAAAAAGGATGATTCTAATCCAGTGCATCTTGCAGAATCTCCTCACTGAACACCTCATAATGGCAATCATAAAAAATGAGGACTGTAACAGTGTCTATCCTGGCAAATCTTTGATTACCCTCAGTCTTTCTCCACAGCTGTACCTTCTCCAGGTTCATAAGATCTCAGAGCAAATGGCCTCTAGTGAAAGACACTATTAGATGCTGGTTTGAGAACAGAAATGCAAACTACTCGCACAATAGAGGAACCTACAGAGCTAATCAGAGCTGCCAATATTGCAAAAATTATAGAAATGCACCTCTAGCTGTCACACTTAATCATCCTTTACACCACCAAACATTGTGTCCTAAAACATGTTAATCACACCACGAAACCCTTCCCACACTTTCCTCATAGGCGCAAAGCAAAGCCAATACACTTTCACCACACACTCACCAGGTGCAGCATGCTATACCTGTGGATTGGCACTTCGGTGCCCACATGGGGGTGGTAACAACTAAACAAATGCCACAATACAATGCACCATATACTAAAATACCTGAAGGGGGTTTTCCTGTCTCCAATTAAAAGACCTGAAGGAGCTGGGGTTTAGTTAAAATACCTCAGGTTACTTATGCCTGGCCCAACTCAAAATATCTGAAGTAATGCATAAAGTCGTTTATTAGTCAATAAAAACCATAAACATTATAAAATGTACAATTGACATCATGAATACAAAGATAAATGAAGGAAAGCAAGCAGTCATATCAAATCACTGTGAGCAGGAGCAATTTAAGGTGCTGACTTATGATACCAGTGCGTGCAAGACAGCGAATAAAGTGCAACAGTGTGGGACTTCTGTTTTGTTTGTCAATAGCCACTATAAAGTAAAAGCTGATGAGCCCTAATTTTATCTAGCAGCCTTTAGTGCCAGTGTATTAAACTTAGCAAAGGCCTATGCTGTGTACAAAATTACACGTAAAGTACAACATGGATAATACTTGTTCAGACGAGATGTACAGGTGAACTAGGGGAAATATCCAACCTGACTGGATTGGGAACCGACAAACACAGGTTAACCCTAGAATCCCACCGTGCTGTGAAGGGTTTTCTGGGATTCTTTACAGAGCTTTTCTTAGCCACCCGCCTTGACCCCACCTGGGTCTAAGTGTTCACTTCAGCAAGGGATTTAAGGATGTCCAAGGAATGTATCCATCGAATATTGAGCTTTGTGTTTCTTGGATCTAAAGACTCAATTAGTGCTGATCTAAAAGACCTGATACCTAATGCGTTAAATTCCTCCTTCAACAGACTCCTTCTCTGATGACCTAGAGCTGGGAAAATGCAGATGACGTGCTGCAGGGCTTCATCTGTCTGATAATATAATCGACATTCCTAGCCCACCCTCCCTCCCCTTTTGACTTCTCCCCTCTACCGTAGTAAAAAATCTAGAGCTGGAATATCACCAAGTCTCAGAGACAGTAATTTCTGTTTGATCTTCAGGGAGTAAGTGGCTTCCAAAAGGGTGAGCTCTTTTTGGACATTGTAGGATTTCATCACCAGCCACCCATGTGACCGCTTAGCCATTTTATCTTTATCAGCTAACTTTGCAACGTGATAGATTTATTTATTGCTCTTCTAAAAATTCGACTGGATGTATTTAAGTTCCATAGCTCACCCAATTCAAGCTTTTCAATGCTTCTTTCAAGTTTTTTTTATATATACGGTTTATTTCAGACCAGACTAAGGAGCTGATTACAATGCCTGTCAGACCTACTTCCATGGTTCTATCGGAGGCAGTCGGACCATCTAAGGCCTCTTCTGAAGCAGCCGGTCCAGCCACCAGATTGCGATGCATGCATCATGTGCTCCAACCGACTGCTGAAAGACGGCCAACTCCAACAGCTTTTCTCTGACCACCGAGATGGCTGTCAGAGACAAATGACATCCCTAGAGCTGTACATGGGTATCTGACCGCCATCCCGATTACGATATGGGTTTTCGACGACCCGACTGTGGTGGTCCGACTGGCTGCCTTGAGTCATCAGAGACGAAGGATTTAGAGTGCATACTTACCCCAATGTGCTTCTCTCCAGCAGTCTCTGCCGTAGATCCTTTCCTCCAGGTCCCTCCAACACCTCGGTATCTAAACCCCAAGGACAGCGATCCTGTGGGTGCCGGAATCCAGGTCAGTCATTCTGGGGTATGTGTCTTCATTGACTGAACTGTGCACATTCTGTCACACTCCAGCAATGAGGTACGGGTTGCACAAGGCATATTCCAACATATGCTATGCATGTGTGTACATACTACATGTATTTTGTGAGCTTTACACACATTTCCAGCGACATATTCGGGGATATGTGATCTACCCTAGCTGCAAATGCTGTGCTAGCAGCAGTTGCCTCGTAATACGTCGGGGGCAACTTCCTGGACTCAGAGGTCAACAAGCATTTACAATGCAATGGTTTCGCCTTTGGAAAAGTTAGAGCTATTGGCATTGTAAATGACAAAATTTGTATTTATGTGTTGGTTTTGAAAACAGATAAATCAAGCATTTACAATGCAACGGTCTCGCCTTTGCAAAAGTTAGAGCTATTGGCATTGTAAATGACAACATTTTTATTTATGTGTTGGTTTTGAAAACAGATAAATAAATGGCATTGTCATTTACAATGCCAATGGCTTAATCTCTCGCAAATGCGAGACCTATTGCATTTGCAATGCAATAGGTCGCATATTTACGTGAGTATGAGCAATTGGCATTGCAAATAACAAAACATAAATAAAAGGTGGCACATACATATATATAAATGCATAAACATATATATATATATATTCACTGAAAAAACCATAGGTTATAGACCATATATAGTTAGGAATTAGCATTTACAAAACCTTGAAAATTCACTGAAAAAACCATAGGTTATAGACCATATATAGTTAGGAATTAGCATTTAAAAAACCTTATTTTACTCACACAAAACCATTGAAATTCCATATATAGTTAGTTGCACTAACTATATATCGCGCACCCGCAATCCACTGCTGATCATGTCACATATTACATCATTCATGACATGGTCAGTGACATCACTGATGACATCACTGATGACATCTCAAATGACATCACTGATGACAACATCCAGTGACTGTATGTTTCTGTAAAGTTAAAATATGTCTTACATATTGAAGAATGAGTGGATGTATAAGTGTCTGGATGAAGGATTTAGTAGGTGCGTGACTGACTGTATGAGTGAGTGATTAAATGTGTCTCACTGAATGCATGGGTTAGTGACTAAACTGTCTTAATTTGTGCATCATTATGTCTGTTGTTCTGTAAACTGCTGCATGTGTTGATCATTAGCTATACGAGAGGCTATATGTGTTATTAATTGGTTGCCCAAGTATTTCTATGGGAGATTGAGTTTGTGTGGGGGTGGCTGGAAGGTGTGTGACTCTATGCATAGATGTGTGAGCAGTTTATTCACTAGGTGTATGAGTTCAAGAGTGCATGTGGAAACAGCTACATGGGCAGTTGACTGTGTGCATGAGTGTATTGATGAGTGAATGGATATCTCAATGCTACATGTCATAGTAAGTACATATGTAAAACACAGTACATGTGAGAGTTGGCATATATAAATAACTGTGCATGAGAGCCACTGAATGAGTGAGTGGTTGTATCGATCATTGTGAACTTGTATCAGGGATTGTATAAGAGAGTAAATATGTGTTAGTATATGTTTCAATAAGTAAGGTGTGTTTAACTGTATAGTTGAAGAAATGGAGGTGAGATTGTTTCTTTGCATGACTGACTGGGTGTGTGAGTAACTCCATGGATGAGTGGCAGTGTGTGAGTGTCTGTATACACTGAGTGTATCTAAGGTTATATTAGAGTCTGAAGAGGTTTATCGTATTAGCACAAGAATGATGTCAAATGAGATGTCATCAGTGATGTCATCAGTGATGTCATTTGAGATGTCATCAGTGATGTCATCAGTGATGTCACTGACCATGTCATGAATGATGTAATATGTGACATGATCAGCAGTGGATTGCGGGTGCGCGATATATAGTTAGTGCAACTAACTATATATGGAATTTCAATGGTTTTGTGTGAGTAAAATAAGGTTTTTTAAATGCTAATTCCTAACTATATATGGTCTATAACCTATGGTTTTTTCTGTGAATTTTCAAGGTTTTGTAAATGCTAATTCCTAACTATATATGGTCTATAACCTATGGTTTTTTCAGTGAATTTCAATGGTTTTTTAATAGCAAATATCATAAGCTGTCGAATGTCAAGTACGTGGTAAGTGAAAACATTTTCGTGTTTATGCACACTGATCTGCTTTGAATGGTGCCCCCCCCCCCTCATTTCTATTAGGAGTACTCTCTCTTTGCAGATAGTGAAAGGTAGTTAACGCAGGCCTTTGCCCCCGTTGTAATCCGTCGTGCCTGCTTCTCTCTCCATTTGATTGATTGTTATCCAAGTATTTACTGTTTTAGAATTAGTTCTCTTTGGTTCATTCTCTATTTACAAACAAACACAGAGTCGCAATACTCTGTTTAGTCTTTGCAGATAACGAAAAATCGTGTAAAAAAAAAGAAAAGGAATCGAGCAAAATCAGTAGGCCACTAATGGGATCTCTTTTTGACCTCGCTAAAATAGAAACATTAGGAACAACCCCTCATGACAAATACAAAACTAGTGAGATGAACTGAACTCCACACAATGATGGCTGCAAAACAGCTCGGCTCCGCCACCCACCCCGCCCAAAATAACGATAAAGAACGGCTGCCATGATTGGTTGCGGAATGACCACGACGGAGCTACGAAATGGTGCTGCTCTCATGCTAACCCCAGCTTCAGTCTGAAACATCCAGAAACACTGTAGACTACCAATTCGATCAGTTCCGGTAGCGCCTCAATGTAACCCGGTAGAGAAGAACTAGCCCTCCCCTCTTTGACTGATGGTTCTGGTTGCCTGTCCCTTCTGTTGTCATTTAACAGAACTATTTAGCCTGCTGAAAGGGGTTGTGTTCCGACCGCTGGTTGGTGGAGACATTTTGACTATATTCTGTACCTGCGTTGTCGCGTAATGCGTCATATGACGCGCCGCGTTAGCGCATCCGGAAGTCATCCGGGGCGCGCAGCGCGTAACGTAAGCATAACAAGTCATGTGACTTGTTAATAAAACTTTTCATTGGTTCATTTTACTTTTCTTATTGTAATGATGAAAGGCTTGGTCATATGACCTAAAAATTACGCTTTTCATTACTTCCGAACATTATTTTTTCTTAAATATATGTTATAATGTTCCAGGCTAATGTACTTTCCCGGAAATTTTACAACTGTCCTGCAAGTAAAATATATTCTTTTTTCGAGAAAAAGAGCGTTTCTTCGTCCCATGACGGAGCCGTTGAGCAAAAGAGGGTGGACCTGCTGTCTTAGTCGCCGATACGCCTGAATATGAGATTCTTATCGATCACTTTATGTTGCAGGAATAGAAAACACAACAGCCCTTGACCATTTATCTTTACTGCGTTCCTTCGTATTATACCTTTTACCCTTCATGTAATTGGTCTGCTTTATTTCACTTGCCTTTTAATGATTCTAAAACAGTCACTATTATTAAAAACTTTACCAATGTATATACTACTACCATGTTTTCTTTTAAAAACCTTTATTGTGAAAATTTCATTATACAAATACGAGCCTATAACCACGTGGGCCTGCCACAGAGCAAACTGTAATCGTATATGATGAATAGACATTTACACTGTAGAGGAACGTAACGGGCGGGCCATTAGGTTGCAAGAACTAAGGTGTCTAACAGTTACGGAATCGGTGGACGTACATTTTATAATTAAAATACGACAGGGCCAGTTACAATAAAATTATCTAGATATACATTTGCGGGCAAGTACCATGGGTGACGTTAATTCGAACTTTCAACAGTACAGTAATCAATAACACATCAGAACTTAATATCAATAGGGATGTCGAAATATTCAATCAATTCTCGTCCCCGCCCGCCATGTGCTTCAAAACTGCATACGTATCTCGTGATTTCAAGGTTCTGCAACCAGTACACAACAAGGAGTTACGAGTCCCATTTATTCCGGCGCCATTTTGGGCGAGGACGGGCAGGTCCAGGATATAGTCAAAATGTCTCTACCAACCATCGACTATGATGATGTTCATATGCTGTATTTATTAGAGTAACACTCATCTGTCCACATGAAATTAATTTGCCACAATCTAAACATGTCATTTTAATCTTTCCAAAGTTCTTCTAAATATTTGGGACCATTTCCCTTGCCTCTGAAGCTCTCAGTGCCACTTCTTTGATGAATGTACTAGCAGGTCAGGGGTTCTCCTCCAAATCTCTCTTTTATGCAGCACTATAATTAATTGGTGCCACCTCTCCATATGACGATGCATGGTATAGTTACCACAACTATATATTTTTTCGGTTCCTCTGGAGAGTTCATCGTGGCAGATGAAGCGTGTAACGTACCGGGCATTTACCTTGTTTTGCATGTACAGGAAAGGAAAAAAAAATCGAGCGTCCGAGTTCTAAGGTGTCCCAGGGCCATTTTAGTGGACCAGGCCCAAATCCAAAGAACAGGCCGCCATTTTGAGAGTCCTCTTGCAGCCGCCTGTCGCTGTAGCATCAAGAGCACCCGAAACTCAGCTGAATGGCAACTGAAACGGTAAAGGGGCGCCCCACTACAGCAGACGAGCCTCCACCTAGGAAGGCCCATTCACGCCGGCTCCCCCCCCCTTCGGGCACCCCACGCCGTTATTCGGAGCAGTATTGTAGGATGGCCACACCAGTGCGGCAACTTGCTAGACATCACCTCGGTGGTAACCGAATCTCAACGCCTTGTGGTGTCTTCTATTCAAAAAACATTGTTATGCTGCCTTCGACCTATTCGCCGCAAGTGCGCACACAACTCAACTGCATAGCTTGCTAGACACCACCTCGGTGCCATCCGGATCTTGGAATGTCAGCACCTTTTGGTGTCTTCTCTTCAGAAAATATTGTTGCGCTGCCTTTGGCCCCATTCGCACATCAGTCCGCTACTGACGCCATCTCACAGGCTAATGGGGCGCCCCACGCCGACTTTCAGCATTGTAGAATGACCACACCAGTACAGCAACTTGCTAGACATCACCTCGGTGCCATCCGGATCTCGGCGCCCCACTGCAGATGAAGTGCCTCTCAACTATGAAACCACCACGGTGACATCCGGATCTTGGCGCGTTGTGCTGCCTTCGGCCTATTCGCACATCGGTCCGCTACTGACGCCATCTCACAGGCTAATGGGGCGACCCACGCCGAGTTTCAGCATTGTAGGATGACCACACCAGTACAGCAACTTGCTAGACATCACCTCGGTGCCATCCGAATCTTGGCATCTCAACGCCTAGTGGTATCTTCCATACAAAAAATATTGTTACGCTGCCTTTGGCCCCATTCGCACATCAGTCCGCAACTTAGACATCACCTCGGTGCCATCCGGATCTTGGCATCTCAGCGCCTTGTGGTGTCAGTCAGAAAATATTGTTGCGCTGCCTTTGGCCCCATTCGCACATCGGTCCGCTACTGACGCCATCTCACAGGCCAACGGGGCGCCCCACGCCGACTTTCAACATTGTAGGATGGCCACAGAAGTGCGACAACTTACTAGACACCACCTCGGTGCCATCCGGATCTTGGCGCGTTGTGCTGCCTTCGGCCTATTCGCACATCGGTCCGCTACTGACGCAAACTCACAGGCCAACGGGGCGCCCCACGCCGACTTTCAGCATTGTAGGATGGCCACACCAGTGCACCTTACTAGACACCACCTCGGTGCCATCCGGATCTTGGCGCGTTGTGCTGCCTTCGGCCTATTCGCACATCGGTCCGCTACTGACGCCATCTCACAGGCCAACGGGGCGCCCCACGCCGACTTTCAGCATTGTTGGATGGCCACACCAGTGCGGCAACTTACTAGACACCACCTCGGTGCCATCCGGATCTTGGCGCGTTGTGCTGCCTTCGGCCTATTCGCACATCGGTCCGCTACTGACGCAAACTCACAGGCCAACGGGGCGCCCCACGCCGACTTTCAGCATTGTAGGATGGCCACACCAGTGCTGCAACTTGCTGGACACCACCTCGGTGCCATCCGGATCTTGGCGCGTTGTATTGCCTTCGGCCTATTCGCACATCGGTCCGCTACTGACGCCGCCTCACGTGCCAACGTATTTTCTCCGCATTTTATACCCTATGCCGCATAACAGGTCATGTGACTTGTTTATAAAACTTTTCATTGGTTCATTTTACTTTTGGTTTCCTAATGATGGAAGGCTTGATCATATGACCTAAAAACAACACTTTTCATTGGATGAAAACTTTTTTTTTTCCCAAACGATGAAAGCCCCACCTTGTTTCTGGATGTTTCAGACTAAACTGGCGTCAGCATGAGAGCACCACCATATCGTAGCTCCGTCGTGGTCATTCCGCGAGCAATCATGGCAGCCGCTCCCCACCAGAAGCCTGCAGGAGTCGGGGCCCCCAAAACTTTTGATGAATTCTCAAGGCGGAGGGGACGCTTTCGAGAATGGGGTCCAAGACCTAGCAGACAAGCGTCCGATTTCCAAGGTGTCCCAGGGCCATTTCAGTGGACCAGGCCCAAAAAGGAAAGAGCCTGCCGCCATTTTGAGAGTCCTGTGACAGCCGCCTATCGCTGCACCGCAAGAGTGGGCGCAACTCAGCTGAATTGCGGCTTTTGACACAGTGGACCAAAAACGGACGGAATGGCAACTGAAACGGTAAAGGGGCGCCCCACTACAACAGATGACACTCCACCTGGAGAGGCCCGTTCACGCTGCCTCCCCCGGGGCGCCCCACGCCGTTATTCGGAGCAGCATTGTAGGATACCAAAACCAGTGCGGCAACTTACTGGACATCACCTTGGTGCCATCGTTCTGCTGCCTTGGAACTATTCGCACAACAGTTTGCTACTGATGACCCACCCCCCGCGACGCCCCACGCCGTTATTTGCTGGGTGCCAACTTACTAGACATCACTTTCGTGTCATCTAGATTTCGGCGCGTTCTGCTGCCTTGGAACTATTCGCACAACAGTTTGCTACTGATGACCCACCCCCCGCGACGCCCCACGCCGGAAATCTGGACGTTGTGCTGCGTTGGGACTATTCGCACAGCCGACCGCTACTTCGTTGTTTTTCCCTAAAAATGTTTATATGTTATTACTATTTTTGTTTTCTTGTATATATTTATAAATTATTAAAGTTTTATAATCTTACTACTTTGTCGGAGTGCTATATATTTTTAATGTGACACATAATTGTAAAAACTTTGATGTACAAAGAGTCATCCCTGGAATCTTCCGCTTCACGCTCGGTCCCCTCCCCAATCACAATACAGGATGGTTTTCAGATAATAGCAACGCTTCTGCTGTGACGGATCTCATCGAGTGTGGGCCTTGATCTACTATAACTCCTTTGAAGAGGGGTGATTCTTTACAGCTGTGGCCATAAACTACATCTGCAGGGCTAGCTGATAGCCTAGGACCGGCCTGGACAATCGGACACAGAGGAAAAGGAGTGTCAGAGGGTGCGGTAGTGAATAGGGCGAAAGGGAGGTGTCGGGCGGGCACAGGGTGTGATTCTCAGGGAAGAGCAGCGCAGATGGGGGGAGGTTTATTACCCATGCATAAGACAGAGAGCGGGGGTGACCACTGCCTGGGTGAGATGCTTGCGAGGGTGGGGAGCCATGCTAAGGATCGACAGCGTGCACAGAGTGGGTCTGGTCAAGGCATCTAAAATGGCTGCTGTGCACGACAAAAGTGTGGCATTTGAAAAAAGACAAGATGGCGCAGACAATGTTTTTCAACACTTCCTGATTTCCTTCGAATCGAACGTTAACAGACGTTGGGGCATATTACCAAAGTTAAGCGATATTTATCCCTAACGATGCATTGCAAAGATTTTTTTACCGTCAGAAATTATCGCAGATAAACCTTGCTATTATCAAGGTTTATCGCAAATACGATAAAAAACGACCGCAATGCATTAATATCGCTGAAAACTCAGTGATATTCATGCATTACCGAGCTAATGCTCTTAGCCATGTTATCCACCTCCCATTGGATAACATGGCTAAGAACTGCTCAGGGCAGCTGTTACTTTTTGGAGATATTCGCGCTTATCTCGAATATTTCCAAAAGTTGATAATAGGAGATAGCGATGTTAGCGACTGTTTCCAGTCGCTAACATCTTGGCATGCCCACTTTGCATGTCATTAGTGATAAATATCACTCACATGCAAAGTGGGGCCCAAGATGGTCGCTATCTCCTACTAGCCGTCACTAACTGGTGTTAGCAACAGCTAGGTAATACAGATATAATTTTATCTCCGCGAAGCGGAGCGCTGTTACAGATATATATCTTGTTTTTGAACGTTAATTTCTCAAAATGCACTGAAGCACATATATTGAGACCTAGCAAAGGCACATCGGGCTACCAGTCCCTAATATTTTACCAAGTTTCGTGCAAATCCATTCAGCCGTTCGATTATTATTATTATTATTTTTTTTGCCCCACGGGGCCCTTTTAAAACCTCCACATCAAACCTAGGGGGTCAGCGAGGATCTACTATGCCCCCTTATGGTCATTTGCCCCTTCGCTTTGGCCTCCTCTTGTCTCTCGATCCTACCGAGAGACAAGATGGCGGCCGCTACGTACTGTTTGGAATGTTTACAGACACCGGAGAGCCAATAAGCTTCGCTTCGCAAAGCTCCGTAACGCGAAAAGTACGCGAAGCGGTGCGCTGTTACAGATATATATCTTTTTTTGAACGTTAATTTCTCAAAATCCACTGAAGCACATATATTGAGACCTAGCAAAGGCACATCGGGCTACCAGTCCCTACAATTTTGCCAAGTTTCGTGCAAATCCATTCAGCCGTTCGATTATTATTATTATTTTTTTTTTTTGCCCCGCGGGGCCCTTTTAAGACCTCCACATCAAACCTAGGGGGTCAGCGAGGATCTACTATTCCCCCTTATGGTCATTTGCCCCTTCGCTTTGGCCTCCTCTTGTCTCTCGATCCTACCGAGAGACAAGATGGCGGCCGCTACGGACTGTTTGGAATGTTGACAGACGCCGGAGAACCAATCAGCTTCGCTTCACAAAGCTCCGTTGCGCGAAAAGTACGCGTCCTGGAGCGCTGCCCGGTCCGCTGTTACAGATATATATCTTTTTTTAAACGTTAATTTCTCAAAATCCACTGTAGCACATATATTGAGACCTACAAAAGGCACATCGGGCTACCAGTCCCTACAATTTTGCCAAGTTTCGTGCAAATCCATTCAGCCGTTCGGGCTAAAAGTGAGGCCAACCGCCCTATGGAAAACTCAATGTTAAAAACACGTTTTGGGACCCCCCTTTTTTCTCGACCCCCCCTGGACGAACCCCCCCCCCCAATTTTCAGGGGCTGCTCAGAAACAAAATGTGCCATTTTCCTGAAAATTTCAGCCAATTCCGTCCACAAACGCCAAAGTTATTAGACATAGAATTTTCAAAACACCCATAGAGAAAAAATCCTAACTATATATACCTACTGGCGACCGCCAGTAGGTAATATCTATATATATATATATATATATATATATATGTATGTGCATATGTGTGCGCATAGAAGTAGTGAGGTAGAGTAGTAGAGAGTGAGTAGTAGAGAGTATTAGAGTAGTACAAAGTGAGTAGAGAGTAGTAGAGAGAGAGTAGTAGAGTAGTAGAGGGTGAGTAGTAGATAGAGAGTGGATAGTAGAGAGTAGTAGAGTGAGTAGAACATAGTTGAGAGTAGTAGAGTGAGTGGAGAGTAGTAGAGTGAGTAGAGAGTAGTAGAGTGAGTAGTAAAGAGAACTAGAGTAGTTGAGTGGGTAGAGAGTAGTAGAGAGTGAGTAGAGAGTAGTAGAGAGTGAGTAGTATTGTAGTAGAGGGTGAGTAGTAGAGTGAGTAGTAGAGTAGTAGTGATTAGAGAGTGGATAGACAGATTGAAAGCGTGGATGGATGAGTGAAAGAGTGAATGGATGGAGGGATGAGTGAAAGAGTAAATGGATGAATGGATGACTGGGTGGCTGAGCAGAAGGCTGAGTGAAAGGATGGATGGATGGGTGAGTGCAAGGGGTATGGATAGATGAGTGGAGGAGTGGATGGATAGATGGATGGTGTGAACGAATTGATGGATGGATGACTAAAAGGAAGGATGACTCAATGAGTGAAATGGCGAACTTTCATTGTGATCGTTTCTGGGAGGTTTGGGGTGCATCTTGGTAAATGTTAAAAACTGACCTGGAACAGCCGTGAGCTTTTACCGTGCCTCCTCAACTGAAATAAACACGTCTCCTACATATAAATCACTCCGTTCCCAGTACCTTCTTGCAATCCACTCCGCTGTCTTTGCCGTCTCTTTCAGGTTTGGAAAGCCTGGGCAGTTTCATATTTCCAAGTGAGGCATTAAGGGGAGTCCCTGCACTACATGCATAGAGAAGCGCTGACAGATCCGAGACATCAGTGCTATTAAATAAGGCGTTCCCGGCCACCCTCTCGGGCACCGTGCCCAGATCATTTAAGGGATAATATCCTGCCAGGAGGTTCCTCGGGGGCTCATGTGGAAAGGGGCAAGGGGGGACACTGTGTATAGGCAGCCTGGGGAGGAGGCAGCGAGGAGTTAAATTGTTAAGTTAGGGGTAGCACTGGGAGGGCTGCATTTCTGCTGTTTTGGCCACGGGAGGTTCGTGGTCAGGATGGAGGAAACGTATTCGGGGTTGGGACGGAGGTGCGCCAGGGGGTGCGGTGGGGGAGGGGCAGTAAATTGGACAGCTGGGGAGGAGGTAGCGAGGGGTCGTGTGGCAGGACAAATGGGGGGCGAGGCCGTAGCCAGAGTGGACAATTGCGACTGGGGGCAATGGGGGGGGGAGGAGGAGTAGTCTTAATGCCAATGCTAGTTCGGGCTGGGGATTACGGAATGAGCCTTTCATGCAGGCCTTTGAATACTTTGCCCGAGGCCGCTGACAGCCGCTTGCGCAAGGCTGCACGCGTGCTTTCAGCAGCTAACACTTCCCTGACAACTTGCCCAAATTGTTTGGCGCCGAAGCCTCCCAAGGTTTGTTGTAAACAAGTTCTGCCCTGAGAAGTGGGGAGTGTTTGGGATCTGCGTGGCCTGATGTGGAGGGTGAGTGAGGTCTGTGAAGTGCACCCTGTTGTGGGGGTGGTTGCGTGAGGGACGGGAGTGCCTGTGAAGTGTGGAAGGTGCATGAGGGACGGTAGTGTCTCTGAAGTGCGGCCTGTTGCGGAGGGTGAGTGAGGGACGGGAGTGTCTGTGAAGTGCGGCCTGTTGTGGAGGGTGCGTGCCTGTGAAGTGCGGAGGGTGCGTGAGGGATGATAGTGTCTATGAAGTGTGGCCTGTTGTGGAGGGTGCGTGAGGGACGGGAGTGCCTGTGAAGTGTGGAGGGTGAATGAGGGACGGGAGTGTCTCTAAAGTGCGGCCTGTTCTGGAGGGTGCGTGAGGGACGGAGGTGTCTGTGAAGTGCGGAGGGTGCATGAGGGACAGGAGTGTATGTGAAGTGCGGAGGGTGCGTGAGGGATGTGAGTGCCTGTGAAGTGCGGAGTGTGCGTGAGGGACTGGAGTGTCTGTGAAGTGCGGAGGATGCGTGAGGGACGGGAGTGCCTGTGAAGTGCGGAGGGTACGTGAGGGACGGGAGTGCCTGTGAAGGGCGGCCTGTTGTGGAGGATGCGTGAGGGACGGGAGTGCCTCTGAAGCGCGGCCTGTTGTGGAGGGTTCGTGAGGGACGGGAGTGTCTGTGAAGTGCGGCCTATTGTGGAGGGCGCGTGAGGGACGGTAGTGTCTGAAGTCCGGAGGGTGCGTGAGGGACGGGAGTGTCTATGAAGTGCAGAGGGTGCGTGAGGGACGGGAGTGCCTGTGAAGGGTGGCCTGTTGCACTGGGAATGCCGGGATATGTGCATGCGTCCGTCCCCGATTGTCCATCCTGGCCACTCCAGAGGCCCTGCATACACAATGGAGTGACTGAGAGATGTATGCCCCCTCTCTCCGCATAAACTGTACATTCCTAAACTGTCCCAAGCTCAGTCCCCACTGGCTGCTTGCTGTGGGGGCGGGTATGGCATTTGCCGACATGTAGGATCCGGGGTTTACTTTCGGCCACGTCGTGTGCAATTTGTTGTGTAATTATTATTATTACTTTTTAATGTTTCCCATTACTGACCTTATTGGTTTAGATTGTAAGTAGACATTTTTATATATAAAAAACCAGCAGATATGCAGTAGAAAAGTACTGCCAAAAAGCTTATCTTAAAGCACTCCTCCGCGATTTATCAGGTATATGACTCCAGATTCAAGACGGGAGCTGCTGATAAAGACGTTTTGAAGGAAAGAGATAAGTCAGTCTAAAAATCTACTGGCGTGATCCAGTGGTACGGTCTCACTGAAACACTGTATAAAAAAAGTTTTTAAAAAATAGACGGCTTTGAAAGTTTTACTCTGTGAAGGTCGGAGGGTGCGTGAGGGACTGGAGTGCCTGTGAAGCACGGCCTGTTGTGGAGGGTGCGTGAGGGACAGGAGTGCCTGTGAAGTGCAGCCTGTTGTGGAGGGTGCGTGAGGGACGGGAGTGCCTGTGAAGCGCGGCCTGTTGTGGAGGGTGCGTGAGGGACGGTAGTGTCTCTGAAGTGCGGCCTGTTGTGGAGGGCGCGTGAGGGACTGTAGTGACTGAAGTGCGGATGGTGCGTGAGGGACGGGAGTGTCTGTGAAGTGCGGAGGGTGCGTGAGTGACGGGAGTGTCTGCGAAGTGCGGAGGGTGCGTGAGGGACGAGAGTGTCAGAAGTGCGGAGGGTGCGTGAGGGACGGGAGCGCCTGTGAAGCGTGGGCTGTTGTGGAGGGTGCGTGATGGACGGGAGTGTCTGTGAAGCGCGGCCTGTTGTGGAGGGTGCGTGATGGACGGTAGTGTCTATGAAGTGCATCTTGTTGTGCAGGGCGCGTGAAGGACGGTAGTGTCTGAAGTGCGGAGGGTGCGTGAGGGATGGGAGTGTCTGTGAAGTGCGCAGGGTGCGTGAGGGACGGTAGTGTCTATGAAGTGTGGCCTGTTGTGGAGGGTGCGTGAGGGACAGGAGTGCCTGTGAAGTGCAGAGGGTGCGTGAGGGACAGGAGTGCCTGTGAAGCGCGGGCTGTTGTGGAGGGTGCGTGAGGGACAGGAGTGCCTGTGAAGGGTGGCCTGTTGCACTGGGAATGCGGGGATATGTGCGTCCGTCCATCCTGGCCACTCCAGAGGCCCTGCACAATGGAGTGACTGAGGGATGTATGCCCCCTCTTCCGCATAAACTGTACATTCCTAAACTGTCCCAAGCTCTGTCCCCACTGGCTGCTTGCTCTGGGGCAGGAATGGCATTTGCCGACACGTAGGATCCCGGGTTTACTTTCGGCCACGTCATGTGCAGTTTGTTGTGTAATTATTATTATTACTTTTTAATGTTTCCCATTACTGACCTCATTGGTTTAGATTGTAAGTAGACATATAAAAAAAGCAGCAGATATGCAGTAGAAAAGTACTGCCAAGCGCTGCCTGTTGCTCGTGCGTGGCTGCACCTTGGGTGCTGTCTGCCTGGAGAAACCTCACTCTCAATGGGGGGGGGGCTGCAGAAAACCCCTCAGCGAACATGCGGCATGCACAAGAGATCAAAGGGCCACCTGGGCTGGCGGTCAGGGAGGGGGGGGGCGCTGGGATCCGGCCAGAAGTTGTACTAAAATAACTCCACAATTAGCGGGGAGTGGGGTGGGGGGAAGAAGGAACCACTGTCAGTGTAAGGGGGGGAGAAAAAAAAATTGAAAATAGCTACGTGCAGAGAAACAAGCCTCGGCCCCTAGAACGAGCCCCTGCTCTTCATCTCTAGCCCCAACAGCGAGAAGTACAGGGTTAGGTGGAAACTGGAACTGTCTTACGAGGGAGGGGCCCCCACAAAGAGGGGGGCAAGGGGGATGGGGGTAAAAGGAGAGCGCTGAGTGTGGGGAAAATGGCAGAAAACAGGAGAAGAACAGTGTGGTGAAAAGTAGGAGAAGATTAAAGGCCTGGTGGGAGAGAGAAATGGAAAGGAAGATGAAAGATGGTCACCGCCGTGCTCTGCCGACGCTCTGATGCAGCAACTCCTCTCTGGTCAATGTCCTTGTTTGTATGATTGAAGAAGCACGGGCACACGGACAGCGGGGGCGGGGGGGGCGGGAACGGGCACAGACGACATGAGACGGGGTACAGCAACGAGACACGCAAATACGTAAAAAAACAAAGAGACGACATGAGACGGGGTAAACGTACAAAGGGAAAAGAAAATTACAAACAAAATGCTGCTTACCTGATCGCAAATATAAACTCCTTCCTGGCAACTTCAATTTCGCAGCCTACTCCTGGAGAATACTTTTGGTAACTGACCAAAACAAGGCGACCAAAAAAAATAAATAGGAACCGCCCACCGCCGCAATGACGATCGCAAGGGGGCGGGATGAGTAAAAATCGCCGGAACGCCCACGAATCTGCTCCGGCAATGACGGACAGATCTCTCTTCCAATGGCTAGCCTCCATTTATGGAGCTAGCCAATGGAAGAGAAGGCGGGACAAAGTGCCCATACTGTTAAAACATAAGATTTCGCCTGCGCGAACGCTGCTGGGTAGCGGATCGTCAGGCGAAACCTAAAAAGGGCTCACGGATATGGCGGGCAGATGGTTGGTCCGACCAGCATCGTGATGAGCACCTAAGTTAGCCAATGAGCCCACAGCAGTTGAATGCAGTTTGTGGCAGCATTTTAAAAATGTTACATGCACAGCAAGGGACTGCTCTAACTGCGAAAACTCAAGCCTAATTTGGGCAGGCAATGCTGATCTTGGTAGCCGGAAAATTTGTTTATAGGATCTTCTCACAAATTTGTCCAGGAGATGGGCCACCACACTTATCATTATTTCTGCTCCGTATGAGAGTGTAGGTATCAATTTAGCCTTCATTTGATTGGCCATTGGCGGCAGATAGTGCCCCCGGACAGGTTTTGCTAGCATTGTAAAGGCATAGTTATGGACTTGTGCGTTTGCTTTGATCGCTTCCATTTGAGGTGCGAACGTAGCCCTGGAGTCTATCTTGACACCTAGATACAAATATGTAGAAGTTTCATCAATCGTAGCTCCTTTAAGATGCAATTTATGTTGATTTAAAATGCAGCGACTAAGCAAGATGACTTCCGTTTCTTTGCAATTTATTTCCAACCCATTGCCCTCTGCGTATGATCCTAAGCAATCCAGTCATCTCTGCAAGCTAATTTTGGTGTCACTAAGCAATAACAGGTCATCCATGTACAAGATGTTCGATAATGTCTGGCCACCGAGGCTCAGGTCGCGGGAGACCTGTCCATCTAATGCCCAGGAGAGATACACAATATCTAGATTAACAAGCATTAGAAATGCAATCGGGCTCGGATTTATTTGAGTTTGAGCTAATGGACACACTCCATAACACATAGCAACAATACATTGGCTCACTACTCTGCACTCACTACTCACTACTCTACTCATTACTCTGCACTCACTACTCACTACTCTACTCACTACTCTACTCACTACTCTGCATTCACTACTCTACTCACTACTCTACTCACTACTCACTACTCTACTCACTACTCTACTCACTACTCTACTCACTACTCTACTCACTACTCACTACTCTACTGACTACTCTACTCACTACTCACTACTCTACTCACTACTCACTACTCTGCACTCACTACTCACTACTCTGCTCACTACTCACTACTCACTACTCTGCTCACTACTCACTACTCTACTCACTACTCTCCACTCACTACTCTACTCACTACTCACTACTCTACTCACTACTTTCTACTTACTACTCTACTCACTACTCACTACTCTCTACTCACTACTCTGCCCTCACTACTTTACTCACTACTCTACTTTACTCACCTCACTACTCTACTCACTACTCTACTCACTACTCACTACTCTACTCACTACTCACTACTCTACTCACTACTCACTACTCACTACTCACCTCACTACTCTACTCACTACTCACTACTCACTACTCTACTCACTACTCACTACTCTCTACTCACTACTCACTACTCTGCACTCACTACTTTACTCACTACTCTACTCTACTCACCTCACTACTCTACTCACTAATCACTACTCTACTCACTACTCACTACTCTGCACTCACTACTCACTACTCACCTCACTACTCTACTCACTTCTCACTACTCTACTCACTACTCACTACTCTACTCACTACTCACTACTCACTACTCACTACTTTGCACTCACTACTCACTACTCTACTCACTACTCTACTCACTACTCACTACAATACTCACTACTCAATTCTCACTACTCTACTCACTACTCTGCACTCACAACTCACTACTCTACTCACTACTCTGCACTCACTACTCACTACTCTACTCACTACTCTACTCAATACTCACTACTCTGCACTCACTACTCACTACTCTACTCACTACTCACTACTCACTACTCACTACTCTACTCACTACTCTACTCAATACTCACTACTCTACTCACTACTCTACTCACTACTCTACTCACTACTCACTACTCTACTCACTACTCACTACTCTACTCACTACTCACTACTCTACTCACTACTCTGCACTCACATCTCCGGACTCACTACTCACTACTCTACTCACTACTCTACTCACTACTCACTACTCTGCACTCACATCTCTGCACTCACTAATTTGCACTCACTACTCTGCACTCACTACTCACTACTCTGCACTCACTACTCACTACTCTGCACTCACTACTAACTACTCTACTCACTACTCTACTCACTACTCACTACTCTACTCACTACTCTACTCACTACTCTACTCACTACTCTACTCACTACTCTACTCACATCTCTGCACTCACATCTCTGCACTCACATCTCTGCACTCACTACTCTGCACTCACTACTCTGCACTCACTACTCTGCACTCACTACTCACTACTCTGCACTCACTACTCACTACTCTGCACTCACTACTCTGCACTCACTACTCACTACTCTGCACTCACTACTCACTACTCTCTACTCACTACTCTACTCACTACTTTGCACTCACTACTCACTACTCTCTACTCACTACTCACTACTCTGCACTCACTACTCACTACTCTACTCACTACTCTGCACTCACTACTCACTACTCTACTCACTACTCTACTCACTACTCACTACTCTACTCACTGCTCACTACTCTGCACTCACTACTCTACTCTCTACTCACTACTCTACTCACTACTCTGCACTCACTACTCACTACTCTACTCACTACTCACTACTCTGCACTCACTACTCAACTCACTACTCACTACTCTGCACTCACTACTCAACTCACTACTCACTCCTCTGCACTCACTACTCAACTCACTACTCACTACTCTGCGCTCACTACACTCTACTCACTACTCTACTCACTACTCTACTCACTACTCTACTCACTACTCTACTCACTACTCTACTCACTACTCACTACTCTACTCACTACTCTGCACTCACTACTCTACTCACTACTCACTACTCTGCACTCACTACTCTACTCACTACTCTACTCACTACTCACTACTCTACTCACTACTCTACTCTCTACTCACTACTCTAATCACTACTCACTACTCTGCACTCACTACTCACTACTCTACTCACTACTCTACTCACTACTCTGCACTCACTACTCACTACTCTACTCACTACTCTACTCACTACTCACTACTCTACTCACTACACTACTCACTACTCTGCACTCACTACTCACTACTCACTACTCTGCACTCACTGCTCACTACTCTACTCACTACTCACTACTCTGCACTCACTACTCAACTCACTACTCACTACTCTGCACTCACTACTCAACTCACTACTCAACTCACTACTCACTACTCTGCACTCACTACACTCTACTCACTACTCTACTCACTACTCTACTCACTACTCACTACTCTACTCACTACTCTACTCACTACTCACTACTCTACTCTACTCACTACTCACTACTCTACTCACTACTCTGCACTCACTACTCTACTCACTACTCACTACTCTGCACTCACTACTCTACTCACTACTCTACTCACTACTCTGCACTCACTGCTCAACTCACTACTCACTACTCTGCTCACTACTCTACTCACTACTCTACTCACTACTCTACTCACTACTCTACTCACTACTCTACTCACTACTCTGCACTCACTACTCTACTCACTACTCACTACTCTGCACTCACTACTCTACTCACTACTCTACTCACTACTCTGCACTCACTACTCAACTCACTACTCACTACTCTGCTCACTACTCTGCTCACTACTCTACTCACTACTCTACTCACTACTCTACTCACTACTCACTACTCTACTCACTACTCACTACTCTACTCACTACTCACTACTCTACTCTCTACTCACTACTCTACTCACTACTCACTACTCTGCACTCACTACTCACTACTCTACTCACTACTCTACTCACTACTCACTACTCTACTCACTACTCACTACACTACTCACTACTCTGCACTCACTACTCACTACTCTGCACTCACTACTCACTACTCTACTCACTACTCACTACTCTGCACTCACTACTCAACTCACTACTCACTACTCTGCACTCACTACTCAACTCACTACTCACTACTCTGCACTCACTACTCTACTCACTACTCACTACTCTACTCACTACTCACTACTCTAATCACTACTCTACTCACTACTCTACTCACTACTCACTACTCTACTCACTACTCTGCACTCACTACTCTACTCACTACTCACTACTCTACTCACTACTCTACTCACTACTCTACTCACTACTCTACTCACTACTCTGCACTAACTACTCACTACTCTGCACTCACTACTCTACTCTACTCACTACTCTACTCACTACTCTACTCTACTCACTACTCTACTCACTACTCTACTCACTACTCTGCACTCACTACTCACTACTCTGCACTCACTACTCTACTCACTACTCTACTCACTACTCTACTCACTACTCACTACTCTAATCACTACTCTACTCACTACTCTACTCACTACTCACTACTCTAATCACTACTCTGCACTCACTACTCTACTCACTACTCACTACTCTGCACTCACTACTCTACTCACTACTCACTACTCTGCACTCACTACTCTACTCACTACTCTACTCACTACTCTGCACTCACTACTCACTACTCTGCACTCACTACTCTACTCACTACTCTACTCACTACTCTACTTACTACTCTACTCACTACTCACTACTCTAATCACTACTCTACTCACTACTCTACTCACTACTCTACTCACTACTCACTACTCTAATCACTACTCTACTCACTACTCTACTCACTACTCACTACTTTAATCACTACTCTGCACTCACTACTCTACTCACTACTCACTACTCTGCACTCACTACTCTACTCACTACTCACTACTCTACTCACTACTCACTACTCTACTCTCTACTCACTACTCTACTCTCTACTCACTACTCTAATCACTACTCACTACTCTGCACTCACTACTCACTACTCTACTCACTACTCTGCACTCACTACTCTACTCACTACTCTACTCACTACTCTACTCACTACTCACTACTCACTACTCTACACTCACTACTCACTACTCTACTCACTACTCTGCACTCACTACTCTGCACTCACTACTCTGCACTCACTACTCTGCACTCACTACTCTGCGCTCTGCACTCACTACTCTACTCTCTACTCACTACTCTAATCACTACTCACTACTCTGCACTCACTACTCACTACTCTACACACTACTCTACTCACTACTCTGCACTCACTACTCTGCACTCACTTCTCTACTCACTACTCACTACTCTACTCACTACTCACTACTCTACTCACTACTCACTACTCACTACTCTACTCACTACTCTACTCCCTACTCTACTCACTACTCTACTCACTACTCTGCACTCACTACTCTACTCACTACTCTACTCACTACTCTACTCACTACTCTGCACTCACTACTCTGCACTCACTACTCTGCACTCTGCACTCACTACTCTGCACTCTGCACTCACTACTCTGCACTCACTACTCTGCACTCACTACTCTGCACTCACTACTCTGCTCTGCACTCACTACTCTACTCTCTACTCACTACTCTAATCACTACTCACTACTCTAATCACTACTCACTACTCTGCATTCACTACTCACTACTCTACTCACTACTCTACTCACTACTCACTACTCCACTCACTACTCTACTCACTACTCTGCACTCACTACTATGCACTCACTACTCTGCACTCACTACTCTGCACTCACTACTCTGCACTCTGCACTCACTACTCTGCACTCTGCACTCACTACTCTGCACTCACTACTCTGCACTCACTACTCTGCACTCACTACTCTGTACTCACTACTCTGCACTCAGCACTCACTACTCTGCACTCTGCACTCACTACTCTACACTCTGCACTCACTACTCTACACTCTGCACTCACTACTCTGCACTCTGCACTCACTACTCTGCACTCACTACTCTACACTCTGCACTCACTACTCTACACTCTACACTCTGCACTCACTACTCTGCACTCTGCACTCTGCACTCACTACTCTGCACTCTGCACTCTGCACTCACTACTCTGCACTCACTACTCTGCACTCACTACTCTGCACTCACTACTCTGCACTCTGCACACACTACTCTGCACTTACTACACTAGGTGGTAGTACTGGTGGTGGTGGTACGTGTTGCTATATAAGAGAAATACATATCAGACAGCGCTTCAAAGGAAATAAGCGAACACCATGTCCTTGTAATCTGGAACACTTCCTTGCAAACACACATTTTTCAGAGCAATAATAAATCACATAAAAGTTCAATACAATAGACGTCCACATTTCTCAGCCCCAAAAACGCTGCAGACGAACACGCGCCCTACACATGCAATGCAGAATGATGAACGCGCTCCCACCATCTGGATTGCATTACAAGGGCACTCTGACAGCTCCTAATTAAAATTAATGGACTGCCGTGCGCGTAACCACACAGAAAATGCCAACATGGCGAAGGACAAATTACATTAAGCCTATCGCGTCAAGGCTACTAAAAACACAGCACAGCGAAGACGAATCACTATGCAGATGCCATAAAAAACGCGCGCGCACTAAGGAATTTGCAGCCCGGACCCCTAAAGAAACTTTTTTTTTTTTTTATAACATAAGAGCTCGGAGCTCCACCTCCCCTGCTGACACAGGGTTGACGTAGGCCGAGCCCTAAAAAGAAGGGGTGCTAAAACGCAACCCTTGCTTTAGTCCGTACAACGTTTTCACTTCCCTCGATAGGTGGGTACCAACCCCCATTCTTAATCTTGACCCACTTGCCTGAGTAGAGCAGCCTTGTGGCCCTTAAAATATTGGTCAGGACTCCCTGTTGTTAGAGTTTTGCCCATAGCTTGCCATGTGAGACACAGTAGAATGCTGGCTTAAACGTGATGAAGCACATGTAAAGCAGAGTACCTGTGGCCTTTGCTCCACTGAGGATTAGAACCACTACCATATGATTGGTAAATGTGCCTTGGCTCTTCGTGAACCCTGTCCGATTGACTGGAAGTCAGCTCGTTTCTGATGCCCGAGCTTCCAGGCCACGAAGCAATAGTGTGGAAAAGTACTTGAGATCCACATCCAATAATGCATTTAGGCAGTAATTGCTTGGTGAAGATGCCACACCTCCCTTAAAAATGGCGTGAATGATCAAACCTTTCCAACTTTCCAGAATAACTCCTTCTGCCAAAATGGTATTAAACATCACGGCCAGGAAGCTGGCCCACCATGCAGAGGAATGCTTAAGGAGAGCTTGTCGTATTCCATTTGGGCCAAGGGCACAGTCAGCCCAAAAGTTTTTTAGGTTCTTTATTATCTCTGCAGGCGTATATGCTAAATGAACGGAGTACTTGGAGGTCCATTTTTCCGCATTGAGCTGATCCAGCATGGTTGCACTCTGGGAGCTGCCTTTTAAGTGGGACTTCAAGTGTTCAACCCAGTCGAGCTCACCTATATTGACATTGTGGGCTGCCCTTGGGCCTTTTTTGTTGTTATTAATAAGTTTCTCAAAAAGTTTTGAGTCATTTGACTTTGAGTCATACAGCAATTCAGCCCACAGCACTTCGTGTTTGGCTCTTTTGACGGTCCAGATCTCTCTTTTTGTTGGTCTCCTAACCTTGTGCAGGGCCCTTAGTAGATTTGTGTCCTCAGGGAATTACCGTAATTGCCTAAACAGTCTGCCTACTTTGGCTCTTCTCAAGCGGACGTGCTGCGGCTAGACTGTGCTCTTATGGCGTCCATGCTGTGCACCCTTGCTCATACTGCTGGCAGGATGTCTATTTGTCAATTTGTCTGTGAAAGCTTCCCATACTAATATTAGGTTGGAATTCTCTGCGGCCGTGATCTCAAGTGTAACCACTGCTTCTTCTGCCTGGTCCTTAATCGTGCTAGAGTCCCACTGCAGGCGTTTTAAATTGTCTGTACCAAAGTCTCCCGACAGAGCTGTTATGACCTTGTTTTTCTCTCGCTAAGAGGTCCCCACCAAGATTACCTGCGGATAATGATCACTCTCCTAGGGGTGAGATATTCTAAAGTCCTCCACTTGATTATATAATGGGAGGTTCAGCAATATGTAGTCTTGGAAGGAACCCGACTTGCCTGGCGCTCTAGTCCATGTTGGCGAGGTATCGCCTGACTTGCAGCCGTTCAGGGCCAAGAGACCAATGATTTTACATGTTTTGAAAATGTTCCCCCAATTATATCTTTCCATTTGTAATGTGGCATACTTTGACATGGGAGAGGCCCAACAACCTCTGCGTGCTCCTCATTTGGACAGTGGAGACTAGCCAATATGATGTGCACCATGTATTTTTTTAGCTGAAGCATGCATGAAGCCAGCTAGTCTGCAATTACGGATTTCTGCCTGGGGTTAAATTACACATTTATAAAAACCAAGGATTCACATAGATGCTTGGCCCAACCATCCAGACACAGGGCCAAATGGCATGGATCTTATCTACTGAGTTCTATAATCTTTGTAGGCAAGTTGGAGTTAATATAGACTGACAGACTGCCTTTTGCCCAACTGAGGTAACGAGAGTGGGATCCGAGTGCTGTCTCCCTCTGGCTTGTAAAAACTTAATAGCAAGTATATCATCTGACACAAAATGATCAAGACCTGACAGTACCTTTATTAATTTTAGGATGCTCAAGTAATTTAGTACATCCTGTGGGCCCCTAGATTTAAATTCAGGGATCCATAGTAGCCGCCATCCTAGTTTATTATGCTACATCGATATGTGTTTGTGGTCAGTCATGCTTTAGTTGCTAATAGACTAACCCTTTGGTCCGGAGAGACTATTGCCGTCATCACAGCGGTAATTTCCCATCACTTGATTTGGGGTTGCTAATCCTGTTTTCCCACTGGGTATTCTTCTTCCCACCCCGGAAAACACACCCATGGTTACTTGTGACCATGTCTCCGGGGGAGTGAGGTCTGTAATGGCTGAGGTTTGAGTTGCCTCCTTCTTAAGTGTCCGAGCCTAGCGGCCCTCCTTATGGACCTCTTTATCTTGCAGGGATACTCTTATTGCCGCTAAAAGTTCATCTCATTTTAATGACTTTACTGAGGCTGTTTTAATGGATATAGAGTTGCCCTTCGTGTCTAACTATGGGTGCCCTACTGTTGGTGCGTTCTCCCAACATCTGGTGTGTTGGTTACAAGCACAGATCCAGTCATCCGGGAGTTATCTCCCAGTGGAACCACCAACCTCATCCTCTTCAACCTTGCTTGTCAAGGTTGGGGGTAAATTTACAAGGCCTGGTGTAGGCTTTATTTCTACCCTTCCTCACACGCTTCTTCTGCCTTTTTATTATCCAGATCGGTGCGTATGTTGGTCTTGAGGTGAGTTTTGCACATGCGCTACCTTGCTGTGTGGGCTAAGGTCTCTTCTTTGGCCAGCAGGGGTTCCTCTCTGGCATTTCCCTGTGCCTGCAATCATAGCACCTGCTGAACAGGTGAATCAATTTTTCCGTCGCACTCCTACCGAGTTACTGGCTGTTAATAGCACTCCAAACCAGTGGGGCAGTTAGTGGTTTCTTGACATGGGCACCCCTCGAGGCAAGGCTGATCTTAACTTCACCCAACATTCCTTCCATAATCTCTAGGAGTTGTGCCATCCTGTCAGTTACCTCCTTGCAGGAGCATATAGTAAACTCAGCAAGGTGCTTCGTTTGAATCCTAGTGATCATGTATTTAACTTTTTGAGTTTGTTGTCGATTCCATAGATGAAAACTACCATGGTATTGAGTTGTTGTGTAGTTCCTATGAGAAGTATACAGGATCTGCGTGTTTATACAACATACACTGTAAGATTGGTGTCAGGCAAACTCTGATCACCCCCACCGGGTATGTTGGCCCTTTTCTACCAACTAGCTCACAGTGCCACTCGAATCTCCTCTTACCAAGGAGAGAATAGTTTCTGGCAACCTCAGAACATGACAACCCTGATCTCTCAGGACCGTGGAACCAATATACTACCTTTCACTCAGTCAGTCGTGCTTACTTACTCTGTCTCAGAGAGATACACCGAATAAACAGGCTGGGCGTTTTCAATAGGCATTTATTGAACAGATGTTATTCTGGTGTAGAATAGAAGTGCTGCAATAATTACTAGACAGTATAAGATATAAATGATTAACAGTACTATAAAGGTAAATGGATGGTATAGTTCTACCATCTTACTAAAATCATGAATACATTCAAGTATATATAAAACATGATAAAGAGATGCGTACTCCTACGATGCCTTCCCTAACTAGATGTAGGTACGTGAACCGAGCATGGGTGTAGGTGTTAAGCCAAGAATCCCTCTAGGATTTAGTCAATCCCATTACCTGAAGTGAGAGACTATGGGACCCCGTCCTGGTCTCGAGTTGGACATCCTGCGAAGGATGTTAGACCACTGCGAGCTGGAGTATCTGCATGCAGGAACCTCAGCGTCTCTGGTCAGTGTGTCGCCGGGAAGTCTTTGTCTCCTCTGTCTATCTTAGCAAGATGTGATGTATATATACCCATAGGTCTCCCCAAGGGTTCTACCTTGCTGTATACTGTGTCGGCCTACGGATGACATCGGGCATGAACTTTATACATAGATTTTATACAGAAGATGGTTGTCCTGCTGTGCTTCCAAGAATCCACATGCATAATGTATGAAATTTCGAACTACGGAAAACCCGCATTCTGAATGCAGTGTCGTATTTAGGTAAAAGGTCAGTCCCTGTAAACCATGACAAGTGTAATGTAGGGAGAGAATTTAGGTGAAGGTTAATAAGATTACGGAGGCCTATATTATGGTACCTATAAGGAATATAACAGAGTAGGTCCACCTGGATATCCATTTTGTTTGAACGGTGCCTAAGGGCCAGACCGGGCGCTTGCATTGAATTAAGGATTGCCTCCCACATCTTAGTTGAATTGGTCGTAGTTTGTACATCCTTGTTATATTCTTCTGCCCCCACCTTTTGGCTAGAGTACCATCCCGGGAGGGTTGCCAAATCGCCATTCTGTGTCAGCGTGCAGCAGGGGCTTCCTAGATCATTGCTATTGCTCTCCTCCAGCAAATCCGGCTCCTCAACCCGGCTAGTGTTAAATGCTAGAAAGGAATTGAGCTCAAACTGAGGGCTCTTTAAAATACAGAGGGTCAATCTTTTGATGTTGAGCAAAGTTTATCATAAAGAGATGGTAGGTCCCTAGGGATTCCAAACCTACTGGTGCAGGATTTTTTAAATCCATTAGAGGGGGTTCCGTCTCAGCGGACAAGCTATGGGGAGAATAGTAATTTAAAATCAAAATTGTTGATAGACAGGGGGATCTGAGAGGGGAACTCCACTGTGAGCGCAGTATAGTCATTACCCAACAGATCAGGAGCTGCTGGAGTAAAAGGGCTGGGGCTAGGCCCATGATTCCCATCTGCCCCCTCAGGCTGGCTATCACTTCCTCCAGCTCGGGTCTTTCTGTCTTAACCACTTAATGAAGTCAGCTATCTGTGGAATTTTGTGATCCAGTCATCCAGACTGCTCCAGGCTTTGATGGGCTTCTGCATTATCAGTGTCCTGTGAGCTCTCTACTGTATCTCTGCCCCTTTCCATGGCTAGGTCGCTGTTCTCAGATGAGGGGTTCTTGGATTTCGCACCTTTTTGTTGCTGTTTCTCCTGCTACTATCTCCCACATCCTTTTATTGGAAACTGGAGCTTTCCACCTTGGCCTACCAGAACTCATTCTGGGCCGTTATATGGTTACAAAGTCAGCAGGGAAATAATTGTTGCTATGGGCGCCTCCTTGCGAATGCTACGTAGGCAGCAGGCTCCTCAGATTCACAGACTGGAGACTAACACTGTCCTGTGGACTGTGCCCAGCTGCAATATTTGAAGCATGCTACCTCTGGTGGGTGAAGGAACTTGTCCTTTTATAGGGATACCCCCCTTTGATGGTGAGCTTGGTCACTTTCTGCTACGGTTGTTTTGTTTAGAACCAAGGGTTTCCTAATAGTGATAGACTTATAGAGTGGGTAGTCAACTCTCGCAGGTCTCGAAATGTCCTCAAATGCCCCTTCTTTGTGATAGAAGGTCACCTCTCCTCCACCTGCGTGCCGGGAGAGGAGGGGCGCGACATGCCGGACGCTGCTGGACCTTCTAGTTTTAGGTTGAGGACTGATGGGGTTTCTTTATCAACAGGAATCAACCGTGGTCTCCTCACCCCCGGCTCCACCTCTACCCCCCAGGTCCGCCTGCTTCACTTTACCTTATGTGGAGGACGGGGGCACGAGCACAGCCGATGGCGCTGCCTCGCCCTTCCTAAGTGTCACTTTCCTCCTTGTATGTTGTGGGGGGCGTGGGCGCTCGAACACCAAAGGGATGGATGAAGTTTATGTAATTCTGTATAGCTCCTTGTGGCTTCTCGTGGTTCCTTCGGTGGCTTGTTGCAAAAGAAGGGGGGGGCACCTGATCGCAAGCCGCACCCAGGCCTAGCCAGCTGCTTCCGTAACACAGGGCCCTACCGACCAACCGCGCCACTAAGCAGACTCCAGCCCCCAGCCCTGAACACTGCACCAAAAGCAGCCAGAATGTCTGTCTCCGCCCTCCAACAACGATGTAGAAGTCACACCTGAAGTAAATTATGTCTGTCCATCTAAGATAAACTCTGGCAAATTATGCTTGGCCAAGCTAAGCATTGTAAAACTAATACAAGTTCTGCTAGACTTGACGAAAAGTATCAGTGGTGCCTGGCTCAACCAAAGTACTTAAGTGAAATTATTTCTGACACGTACCGGGGGTAAAAACTAACATAACTAAAAGTGTCTGGTGTGAGCTACTACTAGCAGTTTAACCGACTGCCAGACTAAGTTAACCTGATCTCAGTAATGCCTGGCCCAAAAATAACTGAAGTGAGCCATTCACAGCTGACAAAAGTGCCTAAAAGGACCTCATATGCCACTCCAGGGACAGACAGTTTATGTCAATGAAGAACTTCCCGAAATGAAATGTGAATTAGCAAGCGTCCCCCATTTCTAACATTTTTTATTTTCTTAAATTCCGTTCAGGCATTTCGGTCTCGCACTGCCCGGGACTTGGACTCAAATACTTTGTGGAAAAAAGAAATAAACTATTAAAAACAGTACATTTGACGTCGCTTCCCTAATGCTCATCAGAAAGATGTCTTTATCGCGTGTTTGAAGGCTGCGGACCCATTTTTGGTATTTAAAACGCTGTGACTTATTGCTGGGCCCGGGCAGCTCCGAGCCCAGACTGCTAGCCCCGCCCCCTTGGAATGCGCAGAACTCGGTGTTCGACGGCAGCAAAATGTTCCATGAGGGTTATTTGAAGCCTTGGATCGTGCAACAATGCTAGAAATAGCAAGCCCAACCTGATGTAAATAATTCAAAAAAGCCTAATGCATGTGACGAGACAAGGGCTGATTCACAAAAGCGTTTATGAGCACAGCAAGTAGTGCTACACGAGTACTCTTACAATGCTGTGTAAATAGGCCCCAAAATCCAACTTAGTGTTAGTAAAAGTGCAAAGAGGGCACAGTCCTTTCTATTTGTACTAATTGCATACACATATACGCGGGATGACCCCATTTATTCCCATTTTCGAACATGTGGGTCCAATTCATAAAGTCATTTTAGGCATGTTTAAAATAAACAAAAATAAAATCATCTTAGAGTATGTGAGAGTTTTACAGGAGCTCTACCTTTTTCCAAAATGCCATCGTGTGGCTCCTCCGCTAAGACAGAAGAGCGTCGCTCCACTGCTCTCAGAGCAGTGGAAAAAGGGAAAATAAAACGATAATAGCTTTATTTTCGTAGTTATGGAGCTGGATTAGGGCTGGGTGGGGCTGGTGTCACAGGGAGGTGGAGTGTTTTTTGCACAATAAGTGCGCATGACGGTTTGGCCAGCCGTCTTGGGCTGGCCAAACAGTCATGTGCACTCAGCATATTCTTCACCGGGCTGGAATACACAGCCTTGGTGGAAAAGACGCACAGGCTCCCAGTCCCCGTCCGAGTGCAGAACCACAGCGTTCAGACCAATCACATCTGTGCATTGCAGCGTTGTGATTGGCTTAGGGGATCCTGTGTGCTTCCTGCTACCAGGACTCATCAGGAAAAGAAGCAACAACGGAGGAGAGACAGCGTCCGTGAAAAGGTATTTTTTTTAATATCTTGTTTTTATCAACGCCCCCTACCCCGCCACCCCCATTCCCTGCCAGCCACTGTGAATTGGTGCCATAGCTGTGGAAAACGTATGCACGTATGAGGCCTCTCGGTGCTCGTGATGGGCAAAATAGCTCGACTGTAAATCTGGTGGAGCAGTAGCCACTGCAGCGCACCCTTCTTTGCTATATTATTTTATAGTGCTATACTGAGATTTTAGGCTCTAATTATGAAACAGTAGGAGCGGAATTACCACATGGAATTTTGCTTTGCCTGATTCTGATTGGGCTGAAATTTTCGCACCTGTTTTTCCACGGTGTTGGAACACCAGAACCAATTTAATCTGTGGCAATTCAGCCCCGAAAAATGGCATGAAAAGGAGAAAAGCCCATTTCATTTTTTACATTGCATATAATTATCCCCCTGACGGAAATAAGCCTTCCCTTCAATTCCCTACTCCACAAACGCCCCCACCCTAGACACAGGCTGCAGCATACATTTACCGTCAGCTCAATGAAGATGGTAAATGTTTGCAATAAATCCTATGGAATTAGGAATTCCGTGTGATTTAATGACCAGTAAATCTGGTCCCACCCAGTAGTTTTCCGTTCCACTCATCGTCGCGAGGTACTGGCACAGTGTTACTGCACGGCAATATTATTTTCGCATTCCGATTTACCAACCCATCAGTACAATACAACTCGTAATCAGCCCCATAGGCTACACAGTTAAAGGGGGAACATCCATTACGACGCGGTGTTTACACCGCACTACCATTACAACGCTGGTTTTACAACGCAAGTCATTACCACGACTTGCGCTGGAGGGCGCTCTAGGCTAAGGAATAGTAGATTTACTATTCCAACACCTTCCCTACTGTACGTCAGCTGGTGTTGGAATAGTAAATGTTATTATTCCTAAGTCCAGCACCCTCCAGCGCAAGTCGTGGTAACGACTTGCATTGTAAAACCAGCGTTGTAATGGTAGTGCGGTGTAAACACCGCGTTGTATTGACATACAACCCAGTTAAAGTACTCTCTCCCAACGATAGATAGCAGATGGGGTGCCTCTTACTAAACCACCTATAATGCGCACCACGGCCACAATAGTCATTTAAGGCCCTATAGAAATGCTACAAGTACCCATTCATATTGCTCAATAAAATAGGCCACTCTTAAGTTGTTTTGCACAACCCTTGCTTGGGACAAATTGCCACGTTATGGGACTGTTAACAGCATAAACAGCTGTTCTTGGTGAGATGATGTCCTTGTGATGCAGCGAGCAGTGATTGTAGGTTGTAGGATTGGGGGCCTTTAGGAGGTCGGCATTGCTGGTTTAGTCAGGGGAGGGGACGACCTGCTGACAGAGTAGCCCTGCCCTTTTTGGGAAAGGGGAATTGCTCCCACTATACTACTCTTTAAAGAGACATAGGGGCAGATTTATAAGTCCCTTGCATCACTTTTGCACGGCCGTTGCATCACTTTTTGTGACACAGTGGTGGCGTAAACAATGCACCACGTTGCGGCCCACTTACAATGGGACGCATCTAGAGAGATGCGTCAACTTGTAAAACCCTGGGTCACATTATACCTGCGTCAGGTATGATGTATGCAAGGTTCGTGGGAACGCCTACCTTGCATACATTATTATTCCCATGCAGGAAAGCCTTGTAGAAGTGTCGCAGGGAAATCTACAAGATTTCACTGCGCCACTGCAAGGACGCCACTGCGTCAAACCTTACGCTTGCATGGGGCAGGCGTAAGGAGTGACTTGGTACAATAAGTACAGGCCTCCCCGTGCATTTCTGGAGTTGTGTCGTGCTTGCGACACGACTCCAGCAATGTGTGACTTTTGCGCCAACAGATGAGTCAGAATTTCTGACACATCTGTCAATACTTGCACCTTGGTGCTCAGGGAAACTGCTCAGGGAAACTGACACATCTCTACAGATGCGTCCGTTTCTTGTACATCTGCCCCATAATTTATAATATTTTTGATTTAGCAAGATTAGGTAGATCCCTAAGGTTTTGCTAAAGTGAGTGTTGTAATGTAAATCAACATTATGCATTTTTGTACGTATTGTCCTTGGTGGCTTTCCTTAATTTCACTTTTAAAATCCTTGGCATTAAGGCTGTGATGAGTTGGGGATAGGAGCCTGCTGCCTTTTTATCTGCTTACAGCTGCTGGGCTCTCTGTATTTAATAAAGAACATATTAAATATTCTTCTACTTGTGAACAGCCTTACTACATTGAGCTCCAGAGCTGAGCAGCTACAGTGTGGGTTGATTACCGGACATTTTTTTATTTTTATTTCTGTAATTTTTTATTGAGTATATAAAAAAAATATATATATTTACATGGAGCATGGGGTATACGTGAGCGGAAAGACAGAGAGCGAAGGAGGAATAATAGAGTCAAGGAAAGGAGCGCCGGGGCAGTTCAATTGTTCACGTCATGTCCTGTCGGACGTTGTTTTATGTCTCCTCCTTTGCGTCGCTTCATTGTTCGTTGGTTTTACTTTCCCCGACCCCAGGCACTAGTGAGGGGGGGGGGGAATAGGGGGGGGAATAGAGGTCCAGGTCGATAGCAGGAGTGCATGGTACGCAGGAACGTGTGTCCCTTCTGTGGTGTCTGTGTTCAGCGCCTATGGGGGTTTGTGTGATGTTAGGTACCGGTCTAGGGGTCCCCACATGTTCGCTTGCCTATGTGTTCCCGGTGAGTGTTTCGCTGTGATGTTATCTGCCCCCCTTAAGAATATGACCCAGTTTAGCCATGCTTGTGGCGCAGCTTTTGAGGTGTCCTTCCAGTTACTTAGGACCGTTTTGACTGCTGCCGTTAGCAACAGGTCTATGAGGTCATGATCTTCTGTCGTTGTGATTGACGGAGATGTAAAGCCTAGGACTAGGTTTGGAAAATCTATGTTTATGTCTATTCCTGTGATCTTGTTGATGAGTGTTGCAATTCTGTTCCAGAAACCCCTGACCTTAGGGCAGCTTAGCAAGAGGTGTTCTAAGTCTCCCTTCGCTTTATTGCAGTTCCAGCATGTTTCGCTGTCTCGGATCCCCAGAGCGGCTAGGCGGGCTGGTGTCCAGTATGCCTTATGCACTAACCAAAACTTAGTCTGATTGAGCGCTGCTGTTATTTTCTTCCTAGTGGAGGATCTCCACATCTCCGCTTTCTCTGCCTCGCTTAGCTCCCTCCCTGCTATCTCCCCCCAGAAATTTGTGATCTTATCGTTGAGTTTGGATTTCTTGGGCTGGAGGGCTTTGTATAGGTGTGCTACTTGATGTCCTAGTGTGTTGAGACTGGCTGCGAGTTGTATGAGCGGGGGTGTGCGATTAGTGAGGTTTGCCTTCCTTATGGCTACTTTGATTTTCAGGAAGTTGTAGAGTTCTATGCTTTGTAAGTTGTGTGTTTCCTTGATGGTGTCGAAAGTTGTGTATGTTCCCTCTTTCTGAAGGTCTAGGGCCGTTAAGATGCCATGTCTATACCATTCGTGCATGTCTAGGACCTTATTTCTGTATTTCACTGTTGGGTTATGCCATATAGATTCAAGTTGGCTGCCTCTTATGCTTGATGATTCAGAAAAGGGGGTGGTGATGAACAGAGTGCCTGAATTAAGCAGACCACTCTTACCCAGTCCAAAGATCAGGGCTTGATCCATCCCCGTTTTTTAGCTCATGCACCATCCCAGCTCAGAACTTGGCTATATGCAAATTAGTCTGTTCCTGTCCCAGTGCATGATGGGAACAGGGCAAACCAAACTACCAAGCCAATTCTTATACTGGGAAGGAAACAAGCTTCCGGGGACCGGTTTCTGCCATTTCAGGCGTCGTCGGCCCGGCTTGCTTGAATCCTGATGGTGCAATGAGCAAGGGACTCACATCTGAGTATACCCTTCCACGCATATGGTGGACAAAATGATTCAGAAAAGGGGGTGGTGATGAACAGAGTGCCTGAATTAAGCAGACCACTCTTACCCATGGGTGGTGATGAACAGAGTGCCTGAATTAAGCAGACCACTCTTACCCAGGGTGGTGATGAACAGAGTGCCTGAATTAAGCAGACCACTCTTACCCATCACCTCCCCCTTTTCTGAATCTTATGCTTGATGTCAATATTTTGTCGACGCTCCTGAGAGCTGTTATCGTGTTCTTCAGGACCGGGTTCTCCTTGACTGCTGGGTGTCTTGTGGCTGTGAGGAGGGTGATGGGGTTCATGCCCTTTAGTAGTCCATGCTCTAGCGTCAGCCAAGCTGGGGTGTATTCCTTTCTTGGGTCTAACCAGTGTAGTCCCTGTCTGGCTACGCATGCTACCTGGAATCTTTTGAAGTTTGTTATGTTTAGACCGCCCTGATCTTTTGTGAGTCTGAGCTTGTGTAGGCTTATTCTGGGCTTTTTCCCTTTCCACAGGAAGTTGTTAAGTATCTTGTCTAGTTTCTTGTGGAAGTCTTCTGTGTTCGTCAATGGCAGCATGGCTAACATGTAGTTGACCACAGGTGTTAGCATCATTTTTATCGCTTCTATCCTTCCCCACCATGTGGTGAATTTGGGCGACCACCCATCCACTTTCTCTTTAATTTTCGTGATTGTTGCCTTTTCGTTGTGCTCCAGTGTCGTTTTGAGGTCTCTCTCGAAAAGGATACCTAAGTATTTTATGGATTTATGTTGCCATGTTAATCCTGAGTTTCCTAGTACCTCTCTTGTTGTGTGGATATTTAGGGGTTTGCATTCTGATTTATCTTTGTTGAGCTTGTACCCTGAGACTTGAGCGTATTTGTCAATAGTGTCAGTTAATGCTCTAATGGATCTTTCGGGATCCTCTGTGACTGTTAGGACATCGTCCGCATACGCCGCCAGCTTAAAAGTTTCTTTCCCTATTGGTATTCCTACTATTTCCTCATTTGTTCTGATCAGCGTGAGGAGTGGTTCAATGGCTAATAGGAATAGGGCTGGTGATAGTGGGCAGCCTTGTCTCATACCTCTGCCTAGGTCGAATGTGTTCGATGTGCCTCCGTTGACCACCACCCTGGCTTGGGGTTTCCTGTATAGGGCCATCACCATCTTCCTATAGTTCGGTCCTAAACCGAATTTCGCCATGCATTGCTCTAGGAAGGGCCAGGAGACCCTGTCAAAAGCTTTCTCCGCGTCCAGGGCTATCATGACTGCGGCATCGTTGCTCCTGGAGGAGTGGTTGATTATGTGGCATAGTAGTCTCGTGTTATCGTGGGACATGCAGTTTTTGAGGTAGCCAACTTGAGAGTTGTATATGAGTTTGGGTAGGTATGCATTGAGTCTGTGGGCAAGTACTTTAGCGTATATCTTGCAGTCTACATTAATGAGGGAAATTGGTCTGAAGTTCTTAGCCACGGTTGTATCCTTCCCCTCCTTTGGTATGACAATTATGTTTGCCTCAGCCATCGACGGTGTCATGTGACCTGACTGGACGCACTCTGTAAATACGTGCTTCATTGGGGGTTTGAGGATGTGCATGTATTTTTTGTAGAAGCTAGCTGTGAAGCCATCTGGCCCTGGTGCTTTATTATCCTTGAGGCTTGTCGTGGCTTTGGCTATCTCACCCTCCGTTATGTCTAGCTCTAGGATGTCTCGCTCGCAGGCTGATAGTGTAGGGGTGGTTATACCTGCCAGCAGCTCTTTGCCTCCATCCTCTTTTAATGTTTCATCCTTGGTGTACAGTCCTTCGTAGAAATCTCTAAAGACCTCTAGTATATCTCTGTTTGCTGTCATGGACTTGCCCTGTCTGTCTTTGATGGCTCCTATCGTGTGTGGCCGCTGTTTCCCTCTTAAGTAGGATGCTAAGTTCCTGCCAGCCTTGTTTGCAGTGCAGAGGTTAATAGATTTATATTTGTTAACCCAGGTCCCTGCTCGCTCACTCAGTATCCTGTTGAGTTCGTACTTATGTTTGGTTAGATTAGTGAGGGTGTTCTTGTCTTCCATTCTGGCTATGTGGCTGTTCTCTAGTGTTTTAATTTCGCTTTCCAGGTCTTCGGCTTGGCTTGGACGGCAATGCAGACGGTCGTCTAGGCCCGTCGGCTCCACATCCCTGAGGGGAAAACAACCAGCCAGACTAACCAAAGCCAGACAAAGAAAACATAAACAGGTGGGGGAAGATTGGTGCAACCCAATCACGATCGGGGAGCAGAAGTAGTGCTACCACAGAACAAGAAATCCGCCCTAGAACCCACCAAAGACAAACAACAGCACGAAGCTCAAGATGGCGCCATGAGGCAAGGAGGAGTCATCGGAAGGGAAACCAACGGAGGAAGCAGCAGGAGGACGCTACCACATCAGCACTCCCCGATAACTGTGCCCGGAGATCTCTCTCCCCAAACCCGGACTAGAACCTTACCAAGCCTCGACTTAAGTTCCAATAGGAGGAGGAGTGCCTAGAGCTGACGGCCACCACGGACCCAAAGAGATAGAGACAGAGCGCCGCGCAGAGGAAGAATCAAGCGATCCGAAGACCTATCCGAAGCCACATCGACCAACACCTGAGGGCCGGGTGAGCGAGCGACGACAAACCAGAAGTAAGGGGGTGCTGTGAGGGTGCCATTGCCGGAAGTCTTCTCCGATCCCGGGCGGAAGGCAGGCAGGCGACCCGGAAGCGGAAGAGCCAACAACCGGAAGGTGAGGAGGGAACAGAGAGAGTGCGGAGACCGACGCAGGAGGTCTAAGCGGTGGAATACCCCCCGCGAGCAGGCAGGCAGGCAGGCAGGTAGCAAGCGAGGAAGCGCTAACACCCGCAACGCAACGCCTACCAGTGGAAAGAAGGAGAGTGCAGCAAGTAGTCCGGAGGTGCCGGTATACGCGAGAAGGCAAGATACCCCGCACCGGAGGCAAGAACCGGCACACAAGTCACAACCACGGGCACACGATCACGAGAGCGCAACAAAACCACGACTAACGGCCGCACAGAGAGCCGCACAGAGAGACCGTCGAGCACAACTTCTGCGCGGCTCCAAACCCCCGGGAAGGGTCGGGGAGCACGCCGGATGCAATCAAAGCACAATACTAATCTGAGCAGGGGGCAGAGAGCACGCAGGAGTATCAAAGACACAACTGGGCTAAACAGGCAAACAATACCCATGGCAGAGGTGTGGATGTGCCAATAGATAAACTAAATAAAGGCGCGCTAGTCTTGAGTCTGGAGTAAAGAGGAAGCACAGACAGGGGAGCCCGACCAGGTATGCACACAGTGCCACGACGGCAACCAGGAAGTCACAGGGACAAAGACAAGGGCTCAGAAAGACCAGCCGCCACACCAACCACAACAACCTCAACATCCCCCGACTGCACAGAGCCACTGACTCAGGAAGGGTGCGGGCCAACCAGCCGCGAACGAGGCAAAGCACACGCTGGCAGGGCTAAAGGCGAAGACCAGGACAAGGCACATCAGAGAGCCCAACAGGTACAGACACCAAGGGAACCTTGTGGTGGTTAAGGCGATAGCCATATCAAAGGAGGCTCAGGAGAGACGGCAACTAGGCAACATCCTACCCAGAAGAGGCAGTGCAATAATGGCGGGCAACGAGGGGAAGAAAGGAGAGGAACAAAAAAGACCCAAAATAGACAGTCAAGCATCCCCCTCAAAAACCAGAGGCGAAACAGCCTCCCTAGAGACCATCTTAAAGAGAATAAACGAGGGCAATGAAGTAGGGAAAGAGACTAGACTCAAGGTGGAGAACATGCAGCTTGAGCTGGCAGCCATAAGAGCGGACCTCCACAAAACAAACACCAGAATGGAAGCAGCAGAAGGCCGAATAAGCTCAGTAGAAGATGAGTCCAGAGCAAACACCAAGGCCATAACGGAACTACAGAAAGTCACGGAGGCCATACAAAAACAACTAACGGAGAAGGACGACAGGGCAAGAAGGGGCAACATACGAATCCTGGGCATACCTGAAGGAGCAGAAGACAATGCTGGCTCATGCGCAGCCATGCTAGAAGAGATGATTCCACGACTTATGGGCATCACTTTTGAGAGAAGGTTCGAGGTGCAAAAGGCCTACAGAATACCTGCAGGGAGAGCGATGACAGGCAAGGGGCCCAGGGCAATAATCTGCAACCCACTCAGGATGAACCAAACAGAAACCATTTTTGCCTTTGCCAGAAAGAACCAGAATCTGTCATGGGAGGGGAGCAGGATCGTGCTAACCCAAGATTACTCAAAACAAACGGTAGAGTCAAGAAAGGGGTTCCTGGCCCTCAGAGAAACCCTACGCAAGAAGGGCGCCACTTTCAGCTTCGTGGGCCCATCCAGGTTCAAAGTAACGGACAACCATAAAACAATGATCTTCGAAAAACCAGGTGATCTAAATGCCTACCTACGAGGACCACCGGTAGAAGAGATGGAGACAAAAAGCCCCGGGGCAGCAAAAAGAAGCGCATCACCGGACGTAAGTGGACAATCAGAGTGAGACACACCACAGCCCAAGGAGCGCTCAGAACACAGGACAACGACCTACCTCATGCTACCATGAACAGCCTAACAGGAGCAGTAACCAGTCAGCGGATACAAAGAGACAAGCAGTCAAACAAGAGCTGTAAAACAGTCAGCAGATACAAAGAGACATAATGCCAAACGATGGCAATACCGAAGACCAACTATGCAACGGACTGTACAAGACAATGTTTTTATATCCAACCTACCTACAAACAAGGAAGAACACTAAATCTACCTCAGGGATGATGCGGGGCAGAGGAACTTTGTCGTCGCACACCCACTCAGCAAGTAAGGGAGGGCGGGGGGTGGGAGGGGAGGGTCGGGCGGATGGGGCAGGGGGAGCAGGGGGGAGCGGGGAGAGTATACATGGGCTTACTATCTATCATCTTTTCTTCTTTTTCTACTATCTTCCCCTCTATATCTTCGAGTCGAGGTCCAGCAGACACAGGCATAGGTACCAGGGAATGTACATAACACAGACATCGCAAGCACGCAAGGAAGGGCCAAATAGACCGCGGAACACAAGCAACACAAAATGACAACCACTAACCAGAGCAGCATAGCAACAGACATAAAGATAGTGTCCCTAAATGTCAAGGGTCTCAACAGCCCAGTCAAAAGGAGGAAGATACTCGAGCACCTGCAGAAACTCAAGGGCGACATCTACATGCTCCAAGAAACTAGATTAGAAGCAGCTGACATCGGGCGCATAGGTGCAAACTGGATAAGCGAGGTGGTGGGATCCCCGGCACATAACAAGAAGAATGGGGTAGTAACAATTATCACCAATAAATCCAAGCTAGCAGTGGTAGGCGCACAAGCCGATAACCAAGGAAGGACACTGGTGACCACTCTTAGGAAGGCGGGAGAAACACTCCATGTCGCAAACATATACGGACCCAACACCGAGGATAAAGCTTTCTGGGAGGGGGTGGGTTCACAGCTGCACACACTACCACCAGAAGAGCTGCTGATAGTCGCCGGGGACATGAACCAGGTCCTAGACTCAGCGATCGACAAACACCCGAGCAGGCCATGCAAAACAGGGAACAACCCCAACATCCTGAAGAATCTCTGCGCCAAACTCAGACTGAGAGACCCATGGCGCCTAAGCAACCCTGATGCCAGAGAGTACACATTTTACTCCAACCCACACAACTCATACAGCAGAATAGATTATATCCTCATGTCAGACACACACACCCACCTCATAGACCACACGGAAATAGGACCCAGATCAGTATCAGACCACTCGCATGTAAGCCTAACCTTGGCGGGCAGGCACAACGAAAAGCCAACCCGCAGATGGCGTTTCGACGACAGCATACTCCATCACGCCTCGGCGAAAGCCGAGATAGAGAAGGCGATAACCGAATACTTGTTAATAAACGACACACCAGATACAAACAGGGAGGTACTATGGGACGCACTAAAAGCCACCATAAGGGGAGTAGTGATGACAATTAAAGGCAGGTTAAACAAAGGGAGGAACAAAAAGATTACCGGACATTTAGCTCCCGATATTTAACTCGATGTATTTCTCACTAGAAAACCTGCCCTGCAACTGGGGCCTAATATTTTTTTTATTTGGCTATTGTAAGTTTGGGGCTCCGGTTGCAGCAGCTGTAGCTATCTATTGTGCAGCAGGTGGAGTGGCACCAGGGCCATGGTCCTTCTCACCAACAATAGGCATTCTAGAATGTTGCTTTGCACGATGGCACCTGCTTAGGGTTTGAGATGCATTATGACACAATTCACCGACTGGCGCTTTTAAATACGAAAGCAAAGAAAGACTCCTCAACACAGGTGGCTGAAACGTCATTTGTACTTCTGCATCAATGTGCCCAGAAAACTAGGCACTACCTGCCTCTTGTAACCAATCATGAACCGTATCTCATGGCTCACGAGCTGCTCGGTGCACTCCTGTCTCCGGTTGAGGCTCCCGCACAATACACTGTCGCGCCTCCGCACATTGTTGTAAATTCACAGGCGTTTTTTCACGTTGGGAGAATGTCGTCTCTAAATTCTAAAAAAAAAAAAATACTATTTTTAAAAATATTGCAGGCTTGCGGCCGTTCCACGTTCCGTTTGCATCAAGTGTTGGCAGCAGAGTGGATATTCGCAGTCAGGCAGCAGGGAAAGGTCAGGAGGGCAGGGCCGCTGCTTTAGGTTTGGTGGGAAAGGACTTCCCCTGGCAGCAGCAGCAGAGGTCCTGTAAGGTAATGGGTAGAAATGTCGGTCACAAAAAGCAAGCCCGGCTCTGGGTCCGGGATGCCTGCCTGCTCTTTAATGGTAGGAGCGATATTATTACCACAATTCTAGCCTGGTTCAGTTTAACCTGAAATGCAATAAACTGGGATATTCTTTATATCTATGTTATTCATTGGAGGTCTGTGTTCTAGCATCGGCGGCAACTAGTGTCACACTGTGTGCTCCTGGGCAAATAACATAATACCCTAGTCCCCAGTTTCCTTCTGGGGACATCATCGTCGAAAAATTCTTCCATCGATAGGTTTCGGCTCATTAACCACCATAACCACGCTGCCCTCACATGTAGCCACCCCAATCACATGCCCATAAAACATTTTACTCAAGAATATGCATAGTGCCCCGAAGCGTCTGACAGGTGGAATGTGGGGGTATTAGAAAATACTGATGAAGAAAACGCTTAGAAACAGGCAACATATTGGCAATAAGCACTAGTCAAATGAATGGACGCTTCCAGAGAGTATAACCAAAGTCCTATAAAACAAATGCTGGCTAGATAGATCCGAAGTAACATTGGCACAGTGGACTTTCCAGGCATGTGAACACTTCAAGACATACTACTCTTATAAATCAGGGAGTGGATGTCATATGCTGAAATGGAAAGGAAATATTATCATGATTTAATATAGCACACATTGACAGCTGCAGCGCTTCAAGGCGCTGTTATGTTTTTTGGGTAAGGAAAGTGATTTGCCACATGTAAAACAAGGCAGGATTCGAGCCTTAACCAAAGTCTATATCTTAGTCACTAGACGACACCTCCACCTACATGGCGCTCAAGGCGCTATATTAAAGATGCTAGTCTCACTTATAGAGCTCTCTTCTGCAATACATAGCACTTTGTTGATTCACTCTTTTATCAAAAACTACTAATACTAAATAAAGATAGTAATGTCCCTTAAGTAACTCACTGCATATTAACGATGCATGCAATACAACGCATCAGGTTACTTTCAGCACTGGAAGGGACAGCCGAAATTGGAATGGATTTGTACCACTAATGCGGCATTAACAATATGTGCACAGACTAAATAAAAGAAAAACTGACTTTAAAAGTAAAATGAGCTGCTATGAACAACAAAGTAGTTTATGGGGTTTTCGGATTCTTCTAAATGAAAACAGAGTTTTAATTGTTCTTATTTTTTTAAAAGAAGCATTTTTCATAGCTTTAAAATTAATATATTTATCATTTAGATCATTTACAGGATTCGGTGTGGTGAGAAGCCATTCAAGATCTAAACACTGACAGTAAACCGCGGTATGTGATGTTTTACGATTCGTTTTGATGGGGTTTAATACTTGGTCAGACGATATCTACGCATTACGAACTTAGGAGATGAAGAACAGGCAAATAGTGTGGTTTGCCCAGGATCACACAAGTTGTCTAATTTTCAAATCTGGTTTAGCACTCAGGTGTACATGGTCCATGACTAACCATTTAAAATACGAGATAACACCTCATACTAGACAGCTAGAGATTCTAGACCGCACCTTAAACTAGACAGCTGCACACCCTAGACCACACCTCAGACTATACAGCTAGAGTTCCTAGATCACACTTCAAACTAAACAACAAGAGATCATAGACAACACCTCAAACTAGACCACGATAGATCAGAGACCACAACACAGACTAGGCAGCGAGAGAACACTGACCGCTCCTCAAACTAGACAGTGAGAGATGCTAGACCACAACACATACTAGACAGTTTGGAAGAAATTAACAATGTTCCCGCAATACACAGACATCCACGTGCATGCAACAATCATACACTGGCACAGTCCTACATCAGAATGCAACAAGGATGCCCACAAACTGACATTTCAAAAGCCGCATCCAGAAATGACAGTTTGAACATCAAAGCATTAATTTACGATGCCAATTTTATTGGACCAGCCACCAGTGGTCTTCTCAAAGGCGAGCGTTGCTCAATTTCTGGAAAGATTACTCTAATGGAGCCCTGTCAAGTGCACATCACCGCCTGGCTTTGCATCACGCGCTGATTGCTGCTCAAACGTCCCGCGCGAGGCTACCTTGCGTCCCGCGGGCAGGCGCGCGCGGAGAGTGCTTACCGGCTCTGGCAGAGGCTGCTCGGCTGCGGCTCCCAGGCTCGCTCCCAGACCCCGGAATCAAGTGACAGGCATTTACTTCCCAGCACTCGGCCCCTCGGAGTCATACACGAAGCAGACTTCTGGGTTTACTCTACAGCTGACGTCACGCCTCTCCCCAGCAGCCCCAGCCCGGCCTGGTGAGGGGCAGGCCCCGAGGGGAGGAGGAAGCGAACTAGGGGGATGCTTTTGAAATGTCACTCCATAGCTCCCTGCAAATTGATGGAGAGCCTCTGAGAGTGGGGAGCACTGGGGCTGGCAGAGGGATCCAGAGAGCCCTCCCTGCATGAGTGAGTAAGGTGGAGGGGGGGGGGAGGTGGAGGGAGAAGGTGGTTACACAAAGTAACACCGAAGTGAGATGCACAACAACAATGGGTTGATGGCCCATCAAATCACAGCAAAATTGGCGGAGTGGTCGCCCTTGCCTTGTGCGGAAGGGGTCGCGGGTACAAGGGCTGGACCGGCCATAGGGGACACAGACTAAACTCCATACTCCTGATAAACTGGGGAACTGGGAGAGGGGGCTGGTTTCATTGGTAGATAGATAAGAAGTCATCCACTCTCCAGCCCATAGATCAGCCCTGAGGAAACACGAGTTCTCTTCCTTTAGGCATGTATCATTTCCACCCACCCAAGTCCTCCTGGAGAAGGCTGGACTTTATGGGCTGGTGGGGCATTTCTAGGATCCTGTTAGCTCTCAGTTCACCACTGGTAGACATGATGCTGTCTCTCTGTTTACGTGCTAAAGATGGCTGTGGGCACAGTGGGCTCAGAGGATGCTGAGATGTGGCAGGGTGCGAGATGAACATATGCCAGCAACCTGGACAACTCCACCTGATTTCTTCAACTAAATGGTTTTTGCCAGGTTTGGATTGGGATCAAAACTCGGCCCGGGCACACCAAAAAAAGTGGCCCATATTTGCCTACTGCTTTTCCGCAAAACACTGCTTCAGCGAAGTTTTATGAAAAGTAAGGGGGTTGGGGGCATGTTTTATTAACTTCACTTAGATAAAAAAAATGCACAGATTAGTTCACACTGCTGAGCCACACATTAATGCAAGTGAGACCACTTCTGCTCAGGCCTCCTGCCCCCGCTCAATCAGCATCCATTAATGGGCCAGCCCAGCGAGAGAAAGTGAGTGATAACTCCACCCATCTGCCTTTAGAAAGGACACTCAGGCACCCACTCGGCCGCTGGCGGCATCCTAACAGCATAGACAGCCCCCAGGCTGCCCAAAAAAGCCAAGCAGCCCACAGCTAGAACTCGGCTACCGGCCCCTCGGCCATTTCCCGAGTGCCCACGTTACCAATCCGACCCTGGTTTTTGATGTTCTTGGGCTGATGCGGTCATGCCTGAAGAACCGGGTCTTTCAGAACCGGCGGCGTCAGGGACACGCCCGATGTCTTCGGATTCCCCTGTCCTGGCAAACAGAGACACAGAATACTTCTGGGTGGCGTCGGAGATCAAATTTATTAGCTGCAGCTAGTAACAGTGAACCAAGCAAAACACACGGTGTACAACTCAGGAACCTGCTCAATTTTGGTAGAGCAAGACATCTTCTTTTATGCATAGTTTCAACCCATTACAAATGCACACCCATTGCAGTGGAGAGGTGTGGCTCACTGGTTAGAGGCGGCAGACCTGTAAGCAGAGAACGGCCCGGGACCAGGGTTCAATTCCCGACGCGGCAGGGTCTTGGACCAGGGTCAACGGACTCGATAATTCTCGCCTCAGTGCCTACTCTAACCAGGGAACACACTCGGTAACTCTGGGCATTAAGCTTGCCTCCTCTCTACAACGGCCCCCCACAGACGCCATGGATGCCTGGTTTCACCCTGGAGATACCCAGAAAGGGACCATCTCACAGGGAAAACCAGGACGGGTTCCCCAGCGGTCTACAGCACCAGGACACTCGGGTAGAGTAACAGTGCGCTTTACAAGTATCCCACATTACATTGCGGCAAATTCTGACCAATAGAAACACATTTCTATACATTGTCACATTCCAAAAAGCTCACTTTACATTGTACCAACCTACAAGTTAATTATTAGGACAGTCCCAAATTCGATTACCAAAAGCCGGACAAACCCATAATTGAAAGCACTACCCATGTAATGAAAAGACATAAAGAAAAGAGCAATTCAGATGTAGTGTAGGATAAGATATGTGCAAGAAAGTAAAGACTAACGATATCCTGAACAATGATTGGATTCCCAGATTACTATCAGCTAACGAAACTAGTTTCGTGGAAGGGTCGGTTTCAGGTGAAGGGGGTCAGCATCTTGCAGTTCACTCGCAAGTCGAAAAGGCCCATGTTAATATGTACATGCCCATGCAACTTCGTTCGTTCGTTTACTACCACGGCCTACGTGAGGGCAACACAAAATGGCGTCTCGAACAACGTAAAACAAAATGGAGTCCGGTCCCGAAAACCACGGAACCTCAGGCCCTCCTTTTGCCATTACGTAGGCAATAACCTAAACTCACGTCAATCTGAATCCAGGTCTATATCTATTCTCATCAGATCATCAAGGTGTTGTTGCAACATCATCTTATTCTCTCTCGCTTCTCTCGGAACGGGTCTCTTCACACAGATCGTAGCACAAAGGCCAGAAATGGCGGGACCACACTGGATGCATAAGCAACACGAGAAAAGAATCGCTAAAACCATTCCAATAAACATCAGAACCTTCCATCCCCATTTGGACAGCAATTCCCAAAACCATCCTATCAATGACCAGTTACCTTCGTCCACATGTATAGACTCAGCGGACTTATGCAACTTCTGGATAGCTTGGTACACCGTCGGGGCATTATCTGGTATGAAAACGCAGCAACTAGATCCGATCAATTTGCATACTCCACCTCTATCTGCTAGTATAATATCTAAAACAAAGCGGTTCTGTAATGTCATAAGGCGATCCGCTTGAAGCTCAGCAGTAATATTACTAAGGGCACCTGCAGTCTCATTTATAGTGGCCTCAACCACTCTCGTAAGCTGACGAATATTCCTACTATTAACCATAGGACCCCAAAAGGGCAGGAAACCCTTAAAGAAGTCTCCAACTTCTTGTGTGACAGTATCTTTCGCATCGATAATACCTCTACCAAATCTTGTCTTATGGTAGATGGTAGTCAAACGCAGCTGTGTATGTAGGGGGAAGCAAAAACGCTACATAACATGTACCCGAAAAATCAGACGGAAACCTTGTATATGCTCTGTCATAACAGACAAAATACGTGCCTTTGGCTGGCACGAACGGAGGAGATTTCTGGGACGTATAAACGTATGTGTGAACACAAACACTCTTACCAAGCTGAGCTCTCGGATTCTGACCATTACCTTGTAAACAAAGATGACCACGGTGGGGTACAATCCAAATCGGAGGAGATCTTCGCTGGCTCTCTTTCTCCGTCAAGCTAACACTATATGTCGTTTTATTCCAACCGACATATGCTCGTACCTCATCTTTGGGAATAGCGTTATACGCGTCGATATCTCTTATCATATCGACTATTCCCCGTATCAAGGCATTATTACTCATGTTATCCTTAACAGAACGCACTGGAGAGGCTTCATTTGCATAGATAAACATTGATTGGAGTGCCCAAACTGACCCATTAGGCGAAAAAGGCAAAACTAAATATGGCATTCCCTTATCTGTCGTATGTGGCATAAGACCACACACCCAACAATTCGTAGTATTTATGACTAGCTGATGCTGATGCAACATTTGTATAAACAAATTGTTCACAAATTCTGATCTTCGTGTCGGTTCATGTTCAGGCAACGTATGAAACTCATGTGGAGAAACAGTAGAAAAAGAAAAAGTAGGTTAGGAGGTAGATGTAAGCGGCTGTTGTGTGGCACAGAAAATCAAACCCACACAAGCTAACGTAATATTCAAAAGCATTAGAAAACACATTATTAAAAAACATTTGCTACGAACCAATATACATATTCGGACTTTAGAATCCACTTTCCTAACACTCTGGTCAGAATCAAAAAACTCCATCCTCTAACGTGCTGCTCACGGTCGTTACCTTCTTCACTTAAGTGTGTGCCAAGATCGTACTAACGACCCTGGACCACAGACCTTGTGTCAATACGTGGCTCACCCCTTAAGAACTTCCTACCGTGACCCTACAGCGGAGTCCGGATGGTGACTCAAAAAAGAAAAAAGAAAAAAAAAAGTTTCTTGATCTGACAAGGTGTAAATTCACTTTCTAAAAAAAAATATTCCAGCTTCACGTTTATTTGTCCATATGTACAAGCTTTCTTGGTCTGAAATCGTAGCGTTCTTTATCAGGCACAGTCTGGTCTTTAAACAAAAGTTCTGGATTGGTGGTGTCAATCTTCAGATGAGGAGGCACAGCAGCTTGCAGAACATCATCATCCTCGCGTTCTGACCGAGTCCATGTTAAATGAGCATCACTAAAAGGCACAAATCTAGGGACTCGCTCGCATTCGGAATCAGCTATACCATCCCTCACCCACTGATCATACGGTAAAGGCAAAGGATCTTTCTTACAATGGGTGGCATGCACCCAGTTCTTTTTGCCTGCTACTCTAACAGTGGTTCTAGTAACCAACAACACCAAATAAGGACCAGTCCATCTCGGTTCCAAGTTCTTGCTGCGCTGAAAGTTCTTGATGAGGATATAATGACCAGGTTCAATGGAGTGTCCGGGATCTGTAGTAGCTGTCGGCAAACTGTCATAGACCTGTTGGTGGAGAACACGTAATTTAGCAGTCAAGTCATGTAAGTAATCCACCAACATAGGGTACTCAATACTGCGGTATTCTTTCGGACGAGGCACACCCCAAACATTCGCTGGACGACCAAACACAATTTCATACGGACTAAGTCCCACTCGAGAATGCACAGTCATCCTTGTTGACAAAAGAGCCAACGGCAAGGCATCCGGCCATGTAAGACCAGTGCTGGCTTGTACCTTAGCTAATTTCAGCTTCAAGGTACCATTGTAACATTCAACAAGTCCAGCAGACTGGGGGTGATTCGCTGCATGGAACTTCTGATTTATCCCCAAACCAGCACACACTTTCTTCATGATTCGACCCACAATTTCACTCCCATTGTCCGACCATACAATTCTCGGCAAACCATACCTAGGGAAGTACTCTCTCAACAAAACCTTGGCTGTAGACAAGGCAGTATTATCCTTTAGAGGGTAAGCCTCTATCCATCTGGAAAAGGCACAAACAACCACAAGGACATACTTCAAATTATTGCACCTCTCCATGTGAATGTAATCTAGCTGTATCACCTAAAACGGATACGTCGGAGGAGCAAAATGACCAGCTGGAGTTGGAGTTCCCTTACCAGGATTATACTTCAGACAAATCATGCAATGTTTCACCACATTCTCAGCACATTTCGGAATTCCAGCATTCTGCCAAACTGGAGCCAACAACTTACATATTCCCTTTGAACTGATATGAGCCATTCCATGAGCCATCGTAACCACTGGGAGCACATACGCATCTGGCAACAACCATCGTTGGTCCTCCGACCACTCAACCCAACAACCTGTAGAATCCAACATACCCGTAGTGTCTCTCCAAATACTCACTTCCTTCTCTGTAGCTTCAGTCTGAATCATCTTCACACTTTCTATTGTGTCTTCACACATTCCACCAGCCATAACCCATCTTGCTGGGCCTGCAACATACATACGGCTCATCATGTCTTTCGCTGTTTCCTTCGCAACTTCATCCGCAAACGCATTCCCTCGACCAACGTCGTCCACAACTTTCTTATGTGCACTACACTTCACAATTGCAATCTGCTTTGGGAGAGTGAGAGATTCCAAAAGTTCATTCACTAACTACCCATGCTGAATTTTAGTACCATGGGAAGTAAGGAACCCTCGTTCTCTCCAAAAACGCCCAAAACTGTGGGCAACACCAAACGCTTACTGACTATCGGTGTAAACATTCACTCGCTTTCCTTCCGACAACACACACGCTCTAGTCAGTGCAATTAACTCTGCTGCTTGCGCAGAATTCTGTGGTATGCGTGCTGTCTCAACAACTGTATGTAAAGTTGTGATAGCATATGCTGCAGTCGTTTCACCATTCGGAAGCTTAAAACACGAACCATCAACCCACAGCGTACCATCAACATTCTTAAGGGGCGTATCTTTTAGATCTACCCTAGCTTTTGTTTCTTCTTCTGTACGAAGAAAACAATCATGCTGTTCTTGAGCATCCGTCTCTGTAGAGATCGGCAACAACGTAGCTGGATTCAACACATTACATCTTTTAATGTGAACATGGCTAGCCAACAGTGTCAACTCGTAACCTGAAAGACGTGCACTAGTAAGGTGCTGTGTCTTAGTCCTGTTTAATAAGGTATCCACTGCATGCGGAACCATCACAATCAACGTATTATCCAATACCAAACCAGCAGACTGTCGGATAGAAACCGCAGCTGCCGCTGTAGCTCTCAGACAACTCGGCAACACTTTAGCAACTGGGTCTAACGTTGCTGAAAAATACGCACATGGACGCTGCTTGTCCCCAAAAGGTTGTGTCAAAACTGACAATGCACAACCTTCTCTCTCGTGCACATACAACGTGAAAGGCTTACTATAGTCTGGAGTACCCAACACAGGAGCCAAACACAATGCATCACGTAATTCAGAAAAACTTTTCTGACATTCGTCAGACCAAGGAAGAGGATACGGAGTATCTTTCACAGTCAATGCTAACAGAGGTTTCGCCAACAGGGAAAAATTGGGGATCCACTGTCAACAATACGAGGTACTACCCAAAAAAGCACAAACTTCTCTTTGTGTGGCTGGCACACTCATTTGCGCAATCGCTTGAATTTGTTCTGGGGTCAATCGCCTTCCCTCCTTCAACAAGAGATGACCTAAGTAGGTTACTTCTTGGCGGCAATATTGCAACTTTGAAGGTGACACTTTATGATGAAGGTCAGACAAATACCGTAACAACGAAAGAGTAGCCTCTTTACAAATCTTCTCGTCATCAGCAGTAATCAACAAATCATCGACGTACTGAATAAGAGTCGCACCAATAGGCAACACAAAACCATCAAGCTGAGTTTTCAACGCTTGACTATAGATTGAAGGACTTTCACAATAACCTTGGGGAGCTCTCTTAAACCGGAAGCTTCGTCCTCCTAAAGAGAATCCAAAAATATCTCTACTCTCCTCGGCAATAGGAATACTGAAGAAAGCATTCTTCAGGTCAATGACAGAAAACCAGGTTGCCGAAGCAGGAATCAACGTCAACAAAGCAGTAATATCAGGGACAACAGGAAACTGTGGCACAACAATCTTGTTGACCTCTCGAAGGTCGATCACAAACCTATACACAGGTGGCTGGGAAGCATCAGTATGCTTAAGGACAGGCAAAACCGGGCTGTTGCACACATTACCTCTCGTTTCCTCAACCACACCCTTCTCAACCAGATCATAGACAATCGCTAAAAGAGCTCTCTCACCATCGCTCGAGATCTTATATTGTGGGATACGAGGCAGTCTAGCATTCGATTTGAGCGTAACAACATACGGTGGAATCTGCAAAAGGCCAACATCATTTGGACCCGAAGCCCAAAGCGTATCAGGAAGCGAACGTAATTCCAGTGGCAAACAATCCTTAGACAAATACATTGGAGAAATCACTTTCTTACCAAGGGTAAGTTGTACTTCCGAAGGAGAGCGATGCAATGTCGCATACAATCTTTTCAGCTAGTCCAAACCCAACAGATTCTCACCACAACCAGTCGTTAGAATAAGTGGAGCTTCCAATTCACAAGGGCCAATGTAAAGGGACAAAGGACTAGAAACCGGATTACAAACTGGGGCGCCTGAAAATCCTACGGAAACATTGGTCAAGCCAGACAAAGGTGCGCCAGGAAGTTTAGAGTACATAATAGAACTTTTTGTCGCACCAGTATCCAAAAGAAAAGGTTCTACCACACCTGATGTATTCACTTCAACATAAGGTCCACTCTGATCTACTGGAACTGACACTACTCCCCCACTTTGTCCATGGCTGTCCTAGTTATCATTATAACCAGAACTCTCACCTTCGACATAGTAGTCCTCAACATAATACTGGGCAGACTGACCACTTGGAGCATTCTATCTGTCGAAATAATTCGCAGAATTCTGTAGGGAAGAGGAACGCTCATTCTGGGGGATCACACCACGTCCTCTACCTCTAGGAGCTTGCTGGAAACCACCACGACCTCTCTGACCAGGTGCACCATTCGCACGCTGTAACAAAGCTGGGCAACTATTCTTGTAATGACCTTCCTCTCTGCAATAAGCACACTGATTAGGACCAGGAAAGAATCGCTGAACATAAGGCTCAGGCTTCTGTAACAATCTCTGAAATTGTGGAGGTTGCTGAAACTGAGGCTGATTCTGACGAGGCGGATAAGCTTACTGCAAAAGAACTTTCGTCTTTAAATCTTACATTTTCTTCTCCGCTTTATCCTTCTCATCTTTATCCCTATTCTCGTAATATTGTGCAGTAGCCAATATCTGGGCCGACGAAGAAACAGCCCACGAACTCTCAGAGTCTTTCAACTTATTCGAAAGTTCGGGAAGCAAATTAAAGACAAATTTGTCCACAAATAATCTTTGCCCACCTTCCATACTCATGTCCTGACCACTATGATCGATAAACGTCTCTTCAAACCTAGTGAAGAAATCAGACACACTCTCATCTTTCTTCTGCTTACATGCTGCTAACTTATCTCAATTCACTCGTAAAGCAGGCATCATCGTTTTCATCAGATTAATAATTCTACCTGGTAATTCCGAAACTAAAGGTTCAGGTTTAGCACCTCCCTCTTGTCTACCATCTGCAGCAACAATATTCGCCAAAGTATCTCCTAACTCTTGCGCATGATTCTCATGACGAATCTTTGCCCACAAAGGTTGCGGAACTACATTACCCATCAACATATCGATATCAGCTAAATTCATAACACACGCTTCAACTGTCTGGGACAACTCTTTGTAATAACCAGCAGGATTCTTACGAGGGTCAGGTAAGGTCTGCTTTAGAGCCAAGACCTCTGCTCTCTTCCAAGGGACATGTACCCATACTCGCTGAAAATGAGCCGGAGTGGCAACAATACCCTGATTTACATTAGCCTGAACTGCTTCCTTCCATACAGGAGGACGTTCTCTCATGGGATACTGTCTCGCTTTTCTTCTAACAGAGGAATCAGGCACATACAATGTCTGTTGCAGAAGCCTAGATCTGAAAGCCAATATCGTCTCTACGGCCTCTGTAACATCAGATTCCACTATCATCCCTTTAGCAAAATCAGACTGAACTTCGAGCACATCCTGCGGAATCGGACCCAACTCATTATCTTCCCATTCCTGACGCAGAAAAGTACACATCACATCGAAAACATACCTTTGCTTAGGCGGTTTCCACTGAAAGAAAACATCCATAACCGCTGGCAAACTATACCTTGAGGCATTTATAATCCATCTACGAGCCAACAAATCCAACACAGCCTGTTCCTCGGAACTCGGAAGCTGACTACGGTTCTGCTTACGTTCCGAAACAGGGGTCATATTCAGTGACCCAAACAATGGAGACAACAAATTAGAAACAGTGTCTGTCATTCGTTTTCAAACAGAAGGAGAAGAAGCAGACATAAGAACAGGAGAATAAGTATTTTGAGGCAAAGAAGGTGTAGGAATAAGAACAGTAGGAGTCCCAGATGTAGAAGTAGAAGGGAAAGGAGTTTGAGGCAAAGCTGGCGACCCTAGAGCGGGTTGCGCAGGAGGAGGTAAAACCATCTGTGGAGTACCGGGTGGCTCAACAACAGCAGGAGGTTGAACGACAAAGGGTGGAACAACCGGGGGTAATAGAGGTGCAGTAGCACCCTGCACATAAGGAGGTGGCAATCTCAACAAATGAGAGATCAAAGGATCTTTTTCAAGAACTTCAATCGCTTTCGGAGGAGGAGACGGCAAGGCCGGATTACATTTATCTATGGCCATACAACGCTGCCTATCTAAAACTTCATTAGCTCGCTCTTCTCCATCATCCCTATACTGCCTAGCAGCGTGTAGTACTGACATATTCTTATCTTTCCTATCTCTCTTAGCTTGTTTAATTTCTTTCTGTTTGGCTTCCTTTCGCCAAAGGCGGAAAGAGTCAAACATTGCCGGCCGGGCTTTCTTCTTAAATAGCGCCACTTCCAAATTATCTAAAATATTCGATTCGAAACTACCATGTTGGGGCCATCTTAAGACACCATCCTTCCTAGTATAGCGGACCCACACTTCATTATAAGTAATAGGACCCACTCCATGTTTTGAATAGAGCTCATAAGTCGGAGTTCCAACCGGAGGTATCGGACACGAGTCCTCTAGTCGGGAATCCTTGTTGCAACCACAACTAAACCATTTTCTAAGTTTGCTAAGACCAGGCATCTTATAGCTCACTAATCTAGCTTCCAACTTCAAGGGGATTATCAACTATCTGTTATCCTCCAAGTCCTCGGGATCAGCGTGATGCAAAATAGGGGCCACCTCCTGATCTATCCAAACCTTGATTGCTGTGATAGCCAAAGGTTAGGGAAGGATCAGGCGAGGGCAATAAAGCCCACGGGGAAAGGAGGGAACTGCGGGGAAGGAGCTCTGAAACAACAAACAAAAGAACGGTAAGTCAGTCCTTTCTCTTGTTCACTGCAAGCACAACACAACGTGACATACCCCAGATCACTAACCCCCTTACTAATATCTACCTGGAAATAATATGAAAGGTTGGGTAATTGTGGAAGATAAATCTCTTCACCCACGTCCAGGACCGGGGTGACTGTGAACCACACTATTCCCACCTGTAACACAGAACACACAACAATCCTTACACACAATCCTAATAGAGGGCTAGAGGAATGCAGATGAATAGGATGGACAATGTACGTATCCCCCTTTGTTAAAGTCTTAACTTCGAAAAGGAACATCAAGGAGGAACAGCGTAGGTGGAGATAATAACGAAAAACCAAATTAATCCTGAGCGGGTTACTTCACCCGATACGTATTACGAGTTTGCACAGTAGCTCTTTGTCCAACGGAGCACCAGCAAGTTGAGCAGGCACTCACCGGTATCCACAGATCAGAAGGTAAACGGTTAAAGCAGTGCCCACATATAGGATACCCAAGTCTGGGCAGCAAGACGCTGTGATCCCTTGACGAGTGATCGAATACCAAGCCTGGTACTTCTAAGTTACTGTGTAGCGTTATCGTCCTCCGCACGAGCCTTGGAATCAGGCTCACCAACGGAGGGCAAATGTTGCAATAGGAAATCAAGCCGCCAAAAAAACAAAGGAAAGCAAATAATATCGTCCCCCGCAAGAGCCAAGGATAGCTCGTCCAACGGAGGGCAATGCAGGGCCAGGTAACCCCTAGCGCTCTAAGAAACAATCGTCCTCCGCATGAGTCAACCCGACTCGCCAACGGAGGACACGACAAGAGGCTTGACGGCAAACGTGCCGATAACAAGAAGCGCAATGTAAGCAGCAAGAAGCGCTGTCAGAAATCAGAGAACCGTATCCGCAATTCTCCTCCAAGTGACTGTGGTTCGAAGAATATCCGACACAGGGAACAGGAAGTGAGTCCCCTAAGTAACCTTTCTCATCATAACGCAAAGGACTCTGGGAGACGTAGTTTTCATAGGGAGAACCAACACCATCCACATTGTTCGCTGTAGCGGCGCCAAAGGCAATGCAGTGCGCACAACGAAATTCGTTTTATTTATTTATATGTTTACTTACCTGTAAAACTCCGTAATCCATACATTACTACCCCCCACCCTGCCCCTCCCCCTCCCCACGTCACCGCCCTGCAGGTGATCCCACTACCGACCGCGGCTGCTGGGTAAATGCTTTTCCTAATGGCCACGGAAGCCACAACTCCAGAGTCAATGGGCGACTGTTCACTATACTTAGAGTTGGACTTGGACTGGATATTGGACTGGACACCAAAATAAAAGTGAGCTCCATTAGCGAATCAGATAAATAAAAAAGTGTCCCACATTTGCAAATCAGGGCAGTTTTCAACTCGTAAAGTAACACAATATATGGGAGACTACATGCATTTGTGCTTGCTGCAATCAAAATTTGTTGTAATATCCGAGAAATCAACAGTAAAAAGCAGTCCAACAGAACATATATTAGGCCGACAACCGGCCAAAAAGCCAGGCCATACACTGATCTGCGAGACCACATCCTATAGGCCAGTCCGATCCGGACTGTACATTGCTGCCGAGCTAACAGGTGTTACAGAAGGTGCTGCACAAATGCCTATGACCCCTTTAGAAGTAACACAATGGCTGGCAAATAGAAAAAGCCCAAAAAACAGGCTGCACTTTGAAGAGGGGGGAGAGGTGAGTGACTGCACACACTTGCAGGTGGGGGCTCTTGGGGGCAGGCAGGTTAAAAGGACCGCCTTTCTCCCCTCCACAGGACTGCCTTTAGGAAGAGCACTCCTAAGTACTTTTTGAGGAGCACTTTCAGTGAGCCTCCTAAGTGCGTGTTTGCCTCTGCGCCCCCATCCATAAAATGGCAAGGACGCAGAGGACTTTGCATGGACAGAATGCCCTTCTATGATAGCGGTAGCGCTACACATGCACAAGCGCTATCAGTATTAGAGTAGGGAACAAACTGTGTCTGCAGTCCCTTCAGTAATATCATTGTGCCCTGGGGGCACACAAAGCAGGCACACACGCCTGTTGCACCCACAGGATACCAATCCCGACTCACCCATCCACAATATGTCACAAATTCAACAACCACATAATGGCGAAAAAGAAAACACGTTGCCACCTAAACATGGCTTGCATATGCTTGCAATATAAAAATAATATTTAATATAGCACAGGGCGACTATTTTGCAATGGCATTGTATATAGTGCATTGTTGTTTTAAAGTTACAACTTTGCTGCCACATTTAGAATCAATGTTTTTCCATCTAGGAGCAGTGCAAACAATCATTCATTCTGTGTAATACCATTCCAAAATGGCCATTCAGCAAACTTCGCAGTGGGAGGCCATCTTCATATACTGAAGTGTATAGTAGTTCACTGTTATACTGATCCAGTGTGGCCAACATAATACTTTCAAACATTATGGCCATCTTGGAACAATATTCATCATCATTAAAACTTTATTTCGGCCGATCAGGCCATAAAAGTGCATAAAAGACAATCCCCAAATATTTACACAGATTATACAATGATTACTTTTTCATACTGTATGCTCGGTTAAAAACACATATTGTCAAATTCAGTTTTCTAAAAGAGCAAGACAATCATTGAACTAAACTTTAAAGATGAACAAGGGGTTCCTCCAATTGATCCTCCCCTATAGATGCTTTAAACCTCCTAATGTGCCACATGGCATTTAAAACCCGAGATACTGCAAATACAATAGGAGGATCAGTGTGGTATTTTAAAACTCTAAAAGCCTCTACACATCGGGTGAACCCTAAGTTTTTACATAATTGGATTACCCAGCGTTTGCGGGGAAACAGATAGGCTGGGCAGAAAAACAGCACATGCAATTCAGTTTCAGCCGTTAGTTTACAACTGGGACAAATGCTCGGCTTCTCAGGAGCCCATGAACTAGTGTACACTGCCAGAGGTAGATTCCCCATCTAAATTGCACATACAATTTCCTAGCCATAGGTGGCTGGATTACATCCAGAAGGGTTCTTTCATGTACACCTCTTTTACTTGTAAAAACTCCATTGTCAGCCTGCCCTCTTTGGCGCTCTCCTGTAAAGACAGCAGGTTGAATTGCCTATAATAGTTTACGAGATCCTCCCTGGATATCGAGGGACAGGATAACTCTGGAGACGACCAAAGCTCCGATCTCCCAAGCTTGATCGAAAGACTCCTGATGTGGGCCAGCCATGGTAGTTTGCTGGAATTAAGCCTAGGGAGGAGCTCCTTCAGCTCTTCTTTGAACGCATTCAGCTCGGGAGTTACCCATAACCTCCGCCAAAATGTCAAGGGCCTGAGGGCAATCTCTTGATCGATTGGCCTCATACCCAAGTCCATGTGAGGGGGGACTAAAGGGGTGCAGCGTGCTAGACCTATGAGCTGTCTCATGAAGTTATTTTCTAGCTTAACAAGGTCCATGGTGGAACTGTGCCCCCAGACCTCCGCCCCATATAATGTGACCCCTCTTGCTTGAGCCTTGTATATCTCCACCACAGATTCTGCTGGCTTAAAAGCAGATGTACTCAGCATTTTCGTTATCCCCCTGCTGTCTGGGTGAGCCTAAGCTGTGCTTTGGTCATCTGGGGGCCCAACTCAAACAGCTCGGACAATGTAATACCCAGATAATCACATGTCCTTACTTTGTCTAGGAGGGTGCCATTAAGAGAGGGGTTTGGACGCATGCTCTTTGGAGGGTTGAAGACCATGAATTTGGTCTTAGATAAATTAATCTCCAAACCTCTTGTATTACAAAGCTGTGCAAAACCATCCAAGATGCATTGAATGCCTAGGGGTGATTTGGACAATAACAAAGTATTGTTCGCAAACATCAGCGCGGGTATCTTCCCAGTGGCGAGCTTTGGGGCATCAGTGTCTTTTATATTGTTTAAAAAAGCAATAAGCCCATTAATGTAGAGACAGAATAGTGTAAGGGCTAAAACACATCCATCTCACCCCCTTTCTGCCAGGGAAGTGCGAGGAGAGTTCCCCATGTTTTCCGCATCCAACTTGTGCATAGTTGTCTCTGTGTAGCCTCAGCAGCACATTTAGAAGGTATGGTGGAATCCCAAGCTCACCAAGCACCTCCCACAACTTCTTTCTAGGCACAAGATCGAAGGCTGACTTCAGATCAACAAATATAAGATAGAGGCTGCCACCCTCCATCTTCACCGTTTTCCAGAAGAGTAGCTGCAATCTGAATATCTGGTCCACAGTGGACATACTTTATCTGAAACCGGCCTGGTAGGGGCTCAAAATTCCCTGCTCCTCCATCCACCCCTACATTTGGACCAATAAGTCCCTGTCCATTAGCTTTTGGGTGTTATCTATTAAACTGATGGGTCTATAGTTGGTGGGAAGAAGAGGGCAACCCTTTTTAAGTATGGGTACTATCCCCGCACCCTTCGAGGTATCTGGGGGATCCATGCCCTTCAAAATAGCATTAAATAGGGGACACAGGTATGGGACCCAAACAATGGGCTCCTCCCGGAAGGGGTCCCCCGGGAGTTTGTCAAGGCCTGGGGCTTTATTATGGAGCAAGCTGTTTATAGCATTTAGAACCTCCATCATCGAGATGTCCCCACCTCCCTCCTGACAGTGCTCCAAGAATTTACTCGCAATATCTGGGCTTGGGGGCCTTCCGCCTCGTAGTCATACAGCGATCCAAAGTATGACTCCCATACTTCGGGCGCTATATTAGGCTCTATATCTGCATGTCCCCCCTCCTCACCAGAGCTAACTAGCCTCCAGAACAATCTGAAGTCGTTATCCTGCAGGGCAGTCCCAAGAGCCTCCCACCTTTCTGTTTCCCAGTCTTTCTTTTCCTGAAGCAAGATTTTCCTATGCTTTAATCTGGCCAATTTAATAATTGGCCTATCTTTGGCTTTCACCGCATGCACAAGCTCTTGTTTTACTTTGCGGCATTTGCTGTTATACCAGGAGCATTTTGGTCGCTCTATTGCCCTTTCAGATGTTTCCGGATAGAATACATCTGCCAGACTTTCTACTAGCTCCTCATGATTTATTTTAGCTTTGTCTCTTTTCTCTACGGATGCCACCACCTGTCCCCAGCTCCCTCATTCTGACTATCATGGGTATTGCAAGCTGGTACACTTTTGCCAATTTGGGTGGGGATTGCTGGACATGATTCCATCTAACTTTCCTTCGGTTGTTAGTGGTTATTAGGGCATCGGTGCTTGTTGCCGGGTTTGAGCAGATTGCCGATGTGCCCAGATTTCCCAGCTTTAATGTTACAATAAGAGCGTTATGGTCACTGTCCTGCCTCTGTTGTGCATAGAAGTCTTGGACTTTCTCCCAGGTTCTCGTTTCCACCACAGTGGCGTCACTAGGGGGGTGCGGGGGTGCGGACCGCACCGGGTGACACCATCACATGGGGTGACACCAATCTGTGCTCTGCACTCTGCAGCCTCGCCTCTGCTCTGCTTTACAATCAGAAGGGAGGAACCCTGAGGCACGAGGAAGCGATACAAACAGGTACACCCAGGAGCACAGTCAGACAGGTGAACAATGGAAGGGAACTGGAGCTTGTGATTGCACGCCCCTTCTCGAGCCGGGAGCTTTAGCAGGGCCTCACAGAGAAGTTATCATCATGTGCATTACTTTTGTGAAGTTCGTAGAGCTACCTGGTTCAGATTTTTTGGCAATTTCAAGAAATTAAACAAAATTATGCTGCACAAACGTAGTTCTGTCTTTCAGATTTGAAGACTGGAAAGTGTAAGTGCTTCCTTTCTGGTTAAACACAACCTAAATCATGCTCCATCAGCTTGCTCAATTTAACTATTCGAGGATTTCTTTAGTTCTGGGCAGAGTTTGTATGATTCCCTAGTATGGAGGAGACAATGAAAATAGTGCAAAATGCATTTGTTCTAACTCTGAAGAGTCCTCTTCTGAGCAGTGTGTGCAGGGGCGCTGACTGTCATGCCTTCCTTGGAGAGGACAGTGGGACAGAAAGGATGCTTAGGGCACAGTGCACACATTACGTGCAATTATTAGTGCACTGTGCAAACGCACTGCGCACCTGCTTACAACAAATACTGCAGTGCATGCCAGGCACACACCACCTACTTGTATAGTGATGATGGTGAGCTGCAAGGCGGCCGGCGTACCCAGTTTGTGGGTCCCAGGGCCGTCAATCTTATAGCGCTACCAATGACCGCCCTGGGCCAGCCCCGCGCTGTGCTCCACTGATGCGCGCCACCACCACACGCTTAGACTGAGTGGAAACAGTCTCGGCAGTGGGGTGCTGCTGGGTGATTTGCAGAACCCCTAAGTTAGGGGCCCAGCCACCACCACAGTGGAGTCTAAAGAAAGGGTAAGATGTCACTGTGAGTTGAGCAAGAGTTTTGGCACACTCTTTAAAACTTTTCTACAGTGATATATATACCATGTGGATGGTAATTTATCGGACTTCAGTGCCTTTCATAGGATAGTACCGCCATTTCAGAATGGCAGGTTGCGTGACTGGAAAAATGCCTACGTGATGCAGGTTGATACTCTTGAACTGGACTCCTCGTTTTTGGGGCAACTTATTTTGTATAAACAATGTTTTTCTCTCAGCAAATATTAGTATTTCTCAGTATGGTGCATATACATGGGGCAATAAGATTTCTCCCCTCTTGCACACAACATCTGTCTAGAGTGTGTGGGAAGTTCTCTCTCGCACGCGCGGTACCCCCCGCCCCGCCTCCCAGTTTCTGTCCTGGTGCGCTGTGGGTTCGTTGAAGTGGGGGAGGGGGCCTTCCTGGGCTCTTTTCGGGATTCTGGTGGCTCGAGCCCTCTGTGCGTCCCCACCCCTCTCTCTCTCTTTGCCCTCCGTGATGTGTGTGGTTTTTTTCTGCACGCAAATACACTCAGACAGGGCACCCATTAACTTGCAGTTTTTGCAGCACTCCGTGCGATTAGACTATTAGCAGAGTGATTAGAAAAGAAACAGGTTTAGATGGATATTGGTTTCCACAAACAACGGTTGCCAAGTGTGTGTTTGTGTTCCGCCCGCAGGTAGGGCAGCGCTTTGAAACTCAGGACTTTTTTGCAATGGCTATTTACTGTTTTTTTTTGTTTTCCGTGGTGCACTATGGGCCCTAGTGCAAGCAGGAGGAAATGTGACCACCACCTCCGTGTACGAGAGCAAAAAATAGTGACAATTGATGTGAGATTGGGCACTTTACACCCCAGAGCCCCGGAGCCACTGCACCTGCTGTACTAAGAACAGCTACGTACCTATTTGCTTTGTCAGTCTTGAGGTACTGTATTAGGAGCTTTCTCAACATTTTAACGTGGCAGTTAGTTTCGCCCAGAGTGTGCCGTGTTGTCAAGCCAGACAGTGTCATCATATTGTCAAGTTTGTTGCTACCGTGTTGTTCAGTGCAGTGTTTTTCAGTCTAACTCACGCCTGCCTGTGCAGTGTGGAGCTGTTTTTCTTGACTAGTGCCACATAACATGGGGTGCAGTGTAGGTTATGGTTTAGTGAGGGATCTTGAGGCCTACTGTGGGTCCTTATTACTTAGTTTTGTACCACACTGTTTAGTCTGGTGCCATATTGACCAGTGTTGCGCCATCGGGGTATCCAGAGTGGTGCCATTTTGTCTAGTGTGGTGTCATGTTGCTAAGCTGGTGTCATATCATCCATTGCTGGGCTTTTGCGGTTTGTGTGGTGACGTTTTGACTATTGTGGTGTCCTTCTCTCTAGTGTGATGCTGTGCTGTTCATTGTGATGCCATCTTAAACAAAGTTGTGCCAATTAGTTTAATATGGTGCCATCACGTTTTCCACTGTGGCTTCATACTTTCTAGTGTAATGTCCACGTTGTGTTGTGGGTTGTGGCTCCATGTTTTAAGTTGTCCAAAGCAATGCTATAATGTGGATCTCTGGTGATGACCTTGGTGGTATGCTGCCATTTTGTCTAGTGTTGTCTTGCGTTGTCCTGTAGTCCCGATATTTGCCAACTGTGTCCACTGGCGGACTCAGAGCGGAGGAGGTCCATGCGGTAAGTCGTGAGGGGGTGACACCATGAGTTACCCGCACCGGGTGACACCAACCCTAGTGACGCCACTGTTCCACCATAATGTAATCAATTAATGAGGGGTGGCCATCGCGATTGAATGTAAATGTACCCGGAAGGTCAGACTTAGTCATCCCATTGCATGCCCTCAGTGAGTGAGACAGCGTAACTGAGTAGATTTGTATAGCTAAAGGGGACCAGGCTTTGATTGGGGTGATCTGAGGGTCAAGGATTGACCAATAAAGGTCTTCTTCTGTGGGATCCTCCTGGAAATTCTCAGATAGAGGTTCAAATTGACAATTAAAGTCACCTCCTATAATCAGCAGAATTGCTGGATCCAGGGTTGGGATATAGAGGCCAAGATGGTCTATGGTGGCAGATTCTAATCTGTTGATCACAGATCTAAAGTAGACATTAATTAAGGCAATTTTCATCTTGTCGGGGAATGTCAGCTGGACACATTGAATATCGTTATTAGGAGTAATCAACTGCTCTGCTTTGCACCCAAGATGTGTGCTCACGCAGATCGTAAGTCCACCAGACGGGCTCCCCTTTCCCCCCTTTGTGGCCAAAATGTTAAATGGGGCAAAGCCTATCCTATGATGTTCTTTGCAGGCCCAGGTCTCATGAAATAGGCAGATGTCTTGATTGTCCACAAAAGACCCCCATTCTGGACATGGTAATTTGTTATTCAGTCCTGCTAGATTCCATGATAGAATTCGTAGCCCATTCCTCCTCAGATCTACCCCTATAGGCGCCTCCCGGGAGAGGGAATGGGGGGTGGGATAAACAACCTGATGGACCCTGTCTAGTCCTACAGGTACTACACTAGATCCTCCCATATCAGTACGACACAGATGGTTATCAAGAGGGAAAAAAACAGCCTCCTCATTCGTTTGCCTACCCACTGCTTGTATGTTATGACAGTAGTCCAATATCAGACCACTAACTCCATTCGCACCTCTCTCAGTACAGTCTTCTTCAGTAGATTGAACGGGTAGCTGTTTCTGACAAGTGTCACCAGTAAGATTACCCACCCCTAGTCAATCAACCTCCTCCAGATTTTCAGGTCTGTTGCTTACTGCAATATTATACAGAGGGCGCCTGGTAGGGTTGTTCCTTCCATGAGGGGACCGGGGCCCTCGAGGTGGATTGACGGGAATACACTGCCTCTATGGTCAAAGTTTGGTTGGGAATAAAAGTAATCCAACGAGCGGAGACTTATTCCTGTGGGTGTATGATGACCTACATTAGGGATAGATAGTAGTCTGCTTGCGGTCGTAGGGTTGTTGAAGTTAATGACGACACACTCCCCTGCTTCAGTTTTTCGAGCATCGCCCAGCCAGCCTACTCTGAGGACCATGATTATCTCCCCTGCCCGGGGGTACTCAAAGTGCTTGAACCTCGAGCCAGAATAAACATTTGTTCCTAAGTTCAAGCTGGGATTCCTTAGTGTTATGGGCAATTTGGGGGATGCCTGTCATTATGGCGACATAAGGGGCACTTGATGGGGGAAGATTTATACTAGGGAGGGAAGACACCTTGTTTTCACTAATGGAAACCTGGGTCGGTGGCACAGTTTGTTTGCTGGTGGCCTCCCTTCTCGAAGTCTTGGCTTTAGCCCCTCCACTTGCTTCAGTTGCGCTCCTCCTCTGTCTAAGCTCTTAGGTGACTGTTGCAGTTTTAGCGCTTGATTCCCTTTCTAAGCCGCTAAATGTGGGGATATCAATTGTGTGCACCCCCCACCTTGTGTGTGTGTTGAGCACTGGGTAACCTCTTGTCTTCCAGAGTCAGACCCTTCCCCATCTTTCCTAATCACAGGGTCAGTTCGTACTGTAGCTCCTAAGCCCTCCCAAACTCTCTCCATTCTATCTAAACGGGCTACTAGAGGTGCTATTTCTTCTTTAATGGTGGCTCTTAATTTAATTAAAAGGTCAGCGATCAGATTGTCTACCCACGATGGAAGTTCTGCAGCTGGATTATCTATTTGGGATTTGCCCTTTGTCTGTTCTTGTTCATCAGATCCCAATGAGTCGACCAGGTTGTTTGCACATGTTTTTTTGTTTTTTGGCCCGCACCAAGTGCTGCTTTACTTTTCACTTTGTTTGAAGTGTCAGTGAGCGTGCTGGCCCTATGTGGTTGCTTCCTGGTTCGAGCAGCATGCAGTGAAGGCACCAAGATATATATTTGCCCATCTTGGTGAGATGGGAAGGTGGCCAGAGTGGGGGAGTGATAGTAATCTATGCTGCAATGTTTGAATGGTGGTTGGTGACGGGGTCACCTCAGATTCTTGTGTGCAAATACCAGATGTAAGGGATAGCCTTCTTTCTGTACGCTCTATTTCCATGGACACCACCCCGATAGCCCTCTGGAGCATTTTATCTATCGCAGTGGTTGGAGGCTCACATGTTGATCTTTTTCTGCTAGCAGCTACCCTTTTTCCCATTTTCCCAGCAGGTGTCGTTACAGCTCTCCTGCGAAGTGTGCCTCGTCCCACCACTACCCAGATGTAACTAAACACCCTTAGGGGTTCAGAAAGGGCTCGGACTCATAAAACAAACCACCTGTCAGCACAATTGTACAATGATTTTTCCCCGTACAGCCCCTAGTTTGTTTACAACATATCCTTCCCTCCAAGGTAGTGCTCAAACAGTAACACCACAAAGGTCCAAGTAGGGGAAGGTACATACAAATGTTCTTGGCTTTTAAAGCAGAGTCATCAAGTTATTGTGGCCATATGGATCAAAAAGAGTCTTACCCCTGGGTTTGAAAATAGGAAAAGGTGCAGCCGCTCAGGGGGGTGGCCCTGCTCTGCGGGCCTGCCCTTGGCCCGGGCACGACCGCACGCGTCCTGCACTGCGTGAGGGCCGCGCTGGCTTTACAGGGCCTCCTGGCGCCCTGCAATGACGCCCTCGACAGGCACCACGCAGGTCCTGCTGGGACGTGTAGTTCTGGTTTGGCCGTTCCCTCACGGCAGTATCAGGGTGGCGAGATGGTCGTGAGGTGGGTTATTGCGCCGTTTTCCTCACGGCTATGCACAGAGGAGGTGAATATTGGCAGTCGTTCCCCTCACAGCATTGCTGCTTCCAGTCATAGTCATAGTCATAGTCATAGTGTTTTTATTGTATGATTATTTAAAATCTTTACAATCTTTACAAGCAATAAGAATTGTACAACAACAAAGTTTAAAATACAAGTTAAAAAATTGTCATTAAATCTAATGATTATCTAACGGTAGTCTTTACGGTTGTCATGGGCCTCGTTCAACGATATTGAGTCCAATTATTTTGCTTTAGTCTTTGTGAGTTCATTTGCCTGTTCCTTTTCTTGTATCTGTTTTAATGCCATGGACATGAACTTGATTCCCCGACATGTAAGAGTGGGGGAAACGCCGCTTAGCCACCGTATAACCGCCTGTCTGCAGGTCCGGATTTTCAGTATGTTGAAAATTCCCCGAAGATATCTTATTCTTAGGCCTTGCAGTGTTGGACATACACATAATATGTGGGCCACTGTTTCGTTCTTATCTCCACATAGTCTGCAGTTGGCACTGTCTGTTTTGCGTTTCCAGGAAGGCATTGAGGGGTATATTATCAAGGGGGTTTATCTCCGCTTTTTTGGCTTTAACAGCCAAGAAAGCGGAGATAAAATTATCTCCCTATTACCTAGCTGTCGCTAACACCAGTTAGCGACAGCTAGTAGGAGATAGCGACCATCTTGGGCCCCACTTTGCATGTCAGAGGAATTTATCACTAATGACATGCAAAGTGGGCGTGCCAAGATGTTAGCGACTGGAAACAGTCGCTAACATCGCTATCTCCTATTACCAACTTTTGGAGATATTCGCACTAAGCGCGAATATCTCCAAAAGCTAACACCTGCCCCTGAGCAGTTCTTAGCCATGTTATTTAATGGGAGGTGGATAACATGGCTAAGAGCATTAGCTCGATAATGCATGAATATCGCTGACTTTTCAGCGATATTCATGCATTGCGGCCGTTTTTTATCGCATTTACGATAAACCTTGGTAATACCAAGGTTTATCTGCGGTAAAAATCGCCGCAGCTTAGCGGTAAAATTTTCTCTCTAACCAAGCAATAGCGATAATTATCGCTATTGCTTGGTAATATGCCCCTAAGTCTTTTGTAAAATGCGACCCCATACGGTACGCTATGTAAGTTTTTTTTAGATATTGACAATAGTGTTGGGCTAGAAGAGCTTGCGGTTTTTGGGTGGAATATGTATTGATTACTGTCCAGGCGTGTCTCCGTTTGCTTAGGGTTTTTTTGTCTGTAAGCAAGGAGATCTTTTTTGCTGATCCGTTTGCAATTTTGCAAAACTGCTTGTGGTCAATGTTTTTGTTCCACACCTCGTGAAGTCCAAGGGTTGACAAGCTCTGGTTAAGGAATTCTCCCCGGTGGTTGGTGTTTGGCTTGTTTATTAGGAAGTTTATATCCTCCCAGCACATTTTATCCCAGGAGTCACTTGGTGCGAGACAGAGCTTATGACAAAGTTTTACGAATGTAGAATTTGACCTAATTACTTGATTTTGTAAACCAAATTCTAGTCGAACTTGGGCAGCTGATGCTCCTTTTGGCAACCCAAACACCACTTTATATATTTTATTTTGTAAGCTGTTTAAAATTGGTGATTCGCTCCCGAGCCATCCAATTAGACCATAAGACAAGGTTGGAATAATCTGGACGGCAATGACTTTTAATAAGTGGGTGTAGTTTGGACCGCCCACTGTCTTGTGCAATTGTCTATATGCATATATTAGTGATTGCGCTTTTCCTCTTAGTACCTGGATGTGCTTATTTTTTTTATTACCGCTCTCGATGGTCATCCCCAGATATTTGTACGAATCCTGTTCTTCGAGTGGAGATTTGTTGGTTGTCCATGTATATTTAAGTTTCTTTCCCTCCGTGATTCGCAGCACTTTAGTTTTGTTTTTATTCAACTCCAGATTTTCCTCTGATAGGTACGTAACCAGCGTGTTCACTAGGCGTTGCAGCCCGACTGGTGTTTTACTAAGTAAGACAATATCGTCGGCATACTGCATTATGGGAACGGGAGCGTTTCCTAATTTTGGTGCGTGGCTTTCTATTGCCTCAATTTTTCTTCCAATATCAGCAAGATATAAATTAAAGAGGCTGGGAGCGAGGACGCAGCCTTGTTTAAGTCCGTCCTGTGTTTCGATTTTGTTGGTCAGGCTGCGACCGTTTCCTTGTTTAACCCTGGCCCATGCGTCACTGTAAAGTGTAGATATTGCACTTATTAGATATTCCGGGATCTCCCACTCTCTTAGCTTGCTCCACAGCCTGGGCCTGCTAACATGGTCGAAAGCTGATTTTATATCGACGAAACAGGCATATAAATTGTGTTTTCTTTTTTTGGCCTTGTCTGTTAATAAGCAAAGGGTGACCAGATTGGTAGTTGTCCCCATCCCTGTCCTGAATCCGATTTGAAACCTTGGGATTATTTTCCTTAAGGTTTCCCAGTCCTGCACCTCTTTCAACAGGCAAGATGCATACAACTTGGCTTCTACATCTATTAAGGAAATTAAACGGTAGTTTCCAGGCTCTTTCCGGTTCCCTTTCTTGTGAATTGGGTGGATGATGTTTCCTCTCCAAGTTTCCGGAAGCATTCCTTTTTTTAAGATGTCGTTAAAAAGTGTGGTTAGGAGGTTGGCCCAGAAGTCCGTGTCTGATTTGTAGACTGCGGTTGGAATACCGTTTGGCCCCGGGGCCCCCTCTGATTTTAATTTCTGTATTAGTCTTTTTATTTGTGCGTGTGTTATCTTAGATTCTTCTTGGGTAGGGTTTGATTCTATTGTGACGATATCGTGTGGATTTAAACTAGAGTCCTCATCCTCCATTGGTCTCCCTTGTTCTTTTTTTCTGGTTCTTTGGGGTCCTTTTTTTAAATAAATATCTTTCACATGTGACTCCCATTCCGTGTTGCTGATCCCGGGGTCCTGTTGTAATGTGGGTCCCATGTTTAGTTCGTCAATAATTGCCCAGAACTCTCTCGGGGATGCTTTTTTTGTCGAGATCAGTAGCTTTGTCCATACTTGTTCTTTGTATTGTCCTTTTGCTGCCCACAGTTTTTTTCGGTATTCCTTTCTCATGATTCTAAGATCTGCGATGTTTGTGTGTTGGTTCTTTACTGCCAATCGCTGGGCCCTGGCTAGTTTCTTTTTTTCTTGTTTTAAATCCTTATTGAACCAGGGCACTGGTTTTCTTGTGTGGTCTTTGTTTCTTCTTGGGTGGATGGAATGGTTTTCCATTAGTACCTCTAATACATTTTCCCAAAGTTTTATTGGCTCGCCGTTGTCAAAATTCCCATGTTGGCGCATGAAAGTGGTGGCCGTGATCATAATGTTTTGAGTGTCCTCGCCCCTCCATTTTAATTTCCGTAAGTTAAATTTTTCAGTTTCTTGAATTAGTTGTCTCATTCTCTCGGCTCTGGGGACGATAATGTCAAGCCTGAGAATTTGCGGAAAGTGGTCACTGTTAGGGCGCTGAGCTATTGTGTAATCCACAATTGCGGTTGTTAGGTTCGATGATACCAGTGTGAAGTCCAGTACTGATTTAACACTGCCGCTCGCGTAGGTGATGCACGGTTTGTTGCTCTTTAGTATTGTTAGGCCCATTTTTTCTATGTTCCTTCGAAGATTTTGGGTGGTTGCAACTGCTGCCCTTTTTACTCTGTACGAACTTGATGTGTTTGTGGTAAGTAAATTTTGATTAAAATCTCCTGAAATTATCATGGAGCATTGTTTATTTGTTTTTTGTAAAGTTTTGATAAGGGTTAGTAATGTTTCCAGTTTATCCTTTTTTGTTGTCTGTCTGGATGTATATAAATATTTAATATTAGCAGTTGTTGCGGAGGCTGTATTGTTATTTTTATTTATTGCTTGAACCCAATTTAATCCAAGGTCCATTGTTTCTTGGATCCAGTTGTATTTCTGAGAGATGAAGATTGATAAACCACCGCGAGGGTGACCATATTTGGCGCGTTTTTCTGCAAGTATGTGATAATCCGAGAAACCCAGAATTCCTAGTTGTAATAAATTCCATGTTTCTTGCAAGAGTATTATGTCTGAGTTGTCAAAAAAAGTTAGAGTTTCGTGATCCTGCTCTAAAGAGTTAAAACCATGCACATTCCAAGAACATAGTTTAATTTGATCTCCTGGTGTTATGTTATTTTGTCTGCCGGTTGCATGTTTTCTGGATGTGTTTGTAATGTTAGTTCTAGGAGCTCTTTTCGTTTAGTGCGGTGGGGATCCAAGACCAGTCCTGGTTACTACCGTGAAGCCGGTAAGTAAGTATCTGATTTTTCTGTGTGGTTTTTGTTGCTATTCCTTTCTCTGGGGAGGTTGCTCGAGCTGAGTATAAACACGATATTGTTTGGGGCCTTTGGGGCTCCTTGTATTTTTGATTATCCGAGCTGTTATAAAGGGGATAAGGATATTTCGGTTGTTTGTGTTGAATTATTTTAATTCCCCAGTTCTTTAATGTTTCTTTGTGTGCATAAATTTGTGCTGCTATCTCTTTCGATTTCCAAGTAGTAACTGAGTTTTCTGTTCCTGGCCTTGCTCTAATATGCTGAAACTCTACTACTTCCATATCTTGGGAGACAATTCCCTTAAGGGCTGGAATTTCCTTAATCAATTTTAAGATGTTTCCTCGATTGAGGATGTCGTGTTTACCCAATGTTTCAAACTCAGGAATAAATGTAACTATTGGTTCGATTTCATCTGGTATTACTCTTGTGTTGTCTGTTTCTGATTTTGAAATATTTTTCGTACTAGAAGGCCATGATTTAGAATCCCTTTTTGTTACGTTGGCAGGTAGCATTTCCATTCTGGTTACAGTTTGCTTCCCAAAACTAATTCCTGTACCTTGAACTATTTGCGCGTGTTTGTTGAGATCTTGCTTTATTATAACACTTCTACCTATTGCATTAGTCGTGATCTTTAATGCTTTAAGGTCATGGTCACGTTGAGTCGTTGTTTGTTCTCTTACAGGCAAGCTTCCTTTTTTCCTCAGGAGCTTTTTTTCCTTGATACTTGTTTCCTTTACCTCTTTTGGTTGAAGTGGTGAAGGAGTTCGGTGTAGAATGCTACTGGTGGTATGGATGACCTTGTCTTTATCCGTGACGTGTGGGACATTGTCTACGTCAGATCGTTTTTGAGGAGTGTCCTTGAAGTTACGTCTGGGTTTAGTTTTGTCTGCTGTTAGTTGTTTGGGTTTCATTGGCCCATGAGGGGCTTTTGATTCTAATTTTTGCGATTCTTCCATCTTTGCAGAGTTCTCAAAGGAAAAGCTTACCCTTTCCGGGTCTTGTTGGTCCTGAAGACTGGCTGAGTTTTTGAGCCTGTCCCTTGGTTTTTCTGGGTCTTGGCTTTGTCTCTTTCTGAACATTGGGAAAATGTGATCCGGAACGCAGATGAGTTTTTTCTTTTGTTTGGGCCGGGCCTTCCTCGCTCTTTTTCGTTGACGTTTTGTTAGTTTGTCCTGTTGTTCGGTCGAGTGAGTTGGCGAACCTTCGTTAATTTGCTCTTCTTGGCATTGCTGCTTCCAGTTTACGCGTCCCGCACTGCGTGAGGGCCACGCTGGCTTTACAGGGCCTCCTGGCGCCCTGCAATGATGCCCTCGACAGGCGCCACACAAGTCCTGCTGAGACCTGTAGTTCTGGTTTGACCGTTCCCCTCACGGCGGTACCAGGACGAGGATATGGTGGTGAGGTGGGTTAATGCACCGTTTCCCTCACGGCTATGGACAGAGGAGTGAGTAATGGTAGCTGTTCCACTCACGGCATTGCTGCTTCCAGTTTGCGCGTCTTGGAACAATAAAACAATGATACACCATGGGCAATACCATTTGGAGATGCCCACCCAGTTTAGAAATAGAGGCCGCACAGGAGGCAGCACACAGCAGATTAAATGAACAGGAAGCGAGTGGCTGGCAGGACTGTTTAGAGAGCTGTAGGTCACAAGACAATGAAGGAAAAAAATTAAAGGGGACCTATAAAAGGATAATTGATTTTTACACGGGCGTGTAGTCACAGGTTGTCACACCAGTAGGGTAGGCTACTAAGAACAAACTCCGGATGTCTAAGGAAAGGTACAGACATCCTGAGATTGAGCAGAATATTGCACCCTGGGATTGCTAGATGACATCACAGGGAGGGTATATCCTCTTAGCCCATTGGCAAGTGACCGCATCATCCCTGGCACTCTCTGGCGCTCAGTTAGAAATTGGATTTTTGGTAGGCTAGTGCATGTGCCAAAGCCAGGCAGAAACCATCACTCTAGTCAGGATAAGGGAGTTACACTCCTAAAATAAACCCTGCTCACCCCCTTGATAGCTTGGCACGAGCAGTCAGGCTTATCTTAGAGGCAGTGTGTAAAGCATTTGCACATAACCAACAGTAATACAGTGTAAGCACGACAAAAGGACACCACACCAGTTTAGAAAAATATCCAATATTTTTATATACTTAAGACAAGACCAAAAAACAATAGAAATGCACAATACAGTACTTAGAAATCTTCAGTTATCAAAATACCCTTGAAAAACAGTTCCTTGAAGTCAATAGCTCCATCTGGGGCTATCATGGAGTTGTGAACAAACAAATCCAAACAGTTCTGGCTGACCGTGGCTTCGCTGGCCAGCTACGGTGTCAGGAACACCCGCAAACACTACCTTTTAGAAATGCAGGGCATCGGCGACCTCTCGTTGAGCTTCCGAAAGCATGGCGTCTGCAGGCGTCTGTTCCGGAGGTCGGTGCAGGAGTCGTCGGGGCCCTCAAAGTCACAGGCATTGCAGATCGAACTCTTCTCTGTTGAAGTCAGGAGCGCAGGCATCGGCAGGTGTTGGGTGCTGCGGGGCGAAGTGCAGCGGTGTAGCAGTGCAGCGTGCGGTGCCCTCAGGTTGTGGTGCGAGCAGCAGCTCGGGGGTGGCATCACATGGCATCGTCGGTGAGACCAGGGTCACGGTGCGAAGTGAATACGGTGCTCATCACGGTGCTGGCAGGTCGCGGTGCAAGTAGTGGGTCGTCATTGTTGGAGCGCTGTCATCTGGAGTTGATGGCGTCGGCGCTGGTAGGACAAGTCTGCGGTGCGGGGTGAAGGCGGTGCATCGTGTAACTTTACGAGTGGTGCCCTCGAACCACGGTGCAAGCAGGGGTGTTGATTTTGGCGTGGAGCAACATCGTCAAGGAGGCAAGGCGTCGTCGTGAAGCTAGGCGGTTCAGAGTGCGTTGCCCCCCGGTCGCAGTGTGAACAGCGGGTCGGTGGCAGCGTCAGCAGGCATCATCGGTGAGGCCAGGGTCACGGTGCAGCATTGCGGCTGTGCCCTCTGCGGAGTCTTCAGGACACAGAGTCGGCAGCGGCGTCGTAGTGGGCATCGCGGTTGCTTTTTCCTCTGTTGCAGCACAAAACACACAGTCCTCACTGCTGGGGGCAGAAGAGCTTGAAGTCTGTGCTGTTCCTGAGACACATTTTGAACAGGGGACAAGCTCTACCTCAAGCCCTTGGAGAAAGTCACAAAAGTAGATTGCAGAAAGTTCAGTCCAGTCCTTTCACTGCCTAAGACAGAAGCAGCCAATGCAGGCCAACACAGCAAAGCACTCAGCAAAGTGGTAGTTCCTCCTCACAGCTTCTCCAGCTCTTCTTCTTGGCATTCTTCTTGATCTAAAAGAGTTCTAAAGTTCAGGGGTCTGGGTCCCAATATTTATATCCCAAAATCCTTTGATCACTTAGGCAGAGAGTGTCTGTGCCCAGCCAGAACCAGTTCTGCCTTCTCTGGGGTGACTTCCTGGCAGGAGGTGGAGACAGCCTGGTCAGAGGCAGACCAGGCCCTTTGAGGTGCAAGGAAACCTCCTCCCCCTTCCCCAATTGCAGCCCATGTCTATTCAGCCCTTTCCTGACCCACCTAGACTAACTGGAGCCCACTCCTGCTCCCCAGCCTTCTGTCATCCAAAACCCAGACAGGCCATCCACATTCCAGCAGAGGCACACAGGATGACTGAGCAAGAAAATACCTACTTAGTAAAAGTGGTATTTTCAAACGCAGAATGTAAAACTCACCTTCACTAAAAGATGCATCTTTAGGCATAATAAACTTTATTTTCCTACCTTATTCCCCAGGCCAGTTATGTTTACAAGATGTTATAAACAAACTCCCCATTCTGTCCTATGGGGAACAGGTAGCCTTGCAATAGCGAAAAACAAGATTTGCCGTAATTCGCTATCAGGACATGCCACACACACCAGGCCATGTCCTACCTTTCACATACACTGCACCCGGCCCACAGGGGTACCTTGGGCCTATCGTAGGTGTGGCTGACATGTAAGAAAAGGGGAGGTGAGGAACTGGCAAGTGTGTGCACCGGCCAAGTCAACATGACAGTTACAAACTGTGCGCAGACTCCGCAATGGCGGGTCTGAGTTACCTTTTCAGGGCTACTCACGTGGGAGGCACAATCAGTGCTGGAGGCCCGTTAGTAGCATTTGATTTACAGGCCCTGGCACACTCAGTGCACTTTACTGAGGATTAACAAGTACATCAAATATCAAATCATGGAAACACCAATCCATAAAACAATGTACCACAGGAGCACCTGCACTTTACCACTGATCAGCAGTGAGAAAAGTGTACAGAAACACCACGCCAGCAAAAAAAGTGTCAAACCGGGAGGTCAGAAAGAAAAATCTCAGGGGAAACACGCCAAAAGATGCCAAGTCTAACACATGTCCCCTCCAGCTGAAAGTAGAGAGAACTAGCCACCCTCCTGGGAGTTCTCTTTACTAAGGCTAAGAACCTGGACAGACCATCTGCATTGGCGTGTTCTGTGCAAGGACGGTGTTCCACCGTAAAGTCCATTCCCTGTAGGGAGATGGACCACCTCAGCAGTTTTGGATTCTCACCCCTCATTTGCATCAACCACCTGAGGGGCCTATGGTCTGTCTGAACCCGGAAGTGAGTCCCAAACATGTATGGTCTCAGCTTCTTCAGTGCCCAGACCACAGCGAAAGCTTCCCTTTCTATGGCACTCCACCTCTGTTCCCTGGGGAGTAGTCTCCGGCTAAGGAAGACTACAGGCTGGTCTAGGCCCTCTTCGTTCAGTTGTGAGAGCACCACTCCCACTCCATGCTCTGAACCGTCAGTCTGCACGACAAATTCCTTGGAGAAGTCTGGTGCCTTGAGCACGGGTGCCATGCACATGGCGGCCTCCAGGGCATCAAAACCCTTCTGGTAGGACTCAGTCCAGATTATCTTCTTGGGCTGCTTCCTGGATGTCAGCTCTGTTAAGGGGGCAACAATGGTGCCATGCCCCTTAACAAACCTCCTGTAGTATCCAGTGAGTCTTAAGAAGGCCCACACCTCTCTCTGGGTCTTGGGGGCTCCCAAGCAAGAATGGTGTCAATCTTGGGTTGTAGGGGTTGAGGTTACGTGGTTTTCGGCTCCGCTTCGTATCTAGCCGCCATTTTCTGCTTAACCGCCATTTTGTGTTGCCTCACTCAGGCAGAACGGCGCGGTCTGTTTGCCTATTCAGCTGCTACGTGTCCCTTCTGTTGAAGAGTAACCCCTGTCCTTGATTACGAAACCGATGTCAGGGCCTGGCCGAGTTTGCTAAATCTATGTCTAGACTCATTAATCCTTACTTTACTCCACTGTTTGGGTCCCACCATTCTTCCTGACTTTATCTTATTTGACTGGCCTCCGCTATTCTCTTCGTGTATTCTCTTGTTACATAAACTATCCTTTGAAGCATTTAAACATGTTCTACCACCTGCAAATTGAATTACGGGCACTAGTGTTGATTAACTTGAGGGGAGGAGAGCACATGGGGTCTGAAAGAAAGGTGTGTTTTGGACATCCGATAGCTTGTTTTCGAACTATTTCTATTCGTCAGTTTTGTATGTTTTGGGAGTGGGTATTGTAAATGTATATACTATATAAGATTGTGCGCCACGGATTGAAGTGGCAGTCTCCTGAGAATATACCTTTAGGGTACTTCGTGGACAACTGTGCTTAGCTGAAGCTAATAAATCTGATTTTCTACGCCCAATAGAGTGTCTCGTGTCTCTGTTCGACAAGGCAGGTGAACCCGGAGATTATAGGCGTGCCCTGCGCCGCCCGGCCCATAAGGCCCGGTTCTCCAGGGTGCCACCTGGATGCTTCCTACCTAGTGTCCCAAGTAAACCACCGAACCCTGCCCGATCTGACACATATTGGCCTTGATCATGAGGCCTGCCCTCTGCAGCTCCTTCAACACTTCACTGAGTTGCTGCAAGTGTTCTTCCCAGCTGGAACAGAACACTGCGATATCATCCAGGTAGGCGGAACTGAAATCCTCCAGCCTAGCTAACACCTGGTTGACCAACCCCTGAAAGGTGGCGAGGGCATTCTTCAACCCAAAGGGCATCCCCCAGAACTGGTAATGTCCTTCTGGGGTTGAAATTGCTGACCTCTCCTTGGCCCCATCGGTTAAGGTAATCTGCCAGTACCCAGGCGTTAAATCAAACGTGCTGAGGAACTTGGCAGCTCCTAACCGATCAATGAGCTCATCAGCTCTGGGGATGGGGTGTGCATCAGTCCTGGTAGTGGCACCGGGTGAAGCAGCCTTTGGGACCAAGACCACTGGACTGGCCAAAGGACTGTTGGAAGGCTCGATCACCCCTAACGCCAAAATCTTAGAGACCTCCTCTTTAATGCTGGCCTTGACCTGGTCAGTCAGCCTATAAATCTAGTGCTACACAGGAGGGCTGTCCACGTCATGGGTATACCAGTGAGTAACACCTAGGGCCAGGGAGAACAGTGGAGCAAACTGTCCCAACAACTGGTGACAGTCGCTCTGCTGCTCCGGAGTCAGTGTAGGGGAAAGGATCATACCTTCCACTGACCCATCGTGCTCCTTGGTAGACAGGAGGTAAGGAAGAGGTTCACTCTCCTCTTCCACCCCATCATCTGTTGCCAAGAGCATGCTCACATTGGACCTCTCGAAGTGGGGCTTGAGGCGGTTTACGTGGAGGACCCATCAAAGGGTTCCTTGGAGCCCGCAAATACACCAGGTAGGTGACATCACTTTTGCGCTCCACCAACTCAAATAGCCCAGTCCACTTGCCCTGCAAGCCATAAGGTTCCATGGGACCATGACCCACACTTTTTGCCCAGGTTGAAATTCGACAAGAGTGGCATGCTGGTCATACCACTTCCTCATTTCTTCCTGACTTGCTTCTAGGTTGGCCTGAGCGAGTTTCCTTAAGTGGGCAGCTTGGTTTCTGAAGGCCAGCTTGTAACTGAACACATCCTGGAGAGTTTTCATGGGAGCTGCCTAACAGCCTTCCTTCACCAAACTCAGAGGTCCTCTCACATGCTAACCACACAGTAGCTCAAAGGGACTGAACCCAAGAGACTTCTGTGGTACCTCCCTGTATGCATGGAGAAGGCACGGCAAGAGGATGTTCCACTTACTCCTCAGGGGTTCTGTTACACCCTTAATCATGCCCTTCAAGGTCTGGTTGAAAATCTCCAACAAACCGTTGCCTTGTGGGTGGTAAGGGGTGGTGAACTTGTAGGTTACACCACACTCCTTCCACAGGGATGTCATATACTTGGATATGAAATTGGTCCCCCTGTCAGAAACCACCTCTCTGGGGAAACCCACTCAGGAAAAGATCCCCATTAACGCCCGGCCCACCACTGATGCCGTTGTTGTCCTGAGAGGGATTGACTCTGGGTACTGGGTGGCATGGCCCACCAAGACCAGGATGTACCTGTTGCCCATGGCTTTCTTGGAATCCAGTGGCCCCACAATGTCCATCCCTACCCTTTCAAAGGGCGTTCAAACTACTGGAGAAAGGTTAGAGAGGAGCTTTGACCTTCCTCCCACTCTTACCAATTGCCTGGCAAGTTTGGCAAGACCTGCAATGTCCATCGGACTGCCTTCGCATTTGGGGCCAGAAGAAGTGGGTGACACGCCTGTCAAAGGTCTTGTCCTGTCCCAAATGTCCTGCCGAAGGCACGTCAGGAGCCAGACCCAGTAGGAAGGTCCTGAAGCGCTGGGGCACCGCCTGCACATGGGCTGACCCAGGCTCAGTGACCTTAGGCTCACTGTACAGGAGAACATTCTCCCAGTAGATCCAATGTGAGACAGACTGATCACCAGCTGCCTGGTCTGCAGCCTGCCGCCACGGACCCTCTAGAGAAGGGCACTCTTTCTGCTCCTTGCAGAATTCCTCCCTGGAGAGATCTCTTCTTGATGCCAATGGGTCAGCTCAGACATGTCCCCCTGTTGGGCTACCGGCTCCCCTGTAGGCACTGGGGCGTCCCTTCAAGGTCCACCTCCTCCCGGTCCGTGTGAATGTCAGGGGCCGGTTTCCCGTGCCCCTTGCCCTTTCTCTTGGCAGGGATTTGGGCCACTGTTTCAGGCTCCAAGTCCTCTTGATCACCCTTTCTGGCCACCATTGACCGAGTGGACACTCTGGCAACCCAAGCATCTCCAAGTGAGACCTGACCTCAACATCCTTCCATAAGGACTGCTCCAGGTCGTTACCTAGCAGACAATCTACAAGCATGGAAGGACTCACAACCACTCTCAAGGGACCTGAGACCCTCCCTCCCCCCACTGGAAGGGAACCTGTGCCACCAGACACTGGCGCTCTGAATTGTTCACCGCATTTACTTGGTGGAATGCTACTGGGACTACCTGCTTCTCAGAGACCAGGTGACACCGGACTGAGGTCACACTGGCTCCAGTATCTCTGAGAGCCTCTACCCGTTTTCCATTGATAGTCACCCAGATACTGTATTTCTTTGTGTTAGGGGGCACCGGGTTTCCTTAGACCATCTCACTGTCCCCTAGTGAGACGGGGGTCATTTCTGCAGGGTCCCAACCCTTCTGTGGGTACTCCTCCTCCTCAAGCGCTACACTAGCCAATACCTTGGACTGCCCACCGGTGGGTGGCTGTGCCCCCTTAGGGCACTTGGGGTCCCCCTTCATGTGACCCACCTTGTCACATGCAAAACACTTGTGGGGGCCGGTCTCAGCAGGCTTTCCTGACAAGACCCCTTGATTCTTATCTCCTGGAGGATGGGAACCTTTACCCTGGGTGTTTAGAGAACTCCTGTGTTTTATCCTTGTCCCCGCCCACTTTTCTGCTGGGGAACCTACCCACCTTTGGCTGAATCTCCCCCATACGCTTTCATGTGGACCCTGGTACTCACCCAGCAGTTCGACTCCATAGCAAGCTTCCTGGGGTCAGTCTGCTTACTAGCAACTAGGTTCTGGTGCAGATCTGCAAAACATAGACTAGATGAGTGCTCCCATGCAATCAAATTGTAGAGCCCCTGAAAATCTGTCACATTACTGCCCTTCACCAAGCCATCCAGTGACCTGCAAAACATATCACCACATTCCAACCAAGTGTTGGCATCCCTGTACTTTTCAGGAGTGAGACCATACTTAGTGAGAAGGGCGTCCTTCATATCTGGATAAGTGAGGTTATACCCCTTACCCAAAGCTATTAAAGTATCCCTTGATTCTTCTGGGAAGAGAGGCCACAATCCTGCTCCCCAATTCTCCTCAGGGACCCCATTCATGTGTTTATCACTGCCTGAAAACCACCTTTGTATACCATCCCCCTTCTTGAATTCTTTGCCTATATTCTTAGGGATGTTCACAATCCTTTCTGCCTGTCTTGACGGGTTGATGCCACTATCTGTACTGGCTCTACTCCTCTGATCCAGCTCCTTTATCCTGAACTCATACTCTAACATCATCCTTTTCTCCTTCATGGCTAACTTAAGCTTCTCCAGTTCTACTGCAACTCTCCTTACTACCCGCCTGTCATCCAGCTGTCTTGGGGACAACCCACTGATGCCTAGCCTAGAGGGTTCCCCCCTCCCAAAAGCACATCCACCCTAGGAATAGAGTCCTCCGCCTCTCCACTGAGATCACCAGACTGCTCGCTGGCATGTCTGGCTGCTACCCAGGCCCTCAGCGCCTTTTGTAGCTCCTCCTTCCTCGTGAGGCCTCTGACTTGGACTTTTAGGTTTTTGCAAATTGATTTCAATTCCCTAACATTGTAGGATTCCAACCTATCCTCCTTAAAGGCAATTTTTCAGGGATGCAATAGATGATGCTCTTGATTCAGGCATGTTGAAGTAGCGAGTTGATGATTTTCAGCAGCTTCTATTGGATTGAATCTTACCATTGCCCAGATTCAGATTTTGACAATGAGATTATTTTCAGCTGCTTCTGTTGGATAGAATATTGCCATTGCCCAGGATTCAGATTTGGACAATGCTGTTATTTTCAGCAGCATGCGTGGATTAGGAATAGAATGGCATCATTACATAGGATTCAGAGTTAGACAATGATGTTATTTTCAGCTGCTTCTGTTGGATAGAATCCTGCAATTGCCCTGAATTGAGAATTGGGAGATATAATTTTCAACAGTATCGGTCAGCTGCATCTGTTGGATATAATATTGCAACTGTCCATGATTGGGATTTTCATGAAAAGATGTTGGAGGCAGCAGCAGCAGCCGGCAGTAGCGCTGAGTGTGGGCCCCTTAAACCGCATTCGCCTAGAGTGTCTGCTGACAAGTTAACTGCCTGTACATCACACACACTGTTACTCATACACGGTGCCAGCTCATGTTATTGTGAAAGCAGATGTTATATTTTAACAGGGATAAAGGGCAGACATGAGAATAGGGAGGTCTCAGAATAACAGGCAGTTATCATATCATGACATTTTATAGAGGATCAACACTAAAGAGTGGAAAATGCATTAAATGAAACTGCAGGTTTAAAGAATGGACAGACCAACGAGAACTGTCAGCAAGGATGTGGAAATCTTACACACCTATATAAGAAAACCGGATGAATCAAATACTCTATAGCTTTCTGCAAAGACGGCATTTTTCTGGAGTTCTGGTTTTAAAGCCCTTGTTCTAAAGAATGTTTTTTCATCTAATATTTGTGTATATTATTTCTTTAGTGTGGGGTGTTTGTAGTCTTAGGAAGTTATGGCGCCCTGCGCTTATACATATAGTAGGCTAGGTTTCTAGTGTGTACGGTGCTAATAGGTAGGGGAAACACCCTATAACCCCAGGTGTTGTCCACGTCCGGAACAGAGAACGCACCCGTTATCACCGCAGACCTCAGCGTACTTGTTGGAGATCGAACAACCACAAAGTGGTCTATCTAACCCTTCGGTGACATTACAGCACGATTCACGTTGGGTCACCTTTACCTAGGTGCCTCCTTGGACATACACTTTTTTCAACCTGCCTACACAAGTACAGTTACTTAGGTACCCTGAATGATGTTTCTCACTTAACTCAACGACATTCTACCACACTTTTATCTATTTGACCAGCTGGGTTGGAATTACAACTTTCAATAAATTCAGGTGGGAAGGTCTAAGGTCTTGAGTGGGAAGGTAGCGGCGTAAGCGAGCCAAGATGAAAGCCAGGCCGTTACAATGTAGTGCTTTGAACATGGTGCAGCCCATCTTAAATGCGCAGTGCTTGCTCACTGGAAGCCAGTGAAGGCTTTTCATTAATAGGCTAACATGATGACATTTAGGCTGATGAAAGATCAGCCTGGCCGCCTGGTTCTGAACAAGCTGGAGGCGCTTCAGTTGGTATGGCGGAATACCAGCGTACAATGAGTTGGCGTAATCCAAGCGAGAGGTCACTAGGGCTAGAGTGACCAAGATCATAGCTTCCCTGCTCAAAAATCTACGAATCTTCTTTATTCTATGCAGCTGAAAGAAGCCAGCAGAAACAACTGAGCTGATCTGGGCTTTCATGGACAGATCATTACTTATGATGATCCCCAAGCTTTTAGAAGAGGCGGTTGGCACAGGTGGCTTGCCCAATTTGGGGGCCAGAAGTTGGAATGCCAGGGATTTGCTGGCCCACCCGTGAGAATCAGCTCAGGTTTCTCCGGGTTCAGCTTCAACTGGTTGCTGTTCATCTAGTCGCTAATGAAGACCATCATGTCTTGAACATTGGATTCAGACAAGGCAGATGAATTAATGTTGAACACCAGTTGAAGGTCATCTGTGTAGTTAAAAATTCTAACGTTCTTTTCCCTCAGAGAACAAATGAAAGGAAGAAGATAGAGATTAAAAAGGAGTGGGGAAAGAGAGGAGCCCTTAGGAACTCCACAGGTAATGTCTCTATGACTGAAGTTGGCATGGTGCACCGCTTGGGACCGGTTGCTCAAAAAGGAGGAAAGTCACTTTAGGGCCAAGCCCTGAATTCCAGCATTACTGACACGGTTGATCAGAATACCATGATCGACCGTGTCAAAAGCTGCAGAGACATCCAAATGTATCAGGGCCTGGGTAGTATCTGTGTCTGCCCCTCCTCTAAGCTCATTCATGACAGAGAAAATGACCGACTCGGTCGAGTGTGCGGGTCGAAAAGCCGCTTGATGTGGATCCAAGATTTGGAAATGTTCGACAAAGGAGCTAAACAGTTAGCTACATGCACCTTTAGAACTTTTCCCAGATAGGGCAGCAAAGAAATAGGGACATAATTACAGCGAGCCGAGGGATCGGCATCCGTTTTTTTCAAGTTTGGAATAATTTCTGCCCTTTTAAAAGTATCTGGGACAATGCCATGCTCAAGTGAGTTGTTCTCTGATAATATAGGGAGGACAGCAATCCACGGGAGAGCCAGAACTGACTTTATTTAGTAGGTTCAGAAAAATGTCCTCTAAAATCAGGGGGATTCGATCAAGACAGTGTTGGCTCAGGACAATATTAGAATCCTGAGTAAGACAAGCCACAGAAGAGATACTGGCCTTGATGATGGCTATTTTCTCTAGAAAGTATAAATTAAGAGAATCACATAGCGCCTGAGAGGGAACGGGTTTTGACGTAACTCTGTCTGGCTTCAAGAGTTGGTCGACTATGGAAAAAAATCTATTTATATTTATTTGATGCGTTGACGATTTTTTGCGAGAAATAGTCAGACTTGGTTTGAGTAATCACATTTTTATATTCTTCCATCAGGACTAAGTAAGAGGCTTTTTTGTCTGGAAGGTAATGACAGCGCCATCTACGTTCTGTTTGTCTAAGTTCAAGTTTCTTTATTTTTAGATCATCCGAGAACCACCCTTGAGCGTTGTGCGGCCTCATTATCTTAGTTTTTTTGAGGGGGGCAACACAGTCGCTGGCCGAGTCCAGCCATAATTGGATGCTCTCAGCCTGAGTCTGAAAAACTTCTAGTGTAGAGGGGGTAGAGGGGGACGTGCTCACTAGAAGTGACCGAAAATGGTCTATATGTGCGCGTCTCCAGTTTCTGGACATTGGATTCTCATTTAATTGGGGTTTCAGAGAAAGAATGCATTGAAGAGTAAAACTAATCAAATAATGATCCGACCAGGCAGACGGAGCTATCAAAGGAGTGGAGATCTTCAGATTTAGTGTCCAGACTTGATCTAAAGTATGCCCTTTTATGTGGGTGGCTTCCCTCACATGTGGGATAAAATTCATCCCAGATGGAAAGTCGACAAATTCCCTTGAACTAGAGCTCTCCCGATTGTCGCTAGGCCAATAATTGAAATCCCCAATTATAAGAATCCTGGCATGGTTAATAACAAGGTGAGATATCATCTCACCCAGTGCCTGAGGGAAAGAGGGCATATTGCCAGTAGGTGTATAAAAAAAGAGCACAAATAAAAGATGACTGAGGAGAGTCAAGTTTTAGAATTAAAAAGTCAGTTGAGGGCAAACCTGTGGTCTCCAAAGTAATAAACTGATGTTCCTTGCAGATGATAGCAGCAACCCTGCCTCCAACTTTCCCTTGAGATCGATTTGCCTGAAGGATGTAGTAACCATCCGGGATAGCTACTAAAATATCCGGGGCACAATCATCGGTCAGCCATGTTTCGGTTAAAATAAGTAAATTGGGGCTTTTAGATTGTAGAAGTAGGGCGATTTCAACTTTATGTTTCACGATGGAATGGGTATTTAGATAACAAACTGTCAATTCTGTAGATTTTTGGCCCATGGGGGGGGGAGGGGAGAGTGGGCAGGAATGAATTTGTGAATTAATTCTGGAAAGTCATGTCTAACTGTGAAAATTTCTGCCTGTTCTAGGATACATTTGGTCTTCTCATTGATTTGGAAGTTACCCTTTCGCAATTTCAGCTCGTTAGAAGAGTATCCAATAATTTGGGCATGAGGAGTAGCCCCTAGCCTGGTCGTCTGCGGACGGGCTTGCCTTTGGCACGCCCGCTGCGCGCGTCCACTGCGCGTCCGGGTGAGCATCTCTATATATCTCTGCTGAGTTCCCGCCAACCAGCCCGCCAACTAACCGGAAGAGGGGGTGGTCTGGGAGGGGCGGGGGAGTAAACCTAGCGCGGAAACGCGGGAAAGAACAGGTAAGCAGTTTACATTCAGTGAAGTGCAAGTAAACAGTAGACAAATTGAGCAAGAGATGATTCTAAAAGCCAGTGTTCATTAGATTGGCAAATAAAAAACAATAAGCAGCTTTGTTTAGGGTAAAGTGCGAGGAGGCGAAAATGTGCAAAACACGCTGTTAAAACCAAATGTTCTTAAATTTGACAAGTTAAGAATGCATTCAGACGCATTAGATAAAAATTCCGATTTAGCCCGTCCTGCCAACAGACCTTGAATCACTCCCTGTTGAGTTACAAGAAGAATATCACAATTTATCATATATACACAGTAATATTGGTTTATAGCTTTAATGGAATGAGTACCCTTAAGTAATTTATGGATGGCACCCTTAAACGTGATTTATATTATAATCAAGCAGGTAGGTGCCACAACCAACCTCTCCGCATGGGATATTACTTTGGAGGGCCGTGTCAAAGGCCGGCCACTCTAATGTTATGGTATGTTGTTAATATTATTTGCTATAGCGCACGTATCACCCTGCGGCATCTCGACTAATCAGTTTAATGTAATTACTATTACGGTAATTACTTTGCCCTTCCCCTGATAGCCTTGGATGACACAAGAATTCCTCATTCTGTGAATTCCTCACTATCCAGAATGAGGAATATCCAGTTCAATAGGCATTATGCCTTTTTTTACCCCAGGGAGACAGAATGTGACTTCAGTAGAAATGGGGGAATATCCTGCAGTTTTTACATGTGTTTACCATGGTTTAAAAAAAGAAAAAGACTTCCCCCATTCACAGTCACGAGGGCAGACTTCCGTAAAATGGCAAGGGACTTGCTACATTATGAGGGGCTTTAGGCATGGAAGCTGGCTTTTGCAGGAATTATAGACACTAGGAGGCGATTCACAAAGGGCCTCTGCACTTATGGTGAAGGCCCTGCAGTCGTGGCAGGGGTCCCGCACTTGGGGCGGAGGCCCTACAAACATGGCAGAGGGCCCGCCCTCATGGAGGCACTGTAGTACGGAGGTCCCGCCATGAGTGCGGGACCCCTACCTCATTTGCAGGGCCTCTGCCACGAGTGTGGGAGCCCCCGCCTCGACTGCGGGCCTCTGCCACGAGTGCGGAGGCCCTTTGTGAATCAGGCCCTGAAGAATAAGGAGGAGAAAAGGGCACACAGAAAGAAAGAGATGTCGGGAGCTGGATGGATTTCAAACCCAATCCAGGACTGGACGTCTGGTGTAAGATCTATCAAAGGCCAAGGGGTGAATAAAGTTCCACTTGTAGCAACACAATGGCAACAGATTTTTAAAAAGTAGGAAACCAGTAGATCTTGTTGTTAGTAACACTCCTTTAACTCCTATGGTATAGGTATCAATAAGAACATTTCTCAACACTTTGCGCGGGGCACAGCCTGCAGTGCAAAGTGATGATCTCCTATTTGCTTTCCAGATGAAAATTTGTTTTGCACTGGAAAGTTGCCTAAACAGTAGTACAAAACAGTGCTTTTTACTGCTTTATGCCTAGGGGGCTTCCCTTGGGAGGTACATGGGCGTTCCCGTTCGACTGCCCTTGCTTTTTGATGCAAAGCCCTATCTACTAACAGTCATAGTAATGGCCTTGAGGGAAGCATTACACCATCTCGAGGCAGGCACAAAGGAGAACCGTTTTCTTAATTTAGCATGTGATATGACACTGTCCTCCTCTCCTCATTTCATGTAGTACAGTGCAGCAGTTTAGGTTGCTGCACTGCATTGTATGAAAAAATAGTAAATTTGTCCAACAATATTAGTTTTCAGCCACAGAGGCACCTTACAAATTGAACTTTACCAGGAATAAAGACTTTGGTTCAAACGAATCTGCCCAGGGATCTTAATTGGGGGATGGTATGATCGTGCTTTGGGGTTGCCAACCTTACGTCTCTCATTGGAAAGAAGGAGCAGGTTAGGCAAGGATGGAGCATGAATGAGAAGGCAGAAAGACATGCTAGAAGAAAACAGGTGTATGGTATACTGGGACCAGCTATAAAGAGCCCAGCAAAGCAGGAGACCATGCCCTCATT